>NC_092101.1:1132582-1752117 GCF_045679555.1 Salvelinus alpinus
TCAAAGATAATTCGTAAGGGTTTAACTTCTAATGGGCAGGTGGGACAGTAGCGTCCCACCTGGCCAACATCCGGTGAAATTGCAGATTAATTTACATAAAATCACAAGTGTAATACATCAAAATAAAGCTTAACTTCTTGTTAATCCAGCCGCTGTCAGATTTCAAAAAGGCTTTACGGCGAAAGCACACCATGCGATTATCTGAGGACGGCGCCCCGCATACAAAAGCATGAAAAACATATTTCAACCAGGCAGGTGCGCCACGAAAGTCAGAAATAGCGATATAATAAATGCCTTACCTTTGATGATCTTCTTCTGTTGGCACTCCAAAAGGTCCCAGATACATCACAAATGGTCCTTTTGTTCGATAATGTCCTTCTTTATATCCATAAAAACTCAGTTTACCTGGTGCTATTCAGTCAATAATCCACCCAGTTTCCCTCCATCAAAATGCATACAAAATAAATCCCAAACGTTACTAATAAACTTTTCCAAACAACGTTTAAAATCAAACCTTAGGTACCCTAATACGTAAATAAACGATCAAATTTAAGACGGAGAATCGTTATTGTCTTTACCGGAGAAAAATACCAAAGAACGCGTTCTCTTCCACGCGCTTGGAAACACTACAGCCAAAATGGGAGCCACCTAGAAAATCTACAATTTCTGGCTCATTTTTCCAAAAACCAGCATGAAACTCTTTCTAAAGACTGTTGACATCTAGTGGAAGCCGTAGGAACTGCAATCTGGGAGGATTTCGCCTTTTAATAAAAGTAACAGACATTTTTTTGGGGGGGGGGTTGGTTTGTCCTCGGGGTTTCGCATGCCCTATCAGTTTTGTTATACTCGCAGACATAATTTTAACAGTTTTCGAAACTTTAGAGTGTTTTCTATCAAAATCTAACAATTATATGCATATCCTAGTTTCTGGGCCTGAGTAACAGGCAGTTTACTTTGGGAACGCTTTTCATCCGGACATGAAAATACTGCCTCCTACCTTATTATGGATAGGGGGCAGCATTTTCACGTTTGGATGAAAAGCATGCCCAGAGTAAACGGCCTGCTACTCAGTCCCAGTTGCGAATATATGCATAGTATTAGTGGATTTGGATAGAAAACACTCTGAAGTTTCTAAAACTGTTTGAATGATGTCTGTGAGTATAACAAAACTCATATGGCAGGCAAAAACCTGAGAAAAAATCCAACCAGGAAGTGGGAAATCTGAGGTTGGTCGTTTTTCAACTCATTCCCTATTTAAGATTCAGTGGGATATGGGTCATGTTGCACTTCCTAAGGCTTCCACTAGATGTCAACAGTCTTAAGAACCTTGTCTGATGCTTCTACTGTGAAGTGGGGCCGAATGAGAGGGGAGGTCTGAGGTCAGAGGTCTGGCAGAATGCTTTGAGCTCGTGACGCTCGTTCACGTGAGAGCGAGGTCTGTTCCATAGCTTTTCTACAGACAAAGGAATTCTCCGGTTGGAACATTATTGAAGATTTATGTTAAAAACATCCTAAAGGTTGATTTTATACTTTGTTTGACATGTTTCTACGGACTGTAACATGACTTTTCGTCTGACCTTTTGCCTGGACCTGCCCGCGCGTCATGAGTTTAGATCGTTTACTGAACGAGCGAACAACAAGGAGGAATTTGGACATAAATGATGGACTTTATGGAACAAATCAAACATTTATTGTGGAACTGGGATTCCTGGGAGTGCATTCTGACGAAGATCATCAAAGGTACGTGAATATTTATAATGCTATTTCTGACTTGTGTTGATTCCAACATGGCGGATATCTTCTTGGGTTGTGTTGGTCTCTGAGCGCTGTACTCAGATTATTGCATGGTTTGCTTTTTCCTTAGAGTTTTTTTTTAATCTGACACAGCGGTTGCATTAAGGAGAAGTATATCTTTAAATCTGTGAATAACACTTGTCTATTTTATTCATGTTTATTATGAGTATTTCTGTGATTTGATGTGTCTCTGTGCAAATTCACAGGATTTTTTTGAGGCAAAGCCAAATGTAAACTGAGGTTTTTGGATATAAATATGAACTTTACCGAACAAAACATACATGTATTGTGTAACATGAAGTCCTATGAGTGTCATCTGATGAAGATCATCAAAGGTTAGTGATTCATTTTATCTATATTTCAGCTTTTTGTGACTCCTCTCCTTGGTTGGAAAATCGCTGTCTGTTTTCTGTGACTAGTTGCTGACCTAACATAATGATATGTTCTGCTATCGCCGAAAAGCTTTTTTGAAATCGGACACTGTGGTGGATTAACGAGAATTGTATCTTTAAAATGGTGTCCAATACTTGTATGGTTGAGAATTTTGAATTATGAGATTCCTGTTGATTGAATTTGGCGCCCTGCAATTTCATTGGCTGGTGGCAAGGGGTTCCGCCAGCAGAACGGAACCCCGGTCCTAGACAGGTTAAGACAGGTATGTCAGTGTTTTGCCATGGCCAGCGAAAAGCCCGGATCTCAATCCCATTGAGCACGTCTGGGACCTGTTGGATCGGAGGGTGAGGGCTAGGGCCATTCCCCTCAGAAATGTCCGGGAACATGCAGTTGCCTTGGTGGAAGAGTGGGGTAACATGTCACAGCAAGAACTGGCAAATCTGGTGCAGTCCATGAGGAGGAGATGCACTGCAGTACTTAATGCAGCTGGTGACCACACCAGATACTGACTGTTACTTTAGATTTTGAACCCCCATTTGTTCAGGGACACATTATTCAATTTCTGTTAGTAACATGTCTGGGGAACTTTTTCAGTTTATGTCTCAGTTGTTGAATTTTGTTATGTTCATACAAATATTTACACATGTTAAGTTTGCTGAAAATAAACGCAGATGACAGTGAGAGGACGTTTTTTTCTTTGCTGAGTTTACATATTTTATATACATATATACTGTATATATTTACATTTGTTTTATGGGCGATTGGAAATGATGCAAACAATTACATTGATGGATGCCACAATCTATCTGTAATTTTAAATCTGATCTACCCCCCCCCACACACACACATAAAATAGGATAGGGAGAAAGAGAGGATGGGTAGAGGGAGGTGAGAATGATAGAAAGAGAGAGTGGGAGAGAGGCTGGGGAAAAAAGGATGGGAGAGATGATAAAAGAGGAAGAGAGACAGGGAGAGAAAGGATGAGAGAGCTATGAGTTCAACCCTGACCAGAAATGCGATGTTACATAGTGCATTTTACAGTTCAGTGATGTTTTCAGTATGTAATATTTTCAAGGATTCAAGTTCTGTGCTACTTAGCTGTCAAGGCGGCATCGTTATTGCTGTGAATGAAAGCAAATCAGTGACAGATTTTCAAGGACCGTTAAAAGATGATTAGCACATTCGAAAATGGAAAATAGAACTCGCTCAAACACATCAAACTGCTCACGCACACAGTCACAATCATACACTTACACGCAAACTGACAAGCCCACATCTCCTCTGTTCCCTCTCTCTTTCTCTCTCTCTCACACACACACAACCCCTCCGCCCCTCCCCCTCAGTCCTCTCCAACCTCCCACCCATGCTCATTGTCTTGTCTGTGGAGTTTGTGGCCCTGCTCTGACAGGGGCTTCCAGAGAGACGGTGTTAGCCATCACTGGCTGTCTTTCACAGAGTCCCCGGCAGGTATTAAAATTCAACACAGCCACCAGGGATGGTTGAGACCGCTGACCAGGACGACCGCACCGAAATCAGCCGACAAATTAGTTTCTCAACCCCACCGGTTCAAGGACAGACAGTGACTTCCCTGGAAGACAGGCAAGCAGCTGCGATTGTCAGGCTTTTACAGCATCAAGACTCATAGAGAGAGAGATGGAGAACATGGGAGTAAAAGAGAGATGGAGAGAGACACTGCGAGAGGAGGAGAGAGAGTTTGAGGTTATTTTATTTTTACAGGGACAGTGCACATTACTTTTCTCAATATAGGGGGTGCTGTTTCAACTTTGTCATTTGTCGTTCCCAAATTAAACTGCCTCGTACTCAATTCTTGCTCGTACAATATGCATATTATTATTACTATTGGATAGAAAACACTCTCTAGTTTCTAAAACCGTTTGAATTATTTCTCTGAGTGAAACAGAACTCGTTTGGCAGCGAAATTCCTGACAGGTACTGCAAAATCTGAAAATGTAGACTCTGTTCTAGGATCAGTTTAAAACTCTGTATGTATCCTATGGGTCGACATGAACTGCACGCGCCTTCCCCTGGATGTCAGTAACCAATGAGAATTGGAATGGAGTTTCTAGGCAGATCTGAGACCATATAAAAGCCCATGGAATGGGGGGTGCACTCTTTTCAACCTTCGTCATGGCGCAAAGCAGGACCTCAGCATGGCGTTCTGAAAAGCTCAAGTTATCGGCCTTAGATATATCCTGCTCTGATTTAATTCGATATAGGTGTTAGAAACATCATAACGAAGTTATTTTAAACCGAGTTATATCAGTTTATGTGAGTATATTGCGATTTTCGGAATTTCCTTTGTATTGCGTTTTGAAGATTTGGGCATGTCTGCGCCACATAGCTAATGTTTGCTGCTATTTCCAAAGTTGAAGAGGACGTTCTACAACCGAGCAACGATTATTTTGGACAAAGGACAACTTGCCCAAGATTCTGATGGAAGCTCATCCAAAAGTAAGAGCTATTTATGATGTTAATTCGTATTTCTGTGGAAAAATGTAAAATGATTTGTCCGCCATTAATTTCGGCACTGGACTGGCTGTAACGCACACTGTATGTCTAGTAACGTTAATTTTAAAAATCTAACACAGCGGTTGCATTAATAACTAATGCATCTTTCATTTGCTGTCCAACCTGTATTTTTTAGTCAAGTTTACGATTATTTATCGATTAGATTAGGTGCCTCTCCAAGATGGCGCCGGCCAGAATGCCTGAAATGTTGCTACTGATCACATTGTATAACCACGATTTGTGCTGCTAAATATGCACATTTTCGAACAAAACCTATATGCATTGTGTAATATGATGTTACAGGACTGTCATCTGATGAAGTTTATCAAGGTTAGTCAAAAATTATATATCTTTTGCTGGATTGTTACGATCGCTAACCTTTGCTGCTGGTAAATTGCTTGTGTTTCTGGCTATTGTGGTAAGCTAATAAAACACTGTAAAACACTTAAGAAACACTTAAGAAATCTGAAATATTGGCTGGATTCACAAGATGTTGGTCTTTCATTTGCTGTACGCTGTATATTTTTCAGAAATGTTTTATGATGCGTATTTATGTATTTGACGTTGGTCTCTGTAATTATTCTGGCTGCATCGACGCTATTTCAGATAGCAGCTGCAATGTAGATCTGTGATTTATACCTGAAATATGCACATTTTTCGAACAAAACATATGCTATACAATAAATATGTTATCAGACTGTCATCTGATGAAGTTGTTTCTTGGTTAGTGACTATTTATATCTTTATTTGGTCGAATTTGTGAACGCTACCTATGCAGTAAGAAAATGGTGGAGAGAAAAAAGTTGAGTCTTTTGCTATCGTGGTTAGCTAATAGAAATACATATTTTGTCTTCCCTGTAAAACATTTTAAAAATCAGAAATGATGGCTGGATTCACAAGATGTGTATCTTTCATCTGGTGTCTTGGACTTGTGATTTCATGATATTTAGATGCTAGTATTTACTTCTGGCGCTATGCTAGGCTATGCTAGTCAGCTTTTTTACTGATGAGGGTGCTCCCGGATCCGGGATGAGTACCAAGTAAAAGTTAATCAACATTTCAACGAGAGGGAGAGGCAGCCAGATAGACAGGCAGATTGAAAGACAGAAAATTCTCCTGACTTTCTGAGAGTGTTTGGTCCACATTAATGTGTTAGGACACCATAATTCGAGGACCACAGCAATTGCTTTGTTAATCGGTGGCTCTAGCTCTCATCATCAAAGCAGATGGTCTAAACGCTGTGATGAGCTGCGATAGTTGTCATAATTAACCTCTACGGAATCGGTGTCCCTCCAGTTGAGCTAACGTGCGCTAATGTGATTTGCATTACATTGTAAGTAAAAAATAACATTTCCCAGGACATAGACATGTCTTATATGGGCAGAAAGCTTAAATTCTTCTTAATCTAACTGCCCTGTCCAATTTGGAGTAGCTATTACAGTGATAAAATACCATGCTGTTGTTTGAGGAGAGTGCACAACAACAAAAACACTTTTATCACGGCAACTGGTTTGATACATTCACCTCTGAAGGTAAATAATGTACTTACATTCAGTAATCTTGCTCTGATTTGTCATCCTGAGGCTCTCATAGATAAAATGTAGCATAGTTTTGTTTGATAAAATCAATTTTTATATTCAAATGTAGGAACTGGGTTCTACAGTTTGAAACCCTGCTGTGTCTGGCTCAACACCAACCATCTAGATGGCCATATAGATCTGTGAAAGTTAGTGTATAAGCTAATGATTAATCATGTATGACATTCCTGGGAGTGTGTAAACTTAAATGTTGTATTACCATATAATTTATGTATGTTCTCTATAGTTATGTACTTGAAAATGTTGTAATTGACCAATTCAGCACATTTGGGCAGACTTGATTCAAAATATTGTTCAGTATTGAAATGCTTCACTGGATCATTTACATTACATTTAAGTCATTTAGCAGACGCTCTTATCCAGAGCGACTTACAAATTGGTGCATTCACCTTATGATATCCAGTGGAACAACCACTTTACAATAGTGCATCTAACTCTTTTAAGGGGGGGGGGGGTTAGAAGGATTACTTTATCCTATCCTAGGTATTCCTTAAAGAGGTGGGGTTTCAGGTGTCTCCGGAAGGTGGTGATTGACTCTGCTGACCTGGCGTCGTGAGGGAGTTTGTTCCACCATTGGGGTGCCAGAGCAGCGAACAGTTTTGACTGGGCTGAGTGGGAACTGTACTTCCTCAGAGGTAGGGAGGCGAGCAGGCCAGAGGTGGATGAACGCAGTGCCCTTGTTTGGGTGTAGGGCCTGATCAGAGCCTGAAGGTACGGAGGTGCCGTTCCCCTCACAGCCCCGTAGGCAAGCACCATGGTCTTGTAGCGGATGCGAGCTTCAACTGGAAGCCAGTGGAGAGAGCGGAGGAGCGGGGTGACGTGAGAGAACTTGGGAAAGTTGAACACCAGACGGGCTGCGGCGTTCTGGATGAGTTGTAGGGGTTTAATGGCACAGGCAGGGAGCCCAGCCAACAGCGAGTTGCAGTAATCCAGACGGGAGATGACAAGTGCCTGGATTAGGACCTGCGCCGCTTCCTGCGTGAGGCAGGGTCGTACTCTGCGAATGTTGTAGAGCATGAACCTACAGGAACGGGTCACCGCCTTGATGTTAGTTGAGAACGACAGGGTGTTGTCCAGGATCACGCCAAGGTTCTTAGCACTCTGGGAGGAGGACACAATGGAGTTGTCAACCGTGATGGCGAGATCATGGAACGGGCAGTCCTTCCCCGGGAGGAAGAGCAGCTCCGTCTTGCCGAGGTTCAGCTTGAGGTGGTGATCCGTCATCCACACTGATATGTCTGCCAGACATGCAGAGATGCGATTCACCACCTGGTTATCAGAGGGGGGAAAGGAGAAGATTAATTGTGTGTCGTCTGCATAGCAATGATAGGAGAGACCATGTGAGGATATGACAGAGCCAAGTGACTTGGTGTATAGCGAGAATAGGAGAGGGCCTAGAACAGAGCCCTGGGGGACACCAGTGGTGAGAGCACGTGGTGCGGAGACAGATTCTCGCCACGCCACCTGGTAGGAGCGACCTGTCAGGTAGGACGCAATCCAAGCGTGGGCCGCGCCGGAGATGCCCAGCTCGGAGAGGGTGGAGAGGAGGATCTGATGGTTCACAGTATCAAAGGCAGCCGATAGGTCTAGAAGGATGAGAGCAGAGGAGAGAGAGTTAGCTTTAGCAGTGCGGAGCGCCTCCGTGACACAGAGAAGAGCAGTCTCAGTTGAATGACTAGTCTTGAAACCTGACTGATTTGGATCAAGAAGGTCATTCTGAGAGAGATAGCAGGAGAGCTGGCCAAGGACGGCACGTTCAAGAGTTTTGGAGAGAAAAGAAAGAAGGGATACTGGTCTGTAGTTGTTGACATCGGAGGGATCGAGTGTAGGTTTTTTCAGAAGGGGTGCAACTCTCGCTCTCTTGAAGACGGAAGGGACGTAGCCAGCGGTCAAGGATGAGTTGATGAGCGAGGTGAGGTAAGGGAGAAGGTCTCCGGAAATGGTCTGGAGAAGAGAGGAGGGGATAGGGTCAAGCGGGCAGGTTGTTGGGCGGCCGGCCGTCACAAGACGCGAGATTTCATCTGGAGAGAGAGGGGAGAAAGAGGTCAAAGCACAGGGTAGGGCAGTGTGAGCAGAACCAGCGGTGTCGTTTGAAACGACACCGCAAACGAGGATCGGATGTCGTCGACCTTCTTTTCAAAATGGTTGACAAAGTCATCAGCAGAGAGGGAGGAGGGGGGAGGAGGGGGAGGAGGATTCAGGAGGGAGGAGAAGGTGGCAAAGAGCTTCCTAGGGTTAGAGGCAGATGCTTGGAATTTAGAGTGGTAGAAATTGGCTTTAGCAGCAGAGACAGAAGAGGAGAATGTAGAGAGGAGGGAGTGAAAGGATGCCAGGTCCGCAGGGAGGCGAGTTTTCCTCCATTTCCGCTCGGCTGCCCGGAGCCCTGTTCTGTGAGCTCGCAATGAGTCGTCGAGCCACGGAGCAGGAGGGGAGGACCGAGCCGGCCTGGAGGATAGGGGACATAGAGAGTCAAAGGATGCAGAAAGGGAGGAGAGGAGGGTTGAGGAGGCAGAATCAGGAGATAGGTTGGAGAAGGTTTGAGCAGAGGGAAGAGATGATAGGATGGAAGAGGAGAGAGTAGCGGGGGAGAGAGAGCGAAGGTTGGGACGGCGCGATACCATCCGAGTAGGGGCAGTGTGGGAAGTGTTGGATGAGAGCGAGAGGGAAAAGGATACAAGGTAGTGGTCGGAGACTTGGAGGGGAGTTGCAATGAGATTAGTGGAAGAACAGCATCTAGTAAAGATGAGGTCAAGCGTATTGCCTGCCTTGTGAGTAGGGGGGGAAGGTGAGAGGGTGAGGTCAAAAGAGGAGAGGAGTGGAAAGAAGGAGGCAGAGAGGAATGAGTCAAAGGTAGACGTGGGGAGGTTAAAGTCACCCAGAACTGTGAGAGGTGAGCCATCCTCAGGAAAGGAACTTATCAGGGCGTCAAGCTCATTGATGAACTCTCCAAGGGAACCTGGAGGGCGATAAATGATAAGGATGTTAAGCTTGAAAGGGCTGGTAACTGTGACAGCATGGAATTCAAAGGAGGCGATAGACAGATGGGTCAGGGGAGAAAGAGAGAATGTCCACTTGGGAGAGATGAGGATCCCAGTGCCACCACCCCGCTGACCAGAAGCTCTCGGGGTGTGCGAGAACACGTGGGCAGACGAGGAGAGAGCAGTAGGAGTAGCAGTGTTATCAGTGGTAATCCATGTTTCCGTCAGTGCCAAGAAGTCGAGGGACTGGAGGGAAGCATAGGCTGAGATGAACTCTGCCTTGTTGGCCGCAGATCGGCAGTTCCAGAGGCTGCCTGAGACCTGGAACTCCACGTGGGTCGTGCGCGCTGGGACCACCAGGTTAGAGTAGCAGCGGCCACGCGGTGTGAAGCGTTTGTATGGCCTGTGCAGAGAGGAGAGAACAGGGATAGACAGACACATAGTTGACAGGCTACAGAAGAGGCTACGCTAATGCAAAGGAGATTGGAATGACAAGTGGACTACACGTCTCGAATGTTCAGAAAGTTAAGCTTACGTTGCAAAAAATCTTATTGACTAAAATGATATAGTACTGCTGGCTGGTGAAATAGGCTAGCTAGCAGTGGCTGCGTTGTTGACTTTGTTTGAAAGTGTAGCTGGCTAGGTAACCTCTAACTGGCTAGGTAACCTCGACAATTACTCTAGACTACACAATTATCTTGGATACAAAGACGGCTATGTAGCCAGCTAAGATCAAACAAATCAAACTGTTGTACTGTAATGAAATGAAATGTAATACTACCTGTAATACTACCTGTGGAGCAAAGCGGAATGCAACTACTCGCTCCAAACCAAACCGGAAGTGCGTATCGTAGAGGGAGAGGCAATAGAAGTGTTGTTTCTTGTATTATAGTCTTTTGTGTCTTTAGAGGACTGCTTCACCTTAATGTCCCCTTTCCCTTTTCTTCTGTCCTTATTTTGTCCCACTTTGTCCCTTCTTTGTCCCTTCTTCTCTTCTGCCAACTAGACACTCCTTGTTAGCTAGCTAGCTTCTTTCAGGAATGTCCCTAGCAACTGCCTAGCAACAGGTAAACAACTTAGCTAGCTAAGAAAACGGTATAATTTTATGAAAAATTGTTACTTTTTCAAAAGCCTTTCTTCTTTGTTTGCTGCTTGCTTGGTCTCCTATTCAGTTTGCAGTTTTCTTTTGATTTTTTTTCGATGTACTTTACTCTAAAAAAACATTTAAATTTCAATATTTGTAGGAGCTCATCTTTTCAGCTGCTGCTGCTTAATTTGGAACTCCGGAATTTTGTGTAGGATTTTGTGGATCAGTCTGAAACTTTACACACACACTAAATTGTGCCTAAACTGCAATTATACATTATGGCCTTTCTTTTGCATTTCAAAGATGATATATTATCTTTTACCAGATCTAATGTGTTTTATTCTCCTACATTAATTTCTCATTTCCACAAACTTCAAAGTGTTTGCTTTCAAATGGTATCAAGAATATGCATATCCTTGCTTCAGGTTCTGAGCTACAGGTTAGATTTGGGTAGAGATGAAACCCACATTCAGTCATGAATGATAATCAATCAATGGAAGATAACTAACATCTCTAATGGCAACACTATATACATGTTTTTACATGTCTAATGGATATAGTCCTGACTAGATATCAAATATAGATGTGATAGGTATTGTGATAGATATTATGAATCATCAATTGTCATAGTTGTGTGGGATTTATTGCCTTTTCTTTCCAGTCGTTGTAAAAATGGACAGTATTAATATGACACTTCTTGGAATCTTCTGTCTATTTGAGCAGTTTCTCCACTTTTACTTTCAGTTTAATTGACACACTCCTCTTTTCTCAACAGGGAGGACCCACAACTGGCTCCCATGGTAGCTAGCTGGTGGCAAACTCCATGTTACACACACACAGTGGTCCAACACTGCAGTAGGCCAACACATTCAACTCCCTGCCTACACTCTCATTCACTCCTCCTCAGTTCACTGGCTCCCTATGGCAGCAAAGTGGAGCAGTACGGAGCCCCACAAAAGAAGCACACCGGACCTTGTCCTGGGAGAGTGGTAGTTTGTGGCGGGGAAGTGTTTTGTTTTATAATCGCCTTTAATTATCTCCAAATTGGGATGGGGTGAGGGATTGCTTGTGTGTGCTCCTCACACTGGGGCCCGTTACGTCTCAGAGAGCTATAGACACACACACCGCATACGGAAAAATAAAAATCTGTATATTTAACGTCACGTAAAATGTATTTCAAATACATGTAGGCACATTTGCATCTTTTCTAAAATTACTCTTTACATATTGATCAATGGAGATACTTTTTGGGCCAGCAAGCCAAAACTGCCAGTGATATAATAAAAATTTTGATGGTGAGTAAAAAAATGACTTTTTGATTTCTCCAAATGTTTTTATTCTGTCTTAATTAAAGACCACATGTTCATAAAAAAACATGTTTTTCCATCTCAATAGGTCAGCCTGCAAGTAGGTGGGTGGTCTCGAGATCGGGCACTATGTTGCTTCATTATTCTTTTATTTTAGTTTATATGTAACGGCAGGCTTCCTCCTCTTCGTCTGAAGAGGAGGTGTAGCAGGGATCGGACCAAGACGCAGCGTAGTTCGTGTTCAACGTGTTTAATAAACGACGATAACGTGAACACTACACAAATACAAAATAACAAACGTGGCAAAACCGTAACAGTCCTATCTGGTGCAGAGAACACAAAGACAGAAGACAACCACCCACAAAACCCCAACACTAAACAGGCTACCTAAATATGGTTCCCAATCAGAGACAATGACAAACACCTGCCTCTGATTGAGAACCATATTAGGCCAAACGACAATCCCCACATAGAAACACAAAACATAGAATACCCACCCAACTCACGCCCTGACCACACTAAAACAAAGACAATACACAAGAACTATGGTCAGAACGTGACATTATATCTATTTAAATATTCTTTTTAAACAGCTCTACAGTGGATGGTTCGTGGAATTATGGTGCGTTTGTAACCAAGTGGGAATTTACCACATCTGTGAAATATCCACTTGAAAGGACCTCCGTGAAGTAGGGGTGCTGAGGGTGCTGCAGCACCTCCTGAAAAAACTGGACAGCCGATATACCTGTCTCTAGCGAGGACAAAAAATTAAACTTGTTAAGACAGCCACCATTTCGTTACAATTTAGCCAATTTTTTTACATTTGCCATACATTTTAATTACGAAATATATTTCTTACAAGTACATTTAAATGCATGTTGGAATATATTTTACAAAACATTTCCAAATAGGTTTTAAAATATATTTACCAATAAATATATATAAAGAAATTATGCATTTAACTGTGATATACATTTTACATTCATTTATATATACATTTAAATACATTCCGTATTATATGTTGGAATGTATTTAACATTTTAAAAAGTCCGTATGGGCACGCGCACACACACACACAGCATGGAAGGCTCCTTCCTGAACTGACACAGGCTTGGGTTGGCTCCAACGAAGTTCCAATGATTGAGCATAGAAAGTTAGCTCTTAATGAATGATGATCAGGTTAGTTTGACCCGGTGCAATGACAATGCACTGTTTGATTGAACATGCCCTGATTCTGCTGATGGCTTTGATTCAAGACAGTCGACCAATGCTGAGGTCTAAGTTGAGCAGTTGACATCTTGAATTCCTGATTCACAAAACTCTCGGACAATGCTCCCATTGATATTAACATTGCATAACAGAGGACAAAAAGCTTTACAGTAACAACATATTATATAGAAATGAACTCTGGATAGAGAAGAAAATAATTAACCTTCACTGAAGTCAAAACGGTGTAATCTCTTAACAGGTGCACTATGCAGAAATCGCTCCGGCATTTCCTGGTTGCAAAAATGTGAATAGTTCACCTCCTTTCAGTTTATGTGACAAAACAAGCAAGTATAGTGTAGAGAATCATTCTACTATCTAAGCCTCTCTGAAATATATTTCCCATAACCAAACATATTGTATTTTCAGCTGCTTGAAGCTGAACTGAAAGTAAAAGATGCAAAAATGTAACTTAAGTACAGGAAACATAGAAATAGCACACATAGAACAGATATACCACTTCTTAGACTAGCTTTCAATAGGAATTACAGATCTATAACTCATATGTCTACGTGAATTTGGTCAAGTCGCCCAAAAAGTTATATATTGCAGCTTTAAGTGAAACAAGTCAGAAAAATAACATGATTGGAAACAGAACCATATTGGTACATAGGTTTGCATGCTCATCCTGGAAATTGATATTTGATCTTCAGTGACCCAGCGATGGACTCGTAATCCATCTTCAGCAGGACATCAAATAGACCTAGACAGGAGCGGCCATGGTGATTGGATACACTCATCCTGATGGATACATCCCCTAGTTGGTGATTTTGGGGTCCTCCTCATGAGCTGCGATGTGTGTTTTGTGTTTGAAGGTGTGTGTGTATGTGTATGGTGAGTATGTGCGCTTGCATGCAGGCTGTCCTCAGTCAGATGAAATGCCATCATGCACTGTCACACACAAACACTCACAAACACACTCCTTCATTCATAAAAATATGTCTCAAAGTTATACATACACCCACAAGTTTGTGCACAATAGCGCTCACGCTGACACACACACACACACACACACACACACACACACACACACACGCTTCTTAACATGGTCAACCCTTTAACCTGGTCAACCCTTTAACCTTTAACCAAGATGATCCATTGCCCTGGAAAGTCATTCGGACAGTCTTGCTGAATTGAATTGTCTTTCAGCCTTTCAGGGTTGTCAGAGCCATGCTACCCATCCTTTACAGCTGAAAGACATCTGGCCTCACATCAGAGAACTGCATATTTCCATCATCCCTCTATGTTTCCTTTACTATGAGACACTAGCCCTGTTCAAATAGTTCAAAAAAGCATCCTTTCTTTCTACCTTACTTGTAATCAAATATTTGAGGTTGGGTGGATTATTACAAGCAATTGGGGTTACACCTATCCATTCATTTATAGATCTGTATTTATCTCAAGGAAACAAAGAAGGGAGGATGCATTCCTAGAGTATTCTAACAGAGGCCTCTGCTTGGGGTTGTCAAGGAGAGTATACAGTCCTATCACATGGACAGAGAGGGGACAGTGGAGAAAGGCGCTGTCAGGGACACCCAACAGACCCGAGAGGGGTGCCTGAGATGAGTAATGGCCCGTCGTGCACAGCCTTGGGAAAGGGGAGTCGAACTGGTCGATACATAATAATGTTAACAACTATCCTCCCTCATTGTACTCAAGGAGACACATTTATTAAAGATCCGTGCCATCATTGGGCTCTCCAGGCATCCCGCCACCATCCTGAAGCCCTCAATGTTTAAGATAGAGAGGGTGGAGCAGATTTTCCAGAGAACCAGCCAAACTGCTTTGTGGAATAGCAGATAACATTGTGTCAGTGGATATTCGCGCTTGTCATTGTGTGATGAGCGATTCACTTTGGCTATGAGGACCTCGGTGGAATGTGTCTGCGAGAAAAGTGATTCCTTTACAGTGGCATTGATTAAGACTCCATTAACTGAGGAATATTGACAAACATATTCTTCCTGGCATTCTTTTAAAGTGACATCCCTCATTTCGACAGAGCTAATTGCAAGAGTTTTACGTCACCTTTGTGTTGGAAAATGACCATAGGCGGCATGTCTATAAGGCTAGGGCAAGCTGAGCTTGCTAAGGGTTAAACGCCAATGTTCTGTACATCACCTTGGAAATAATGGACGACGCAGCAGGACGAGGTGGAGTTGAGTCCCTTTGAGGAGTTCATTTTTCCAAGGTAATGTACAGAACGGAGGCATTCATCCCGCTTATACCACAGTTGCCAAAGAAAACAATAGAAAAGCACACATTTAACAGTAGAAAAAAAAACGTTCATATTTTTATTTTAATAAGCCTATTCACACTTTCTCATCTTTTGGTTGCTAGAGACATGACCCAGTCGTTCGTTTGATTACTTCGATATTTATCGACGTGACCCAGTCATTCGTTCTTTATGTTCCGTTGTCATGCTCGCTGGCAACGTTCTTATCCCTTGCTTGATAGCTAGCTACGGCTAACACAGTCATGACCGCACAGTCATGAACTCTGCAGCCAGAATAACAGCAAAGTAGCTGTTTTCTATTCACATTAATTTGAATATATCCATAATAATGAGCTGATAATGCCTGATTTTAAGTGAGATAGCTAGAAATGTTTATGTTCTCGTTAGGACACTCGTCAACACTGCCTGTTAATAGAGCCCCACAATGGAGGTGTCAAAACCCATAAAACCTTGCGGTCAAACAGGGACATGGTTCCAATCGTTTTCTCCACCATTGCATTGCATATCAAACACTAGGCTAGAAAGTCGTATTAAAAAGACGCTGCTAATGTCTCCAGTCATATAAAGTGTAGTAGAAATGATTTAAATGTGTTTATAAAGGGCCACAATTTTCCCGTGCAAAGAAAGGAAAAGAAACGTATCTGATATAGCCTAGCCTAGGCCTATTCCACTACGTTGAGGTATTTTTTGCAAACAGTGAATGAATGATTTTTTTTGCCTAAATTATGACTATCCAATTTAGTCATCACATTATGAATAGTACGTTCTTACATTCAGAAAGTATTCAGACCCTTTGACTTTTTCCACATTCTGTTACGTTACAGCCTTATTTTAAAATATTTTTTCCCCTCATCAATCTACACACAATACGCAGTAATGACAAAACAAAAACAGGTTTTACGAATTTTTTGTAAATGTATTAAAAATTAAAAAACTGAAATATCACATTTACAAAAGTATTCAGACCCTTTACTCAGTACTTTGTTGAAGCACCTTTGGCAGCGATACAGCCTGGATTCTTCTTGGGTATGACACTACAAGCTTGGTACACCTGTATTTGGGCAGTTTCTCCCATTCTTCTCTGCAGATCGTCTCAAGCTCTGTCAGGTTGGATGGGCAGCATTGCTGCACAGCTATATTCAGGTCTCCCCAGAGATGATTGATTGGGTTGAAGTCCGTTCTATTGCTGGGCCACTGAAGGACATTCAGAGAATTGCCCTGAAGCTACTCCTGCGTTGTGTTGGCTGTGTGCTTAACTTCTTGTGAATAGGGGGTGCTGTTTTCACTTTGGGAAAAAATCGTGCCCAATTTAAATGGCCTCATACTCTATTCTAGATCGTACAATATGCATATTATTATTACTATTGGATAGACAACACTCTCAAGTTTCTAAAACTGTTTGAATTATATCTGTGAGTAAAACAGAACTCATTTTGCAGCAAACTTCCAGACAGGATGTGAAAAATCTGAAAACGATGCTCTGTTCCAGGGCCTGCCTATTCAATTGCCTAATATTTATGGATATGCATGCACTGCATACGCCTTCCACTAGATGTCAACAGGCAGTGGAAGGTGGAATGGGGTGTCTAGCTTGATCTGAGGTCGAACAAGAGCTCTTGGAATGACGTGACCAGAATATCCTTTCTCTACCTAGGCGCGGGAAGTGCCTCCATGTTGTCTTATGATAAGCGTTCGGTATACACGGCTAATATCTCCGGCTCTGTTTTTATTTGATAGATATTAGAAAAACATCATAAAGTAGGTTTTTTCAACCGAGATTCATCAGTTTATTCAACGTTTAATGGGACTTTGAGTTTTCCGTTCTCTGCGTCGAGAGAAATTGGGAACGTCATCAACATTGGCTAGCCTTGTGGAGCGAATTCGACAGGAGAGAAGGACATTCTAAAACCAAACAACGATTTATTCTGGCCTAGGACTCCTTGTACAAGATTCTGATGGAAGCTCAGCAAAAGTAAGAACAATTGATGATGTTATTTTGTATTTCTGTGGAAAATGTTAAGTCCTATTATTCGCCCTTTTTCGGCGCTGTCTCGCTATAACGTAAGCTGTTTGTTATGGTAAAGTTATTTTTTTAAATCTAACACGGCGGTTGCATTAAGAACTAGTGTATCTTCCATTTGCTGTCCAACATGTATTTTTTAGTAAAGTTTATGATGAGTTCTTTGGTCAGATTAGGTGAGTGTCCAAAATATCTCCGGACAATTTGGTGAATCGATGCTACATATTCACAATGTATAACCACGGTTTGCAGCTCTAAATATGCACATTTTCGAACAAAACATAAGTGTATTGTATAACCTGATGTTATAAGACTGTCATCTGATGAAGTTGGTCAAGGTTAGTGATTAATTTTATATCTTTTGCTGGTTTTTGCGAATGCTATCTATGCGGTGAATAAATGCGGTTGTGTGTTTGGCTATTGTGGTAAGCTAATATAAAGCTATATTGTGTTTTCGCTGTAAAACACTTAAAAAAATCGGAAATATTGGCTGAATTCACAAGATGTTTATCTTTCATTTGCTGTACACCATGTATTTTTCATAAATGTTTTATGATGAGAATTTAGGTATTTCACGTTGCTCTCTGTAATTATTCTGGCTGCTTTGGTGATATTTTTGATGGTAGCTGCAATGTAAAACTATGATTTATACCTCAAATATGCAAATTTTCGAACAAAACATACATTTATTGTATAACATGTTATAAGACTGTCATCTGATGAAGTTCTTTCTTGGTTAGTGACTAATTATATCTCTATTTGGTCGGTTTTGTGATAGCTACCTATGCGGTAGAACAATGGTGAAAATATGCGGTTGAGTCTTTTGCTATTGTGGTTAGCTAATATAAATACATATTGTGTTTTCGCTGTAAAACATTTTAAAAATCGGAAATGATGGCTGGATTCACAAGATGTTTATCTTTCATTTGCTGTATTGGACTTGTGATTTCATGAAAATTATATTATATGATATCCCTGTCGCGTTAGGCTAGGCTATGCTAGTCAGCTTTTTTGATGAGGAGGATCCCGGATCCGGGAGAGAGAAGCAGTAGAGGTTTTAAGGTCGTTGTCCTTTTGGAAGATGAACCTTCGCTCCAGTCTGAGGTCCTGCGCGTTCTGGAGCAGGTTTTCATCAAGGATCTCTCTGTACTTTGCTCCATATGGATGGTGCCAGGTTTTTTCCAGACGTGACGCTTGGCATTGGTGGAGTGCTGCAGAGATGGTTGTCCTTCTGGAATGTTCTCTCATCTCCACAGATTAACTCTGGAGCTCTGTCAGAGTGACCATCGGTCGATTGCTCAGTTTGGCCGGGCGGCCAGCTCTAGGGAGAGTGTTGATGGTTCAAAACTTCTTCCATTTAAAAATGATTGAGGCCACTGTGTGCTTAGGGACCCTCAAAGCTGCTGACTTTTTTTGGTACCCTTCCCCAGATCTGTGCCTCGACACAATCCTGTCTCGGAGCTCTACGGACAGTTCCTTCGACTTCATGGCTTGGTTTGTGCTCTGACGTGCACTGTCAACTGACACACCTTATATATACCTGTGTGCGCCTTTCAAATTTCGAGTCTCATAGCAAAGGGTCTGAATACTTTCCAGTTTTTTAAAACATTTGCAAAAATGTCTTATAACCTGTTTTTGCTTCTTCATTATGGGGTATTGTGTGTAGATTGATGAGGAACATGTTTTATTTAATCCATTTTAGAATAAGGCTCTAACGTAACAAAATGTGGAAAAAGTGAATGGTCTGAATATTTTCAGAATGCGCTGTAAGTTTGGAAATGCAATGATGCATAGAATGCTTTATTATAACGGTGAATTGCATGGAATGCTTTATTATAACGCCTCATGAAAACGACCCCGTTGAAAATGGGGACTTTGTTCAATGAAAATCTGATATTTTGTCAAACCCAAGGGACATATCTTGAACATGAGCAGACTAGTTAAAGTAATAAGGTGCTGGATTGTGAAGAAAGAAAAAAGAAGAGCCCTGTGAAGTGTCGCCATTGTCTCAAAAATATGAAAAGTCCTGGATTAAATAGTCAAGCGAGTCACTAAATCTCCCGAGAGAAAGGTGAGGGGAGAAACATTTGTCACTACTTCTCTGTAGGCTTGTGCATGCTGCTCTGTCTGCAGCTCACCCCTTAGGACCAGGACGAGCGGAGCCAGAATAGTAAAATGCCTGTCTTGATGTGGCACGTGGAATTTCCATTGCGGAGAAAAGCCAAATAACTGGCAAAAAAATTGAGGGAATGTTGGAATATAACGAACGAAATTACAGTTAACGTAAACGTACACTTAATACAGTATAAACTAATGTATAGAATGTATTATACAAGAGACAAAATTCACAAATTCTTCAGTACAACAGAGTTGTCTTAAGTGTAAAACTAACAATGACTCAATATTCCATGCTTTCTGGGAATGCTGTAAAGTACAAAAGTTATGGGCAGAGTTAGAAAGTTGGTTGTTAGCAATGTACTTTTAATCAGTGTCTGCATATATCAAGACGTCATATGCGGGTGCAGTGAGATACCCGATGAGTTGGACGGTACTCTTCTCATCAATTATCTTGAAAAAATGTATACAAAAATACTGGAAATCAATCAATCCTCAATCATTAAGACAATGGAAAAATCATACACTCAATTATCTAAATATTGAAAGAGCATGGGCGATGGAGAGGAACAAAAGGGTGCAATTTGAGGACATTGTGGCGGAGAGTAGTGCAGGCCCTGGAGGTGAGAACAGGTGGGTCTGGGCAGGAGTGATGTCGTTGATGTTTGTGTGCATCTGTATGTTGTCTCCTGTATGTGTAATGTATGCTTTGTGCTGTAAAAAATAAAAATAAAAGATCTTACAAAAAAAATGACAAATAAGCACACAACATGGAAGAATTGAAGGATGAATGAGGAAAATATGGTCATTTGGAGTTTGCTGAGATGGAGATGTTGGTCTCAGCTGCCCCCCGAACCTGTAACCCACCCCCCCACCTCCCATTTTCACCCCCCTCCCCCCAACAATACGATATACAATGTTTAGAAAACCTGCACCACCCTCAATGACACTGTCATTCAGCTGGGCCTCACACACACAATCACACAAACACCCCCAAACACACAAACACATATGGAGTGATGCAAATAGGTCTGGACTTACCCTCCCCCTTGACACAGGCCCACGGACCCCCTGCAACTCGCCAACTGTACATTCTGATGTTTTACAATCTTGACCTCACCTGTAAGTGCCAACAGGGTTGCATGGAGGGGTCAGCTCACAAGTGAAAGGAACGTCCCCTTCCCCACACCACCTCTCAGCCCCCACCCCAGCCCCCCAGGCTGTGGAAAAGGATCAGGTTCCCCTCCAGATGTGTGGCAGGGGCCGTGCTCCGGGCTCAGGGGGTGTGTTTGTATGGCACGCTCCGGCGCTGGTGGCCCCGCACACCCAGGAATTTGTCACACTTGATGCCACCGGCCTGTCAGGATGCCACTCACTCACTCACTCCTCATCTCCAGCCCCTAATCCCCATACTCCAGACACCCACCCTTGAGACCACGACCCAAGCCATCATTCACCCTCTGAGGTCTTTGTTAACATTTTTTTTAAATCCCGAATGTGGTCAGGAGCACCATGAGCGTCTCACGTCCAGCCTCAAACATGGCTGCGGTATGATGACCAAAAAAAGAGGGTTGAATTCAGTTCAAATGGCTACACTCAGGCAACTCGGTGTCGACAAACACTTACTATTCACACTCCATTTATACTGCAATTAACTTCTCTAGGGTAGGGGGCAGCATTCGGAATTTTAAAACCAAATTAAACTGCCTGCTTCTCGGGCCCAGAAGATATGATATGCATATAACTGGTAGATTTGGATAGAAAACTCTAAAGTTTCCAAAACTGTTAAAATAGTGTGTGTGAGTATAACAAAACTGATTTGGCAGGCAAAAACCTGAAAGAAATCCATTCAGGAAGTAGTTTTTTTGGGGGTTTTGTAGTTCTCTATTCAATGCCATTACAGTATCCATGGAGTGTTGGAGTTTGAGTGTTTTCTATCCTAATCTGTAAATTATATGCATATTCTACGATCTGGGCCTGAGAAATAGTCTGTTTACCTTGGGAACGTTATTGAAAAAAAAAAAGATTCTGTCCCTTAGCGTCAAGAAGTTAACACTCCAGCCAGCTGGTCTGTGCATGTTCTGAGGATGCGGCTAGGGATGCCGTCTGTGCCAGCAGCCTTGCGAGGGTTAACACACCTAAATGTCTGACTAACGTCGGCCACGGAGAAGGAGAGCCCTCATTCCTTGGTAGCGGGCACTGTGTTGTTCTCAAAGCGGGTCAAATAAGATGTTTAGCTTGTCCGGAAGCAAGACGTCGGTGTCCGTGACGTGGCTGGTTTTCCTTTTGTAGTCCGTGATTGTCTGTAGGCCCTGCTACATACGTCTCGTGTCTGAGCTGTTGAATTTACGACTCCACTTTATCTCTATACTGACGTTTTGCCTCTTTGAATGCCTTACGGAGGGAATAACTACACTGTCTGTATGCAGCCATATTCCCAGTCACCTTGCCATGGTTAAATGCGGAGGTTTGCGCGAATGATGCCATCTATTCATGGTTTCTGGTTAGGGTAGGATTTAAGAGTCACAGTGGGTACAACATCTCCTATACACTTCCTGATAAACTCAGTCACCGTATCAGTGTATTCGTCGATGTTATTGTCGGAGGCTACCCGGAAAATATCCCAGTATTCCGATTTGTCAGACCAGCGTTGATTAGTCCTTAGCACGGCCACTTCCTGTTTGAGATTCTGCCTATAGGAATAGAGGAATAAAATGGAGTCGTGCTCAGATTTTACGAAGGGAGGTTGGGGGAGGGCCTTGTAGGCATCCCGGAAGTTGGAGTAGCAGTGGTCGAGTGTTTTAGCAGCGCGAGTACTACAGTCAATGTGTTGATATAACTTTTGTAGCATTTTCCTCAAATTTGCTTTGTTAAAATCCCAAGAGACAATAAATGCGACCTCAGGATATGTGGCTTCCAGTTTGCATAAAGCCCAGTGAAGTTCTTTGAGGGCCGTCGTGGTATAAGCTTGAGGGGGAAAATACACGGCTGTGACGATAACCGAAGATAATTCTCTGGTGAGGTAATGCGGATGGCATTTGATGAGGTATTCTAGGTCGGGTGAACAAAAGGACTTGAGTTCCTGTACTGTATGTTTTTACAATCAAACCATGAGTAGTTTTTTTATTTTATTTTTTTATTTCACCTTTATTTAACCAGGTAGGCTAGTTGAGAACAAGTTCTCATTTGCAACTGCGACCTGGCCAAGATAAAGCATAGCAGTGTGAACAGACAACACAGAGTTACACATGGAGTAAACAATAAACAAGTCAATAACATGGTAGAAAAAAAGAGAAAAAAAGAAAAGAAAAAGAGTTAATCATGAAAAATACCCCCCGCCCTTCTTCTTCCCAGAGAGATATTTATTCCTGTCTGTGTGATGAACTGAGAACCCAACTGGCTGTACGGACAGACAGTATATCCCGAGAGAGCCATGCTTCCATTAAACAGTATGTTATAATCCCTGATGTCTCTCTGGAAGGAAATCCTCGCCCTCAGCTCATCAACTTTATTACCCAGAGACCGAACATTTTAGCGAGTAATATACTTGGAAGCGGTGGGTGGTGTATGACTAGAAGTCCACTCTGAGTATCTCTTCTCTGCTGGCGATGTTTTGGATCTGCCTCTGGAATCAGTTCAATCAGTCAGACTAAAGTATGTTACAAACAACAGAGCAGAGGAATAATTTAATATGAGTCATCAGGCTACCTCCCTCCCTCCACACACACAAATAGACACACATACATAAACACACACACAGGAGACAAACTTTCTCCCAGGGTGAATCTGCTAAGCGTTACACACATATCAACATATGCTCTCTTGGTGTCACTGCTGAGGCCTCCAGACAGTTTGGGAATTTTTCGAAGGGACATGGAGTATGTCAAATAAATGCTGAAAAATGTGTCTGTTAAGGACACTAACTAAATAGTTATGACTGTCTCATATGCTGTTGCTTTCAACAGACTCAGGAAAATGACTTTCTTCACAAAGGATGGGCTCAACACATGCAAGTCCCCTAACAGTAGCTGAACACCATTTATTGACCACTTTCTGTTTACCTATTCGTTTTCTGTTTCTGTTGGGGGGCAGAACAGGTGGGCTTACCACTAGGAATAGCACTCTCACATGAAACACTAGCAGGTCATGGAACATGCAGACACACAAGTTGGCATTTCCAAAATGCATTTCCACACGGTGAGTAAACACGACCACATGTGCCCGAGCAGATATCGTTACACACGTTTTGAAATTAGATTGGCACCCTATCTCATCTCCCCTGGGAATAGAAGGGCCCATCTGTAAATATCAGACGGACCGAGCGTTGGTGTTTCAACGTTCCCCGTCGCCAGTTCAATAAGCACCCCTCTGTTTATATTGAGAGGGTTTTCATTAACTGTTAGCAAATTACATTTGAAACCATAAAGCTCCATTCATTTTCTGAAATGTGTTTGACTGCTGGAAGATTTGCATTGAATTACTGCCAGGGAGAAAATCAAGGAAACAAAGTGAGGGAAGATGAATTATGTTTTCCTCTGTCTTTTGTGTTCTTGTTGTTTTTCTCTATTTCTTCATTTTTCTGCAGGCTGATATTTTTTGTTGTTGCAGATACAGCCAATCAGACAGTGTCTTGGAGCAGCCGTAATTCTCAGTCGGTTTGTTTCCTTCCATCTTTTTCACCGCAAAACCTTTTAGGTTTTGAGAGCCTGGTAGAGGAAAAGATTCAGTTGAATTGGACTGTGCCTTGTATAATTATGAATGCATTATCAGAGCTCATATCTTGCAGAATAACAACAATTGGGCTAACAACAGTTGTCTCAATGCGTTTATCTTTGACCCATTTTTAAGGCAGTTGTTCATAAATTATTATTTGGTGTGATTCTGGTGGTCAGCTTCCTTTTAAATCACCCAATCCAACCATATCAAGCTGTTTTGCTCTCCAGAGCGGTTTCTACTTCAGTGGACACCACTTTGATCTCTCTGGTGCTTCCAAGGCATAATTGACCCTTAATTTGTGTGACCAGTAGACCTTGATGTTGGTGGCGATAAGAAGGGGAAGTCTTAATTGGGTAAAAACAGTGTCCCACTATGAAGCACAGTCTGTCTATATGCTCTGTTGCCCCAGCCGGTGACCTCCTAAGGCCTGCTCAGACAGCGGAGCCTGGGGGCCCAGTTGAAACCGTCCCCAGAGGACAGGCACTCATGCTGGGGCAGGGTAAGGGCGCCGGGTCCTTAATTAACAGTGTGTGGGTAGGGTAGCTCGGGCTTGGAGCGGCTCCCCAGACCAGAAATCCTCTCTGCCTCTGGTGTTCTGCTCGGTCTACTTTCAATGAAAGGGGTACTTGCTCAACAGGGAGCACGAAGCACCCAAATCTCAGTTCCACTGCCAAACACACAGACACTAGCTAATAAACACATGCCTTGCAAAAAATATACTTCCAGACAAGAGCTCACAGAGGCTCCATAAAGGCTTGCAAACATTGCTTGATGAGGCTTGAGAGAGTTAGAACAGATAGTTGTGGATTTTTTTTGTGCAGGTAATTCCTGCTGTCATTCATTTGACGTAGGGAACAATTGTCTTATTATCGCATCACATCTGTATGCAAAACACTTTCCACACAGCCGTACAAAAATGATAGTGTGCATGAAATTGGGCAGAAATGTTTACCTTAAGTGATGCTCTTAATTCTCATCTTTTGTTGATGAGAATTTTCCTGCACTGAGTGTTAAAAATTTAAAATGTATCAACCTCTACAAAAATGTCCATTAATTATAATCCACATAATAACTCACATTTCCTCTTGCTGCAGGATTATTTCCTGCTTTGGCAATCTGGCTCAAATTAAGATCCTACATCTGTAATCATCTTGTTTTCACGTGTCATGAAATTACAATGGCCATGACATGAAGGTGTCCTGTTCGTTATTTAGCCAATTTAGTGGATTTAAATTATGGCCATTTTTGGAGGGACCTTGTAAGCATAATTGTGAAAGCTATCGACATAATCCTACTTGTTCTTGCCTTAAGAACTGGAGGGGAGGGTGAGTTTTTTATTGTGAAACATTCACAAAATCATACAGTATGAACATGGACAATAATTTGCAATAGAACATTCTACATAAGAGGATGCTTTGATAGATTTTGTACGCAAACATACATTTCTTTACTTTTAACATAACTACGTTGCACTTAGAACTCCATATTCCACAACTTTACTCTCGCGAGTCGTGATAATTTCCTTTAGTTACCTGTCAAACACCCATGATTATGACTAATCATATCCAGGAGATTAATATTATGTAGGCCTGAAGGAGTTTGTTTTTCTATTTCATCTCTCTATTTTTGAAGGGGAAAACAGATATCCAATTTGCCCAGTTATGACGGAGGTCAAACGACAAGGTTGCTGGAGAATGTGTATTGCCACTCCGGGGAAGAGATAGAGGCATTGAGCAATGCATAACCTCATAACTGCTTTCCCAGCATGCCTTTCTTTAATGAAACTGGGAGAGTGAAAGGTCAGTACTATTGCACCGAAAGAAGGCCATAATGCAGAATGGCCAATCATCATCCCTACGTCTTCTTTAGTAGCAAACACAGCTGTTTGCTGATGGCTTCCCTGCATAGTTTTTTTTGGCCGGTCATTCAATGGAGCCTGTTGGAGAGAAAATCATGGTGCAAGCTGCTGGCATTCACTGTGCAGAGATCATGCCATTATAGTGGAAAATAATACGTCTTCTGGTCCAGAACTGAAATAGAAACTGACAGCTACTGGAGTATGGTTGAGAGGTATTTCAGGCTGGAAGATCTTCAACATATTGTCAAGGCAGACATCTGAGCACTTGAAAAGTCACTGTCATTTTCCATATGTTCAGGCTGTGGACTGCTGTGAGGTGCTTACATAATTTTTTTGCATCATTCCCTCGTGGGGCAAGTTCACCCTGTATGGCACATACAGTATACACTCCAAAAATATGTTCCTGGAGGATCTTTTAGGGTTTCTTCAAAGTGGAACTGTGGAAGAACCCATTTTAATGGATCCTTAAAGAACCTTTTGAAGAACTTTGAGGTTAATTGTTGAACTACCCCCCTCCAATATTATTATTATTAATAATAATAATAATACGCATAACAATAACACAATATTTTAGTTGTGAGTATTTATTATGATTTTATTGGCATAGCAGAATTTGAACTCCCAGAAGAGGCCCAAGTTTAATGGGTATATCCTCTGGAGTGTTGATGTTAAGGTGTTCTCCATATCCATAGTGTCATGACGTTGCCCTGTTGGTGAGGTTTATGACCCCCATAAATACCTTACCTCTTTTCTCTCTTTACAGAATGGACTCTTGGAAAGCCCTTTGTTAACATAGAGAGAGTAGGGCAACATCAAAAGGTTGGGTGAAAGAACAATCTTTCTGTAATCCAATCAGTTGAAAGTGGCCATTGGTACTTAAAGAACATGATGTCAGATCACTTGGTGTCTAGGATATTATATCTGATGATAGGATGACATAAATTGTATCATGGAAAGTCTACACATTCTATCAGATTCACATAGAAATGTTTTGCATTTTAAATGTTTAAATATGAAACTATTTGTGAAAATATTAAATGTAATTTTAGCTTCTAAATGAGAGAATTGTTTTCATAAGTAAACTATGCTCGGTCAGTGGCCATACCCAAGTGAATAGACATTGGGTTGAGAACTAGGAAACATGCCCTTCTCTCCCCCACTACAAAATCCCGTTGACGAAAGTCAACCTTGTGTTCCCGATAACGTGAGGACTGGTGTCCATACTTTCAAAAGGGCTAATATCAACTACAACCTAAGAAATTAACTTTAGTTCCCGATGACGTGAGGACTGGTGTCCATACGTTCAAAATGGCTAATTTAAACGTGGAGGTGACGATCACCATGCTGGAAGGATACATTTCGACTACACCAGCCAGAATACAGCACGAGCTGAGTATGGCAACTTGATATGAACTTTGAACTCTTATCCACTAAAGAAGTGATACATCCTAGATATTGAGTTATTAGCACCAGCTGTAAATGTGCGTGGCCTAGGAAAAGACAGACAATCTCTTCAGAACGACAGGGCACTACAACGTGTCCATTCTACCACACGACGACAGACTACAATGTATCTGCCCTACGACCAGAAATATTCTTCAAAGGACAAGGTTGATCTCTGCTGGGCAACCCAGCCTTCCGTCTTCAACCAATCTATTGAAGTGCAGCTCAGAGTAAATATATTTCTTGCATTTTCCTTTTCTGAATTGGCGGTTATTTAGAATGCATACGATTCTGTATTTACGATAGCATAGCTTCTCAAGGTCCGATAGAGACCCAATCATTTTGTTCCTCAGTCTTCCTGCTCTTTCATTCAAACCCAACCCCCTTTCTTGTGTAACCAGCCGTCATATAGATGTCACGTTCGTGATGAGAGACGGACCAAGGCGCAGCGTAATTAAAGTTCCACATCTTTTAATAAAGCAAAACTTCCAAACAAAACAATAAACAATGAAACGGCAGTGGTGCTACATGCACAACACAAAAAAAATATCCCACAAAGCAGGTGGGAGATAGGGCTTCCTAAATATGATCACCAATTAGAGGCAATGATTACCAGCTGCCTCTAATTGGGAACCATACAAACCAGCCACATAGAAAATAAATGACTAGAACACACCCCTAGTCACGCTCTGACCTAAACACCATAGAGAACCGAGGGCTCTCTATGGCCAGGTCGTGACAATAGATTTCGTCCGCCAGGGACGTTTTATTTTATGACATAATTAGTAATGAATGTATGATCCATCTTGTGTATATGTAATTCTGTGTGATTATTATTTTATGTACTTAATAAAAAAATAATTAAACAAAATGTTGTATTGCGGATTCAACTTATTAGCCAGGGTTCGTGAAGATAACCAAGAATTTTACAACGTTCAGATGAGACTAAATGAGGTGACGATTAATAATTGACTAATAATTACCAGATCTTTAAACGCTGTATCGGCAAGATAGAACAACGACGTCTGGAAAAACAAGGAGCGGCGGACTATGCTTTTTTGCAAATAACAGCTGGTGCACGATATCAAAGGAAGTCTCGAGGTTTTGCTCGCCTGAGGTAGAGTATCTCATGATAAGCTGTAGACCAACTATCTACCTAGAGAGTTCTGTATTTTTCATATCTGTCTACATACCACCACAGACAGGCTGGCACTAAGACTGCACTCAATGAGCTGTATTCCGCTAAAAGCATACAGGAAAACGCTCACCCAAAAGCGGCGCTCCTTGTGGCCGGGGACTGTAATGCAGAGAAACTTAAATTGGTCTTACCAAATTTCTATCAGCATGTTAAATGTGCAACCAGAGGGAAAAAACTCTGGACCACCTTTACTCCACACACAGAGACGCATACAAAGCTCTCCCTCGCCCTCCATTTGACAAATCTGACCATAAATTCTATCCTCCTGATTCCTGCTTACAAGCAAAAATTAAAGCAGGAAGCACCAGTGACTCGATCAATAATAAAGCGGTCAGATGAAGCAGATGCTAAGCTACAGGACTGTTTCGCTAGCACAGACTGGAATACTTTCCGGGAATCCTCCGATTGCATTGAGGAGTACACCAAATCAGTCATTGGCTTCATCAATAAGTGCATAGACGACGTCGTCCCCACAGTGACTGTATGTACATACCCCAACCAGAAGCCAAGAATTACAAGCAACATCCGCGCTGAGCTAAAGGCTAGAGCTGCCGCTTTCAAGGAGTGGGACTCTAACCCGGAAGCTTATAAGAAATCCCGCTATGGCTTCCTACGATCCGTCAAACAGGCAAAGTTTCAATACAGGACTAAGATCGAATCCTACTATACCGTCTCTGAGGCTCGTCGGATGTGACAGGGCTTGCAAACCATTACAGACTAGTAAAGGAAGCACAGCCGAGAGCTGCCCAGTGACACGAGCCTACCAGACAAGCTAAACTTCTTCTATGCTCGCTTCGAAGCAAATAACACTGAAACATGCATGAGAGCACCAGCTGTTCAGGAAGACTGTGTGATCATGCTTTCCGCAGCCGAGGTGAGTAAGACCTTTAAACAGGTAAACATTCACAAGGCCGCAGGGCCAGATGGATTCCCAGGACGTGTACTCAAAACACGTGACAAGTGTCTTCACTGACATTTTCAAACTCTCCCTGACCGAGTATGTAATACCTACAGCTGAAGTCGGAAGTTTACATACACTTAGGTTGGAGTCATTAAAACTCGTTTTTCAACAACTCCACAAATTTCTTGTTAACAAACTAAAGTTTTGACAAGTCGGTTAGGAAATCTACTTTGTGCATGACACAAGTAATTTTTCCAAATTTGTTTTACAGACAGATTATTTAACTTATGATTCACTGTATCACAATTCCAGTAGGTCAGAAGTTTACATACACTAAGTTGACTGTGCCTTTAACTTCTCTAGGGTAGGGGGCAGCATTCTGAATTTTGGATGAAATGCAGGCCCAAATTAAATTGTCTGCTTCTCGGGCCCAGAAGATATGATATGCATATAACTGGTAGAATTGCATAGAAAACACTCTAAAGTTTCCAAAACTGTTAAAATATTGTCTGTGAGTATAACAGAACTGATTTGGCAGGCGAAAACCTGAGAAAAATCCATTCAGGAAGTTTTTCTTTTTTGGTTATGTAGTTTTCTATTCAATGCCATTACAGTATCCATTGACTTAGGACTCAAATTGCAGTTTTTATGCCTTCCACTAGATGTCAACAGTCTTTAGAAATTGTTTCAGGCTTGTATCCTGAAAAATGAGGAAGTAAGAGCAGTCTGAATGAGTGGACCCTAAAGTGTCACAGAGCTTTTTCATGCGCACGACCGAGAGAGTGCCTTTCTCGTTTACCTTTTAAATTGACGACGTTGTTGTCCGGTTGAAATATTATCAATTATTTAGGCTAAAAACAACCTGAGGATTGAATATAAACATCGTTTGACATGTTTCTATGAACTTTACGGATACAATTTGGATTTTTTTGTCTTCCTGTTTTGACTGCGTTTGAGCCTGTGGATTACTGAAGAAAAACTGAGGTTTTTGGATATAAAGAGACTTTATCGAACAAAAGGAACATTTTATTGAGTAAATTAATGTCTGCTGAGTGCAACCTAATGAAGATCATCAAAGGTAAGGGATTCATTTTATCTCTATTTCTGACTTGTGTAACTGTTCTACTTGGCTGGTTACTGTTTGTAATGATTTGTCTAGTGGGCTATGTTCTCAAATAATCCTAAGGTATGCTTTCGGCGTACCAGCCATGATGTCATGGCTTTAAAAGCTTCTGATAGGCTAATTGACATCATTTGAGTTAATTGGAGGTGTACCTGTGGGTGTATTTCAAGGCCTACATTCAAACTCAGTGCCTCTTTGCTTGACATCATGGGAAAATCAAAAGAAATCAGCCAAGACCTCAGAAATAAATTGTAGACCTCCACAAGTCTGGTTCATCCTTGGGAGCAATTTCCAAATGCCTGAAGGTACCACGTTATTTTGTACAAACAATAGCACGCAAGTATAAACACCATGGGACCACGCAGCCGTCATACCGCTCAGGAAGGAGACGCGTTGTCTCCTAGAGATGAACGCACTTTGGTGCGAAAAGTGCAAATCAATCTCAGAACAACAGCAAAGGACCTTGTGAAGGTGCTGGAGGAAACAGGCACAAAACTATATTTTTCCACAGTAAAACGAGTCCTATATCGACATAACCTGAAAGGCTGCTCAGCAAGGAAAAAGCCACAGGTCCAAAACTGCCATAAAAAAGCCAGACTTAGGTTTGCAACTGCACATGGGGACAAAGATTGGAGAAATGTCCTCTGGTCTGATGAAACAAAACTAGAACTGTTTAGCCATAATGACCATTGTTATGTTTGGAGGAGAAGGGGGGAGGCTTGCAAGCCGAAGAACACCATCCCAACCATGGCGGTGGCAGCATCATGTAATGGGGGTGCTTTGCTGCTGGAGGGACTGGTGCACTTCACAAAATAGATGGCATCATGAGGGAGGGAAATGATGTGGGTATATTGAAGCAACATCTCAAGACATCAGTCAGGAAGTTAAAGCTTGGTCGCAAATGTGTGTTGGACTGTTTATTTTTATTTTTCCTGTAATAGCCCTCATTCGTGGTTGATTTAATGACGCATCAAACTTGCAGCCTTCCCTCCATAATCCATCCGGCCCAAATTAATGGGGGACATTTGCTTCACTTTGTTACGAGAGTGAGAGAGTCTGCAGTAAAGGGATGTTTTGGTTACATAATAGTACACCAAATTGAACGCAGCTCTCTTTCCTTTAACATTGGCTTGATTAAATTACTTTCTGAACAGACTGACTGCACGTCTGCCTGACTAAAGGAAATCATAGAATTGCCACAAGAACTGCCACATTCGTACAATGGGTGTCCAAAGACAATGACAGTTCAGATGAGTGTTGCTTCACTTAACCACACAAATCCGTTGAATCCTTTATCATTGTCTGAATTACGGAATGTGGAGCTATCCAACATACTTGGTGGAAAGACCAAGATCAAGGTCATTGTAGCAAAGATAGCCAACTGTAAATGAACAAAAGGTCCATCAACATACTGTAACGTCAATATAAAATGAACTTCACTTCCTGAATCCAATGCTATCCATACAGAAACTGATGCCAACTTTTTGTAATTGGTCTTAGACATTTTCCATTGTGTTTTTTTCACTCAGTTTAAGCTACGTGTCACTCAAAAACTGAAGACCTTGTTGCACATGGTTCCTCAAGTTCTTGGTGACCTGGGATGACCATAGTTGACAGATGGAGAAGGGGCAAAGGAGGGACATGGGGACTCTGGCGAACTTTATCTAAATTGCATCCTTCTGTGTCACGACTTCCGCCGAAGTCGGTCCCTCTCCTTGTTCGGGCGGCGTTTGGCGGTCAACGTCACCGGCCTTCTAGCCATCGCCGATCCACTTTTCATTTTCCATTTGTTTTGTCTTTGTTTTACACACCGGGTTTCAATCCCCCAATTACTTGTTCATTATTTAACCCTCTGTTCCCCCATGGTTTTTGTGAGTGATTGTTTGTATGTATACGGTCCGTTATTGTGGGCTAGTTTATTGTGTTGTATATATTTGTATTCTTGAGTAAAGAACGTTCATTTCTCTTATCTGCTGTCCTGCGCCTGACTCCTCCACACCAGCTACACACAGGCCGATTACATTCTGAGACTCATTAGAACTCTATCTTTACACTGGGAACATTTGTCTTGCTCTTTCTCTGGTGGTGGTTCCAGAGTCAAAGTAATAATATATATATATATATCCAAAGGGAAAAGCACAAGCAGGATATCAAAGTTATATGGTTAGTATTTCCATTTATTTAAAGCTAGCAAATTAACACCCAATGGGTCGACTAGGTCTTTTTCAAGGCTGTTCCAGAGTAAAACCAAGACCGCTTAATAAGGCAGGATATAAAAGATTATCGAGGGCATGTTTTTAATAAGACATGAAAAGGAAGAAGAGCACTCTCTGGTTCCTCATTTAGTTTTTCCCTTTGACAAGTGCAGCAGCTGTGGCTCTGGGGATAGGGACATCTTCTCCAGGACTCCAGGAATGTCTTGGAATCATATTGGGAATCTTCGAGCACCCACAGAATCATTTGCCTGAATCTCCATATTTATCACATTAATGACCAGATCTGGTGAAGGAAGTGTGTGTCTTTTTCCAGGAAAGTTGCGCTTTGATTTCACCCATTGAACTTAATGTTTGGTATTAGTAATGTCCTGGATTTAGTTGAACATACTGTATGTTATTAAGCCAGGAACCAGGTCCATAACCTCATCCTCATCCCCTATCATTCCATGTAAAACCCTTTATTTACATAATCAGCTTTTCAAAATGTTCACAATGTTTGTTGGTGTTCTTATACTCTCAATTAAGTTAATTCTCTGTCTCGACTTTGCTCCATTGTTTTAACATTCAAAAAATAAATCCCCTGCTTGGGAACTGTTCTGCGTTGGAGAAAGAGATTGCGAATAACTCATGTAAACAGATAAACCTATGGTTAATTAAATAGAGCTGCACTGTCTTAGCGCGTGACTGGGATGGTTTCCTCTCCTCCTGCAGCTCTGGTTCTGTGCTGCTCTCCTGCTTATCGTTCACAGAGGTGCACTGCATTGTATTGTATTATATTGTGTGGTGATACGTGTGTATGGGAGAGAGAGAGAGAGAGAGAGAGAGAGAGAGAGAGAGAGAGAGAGAGAGAGAGAGAGAGAGAGAGAGAGAGAGAGAGAGAGAGAGAGAGAGAGAGAGAGAGAGAGAGAGAGAGCGAGAGAGAGAGCGAGAGAGAGAGCGAGAGAGAGCGAGAGAGAGCGAGAGAGAGAGAGAGAGAGAGAGAGAGAGAGAGAGAGAGAGAGAGAGAGAGAGAGAGAGAGAGGACATTTTTTATTTTACCTTTATTTAACCAGGTAGGCTAGTTGAGAACAAGTTCTCATTTGCAACTGCGACCTGGCCAAGATAAATCATAGCAGTGTGAACAGACAACAACACAGAGTTACACATGGAGTAAACAATAAACAAGTCAATAACATAGTAGGAAAAAAAAAATTGTGAGAGGTCAGTACAAGTAGGAAACCATAGTCTTTTGGTGACGGTAGAGAATGTGGTTCTGGTGTGCATGTGTCTTTCCAGAGAGAGAGAAAGTAAGTGAGGCTGAGAGAGTGAAGGCTAGAGCGAGAGGGAGAGTTAGGGAGAAGGGAGGGAGAAATTGAGAGGCTGCCTAGCACTTTTCTCAGTGAGCTGACAGGGCTCGACGCTTGACTAACAGGACTGTTTTGACAGGTGTCAAATGGTCCGTATTGCCATTTCACTGCTGGCCCTTGGGACCCCGCATCAGGGCCTGCAACAGGACTGGCCAGGCTGCAGAAAAATAAAGAAAACCGTCATGGAGGAGAACGAAAAAACGTGACCTCTTTACCACTTCCTCCCTGCTTGGTCTCCACTGGAGTTTGGGCATCTGCTGTACGTTAGCTGCTTTTACAGTCCGTGAGGTAGGTGTGTGTGTGTGTGTCTGTGTGTGTGTGTGTGTGTCTGTGTGTGTGTGTGTGTGTGTGTGTGTGTGTGTGTGTGTGTGTGTGTGTGTGTGTGTGTGTGTGTGTGTGTGTGTGTGTGTGTGTGTGTGTGTGTGTGTGTGTGTGTGTCTGTGTCTGTGTCTGTGTGTGTGTGTGTGTGTGTGTGTGTGTGTGTGTGTGTCTGTGTGTGTGTGTGTGTGACTCATATAAAAAAAGGGTGATGGGAAGGGGTCTCTTCATGGACCCTTGAAAAGGTTGGATAGTCGGAGAGCAAGGTGAAGATAAGGAAGTTTCTTTTTCCCATTGGCTTTAGACAGTTTCTATGTAATTTCCCACACAAAGACAGTCCACAATGGGTTTGATTATTTTAAGAGAATTATAATTGTAATTTTTATGGCAATTTTTTATAAGCAACCATTTTTTTTATTTAACCTTTATTAAACTAGGCAATTCAGTAAAGAACAAATTCTTATTTTACAGTGACGGCGTACCTCGGCCAAACCCTCCCCTAACACGGATGATGCCCTATAGGACTCCCTATCGTGGCCGGTTGTGATACAGCCCAGGATTGAACAGGGTCTGTAGTGATGCCCTGGCACTGAGATGCAGTGCCTTAGACCGCTATGCCACTCGGGAGGCCATGTCTGATTTGATTACATGATGTGATTATGTGTAATGACAATAAACATCTAGTGGTATAGGCTAGTACATGACTTTTACTCATAAATCAATGCACTACCACATTGAAGAAAAAGCCATCTTTGAGGTAAAAGTAAAAAAAATTATATGAACAATTTTAATGAAAGTGTCCTATCCCTCCTGGTGCTTTGATGCGGCTTCACGCCTTTGAACAAAGACCCAATGTGATCAAAGAAATGATCTATGGGGTTTGTTTGGGATGGGGATGCAAATTTTACCATTATAAAATACACAAGGAAAATGATCTGTGGTGAATGGTGGCTAACGGTAAGATCACAAGATAATGACTCAACTCAATGTGCAGAGGCGCACTGGATGCACAAAATAACCTTTTCTGTGTTTCTATTGCGAACCAGATTTAAAAAAATGTGAATACATTTTACCAACCTTGTGTGTAGAGTGAAAACTCTTGAGGATATTGGGAATTATAAGCCATATAAAAGTCCAAAAGGGGAAGGTTGCATGGCCTTATGGTGTAAGTTTTTTGGGGTGAAAGTTAACACTATCAGTCTTTTTTGTGAGCCTGCTTCCCTTCTTGTCACGACTTCCGCCGAAGTCGGTCCCTCTCCTTGTTCGGGCGGTGTTCGGCGGTCGACGTCACCGACCTTCTAGCCATCGCTGATCTATTTTCATTTTCCATTGGTTTGTCTTGTCTTCCATCACACCTGGTGTATTTAACCCTCGGTTTCCCCTCATGTCCTTGTCGGTGATTGTTTATTGTAAGTGTATGTGTACGTCTGTACTGGTGTGTGTCGGGTTATGTTACACAATCATTTTTATTATGTTTTCCGGTGGGATTTTGTAAATAAACTGCGCCGTTGGAAACACAGTTATTTCTCTCCTGCGTCTGACTTCTCTGACGCCAGTTAAACACCCTTACACCTTCTAATACACATTCCTCCCTACTATATCTCTCAAACATCCACAGAGAGTAGGTCACGTAGGCAGTTATGGTTAGCCATACAGCAATAAGGCAGTATGGTTTTCTGCTCATAATCCGCCATGGCAGGTGGGCTATGTGACCATTCTCCCCACCCACCCGTCCTCTTTGCCGATGATAACTGATCCAGATTTCGGGGAAACCGTGACCTACACTGTACCTTAACTTTTGCCCTTTTCACTACAGGAGGCCCTGGACCACACATACACTACTCATTATGCACAGTCCCATAAAGACATTGTTTTCTGGGAATTAGATAATGTAATTTGATATAGCTATAAAGTGTTTACGAGATTACGCCATCAATGGAACCTTTTCCCTGCAACCCCCCTTTACGTCAGCCTGGTAGTTGGGCTACTGTTCTCCCTCTCTCCCTCCAAAGTTGATGAGTTTAATACCTCATTCGGCATCTCTCCATTGGCCACATCACTATCTCCCCCTGTCCAACAATAATTTGGACTCAGAGGGCTACAGTACAGGGGATCATTGTAGGCCTTAAATGGAGCCAGTCCCGTTAAGAAATAATAGGTAACTCTGGAGTAGCATGGCCGGCGGTTTGTCTCTGTCTGCCACAAGGACACAATTTATATCACAATTTATATCATCCCCCAGAGCCAAGGCGGTCTGAATCAGCTGAAAAACAGAGAAGAGGACAATAAACGCTAGCTGAACTTTGCCTGTCCCCTTTTGCCATTTTAAATGTGGTATAAGCACTCTTTTCACAAAGAGTCCGATTCAGTCTCCCTGGTGTGTACTAAAACAGAAGCCCCCCCCCCAGTTTTATGAGGTGTCCTGTTTTTCTACCATACCTCCAGTGATTTAGGTGATATGCTTGAAATAAAGGTTCAGAGGGACATGGGGCAGCTTGAGTTTTACTGTGCCCCCACTTAAAAAGTAAATAAAATGAAATTACCCAGGACGCTGTATAATTGTGCTTTGGGGGACCGTTTGACCCTTTTCTTATTTTGGGGTTTCTTTCTCTGTTTTTCAATGTGTCAAGCTGGACTTTGACATTTTACTTGCATGACTTTTCAATTACATCCAGTTGGTTAAAAAGTCACAATTCTACACCGAGAACCTCATCACAGAGTGAAATATGGAAAAGGGATAAGGCCTATGTTTGAGGGAGCGAAGAGAGTGAGAATTAATGGGCGGCTTGGTGAGTTGGTTCTGCGAGTGTTCCCGTGGTCTCATAGCACCTCAGCCTTCCAAGTTAAATACTCTGCTCTAGTGTCCCAAGATATGATCCAATCATATCAAGTCAAAACGCACACAAAGAAACTACTATTTATGTCAACTCAAATGGCATTTTCTCATTTGTGTCATCATTTATTCATTCTGTCGAGGAATGATTAATGAAAAAAAGACTAAACTAAAGAAATGACTTTTCTATCAAAACACCAACCCATGAAACTGTCTGTAGTGTGAATGTTAGATAATCTATCTCCTTGACTAAAGAATGTTAGGGAGAATTAATAAGTGTGTGTGTGTGTGCATGTGAGTATGCATGTGTGCACATGTGTGTGTGTGCGCTCACATGCGTGTGTGTACGCTCACATGCGTGTGTACATGCATGTCTGCTCCTTGATATGGTGGGGTGGGTGTTAGTTACGTATGGGCTTATCAGCGGACAACATGTACGAGTCTCATTTCTGTACAGCACTTTGAGATATCAGCTGATGTAAGAAGGGCTTTATAAATTCATTTGATTTGATTTGAGTCAAATCACAAATCTGCTCTACATTATTACCACATACTGTAAGTGGGCAGGCCATACAGTATATACCCAGTGAACATTTTATTTGCTCTGTATATGCTTTATGTATTTTTTTTTTTTTTTTTTTACAAATTAGACCTGTAGCAGACTGATTTGTCGCCAGAGGAGGAATTAAACAGGTTCCCTGGCATTTATCCAGCATGTTTTTACAAGCTATTTTGTCCTTCTAAGTATATGGTTTATCGTGTTTAATGATGCTCTGCATTTTTACCGATTCCTCATTTCCCTTCACTGGCTAACGAGAGTGAGAGACAGGCTGGGGGAAGTGATAAAAGAGGTTTGTGGTTGTGTAACACGTGTCGTAAAACAGAAAGAAAAAAGGCCTGTGTGCATGCACGTGTGAGTGGGTGTGTGTGGTGTTGTCTAAAAGTTACAACAAGAGGCAGTTTAAGATGCTGAGTGCGTTACGATGATGAGGTGAAGTCTGTGGAGCGTGTGGGTGTGTGTGGTGGAGGATACTTTAAAGTATTAAAACCAGGGGTTGGAACCGGTTCAGGGAGCAGAACCGAAAACTGGAAAACAGCTACATTTTTCAAGGAACAGAATCAGAACCGGAATGAAAGTGATCTATATTGTTCTGGAACAGAACCATTATTATAAAAGCATGGGAACCGGTTAACCTCTAACGAGCCTCTACCCCGGGTCCGGGAGCACCCCCCACCCCCCCACACACTGATTAGCATAGCTAGCATAGCTTCACAAGTAGATAGTAGCATCTAAATATCATTAAATCACAAGTCCAAGACACCAGATGAAAGATACAGATCTTGTGAATAAAGCCACCATTTCAGATTTTTAAAATGTTTTACAGGGAAGACAAAATATGTAAATCTATTAGCTAAACACGTTAGCAAAATACACCACTATTCTAACTCCATCAGTTTCTTACTCCTTCAGGTGCTATCACCAATTCGGCTCAACTAAGATATTGATAGCCAATAACCTATAAAAAAACCCATCAGATGACAGTCTGATAACATATTCATGGTATAGGATAGTTTTTGTTAGAAAAAAGTGCATATTTCAGGTAGAAATCACAGTTTACAATTGCACCGACCATCACAAATCGACTAGAATTACTAGATAGAGCAACGTGTATGACCAATTTACTCATCATAAAACATTTCATAAAAATAGACAAAGCATAGCAATGGAAAGACCCAGTTCTTGTGATTTCAGACCATATTTCAGATTTTCTAAGCGTTTTTCAGCGAAAACACAATAAATCGATAAGTTAGCATACCACATGTGCAAACGTTACCAGAGCATCGATTCCAGCCAAAGAGCGCTATAACGTAATCACCGCCAAAATATATTAATTTTTTCACTAACCTTCTCAGAATTCTTCCGATGACACTCCTGTAACATCATTTTACAACATACATATACAGTTTGTTCGAAAAGGTGCATATTTAGCCATACAAAACCGTGGTTATACAATGGAAATAGTCACAACTCAAGCCTCAAAATGAGGAATGTCAGCTTTCAGAGTGATCTAGTTTAATCGAAAGCTAATCATATACTTAACTAAAAAATACAGGGTTGACAGGAATCGAAAGACAAATTAGTTCTTAATGCAACCGCTGATTTACATTTTTAAAATTATCCTTACTTTTCAATACAGGGTTCGCCAAGTGAAGCTATACCAAACAAAATGGCGAAATATGCGTTTAAAATATTTCGACAGAACAACGATTTATCATATTAAATATTGTTTACTTTGAGCTGTTCTTCCATCAGATTCTTGGGCAATGTATCCTTTCTATGTTATAAACGTCTTTTGGTCGATAGATGTCCTCTGTCCTTCGAAATATCCACTAACGATCGAACGGGACCCCAAAACGTGTCCAAAGTTTCAGAGTGCACAACAAAGAAATTCCTCAAAATCGCACTAAACGGATATAAATTGCTATAAAACGGTTCAAATTAACTACATTATGATGTTTTTAACAACTATAACGACTGAAAACATGACCGGAGAAATATTGCTGGTTAGACAAGGATTTGGAATGAGGCAAGTCCGATGTCCTTCACGCTTCAGGCGCGCGACGAGAAAGGGCGGTCCCTATACATTTTGTGGTTTTATAATGGCTGGGATTGTGCAATAGACTCCATTCAAAACGTGATGACGTACAGACACCCAGAGGAAGACGTAGGCAGTGTCGGTTTCTTCATAGCATTCACTGTCGCCTTAAAAACAGACTCCAGATCAGGGGTAAAAATTTCTGAAATCTGACCCCTGTCATGAAAAGTGCTGTAGATATTGTTCTGTACCACTCAGAGACAAAATTCCAACTTCTATAGAAACTAGAAGGTGTTTTCTATCCAATAATAACAATAATATGCATATTGTACGATCAAGAATTTAGCACGAGGCAGTTTAATTTGGAGACCCAAATATGCTAATGCAGAACAGCACCCCCTATAGTTGCAAGAAGTTAATAATGGGTTATTTTCATTCCGGGCATTTTTTACAGTCCAACAAAAAATGCACCACAGCGTCTATGCAAAGCCCTCCCTCTGTCAATCATAAACTTCTTCCACTGTCTGCCTGTCAGCTGAAAATCTTTGCCAGTGTGTGGGTGTAGGCTACCTGCCCCTCCCCCTCCGAAGCATAGCCGTAGCCTACTGATGATAAAAGCGTGATTTTTTGGATTTTTGGGATTCGCTTTTTCAATGCTAGTTAGGGATAATGTAGTTATCAAATTTCACATTGGATTTATTAATTACAAAAGGGTAAGAAGTGTTTTAAAATCTGGTCTCGCTCTGAACACCCCAGCTTCTTAGCTAGCTAGCTCTGGTACAAAGTTAAGCCAACTCTGAAGTTAGACATTCAAAGTTCCTCCATATGCGCTCTGTAGGTAAAATTCTGTGGGCCTAATTCAGAGAATTCATGTCATCACAAGATGCCCAGTGCTTCAAGCCAAACCTCCTCCAAACTCCACCTGCACAATTTCAGTTGCATCTCCTGCCCTACGCTTGTCTTAATGTCACGCATGTAAACAACTCACTAAGCTACAGCTTGCCCGCTCCATACCAACCTGCTCTATCCGCACTGCATGATTGGTGAAGTCATTTAATGTTGAGCTAAATGCATAAAAAAAAAAAAAGATTTCAGAGGTTTAAAAAGGAACGATATGAACCAGAACTTTTTTTGTTTATTTTGCTGGTCGGAACAGTGGAACGGAACAAAAAAAGAATGGTTATGTTCAGAATGAAACGATTGGAAACGATTTTGGTTCCAACCCCTGATTTACACCCAAAATTAGATTCCTGAATTGGGACGTTTTAAATTGTCAGACACAATGTCAAACACTCTATATACAGTCCATAACTTGGCAGTATTGGTTAGCTCTAACCAAATCATCCCTATCCAGATTGAGATATGTCATTGGGTATCGACTGAGGGTTGAGGCGCTCTAGAACCAAGTGGAAGAAAAACAGGACATGTGTCACAAATAGCAGCCTATTCCCTATATAGTGCACTACTTATGACAAAAACCCTAGGGGCTTGGTCAAAATGTATGTAGGGTGACATTTGGGATGCACAACAGGGATGCACAGTGATAATGAGGACTGGCTAGTTGTTTGACATGATTTCATCTGGTCCTATCTTCATGTGGTCATAGAGCGCAGGCTGTCCCAGATGCCTATCTAGAAATGGTGTGGGTCTCTAATAAAGCCAGAATGTCACAAAGCCTAAATACTGCACACACCCGCAAAACTCTGTCTCGAAAACATAGTCAACATGAAAGTGATAGACATAAGAAATTACTTGTTTCCAAGGAATTAATGGCGGCGAACACAGATAGCCATGTAGAGTCGTCCGCTTTCAAGCCAAACACACACCAATAAGCCAAACACACACCAATAATGGCCTATATACCCCCCCCAAAAAACGTAATAATGTTGCAGTCAAAATTCTTTAATTTCCAAATGTACCCCCATAAAACAGTACAGTCACTTCAGGGCCAAGTGTGTTTTCTAGCAATCCCTCTAATGGTAATATGGCTATTATCTGCGATTGTGGCCTGTTTGCTCACCGAAGAAAAATACGAAAAGCAGGTATTTATGGTGAGATACTCACTCTGGTGCTGGTCATGTATTACTGACCAAGGCAAATTAAGGCAAAAAAAGCAAACAGATCTCGAGGAGTGAATTCCTGTTCACACTGCAAGGCTATCATTGGAAAATGTGCTTGAACTGGAGCTCTGACTTTGAGGCTGATTGTGGCAGTATTTGCTGTGTGTGTGTGTACATTATGTGTGTGTGGCGAAGGGCATCTAGCTAAAGGACACTGACCATACCATTCTCAAGCACCCATCCCTACTAATTTGACGCACCTATGATCTAAGAGATCACATTGTTATTGTTTTAATTTTCTAATAATGTTTTTTAACCTTAACAAGGCAAGTCAGTTAAGAACAAATTCTTATTTACAATGACGGCCCACCACGGCCAAAACCTAACCCAGACGACGCTGGGCAAATTGTGACCCGCCCTGTGGGACTCACAATCACGGCCGGTTGTGATACAGTCTGGAATACAGTCTGGTATCGAACCCGCCCTATGGGACTCACAATCACTGCCAGTTGTGATACAGTCTGGAATCGAACCAGACATACCATCAAGATGGTATGCCTATCTGTGCCTGTCTGTTATTGTTGCAGCTCAGTGGAAGACTTGTCCTCCCCCCTATCCACTGTCGCTGATGGCATGTCCCTTTCTTCTTGACTAATGTAAGCTAATATTCATGGTTGGCCCACTACAGCGCCATTTGGGAGCATGCTCCTCACTAATGTAACTGAAACTCCCCATGTTGACCCTGTCTCCTTCCATAAAATAGTGTAATCTTACTAATGGAAGTTCAAAATCCCTTTCTCTAGCCCCTTTCCACCCTCTCCAATTCCAAAGATCAAGGCTAAAAAATACTGCATAGCTTGTTGGGGTCATTCTCAGATGTAATGCTGTTTGGAGTGCACTCGATGGTTTAGGTCCTCGCCTGGCCAAAGTAGAGAGAGTGAAATGTGCAATGAAACATTATATGTCTGGATTGAAGATTGGATCGTGTTCAGCCCAGAATAGACATACATGTCATATTGCTCTAGAGCATTTAAATGTTTTTCTTCCACCAAATTATCTAATTAGGTAACATTTGATGCTAGATGACTCATCCTCCACACAATTTGTCACCTACACACATGGAATGTGGATTATGTCCCAATCAGTCAAATGTAAGCACAACTGGAGAAACCTAATTTTTTTTTAAACCTTTTTTCTGACAGCATTACAGCAGATAGAGAAAGTGTAGGAGCGTACTGTACTAACCTGCTGCAAGCCACTTTAGCTCGCTAGCTAACTACTCGCCTGAACATCCACCTGAGATACAGTAGCTAGCATTTCAACATGCTAGCTATTCACAGTTAGACAATTTGCCACAGATGTGAAAATAGGTAATTGCTAATGCTGCCAGGCAAAATGTAAAAAAAAAAAAAGGTTTCTCCAGTTGTGCTTACATTTGACTGATTGGGACAATCTGTTAGCATTGCTAATAGAGGCTAGCTAGCCATCTTGGCTAACTGTGTGATGAAACAATTCCCTGTTTCACTTGTCTTCAGTTTTGATAACATGTTGATGTATCCTCTTTCCAAGACCAGGCATGTTGTGAAAGGTGGAGACAATATATTTTGGTCCTTCCATTATTCTGTAACTAGAACCCAGAGGTGTATCTGTGTTTACCTATTTTCACATATTGTTTTCACTGAGGATTGTGTTATTCTTGGGCAATTCTTCTATAGATCCCCGGACCGCAGCACAAACCTCCCATGTTCAGCTATTATCGTCAGAAACAAATCCATGAATTGACCCATTTGTCAGTGGGAGCCCAAGTGTGTAAACGTCATGCACAAGCTGTGTTATAGTTGGAACTTTATCAAAAGAGGCTCACTCAGGCAAAAACATGAAATATCATCTCCCTCTGCATATTTCTACCTCTTTCCCAGAACTTCCCCATTCTGTGTTCCAAAATATCTGCTGCCCCAGACAAAAACACATACACATTAGTTTCGGAACACTTCTCAAATTCTTCATAGTTTCGGTGAGGGGAAGATGGCCTAAAGTTATGCCTATCTATTAAATACAGTAAGGGTGAAGAATGAAAGTGTCCTCAAAAAGTTTTAGAAAGTTGCTAATACCATAAAATACAAAGCCTCGGGATCCATGACAAGTAAAATGAAAAAAAAATAGTTTTTCTCCAAATATCTCTGTATTCTTCTCAATTTTCACCTAAAATGACATACCCTAAGCAAGGATATGTATATTCTTGATACAATTTGTAAGGAAACACTGAAGTTTGTGGAAATGACCCCTAAATAAGAGGATATGACATAGATAAACATGTTTAAAGAATAATTGTATACCGTCTGCTAACTGTAATGATGCAATATCTTTTCAAGGGAGAACTTTATAGCACTGGAGGTAGGTGATAACTCAATTAGCATACTGTACATACACTTAGGGAAATGAATGGGCTATGATCTGTATTGTATGAGACAGTAATTTACTGTTTTTGCACTTGGAAATTAACTGCTCCGTTTATAACCCAGCAGCAGAGAGCTACAGTAGGGACCAAGTACCAGAAAAAGGCATTAAATATTGATGTACCTCATTGGTGTGTGTGTGTGCTTGCTTTGAGGATAACAGTGCCCGCTCCCAGGGAATGTAGGCTCTCGTTCTCCATGGCTGACGTGAGTAAGACATTTAAGCGTGTTAACCCTCGCAAGGCTGCTGGCACAGACGGTATCCCTAGCCGCGTCCTCAGAGCATGCACAGACCAGCTGGCTGGAGTGTTAAAGGACTTAGGTGACCCGTTTCAGGAAACTAGGCGTATTTCGCAAGTCACGACTTCAAAGGAGGGCCGTTTGAACGTAAAAAAAATTACAATTAAAATACGTTTTTTGGCAGAAATGCCTTCTCGAACATGTGAACTTTCATGTGCCTTAATAACAAACATCCTTGCCATCTGTAAATACGATTAGAGTTGTTAAATTACAAGCCCAGTTGGTTTAGCCAAAGAAAAGGACAGGAACCTTCCAGCTAGCCATGATTGGCTGAGATAATGAGTGGGCTGGACATGCCGAGAGATGAGGTCTGCGGTGTAGTATCTTGTGCATATAAAATGAGCTGCTCGTTATGCGCAGATAATCCTTTCTACTGCAGTTTTTTTGAAAGATTAACGTTAGCTATGGAGAACTGCAAATATGTTGCTACTGCTCTCAATAACATTGCTGCCTTGAATTTATCAGGCGCTATTGACAAAGGTCAGTGGGAGAAAGTTGTGATGGAGTACTTTCTGGAGGACAATCGTTCTATGCTGACTCTCTCTGACTCTGAAAATGAATCAGAAGATGAGGAAATCCCTGATTTAGGTAAAAACATATTTGGTTTACTTTAGCTAGCTATGACAATCGATTTGTATTGGAAGTTAAAGCTTGCTGTTAGCTAGCCAGCTGAGGTTCGATGGCTGGCTTAATAGCTAACATTGAACCTATTTGGTTAACTTTAGCCAGCTATGCCAATCCGTTTGTATTGCTAGTAACGCTACTCTATGAAGTGGGATTGTAGTTAAATTTTTAGCGAGCTAGCTAACGTTACATGTCTAAACAAAATACCCCAATTTTAAATTTGCTGTTAGCTAGCTACTCTTAGCTGAGGTTAGATGGCTGGCTTGCTAGCTAACATTACCTTACATGTTTGAAGTGTGTGTAACGTTAGTGATGTTTTCTCAGAATGCCATTTCACATTTCTAGTTATAGCCTAATGTTAGCTAGCTAACATTGAACCTAACTTCAATGTTACCAATCGGTTTGTATTGCTAGTTAAAGCTTGCTGTTAGCTAGCCAGCTGACGTTAGGTGGCTGGCTAGCTAGCTAACATTACGTGTATGAACTGTGTATAGTGATTTTATCTCAGAATGCAATTTTGCATATATTGTATAATAATGCTAAAATATTTGTATCTGGAATTTGTCTTTCAGCGTCAGTAGAACATCCCTGACTCTCCTCCACCAGTCATACAAGGAGAATGGTGTAATGCCTCCCATCAAAAAGAGAGCTGGCCCAAGCAAGCACAGGTTACACCTGAAGCATGAGGACTTGCAGCAAGTGGTGAACTTCGCAGAGGTTAATGCAATAGTATTAGCAGGACACCACCTAGGACACAAACACTTTGTTGGAAAGCTGCTGCCATCCCATGTGACAAAAGCAGCAGTGTGGCGTCTCTACAAGGAATCGATGACAGCATTTAGTATGTAATGCATAAACAACACGTTTTGATTATTTAATTGACCTCCAACATGATTGGCACGACTTTTATTGATCTCACATTATTTCTGCCTCCGACTGGTGGTTTGGCCTCATCAAGCAGTGCTTCAGAAGACCAAAGTGAACCCTTTGTCTGAGATTGCTGGTGTTGTGAAAAGCTATGGCTGGCAACAACACCTGAGCGGAGGTTGATACCCCATGGAGCACTCAAAGGGGAGAGTCCAGTTGCTGAACAGGGAAGGGTGTTCCGGGCAGTTGTCGGCTCCAGGTAGTGGGTATGGTTGAGACCAGTCACCCTAACCTCTTTCAGCTAGGGGGCACTATTTTTATGTTTGAAAAAATAACGTTCCCAAGGTAAACAGACTATTTCTCATGCCCAGATGCTAGAATATGCATATAATTGACAGATTATGATAGAAAACACTCTAAAGTTTCCAAAACTGTCAAAATTATGTCTGTGAGTATAACAGAACTGATTTTGCAGGCGAAAACCTGAGGAAATCCAACCCGGAAGTGTCACGACTTCCGCCGAAGTTGGCTCCCCTGCCTGTTCGGGCGGTGCTCGGCGGTCGTCGTCACCATCCTACTAGCCGCCACCGATCCCTTTTTCATTTGTCTGTTTGTTTTGTGTTATTAGTTTCACGTGTGATTCTGTTAATGAGCTTCGCTATATTTAGTAGGTAGACCCGCCCTTGTTTTGTGCGGGATTGTCTTTATTTTGTTACGTGTGTGCATTGTAGGCTGAGGTGTATTTTCTTTCTTTCACTTGACACCCTGTGGTTTATGGGTTGCCACGTTATATGTCCGCGCCCTGTATTTGTTGGGCTTATATTTTATGTGTGCCTTATTAAAGAGCACATTAACCCCAGTGGAACTCTCTCTGCGCCTGATTCCTGCACCCACCTAGTCCCGCGTGACAGAATCCCGCACCAATCATGGAATCAGCAGGAGCAGCCGCATCTCCTCTCCCATCGATGGAGGAAAGGGTCCTCCATCATACCAGTGTTCTCCACAGGATTGGTTCAGCTACGGACCAAATGATGGAGAGGATGGATCGATGGGAGAGGAGTGGCCTTCCCACCTCATCCCACCTAGACCATTTCCGATGCAGCCTTAGGGAGGACGTCCGCAGGGAGCTAGCATGTCGGGACACCACCCTCATGCTGGATGAACTCATTGACATGGCCATCCGTCTCGACAACCTGCTGGCTAAAAAGAAGGCGACCCAATTACTTGCGCGATAAACCTCCTGGCGAACGCTGCACTTCCTAGGAGTCACGTGTATCCTTTGTCCCAGGAGGAGACAGTAGCTATGGAGACATATGTTACTGAATCGCTGGGACAGGGGTACATTCGGCCCTCCGCATCACCTGTCTCCTCGAGCTTCTTTTTTGTGAAGAAGAAAGATGGCGGTTTACACCCGTGCATTGATTATAGAGGTCTAAATTCCATCACAGTGGGGTTTAGTTACCCACTACCTCTCATCGCTACGGCGGTGGAATCATTTCACGGGGCGCGCTTCTTCACAAAACTGGACCTGAGGAGTGCGTAAAATCTGGTGCGTATCCGGGGAGGAGATGAGTGGAAAACCGCATTTAGTACTACATGCCAGATGTAGTACTAAATGCGGTTTTCCACTCATTATGAGTACCGCGTCATGCCATCGGGGTTGAAAAATGCTCCAGCCGTCTTTCAATCCTTCGTAGATGAGATTCTCCGAGACCTGCTCGGGCAGGGAGTGGTAGTGTACATCGATGACATCTTGATCTACTCTGCCACACGCGCGGCGCATGTGTCTCTGGTGCGTAAGGTACTTGGGCGACTGCTGGAGCATGACCTGTATTGCAAGGCGGAGAAATGTGAGTTCTTCAAACAGGCCGTTTCCTTCCTGGGTTATCGTATTTCCACCCCCGGGGTGGTGATGGAGGATGACCGCGTTACAGACGTGCGCAATTGGCCGACTCCGACCACGGTGAAAGAGGTGCAGCGGGTTTTAGGGTATGCCAATTACTACCGGAGGTTTATCCGGGGTTTTGGTCAGGTGGCTGCTCCCATTACCTCACTGCTGAAGGGAGGACCGGTGCGCTTGCGTTGGTCAGCAGAGGCGGACAGAGCTTTCAGTCATCTGAAGGAGCTGTTCACCAATGCGCCCGTGTTGGCGCATCCGGACCCCTCTTTATAGAGGGGCCGCGTCCACCTCATAGTGGAGGTGGACGCGTCCGAGGCGGGGGTCGGGGCTGTGCTGTCCCAGCGCTCGGGCGTCCCACCCAAGCTCCGCCCTTGTGCCTTATTTTCGAGGAAGCTCGGTCCGGCGGAGCGAAACTATGACGTGGGGGACCGGGAGTTGTTAGCTGTAGTCAAGGCTCTGTAGGTGTGGAGACATTGGCTTGAGGGGGCGAAACCCCCTTTTCTCATCTGGACTGACCATCGTAATCGCGGGTCATCCTGGCATCGAGAGGACAGTGCGGAGTCTTAGAGGGAGATACTGGTGGCCCACATTGGCTAAGGACATTAGATTTTATGTCTCCTCCTGCTCGGTGTGGGCTCAGAGCAATGCTCCTCGGCACTTGCCTAGAGGGAAGTTACAGCCCCTCCCCGTTCCACAACGGCCGTGGACACACTATTCGGTGGACTTTCTTACCGATCTTCCACCGTCCCAGGGAAGTACTATGATCCTGGTCGTTGTGGATCGGTTTTCTAAGTCCTGCCGTCTCATCCCGTTGCCCTGTCTCCCTACGGCCCTGCAGACTGCGGATGCCTTGTTTACCCATGTCTTCCGGCACTATGGGCTGCCTGAGGACATCGTTTCTGATCCGGGCCCCCAATTCACGTCCAGAGTTTGGAGGGCGTTTATGGAGAGACTGGGGGTCTCGGTCAGCTTGACCTCGGGTTTTCACCCCGAGAGTAATGGGCAGGTGGAGCGCGTAAACCAGGATGTGGGCAGGTTTCTGCGGTCATATTGCTGGGACCGGTCTGGTGAGTGGGCAAGGTATGTTCCTTGGGCTGAGCTCGCTCAGAACTCCCTCCGCCACTCCTCAACGAACATGTCCCCTTTTGAGTGTGTGTTAGGTTACCAGCCGGTCCTGGCCCCATGGCATCAGAGCCAGACCGAGGCTCCTGCGGTAGAGGAATGGGTACAGCGCTCCAAGGACACCTGGAAAGCCGTCCAGGAATCGCTAAGGTTAGCGGGACAACGGCAGAAGAGGAGCGCTGACCTGCACGGCAGTGAGGCCCCCGTGTTCACACCGGGGGACAGGGTCTGGCTCTCGACCCGAAATCTGCCCCTTCGCCTGCCCTGTCGGAAACTGGGGCCGCAGTGTGTGGGGCCATTTAATGTCCTGAGGAGAATAAAGGAGGTGTGTTACAGGTTACAACTTCCTAGCTATTACCGTATTAACCCCTCGTTTCATGTGTCTCTCCTCAGGCCGGTGGTGGCTGGTCCCCTGCAAGAAGGTGAGGTGCCTGAGGTCCCTCCGCCCCCTCTGGATATCGAGGGGTCACCGGCGTACACAGTATGTGGCATTATGGACTCGAAACACCGGGTGAGGGGCCTACAGTACCTCGTGGACTGGGAGGGGTATGGTCCGGAGGAGAGATGCTGGGTTCCGGTGGGGGACATTTTGGATCCTTCTCTACTGAGAGGCTTCCACCGCCTCCACCCGGATCGCCCGGCGCCTCGCCCTCCGGGTCGTCCTCGAGGCCGGTGGCGGCGCGCTGCGGGAGCTGCGCGTCAGGAGGGGGGTACGTCCGCCGAAGTTGGCTCCCCTGCCTGTTCGGGCGGTGCTCGGCGGTCGTCGTCACCATCCTACTAGCCGCCACCGATCCCTTTTTCATTTGTCTGTTTGTTTTGTCTTATTAGTTTCACCTGTGATTCTGTTGTTTTCGGTTAATGAGCTTCGCTATATTTAGTAGGTAGACCCGCCCTTGTTTTGTGCGGGATTGTCTTTATTATGTTACGTGTGTGCATTGTAGGCTGAGGTGTATTTTCTTTCTTTCACTTGACACCCTGTTGTTTTTGGGTTGTCACGTTATATGTCCGCGCCCTGTATTTGTTGGGCTTATATTTTATGTGTGCCTTATTAAAGAGCACATTAACCCCAGTGGAACTCTCTCTGCGCCTGATTCCTGCACCCACCTAGTCCCGCGTGACAGGAAGTGCCTTTCCATTGCCTGCCCCTCCTCCATTTAAAGGGGTTTCAACCAGATTCATTTTCCAATGTTTTCCTAAGGCTGTGACCAGGCTTTAGACATAGTTTCAAGCTTTTATTTTGAAAAATGAGCAAGATTTATCAAAACGGTGTCCTTTGATTAGTTCATGTGTCCGAGAGTTGTAGCTCGACATTTTCTTTCTCTGTAGTATTGAATAGTTTACCGTCCGGTTGAAAGTTTATCAATTATGTATGTTAAGGCGGAAAAGCGGGAGTTCCATCCCTCCACCATTCCCTTTCTGGGCTACATCCTCTCTGCTCGGAGTGTCCAGATGGATCCTGAGAAGGTAAAAGCGGTGGTGGATTGGCCTCAGCCTACGTCCAGGGTGCAGCTGTAACACTTCCTGGGGTTTGCCAACTTTTATCTCAATTTTATCCGGGGTTACAGCAGCCTGGCCTCCCCCCGTCTGCACTCACCTCTACCAAGGTTCCATTCACATGGTCCTCTGCTGCTGACCGGGCATTCCGGGACCTTAAACACCGCTTCACCACTGATCCTATCCTGGTTAATCTTGACCCTTCCCGTCAGTTCGTGGTGGAGGCCGATGCTTCGGATGTTGGAGTGGGGGCTGTCCCAACGTTCTGCCCTGGACCTTAAGATGCATCCCTGCGCCTTCTTCTCCCACCGCCTCAACGCCACAAGGAGGAACTACGATGTGGGAACTTCAGAGCTTCTCGCAGGGAAGATGGTGTTGGAGGAATGGAGGCGCTTGCTAGAAGAGGCGGAACATCTGTTCATTCTGTGGACCGACCACAAAAACTTGGAGTATCTCCACACCACCAAGCGCCTCAACTCCAGGCAAGAGAGAAGGGCCCAGCTGTTTACTTGGTTCCACTTTTCCCTCTCCTACCAGCCGGGGTCCAAGAACATCACGCTGGATGCCCTGTCTTGCCTCTTTAACCGCACAGTTACCACCCCGGAGCCCGAGACCATCCTTCCCACCTCGTGCCTGGCAACAGCACTCAGCTGGGGCATAACGAAACAGGTCCGGGAGGAGCAGCGGTCCCAGCCGAACCATGGGGGGGGGGGGCAGATAACCGGATGTTTGTGCCTAACGCTGTCCGCGCTGCAGTTCTGGCATGGGCCCATTCCTCCAAGCTTGCCTGTCACCCGGGCTTCCGCCGGACCCTGGCTTTCGTGTGACAACGCTTTTGGTGGCCTACTATGGTTCCGTATGTTGCCGCATTTGTCGCTGAAAGCATGGTACAGAATGCGCACAGAACAAGACACCTAGGCAAGCTCCGGCTGGTCTTCTCCAACCACTGCCTGTCCCTCACTGTCCCTGGTCCCATATATCCCTGGATTTTGTCAAAGGTCTCCCCCCGTCTGAGAGCAACTGCCATCTTGACGGTGGTTGATCAGTTTTCCAAAGCCTCCTACTTCATTCCTATCCCAAACTACCCTCGGCCAAAGAGACGCGCCAGCTTATGGTGCACCACGTCTTCTGGATCCACAAAATCCCGGTGGACATGGTCTCCGACCGGGGTCCGCAGTTCTCGTCCCGGTTCTGGAAGACGTTCTGTGCGCTCATTGGGTCATCGGCCAGCCTGTCTTCTCCCTCTCGTATCTGCACCATGTGGTAGGCATTTCGTAGATCCAGCTTGGAAAAAACAGTGGCCCCCTGGAGAAGCTCGAAGGCCGAGGAAATGAGTGGTAGCGGATAATGGTTCTTCACAGTAATGTCATTGAGTCCACGGTAGTCAATGCACGGGCGCATGGTCTTGTCCATTTTCACCACTTGGAAGAACCCTGCACCAGTGGGAGAAGAAGAGGGACGGACAAATCCTGCAGCTAGGGAGTCCCCAATGTAGGTCTCCATCGCCTTCGTCTCTGGTCCCGACAGAGTACAGACGTCCCCGGGGCGGCGAGGTGCTAGGGAGAAGGTCAATCCCGCAGTCATAGGAGCAGTGTGGCGGAAGGAAGTGGCCCGGGACTTGTTGAACACCTCCCGGAGGTCCTGGTACTCCGCGGGAATGGCGAAGAGGTCCGGAGCAACTTCCGAGCCCCCAAGAAGACGTCCCGGGGCAGGTTGCAGAGTTTTCAGACAATGCCCGTGGCATAACGGACTCCAGCCCATGATAGCACCCGTAGACCAGTTGATGAGGTGATTGTGTCACTGGAGCCAGGAGAATCTCAAAACCACAGGAATCTGGGGGGAATGTGATGAGCAGGAATTGAATTGTTTTGCTGTGATTCCCTGACACACGTAGGTTGATGGGAGTGGTGTTATGGTTGACCCAATCTATAGAGCACCCGTCCAGAACTCTAACATCCACGGGAATGGAGAGGGGCTTACTGGGGATGCCAGTGTGGTGTCCAAAAAAATCTCATCGGCCCCAGAGTCAATGAGGACCAGAAGAGATTTGGACTGGTTTCCCCACAGCAGAATGACATGAAAAGGGGTGCGAGTAAGGGAAGCAGAAAAGTTCTCCACATTGCCCACCAGAGTACTTGCTCCTATTGGTGAGCCTGGTCTTTTACCCGGAAAAGAGGACACAAAATGACCAAACGTCTCGCAATACAGACAGCTCCTTGTGTTGATCCTGTGTTGCCGTTCCGTTGGCGACAGCCCAGCTCTGCCTAGTTGTAATAGGCTCGGGAAACAGTGCCTCGCCTGTCTTCGGTGACTCTTGAGGAATTTCGGGAGAACTCGGGTGCTCTCGGCAACAGGACCGTCGGGGACTACCGGGATGACTCAGAGGCAAGGTGAAATCCATGGACGTGAGAAGAACAGGGCCTCAAAAACATTCCTCACCTCTCCAACGAACCCCTCCAGACTCACGCACATGGCCAGCTGTTGTTCCCATATGGCAGTAGCAAATGTGAGAGCCCTCCCAGACATCAGCGTGATGAGGTAGGCTATCTTGGAGAGATCCGAAGGAAAGGAGAAGGGCCGATGCTCGAAAATGAGGGCACACTGAGCTAAAAAGGCCCGACAGGTGCTCGGCTCTCCATTATTTTGTTCCGGGGGAGGTAAACGGGGCTCCCGGGAACGTGGAGTGGCCGGTGGGGTGGCGCTGCTAACTGACGAGTTACTGAGGGGCATTGGGGTTACCACAGTGGCAGGCTATCACCAGACAACCCGCGGAATTGCTCCAGCAGCATATCCAATGCCCGGTCATGGCACTCAGCCAACGTTTGGACCCCTCCATAAGACCACAAAGCAATTCCTCGTGCCTACCAATGGAGGCTCCTTGGGAGGAGATGGCATTGCGCAGCTGGCCCGGGTCTGCTGGGTCAGTCATGGCCAGTTCGTACTATCAGGTATGAAGGTAATACCCAGATGCAGACAGCGTCGAATTAACAATGGTTTAATAATCCAACAGGGGCAGGCAATAGACAGGTCAAGGCAGGCAGGGGTCAGTAAACCAGAGGTGGGGCAATGGTACCAAACGGCAGGCAGGTTCAGGATCAGGGTAGGCAGAGGTCAATAACCCAGAGGTGGGGCAAAGGTACAGGTCAGCAGGCAGGCTCAGGGGCAGGCAGAGTGGTCAGGTAGGCGGGCTCAGAGTCTGGACAGGCAAGGGTCAAAACTAGGAGGGCGAGAAAAAGAGAGACTGGGGTAAAGCAGGAGCCGAGACAAAAACACTGGTTGACTTGACAAACAAGACGAACTGGCAACAGACAAACAGAGAATACAGGTATAAATATACATGGCATAATGGGGAAGATGGGTGAAACCAGGAGGGGGGTGGAGACAATCACAAAGACAGGTGAAAAAGATCAGGGTGTGACAGTACTTTTGTGAATTGTTTGATACTACTGCAATGTTGTGCAACGCTGCACACACAATAACATCTGCTAAATACGTGTGACCAATAAAATATGATTTGATTTCATTTGTGTGTGTGTGTGTGTTTGCTTGCATTTGAACCAAACTTTTCACAGAGCTGCGGAAAACTGAACAACAACCCAACCAGGGTTCAACATCTAAGGTGCCTCTTGACTAGACCCAGACCCCCCCATAATACTTTTCCAGGGACGGAAACAGACTCTTGATGTGTTTATTTGTTAACTGCCCTTCCATTGCCCAGTTGCTTTTCTCATGTCACCTCATTGTATTAAGGGCATCTAATTATCCTCATGTTTTCTAGGACCGTTCCCACATAGAAGGTGTGTGCGTGTGCATGCATATGTGTGTGTGGGGGGTGGGATGGGGGGGGGGGCAGAGCTCAGAACCTGTGGTTCAAATAGCACTTGTTTTCTTTCAAATAATCATGCATTTGATTGAGTTGATTGAAGCTTGCCTGTTGCAATGGAACCAATGGAGTTGACCCAAAAGTGCAAAACCCGGCCATCTGTCACTCAATCAAAGCGCTCAAAGGTATTTAAAATACAACAAATACTATTTGAACCCAGTGCTACAGTAGATGTGCTTCTGTTTCCAACCTATAGGAGGATCTTGGGGGATACACCTGGAATTTGTGAAGTAAAAAATGTACTCTGCTGCATCGGGCTTTCCCAGCTGAGGGTGATAAATCAAACGCAGTGACAACAACCCCCTGCCACCCAAATCCCTTTTTAATCACTTCCACCAAGACCAATACACAGAGGAAGCCCTCTTTGGGTGCCTTCAGCTTTCCGGCACATTAGTAAGGCCCCGGAGCGAGAGGAGAAAGGGAAGAGGGTGGAAGAGAGGAAAGACTTGGGTAGGAGAGAAGATGCAGGAAGAGAGAGGAGAACAGAAGAGGTCCACCCAGAATATGGCCAAGCCCTGTCTCTTTGCAAGGACATTACAATTTATGGCATACACAGCGAGTACATACAGTTGAAGTCGAAAGTTTACATACACCTTAGCCAAATACATTTAAATTGTTTTTCACAATTCCTGAGATTTAATCCTAGTAAAAATTCCCTGTCTTAGGTCAGTTAGGATCACCACTTTATTTTAAGAATGTGAAATGTCAGAATAATAGTTGAGAGAATGATTTTATCAGCTTTTATTTCTTCACATTCCCAGTGGGTCAGAAGTTTACATACACACAATTAGTATTTGGTAGCATTGCCTTTAAATTTTTTAACTTGGTTCAAACGTTTCGGGTAGCCTTCCACAAGTTTCCCACAATAAGTTGGGTGAATTTTGGCCCATTCCTGACAGAGCTGGTGTAACTGAGTCAGGTTTGTAGGCCTCCTTGCTCGCACATGCTTTTTCAGTTCTGCCCACACATTTTCTATAGGATTGAGGTCAAGGCTTTGTGATGGCCACTCCACTGACCGAAAACCGGAAATTTTTACTTTGATTAAATTTCAGGATATGTGAAAAACTGAGTTTAAATGCATTTGGCTTAGGTATATGTAAACTTCCAACTTCAACTGTATCACTGTCAAACATTTAAAAACATCTAATTTAAATTGTCATCCATACTGTGCCTATCTGAATACATACACTTTAACACACGCATACGCAAAGAGGTATACATAGTCCATAAACGTACACTCACTCATGTATAAAAACACACACACACACCCAGGCCACCCATCTCCTGTTGGCTGGTGTTGCATGGGCAGGGAGTAGTAGTATGATTTGTTGTTGTGGTGGTGTAGATTTTATAGGCATTCTCTGACATCCTTGGGTCTTCTGGCTCCTTGCATGATTTGTTGTGGCAGTGGTTGTGGTGTATATTTAACTTCATCTGACATTTCCCGTAGTCCTCTCACTTTTTATACGTGTGATTTGCTCAACTTCTTCATGTTCCACCACAAACACATGTTATGGTCAGTCTCAGCTTACTAAACAGTGTGTAAGTTTCATCTTGGTAACATTCAACCTATCATTACCTATTGATGCAGTTCATTATGGCGATATTATAATTACCCATCTCTTTATGTCTGTGGCTCTTCAATTGGCCAGTATACAATTGGACAGAATGGAGCACAACATTTTAGGGTCCTCAATTAACATAGAGGTGAGGCTGAGGGTGTCCTAAAATGGACACCATACAGAGGGAAGAGGTAGCAGATTCTCATAAACAGTGGCTGATAGAAGATATTTCAAGATGGCGGCTGGTGGCCAGGGTGTTTGCCCTCCATGTTCGTGTCTCTCCTTAGATGATTCCGAGCCTGACTGCAGTGCTGCTTTGGGTTTCTGGGCTTTCTTATTGATAGCTGGTGAAGTCTTTCACAGAGCAACTACCATTAATCTCCATCTCAATGTCAAACCACTGACATCACTCTGACGATATGTCGACGCCACAAGAGGCAGAGTCAACCACACACCCCAGACACAGAGTCCACTCATTCAGACAAAGGCAGTTATTTAGCCGTGGAAACCACATGAGGTTGGTTGTACCTCAATTGGCGAGGAGAGGTTCATAACGTTAGCTAGGCTAGGGGTTAGGAGTTAATATTAGCGGTTAAGGTTAGCATTAGGTAATATGCTAGCTAAGTAGCTAAAGGGTTAAGGTTAGTTAACATGCATTGCAAAGTAGTCACAAAGTTGCTAATTAGCTAAACTGCTGATGTTCTCCGTGATGAGATTGGAACATGTTCGTGTTATACACCCATCCAACCTCCCTTCTATAATTTAAGTAACCTACTGTCTTTATCTGTGATTGAAATGCACTGTATACAAAATCGTGCAGTGCACACGAAAAAAATCTACTTTTTTGTGTGCCTGTCACAAACTTCCAAAAAGCAATTTGTGTCTATTTCACAATAACCTGTGATACAGGGTTGCACACACACACTACTACATTTTACATTTTTACATTTTTAGTCATTTAGCAGACACTCTTATCCAGAGCGACTTACAGTAGAGTGCATACATTTTATTACATTTTTTTCATACTGAGACAAGGATATCCCTACCGGCCAAGAGCAGACGCTCTTATCCAGAGCGACTTACAGTAGAGTGCATACATTTTATTACATTTATTTATTTATTTTTACATACTGAGACAAGGATATCCCTACCGGCCAAACCCTCCCTACCGGCCAAACCCTCCCTAACCCAGACGACGCTATGCCAATTGTGCGTCGCCCCACGGATCTCCCGGTTGCGGCCGGCTGCGACAGAGCCTGGGCGCGAACCCAGCCCAGCCCGGGCGCGAACCCAGAGACTCTGGTGGCGCAGCTAGCACTGCGATGCAGTGCCCTAGACCACTGCGCCACCCGGGAGACACTACTAAAATGACAGACTAAATTAATCCTAGCACATTTTCTCACAGTAATAATCATTTGATATTGACACACTTCCACTCGTGTCAATAATGTATTATTGAATGCCACACACATACACCGCAAAAGTGTATACTGCAGCCTCTGCTCTTCCATCTGTCAACATCACCACGATATGTTAGAGAGCCTACAAGCCATAGCTTCTGAAAGAGTGTCCAATAACATTGAGATGTACAGTGGATTGACTTATTTCACATTTTGTTGTGTTACAGCCTGAATGAAATAAACTCAGCAAAAAAAGAAATGTCCCTTTTTCAGGACCCTGTTTTTCAAAGATAATTCGTAAAAATCCAAATAATTTCACAGATGTTCATTGTAAAGGGTTTAAACACTGTTTCCCAAGCTTGTTCAATGAACCATAAACAATTAATGAACATGCACCTGTGGAACGGTCGTTAAGACACTAACAGCTTACAGACGGTAGGCAATTATGGTCACAGTTATGAAAACATAGGACACTAAAGAGGCCTTTCTACTGACTCTGAAAAACACCAAAGGAAAGATGCCCAAGGTCCCTGCTTATCTGCGTGAACGTGCCTTAGGCATGCTGCAAGGAGGCATGAGGACTGCAGATGTGACCAGGGCAATAAATTGCAATGTCCGTACTGCGAGACGCCTAAACCAGCACAACAGGGAGACAGGACGGACAGCTGATCGCCCTTGTAGTGGCAGACCACGTGTAACAACACCTGAACAGGTTTGGTACATCCAAACATCACAACTGCAGGACAGGTACAGGATGGCAACAACAACTGCCCGAGTTACACCAGGAACGCACAATCCCTCCATCAGTGCTCAGACTATCCGTATTAGGCTGGGAGAGGATGGACTGAGGGTTTGTAGGCCTGTTGTAAGGCAGGTCCTCACCAGACATCACAGGCAACAACGTCGCCTATGGGCACAAACCCACCGTCACTTGACCAGACAGGACTGGCAAAAAGTGCTCTTCACTGACGAGTCGTATTTTGTCTCAGCAGAGGTGATAGTCGGAATCACGTTTATTGTAGAAGGAATGAGCATTACACCGAGGCCTGTACTCTGGAGCGGGATCGATTTGGAGGTGGAAGGTCCGTCATGGTCTGGGGCGGTGTGTCACAGCATCATCGGACTGAGCTTGTTGTCATTTCAGACAATCTCAACCCTGTGCGTTACAGGGAAGAAATCCTCCTCCCTCATGTGGTACCCTTCCTGCAGGCTCATCCTGACATGACCCTCCAGCATGACAATTCCACCAGCCATACTGCTCGTTCTGTGAATGGTTTCCTGCAAGATAGATTGATTTTGACCCCCCACTTAGGTTCAAGGACACATTATTCCATTTCTGTTAGTCACATGTCTGTGGAACTTGTTCAGTTTGTCTCAGTTGTTGAATCTTGTTATGTTCATACAAATATTTACACATGTTAAGTTTGCTGAAAATAAACGCAGTTGACAGTGAGAGGACGTTTCTTTTTTTGCTGAGATTAGATGTTTATCTTACCGAGCAATCACCCACAAACAAACAGTGAGAACAGCCTACCTAAATATGGTTCCCAATCAGAGGAAACCTAAAACACCTGCCCCTGATTGAGAACCATATCAGGCTAGTTGACAACCCTAAACCAAACATAGAAACACATAACATAGAATGCCCACCCAGCTCACGTCCTGACCAACTAAACAAGACTAAACAAAGGAAATAAGGTCAGGAACGTGACAGGACCCCCCCCCATCTGTCCACGGTTGCAGCTCTGGCTCTGGACGTGGCTCCCACCCCACCATAGTTAATCCCCGCTTCCGTGGCCTCCTCTTAATGGCGACCCTCCATATTAACCCCACTGGACTAAGGGGCAGCACCGGACTAAGGGGCAGCACCGGACTGAGGGGCAGCACCGGACTGAGGGGCAGCTCCGGACTGAGGGGCAGCTCTTGGCTGGCTGGCGGCTCTGGCAGCTCCTGGCTGGCGGCTCTGGCAGCTCCTGGCTGGCTGGCGGCTCTGTCAGCTCCTGGCTGACTGACGGCTCTGGCAGATCCTGGCTGACTGACGGCTCTGGCAGATCCTGGCTGACTGACGGCTCTGGCAGATCCTGGCTGACTGACGGCTCTGGCAGATCCTGGCTGACTGACGGCTCTGGCAGATCCTGGCTGACTGACGGCTCTGGCAGATCCTGGCTGACTGACGGCTCTGGCAGATCCTGGCTGACTGACGGCTCTGGCAGCTCCTGGCTGGCTGGCGGCTCTGGCGGCTCCTGGCTGGAGGGCGGCTCTGGCGGCTCCTGTCTGGCGGGCGGCTCTGGCGGCTCCTGACTGACGGACGGCTCTGGCGGCTCCTGACTGACGGACGGCTCTAGCGGCTCCTGACTGACGGACGGCTCTAGCGGCTCCTGACTGACGGACGGCTCTAGTGGCTCCTGACAGACGGGCGGCTTTGAAGGCTCAGGACAGACGGGCGGCTCAGACGGCGCTGGGCAGACGGGCAGCGCAGGCGGCGCTGGGCAGACGGCAGACTCTGGCCGGCTGAGGTGCACAGTAGCCCTGGTGCGTGGTGCCGGAACTGGTGGTACCGGGCTAAGGACACGCACCACAGGGCGAGTGCGTGGAGCAGCAACAGGGCGCACAGGGTTCTGGAGACGCACAGGAGGCTTGGTGCGTGATGCCGGAACTGGTGGTACCGGGCTGGAGACACGCACCACAGGGCGAGTGCGTGGAGGAGGAACGCACTGGAAGCCTGGTGCGTGGTGTAGGCACTGGTGGTACTGGGCTGGGGCGGGGAGGTGGCGCCGGATATACCGGACCGTGCGGGCGTACTGGCTCCCTTGAGCACCGAGCCTGCCCAACCTTACCTGGTTGAATGCTCCCCGTAGCCCGACCAGTGCGGGGAGGTGGAATAACCCGCACTGGGCTGTGTTGGCGAACCGGGGACACCATGCGTAAGGCTGGTGCCATGTATGCCGGCCCGAGGAGACGCACTGGAGACCAGACGCGTTGAGCCGGCTTCATGGCACCTGGCTCAATGCTCAATCTAGCCCGGCCATAACGTGGAGCTGGGATGTACCGCACCGGGCTAAGCACACGTACAGGAGACACCGTGCGCTTTACCGCATAACACAGTGTCTGCCCGTACTTTCGCTCTCCACGGTAAGCTCGGGAAGTTGGCGCAGGTCTCCTACCTGACTTCGCCACACTCCCTTTTAACCCCCCCCCCCCCCCCAATAATTTTTTGGGGCTGTCTCTCGGGCTTCCTACCGTGTCGCCGTGCTGCCTCCATTCGCCGGTATCCCTCCTCACACTACTCCAGAGAATCCCAGGCGGGCTCCGGCATTCTCCCTGGGTCGATCGCCCACCTGTCGATCTTCGCCGGTATCCCTCCTCACACTGCTCCAGAGAATCCCAGGCGGGCTCCGGCATTCTCCCTGGGTCGATCGCCCACCTGTCGATCTCCTCCCACGTAGTGTAGTCCAGACTCTGCTCCCATGTCCATTCGTCATTGCGCTGCTCCTGCTGCCGCTGCCTGTTACCACGCTGCTTGGTCCATTTGTGATGGGTGATTCTGTAACGCTCGTTGTTAGGTGGAAGAGAGGAGGACCAAATTGCAGCGTGGTACGTTTCCATATTTATTGGAATACTTAACAACACGAACAAAACAATAAACAGAAAATGAAACTAACGACGCTACAGACCTGAACATGTGAACATACAGACAACGAAGAACGCAATGAACAGGAACAATCACCCACAAACAAACAGTGAGAACAGCCTACCTAAATATGGTTCCCAATCAGAGGAAACCTAAAACACCTGCCCCTGATTGAGAACCATATCAGGCTAGTTGACAACCCTAAACCAAACATAGAAACACATAACATAGAATGCCCACCCAGCTCACGTCCTGACCAACTAAACAAGACTAAACAAAGGAAATAAGGTCAGGAACGTGACAAAATGATACTCACTGATGGGTTGTGTTGGATTTGCCCCAAACATAACGCTATGTATTCAGGCAACACAGTCTCACATTCAATTTGCGCATATATGTACAAAATGTATTTCAGCAGATTTCGTGCGTTTTTGTGCATTTTTGGGGTGTTTTGGGGTGGTTCAATTCGTTTGAAAATACACGAATTTCTGTGCTACTTAATTCGTTTGAAAATACACGAATTTCTGTGCTACTTAATTCGTGCGAAAAGACACGAATTTAACCAGTAGGCGACACAAGCCGTTGCAACAACCATGTAGACGCGATAATTTGTCTTTCATTTTTGTTCTTCTTAATGGCTAATTCAACGTCATGAATATACAGAAATGTTGTCTTTGTTTAACCATGTTTTAAAATGTGTCGTTGTATGCCTATATGTACTGTTTTAGACTTGCTGAACAGAATTTTTGAGAAAAGACGCACATTTAAGTGCGACTTAATTTGTGGGAAATATTGTTTTATTAATGCCAATGCTGTTTTCTGTGCTTGATTTCGCTTAATACTTTGGATACTGGTGCACTTGTAATCAGAACGCCTTTTTGTCATGTAGGCAACCATACACGATTTTCTTCATAACCCATTTCATATTTCGTGGAGCCTAAATTACACCATTTTCTTCATAATGCATGTATTACATGTTAATGTAAAATAATGAATTATGTTGGCTTACACTTATGGCCTTTCCAAGGCCTTTCCATACCTTAAGGGAACATTTTAGCACTCGCCATATGGTTAGTGAGAAACGCCACTTGCAAATGTAAGGTCCCTTACTAGACGTCCTGCAACGTTTCTAAAATTCGTGGACGGCGTCGGGCCGTGCGCGGGGGAGAGATCTTTCAGGAAGTCATCAAACTAAATCTCTCGGACGTTCGGTTTCCGTTTTATAAAAATAACAAATGTTGGTCATTTTTCCGCAGTCTCGGAAATTCCCACCAGAGGGAAAATAAATAATATTGCAAATGCACAAGCACATTGCAAATGCATGTGGCCTTTTCTCCTAAACGGAAAATATTTAGAAGACGTAATGGACAGTTGGCCCCGAACAAGATGGCGTCGAGGCCTCAACAACGCTTTTTGAGTTATGGACATTTTTCTGGGATTAAAGGTCAAAAACGCAAAGTAGGGTGCTAATTTGACCGCTTCACGTCAAAGTACATAAGCATACGGTGTCAGGAAAAAAAGAACCAGCCATTTATCTATCGTAATTTAAGAGAAATCATACATTGACAAATTGGTCATGTTCACAAAAAGGAGTAAAAAAAAAAAAAAAGTTACAGATCCAGTTGCAGTGTGTTCAGACGAACATTTTTTAAGTGGGTCTCGAAGCTCTGCCAGAATTCTGTAATTTTATGTGATTTTATGAAATAACACACACTCATTTAACCCTCTGTAAATAAGTCAGTTCTTAACATAAAGACTTAAACCTCAACATTATATAAGAGCCTACCCCAAGGAGGATATGTGTTCACTTTCAGCTTCCTATGTCAACCGGAAGTACCTTCAAATGGTGCCATAGGGTCAGTTTCGAAGGGTTAAAAAGGTCAGATCTGCCTCCCGGGTGGCGCAGTGGTCTAGGGCACTGCATCGCAGTGCTAGCTGCGCCACCAGAGTCTCTGGGTTTGCGCCCAGGCTCTGCCGCAGCCGGCCGCGACCGGGAGGTCCGTTGGCCTAGCGTCGTCCGGGTTAGGGAGGGTTTGGCCGGTAGGGATATCCTTGTCTCATCGCGCTCCAGCGACTTTTGTGGCGGGCCGGGGGCAGTGCGCGCTAGCCAAGGGGGCCATGTGCATGGTGTTTCCTCCGACACATTGGTGCGGCTGGCTTCCGGGTTGGAGGCGCGCTGTGTTAAGAAGCAGTGCGGCTTGGTTGGGTTGTGCTTCGGAGGACGCGTGGCTTTCGACCTTCGTCTCTCCTGAGCCCATACGGGAGTTGTAGCGATGAGACAAGATAGTTATTACTAGCGATTGGATACCACGAAGAAAAGGGGATAAAAGGATGGAGTGAAAAAGTATGGTGCTTAAAGACACACAAAGCCTGCAATGGCATTGCCATTATCTCCAGGCCGTGCCGAGTTCAACGAGATGCCCCGCTTGACCGTAGCTAGCTCGGTCTGAGTGCAGCGACAGGGACAAGAAGAAGGACCCAAATGACCCTTTGACCTCAATTTCATATTATTTTGCTTTTGGGAGACAGAGAGAGAACCGTTAAGGTTAGAAGCACAATTTGACCTCAGGAACGTTCCTAAGGTCCTCCCGATCTGTGCAAGCCTAACATTGACCGTGTGGCATTAACCCTTAATAGTTAAAAGAAGGTGTTTACATCAAACAGTTTACAATGACATGTCTCCCCATAGGAGACATGCCTGCTCACCTAAATTCAACCTGAAGCCTATGTGGGTTAATAATGCCTTATGAACCTGTCTTCGATGACAATCCATCAGGCCACTATGAGGTCTACCTGTGTCGATTCTAAGCTTCCTGGAGCAACCGGAAGTGGTTAAATCACCCTAAAAGTGTTTGCCATACCCAACCTGCAATTTGAGAGAAATAGTGCATTCAACCCTATGTAAATCAGTGAGTTCTTAACTTCTTGCAACTATAGGGGGTGCTGTTCCGCATTAGCATTTTTTGGTCTCCAAATTAAACTGCCTCGTGCTCAATTCTTGATCGTACAATATGCATATTGTTGTTATTATTGGATAGAAAACACTTTCTAGTTTCTATAGCCGTTGGAATTTTGTCTCTGAGTGGTACAGAACTACTTCTACAGCACTTTTCCTGACAGGGAGTCAGATTTCAGAAATTTTTACCCCTGATCTGGGATCGGTTTTAAGGTGCCAGTAGATGCTATGGAGAAACCGACACTGCCTACGTCTTCCTCTGGGTGTCAGTACGTCATGACGTTTTGAATGGAGTCGATTGCGCAATCAGAGCCACTATAAAACAACAAAACGTGGAAGTACAGTCTTTTCCCTTCGCGCGTTTTACGCAAGATGAACATCGGACTTGCCTCTTTCCAAATGGTTGTTTAGAGAGTGATATTTCTCCAGTCATGTTTTTAGTCGTTATAGTTGTTAAAAACATCATAATGTAGTTAATTTGAACCGTTTTATAGCAATTTATATCCGTTTAGTGCGATTTTGAGGAATTTCTTTGTCGTGCACTCTGAAACTTTGGGCACGTTTCGGGGTCCCGTTCGATCGTTAGTGGATATTTCGAAGGACAGAGGACATCTATCGACCAAAAGAAGATTAGACCCAAGAAAGGATACATTGCCCAAGAATCTGATGGAAAATCACCTCATAGTAAGGAATATTTAATATGATAAATCGTTGTTCTGTCGAAATATTTTAAACGCATATTACGCCATTTTGTTTGTTATAGCTTCTCTTGGCGAACGCTGTATAAGAAAGTAAGGATAATTTTAGAAATGTAAATCAGCGATTGCATTAAGAACTAATTTGTCTTTCGATTCCTGTCAACCCTGTATTTTTTAGTAAAGTATATGATTAGCTTTCAATTAAACTAGATCACTCTGAAAGATGACGTCCGACATTTTGAGGCTTGATTTCCTAGTATTTTCATTGTGTAACCACGGTTTTGTATGGCTAAATATGCACATTTTCGAACAAACTGTATATGTATGTTGTAAAATGATGTTACAGGAGTGTCATCGGAAGAATTCTGAGAAGGTTAGTGAAAAAATTAATATATTTTGGCGATGATTACGTTATAGCTCTCTTTGGCTTGAATCGATGCTCTGGTAACGTTTTCACATGTGGTATGCTAACTTATCGATTTATTGTGTTTTCGCTGTAAAACGCTTAGAAAATCTGAAATATTGTCTGGAATCACAAGATCTGGGTCTTTCCATTGCTATGCTTTGTCTATTCTTATGAAATGTTTTATTAAGAGTAAATTGGTCATACACGTTGCTCTCTATAGTAATTCTAGTCGTGTTGTGATGGTCGGTGCAATTGTAAACTGTGATTTCTACCTGAAATATGCACTTTTTTCTAACAAAACCTATCCTATACCATAAATATGTTATCAGATTGTCATCTGATGAGGTTTTTTATAGGTTATTGGCTATCAATATCTTAGTTTAGCCGAATTGGTGATAGCTACTGGTGGAGAGAAAAAATGGTGGACAAAGAAATTGTCTATTTTGCTAACGTGTTTAGCTAATAGATTTATATATTTTGTCTTCCCTGTAAAACATTTTAAAAATCTGAAATGGTGGCTTTATTCACAAGATCTGTATCTTTCATCTGGTGTCTTGGACTTGTGATTTAATGATATTTAGATGCTACTATCTACTTGTGAAGCTATGCTAGCTATGCTAATCAGTGTGTGGGGGGGGTGGGGGGTGATCCCGGACCCGGGGTAGAGGCTCGTGAAAGGTTAACGTATAGACTTAAAACTCAGGATTCTGTAAAAGCCCACTCCAATGAGGATATGTGTTTACTTTCAGCTTCCTGTGCCAACCGGAAGTGCCATAATTGGTGTCAAAAGGGCTGTTTCGAAGGGTTAAAAAAGTCAAATCTTTCCAAAACTTAATATATGTGAATAGGAAACCCTCATGAACTGTAAATCAGTCATTCATCCCATCAGATTTCAAGGAAAAATGTACACATCCACACAGAAAGGATGGAGTGACACACTGAGGGGCTTAGAGGCAGACAGTGCCTGCAATAGTTACTTTTGTTTGAACTTTTAAAGAACCGTCAGACCTAGAGTTCTGAAACTTTACAAACCTGTTCTAGAGCTCAGGTCGATTAAGCACGGTGAGTTATGTGGCTCTAGAAGGTTCTCGGACCGATAAAAAGCCTCGGTGCATTTGCATTGACTTCAATTCATTTTGAGCATTACAAAATGGTGACATTTAGAAAAGTCCCAGAGTTGCACGACTAGGTGCATTGAAACCGGCTCGGCCCATAGAGACGGACCCCGACATTTCTGTCCGATAGCTCATTCAAGGACCCCGTAGCAAGGCATGGAAAAAAGTGGAATTTCAGCACCAATTAAGGTTTTGCTCGGGCACCGAATGACCTATCGAGCCGAAACTTGGGATTCGAGGTCGCCTCACATAGGGCTAAAAATAATGTGAAAACTGGACCCGCAGCTAGAACATAACTAGCTATTATTTGTTTTATTATGGTTTAAATGGAAGGCGCTGTGAATTTTGGGCCTGCTCTGAAATATGTGATAGTTGGCTTCTAAACGAGTTGGAAAAAGTGAGTTTGGAGTCAGATGGTATCAGTTTGGTGTCTGAAAATATCTAATTGGCTGATGGACACTGACTTGCTAGTTGACTTTTGTGCATTTGCAATATGTTTCAACAGTGAAAAACCACCAAAATAGCATTCTGAAATCACCACTAAAAATGACATCACCATAGCCGTGCCGAGTTCAACGAGATGCCCCGCTTGACCGTAGCTTGCTCGGTCTGAGCGCAGCGACAGTGACAAGAAGATGACCCTTGACCTACATTTCAAGTCTTTTGCTTTTGGGAGACAGAGAGAGAACTGTTAAGGTTTAGAAGCACAATTTGACCTCAGGAACGTTCCTAAGGTCTCTGTGCAAGCCTAACCTTGACCGTGTGGCATTAACCCTTAACAGTTAAAAGAAGGTGTTTACATCAAACAGTTTACAATGACATCTCACCCCATAGGAACACATTGCCTGCACCCCTAAATTCAACCTGAAGCCTATGTGGGTTATGAATGTCTTATGAACCTGTCTTCAATGACAATCCATCAAGCCACTATGAGGTCTACCTGTGTTGATTCTAAGCTTCCTGGAGCAACCGGCAGTGAAAAAATCACCCTAAAAGTGTTTTGCCATACCCAACCAGCAGTTTGATATATAGTGCATTCAACCCTGTGTAAATCAGTCAGTTCTTAACGTATAGACTTAAAACTCAGGATTCTGTAAAAGCATACCCCGATCAGGATATGTATTTACTTATAGCTTCCTGTGCCAACCGGAAGTGCCTTAAAATGGGGTCATAGGTGCTGTTTCGAAGGTTTAAAAAGGTCAGATCTTTCCAAAACTTTAAATGTGTGAATCGGTCAACCCTCATGAACTGTAAATCAGTAATTTCGCTAAACAGATGTAAAAGAAAAGCTCTCTCTCACACACACACACACACACACACACACACACACACACACACACACACACACACACACACACACACACACACACACACACACACACACACACACACACACACACACACAAACACACACAGCAAGGACGGAGTGAAAAAGTATGGTGCTTAAAGACACACAGAGCCTTAAATGCTTTTAGGGGGGATCCAGACTTCCATACCCGCTCTGGGAGCGCTATACTACCGCCCCAAATCAATGGGTGCTGGCCTGAGTGATTTATGGAGGTTTTCAAAAAATATTCTGTTTTTTCTTCTGGAAAATATTTTATGTTTTTTCTTCTCGAGTCAATGGCCTGAGTGATTTATGGAGGTTTTCAAAAAATATTCTAAGTCCAAACTTTTCGTGCACCTGGTATTTTTTTGGGGTTACCAGGCGTCATTTTTCAAAACGGTTGAAATTGCTTTTAGGGGGCATCCAGAGTGTCACATGACCGGATGAGGTAACTATTCTTGTTCTTCTTGTAACTTTCCGGTAGGCTAGAAGCTTTCCGGTGTTTTGCTGCTCGACACAGGTCGACGCAGGTATTGCACTTGATTTATCGTTATCGTACGGTAATTTGAACACAAGAACGTTTCTAGTGAAAAGGTGCTTACACTCAGAGCCATGTATTTACACTCAGCCACCCTAGCCTTATTACGGGTTAACGTTTTGGTAATTTTGGTTGGCCAACAAAATGTAAGACTACAATGACTGCATACGTTTCCCCAAATGTTATACGAAAAAAAAATGTTTTGTTATTGATGGACAATGGCAAGGCTCCCATTGTATTTTCAGTTACATTCTGTTCAATAAAAATGGTTTACACGTTTATTTTTTAAGAAATACATGGAACTACAACCGAATAAAACACCATTAACCATCATGCATTGCTTACATTCATTCTATACTGAAAAGTCTGTTCAGAATAATCGAAAACAGTACATATAGGCATAAAACCACAATGTTTTAATAGGGATTAAATAAAGACAATATATATATAACCTCTTATGGTTATATGGTTAAAAAAAAGACAAAATATCTATATATTCATAACGTAAAATAAATAAATACAGGCGATCGCGTCTATGGTTGTTGCAACGGCTTGTGTCGCCTACTGGTTAAATTCGTGTCTTTTCGCACGAATTAAGTAGCACAGAAATTCGTGTATTTTCGCACAAATTAAGTAGCACAGAAATTCGTGTATTTTCAATCGAATTGAACCACCCCAAAACACCCCAAAAATGCACAAAAACGCACGAAATCTGCTGAAATACATTTTGTACATATATGCGCGAATTGAATGTGAGGCTGGGCTGATTCAGGATATAAAGTTAATTTATTTTTCACATTTTTTGCAGTTTTACGTTTGTCCCTTATTGCAAACAGGATGCATTTTTGGGGATATTTTTAATCTGTACAGGTTTTCCTTGTTTTCACTCTGCCATTTAGGTTAGTATTCTGTAGTAACCACAATGTTGTTGATCCATCCTCAGTTTTATCTGATCATTACCATTATTAAAGTGGAATGAAAACACTTAAGGAAGTAAATCTAAGCAAAAGAGATGTATTCAATCCACTAATACTAAACATGTGCTTTGACATAAAAACATCTCTATATTTAGTATTTTGATTGCCGACAAGGTTTATTTCCCTTGGCATCTCAGTGCAAGAGGCGTCACTACAGTCCCTGGTTCGAATCCAGGCTGAATCACATCCGGACGTGATTGGGAGTTCCATAGGGCGGCTCTCAATTGGCCCTGCGTCGTCTGGGTTTGGCCGGGGTAGGCCGTCATTGTAAATAAGAATTTGTTCTTAACTGACTTGCCTAGTTAAATATATATATACGTATATATATATATACATATTTGAGCTATGGTCAGCACCATTTTAAATTGCCATAGTAACGACTGGAATCAGCTAATTGTCTGTGGTATTGAGTTTTCGCTCAGACAATGAATCGAAGTGAGTGAGGTTAGGTGCGGACAACAAAGATGGCAACAACAAGCAGTAATTCAAACATGAACTGTATAGCGCAAGGCTGTACCAATTGGCAACAACAAAAAAAATCCCTCGGTGAACTACCATTGGCTGCCCATGGACCCACTTTTGAAAAAGTGTCTCCATGTCCTGAAGAGGAAAGACGTGCCAGCTCGAGCTAGCAGGATCTGCAGACGACACTTCGTGGAGGTAGACTTAGCTATGAAGGGCACTTTCGATGCGGCAACCAGGAGTTTACGAATGGAAAGGAGTAATAGGCCTACGTTGAAGCCCTCTGCTTGCATCTCCATTTAAAATTTCAAGGGTTATGGTGTAGGGGTTACCAACCGACCATCCACATCGCTGACTTTGAAATCAAGCAACTGAACCGAGGAGGTAACGAGTCGATGGAATGGAGCCTGAAGTAACGTTAATCGGTCATGACTGTTGTTGACTAGGCTAGCATTAGACACTGGACAACTTTGTTGCAACTCTTGTTGAAGGTAACTAGCTATTTGCGTCTGAAGTGTTTTGTGTAACATCCCCCGCAAATAAAATTAGCAAGCAACTCAACTGCAACTAAATTTGCAACACAGTTTAACCGTGTACCCCTGTTATTAGGTGACATTAGTTACGGTAACATAAACTCACCCCATTCTGTACAAATGTGCGAAACCGCGACATTCAAACGAGGTTACAAAGAACACTAATGGGACTGTAGCGACTGTGTTGACTTCAAAATCGGGGGTGTGAACTAGGTTTCTATTCAAGTGTTGATCGACATGGTAATGGCTCTATAGTATTGGAGAAAAGTTGAAAAAAATGACCCTCCGTCACATCTTGACGTGTCATGTCGTAACGTACAGCACGCATAAAGTAACTATTTCTGTCTTACAATCTCTCTCCACCAGGTGTAGCACTTCTCTCATCGTTTAAAAACAAGAAATGGACAGTGACGGAGGTAAGGGGGGAATACCTAGTAATTTTTTTCGTCATCATTGCATGCGATCATCATTCTCAAAGCCGCTGTTTACTTCTAAGATCACTTTAGCACCGCCCTAAAAACCCGATTCAAATTCGACACAAACCTTCAAATAGGTATGTAATGACAGATTATATAAACTCTTTATAGTGTTTAATTTACATTTTAGAGGCGATAAGGTGATACGTTTTTAAAGGAAGTTTTTGACTTCCTCCCTTCTGTAATAAGCAGCCAATGAGGTATTTTTCCTTTATTCATGTGTTTAATCTGATACTGTTATAGCTCCGGCTAAACTCTTTGATGTATGTAAGCACTTCAGAGTTATATCAAGCTAATAAGTCACTTGTAAGACAGGAAAGTTGTAAGAGTGTGCTTAATAATTGTATTTTCATTTACTTTATAGTTCTCATGGAAGGTGATAATTCTGACTAAAACTACAGAATAAAGCCGCCAGTTAAAATCAAGGAACGGTTGTGCTCGTGGTTACTGGAGGGAGCTACATAAATGTCCCTGTATTTGCTGTGTGTGTGTTGACAAAGCATACAAGACAGGTAGCTTGTTAATGCCAACTGATATATTTTGGTTCAGTTGTCTTAACACAATGTTTGTTTGTTTTTAGGATGACATCTTCATCCCTGAAAATGTTTTCATCCTGGAGGAGACTGTGCCGGAGGCAGAGGAGGTAAATGCAAATCCATGTTTTTTCTAACCCTATTGTTAATTTCAAGTATATGCAGTGATTCTTCAATATAACTAGAGCCTAATAGATGCCTTAATTGTTTTCTACCAACAGGAAAGAACGGTTAGCACAGCTTGCCAAACTGACCCATTGGTGTCAGAGTGTTCCTGTGCTGCGGCAGAGAAGAGGTCCACCAGGACCATCACTAAAGAGCTCGGGGCCCAGCTAGATTGCGCTCACAACCATCAGTGTACAACTGAGTCCTGCCCCTATACGCCACAGCTGGAGCTGACAGAGAGTAAAATCAGTGAAGACCATAACTCGCTGTATGAACCTGAGAGCTCAGAGCCACAATCATCACAGTGCGAGCCAAGATGTACTATCAATCACTTTGGGGGAGTGGGCTGGTGTTACGAAAATGGAGGAGCAGGCCATTCAACAGCGAATTCAAAGATATACCCGTCCATAAAGGGAATCGAAGTGGAATTGTTTTACCCGTTTCAATGGATGTGCTACCTTGTCCCGGTCCTGCTGTTTTGAATCTCTCTCAACCTATGAATGCTCAGCTATGAACAGCCAACTAATATGTGTTCCTGAGGTGTTGAACTGTTGCACCCTCTATAACCACTGTGGTTATGTTGATGTAAAAAGACCTTTTGTAAAAATATATTTTGAGTGATTGGGATTGTTTGCTGTGCTGGATGCTGTGTATTCACTAACTGTCTGAGTGATGGGACATTTTTATAGTATCTGTAACATATTTTGGTGTGTATTTCATTTGCATCTTAACGTCTTAAAGTGGCAAACAGCAGTAGAAACAATAACAAAGTGTCTCCATGGAGCTCTTTCGGTAAAAAGCTGAGGGATGGGGCTGGACAAATGTAACCACTCTCAAATTCATAGACAGAGTTATAGATGCAAGGACTGACCATCCATGATATCAAAATTGTAATCCTATTTCTATGATCTGCTTCCACTACCATGTACCCAGTTTGCATTGGATAAAGGCATCTGCTAAATGGCATATATTATTAAAGTCTACTTTGACTCTGCCAACTAGCTGCCCAGTGTATTTACCATCCCTTTCCAATAGATGGTAGCCAAAGCTAGTTGAAGTCACGACTCTAGCGACAGGGACACAGGATTAGAGCGCACTGAAGGTAGTTTTATCTTCAAAGCAAGTTTATCTGGCTTTGCTTGAACCTGTTATTATAGTGGACAAGCTAACTAATATTATCTTTACATAAGGCGCAGGCAATATGTTAATGTCTTAGGCTAGGCCAGATTTACAAAATTTACTGGTATTATTCAAACTTTTATTCAATGCCTTTGCTTCTGGCTGTGCGCACCTTATGGAAGAAATGACAAACGCAGGGATGAGACACCGTACACCTCGTCCAACTCTCCCTTGTGCCTATAGGGTGAACTGGCGATAAACTCAGCTCTGCCAACAAAATCATAAGAAACGTAAGTCTGATACCGAAACTAAATCACAATGTATGTATAATGAGAACGCCCCAATATTGGTTAGAATGACATTTTATGAATCATGATGCTGTCTGTGATTCAAACTCTGGTTATGTAATCAAAAGGTAAATGTGTTACCATCACGCCAAAAAGCGCTTGTGATAAACATTGTTATAGGACACTGATTATACATTTTGAGCATCTACCACTACTGATATTAACCTTAAACAATTTAAACTCAAGCTAAATTTCACCAATTATTTAACTGGCATATCAGCTGCTGACTGGTCGAGTAACCACTTCTGACACGAAGTCATTCATAAGGATTAGTGACACGTTCAATAAATACATCGCCATCCAGACAGACTGACAGAAACCTCTGACTGGATGTAATACAGCCACCATCCACTGGGATTTTGTGCTGTATTGCCACCATCTCTCTACAAGACACACACTCATACTCTAGCCATTACCTGGCAGCATCCCCACTCACACCAGTTTGTGTTTGCCTAGGCTGACCCTCTAGCTGAGGTGTTTCAGCCGACATATCTGTGTTGTTACTCCTACAAGAACAAACTCTTGATCTGGGGTAACGATCGGCTCAAACATGAAAGGCTTCAGTAGGTTTATTGGCTCCCTAACTAACATAATTTCATTCTCTGTAATAAACTCATTCTGACTCGAAGCTACTCGTTAAATTCAGCCATTTTTGGGAGTTCCAAAATGTACTCTCCTGCCAGTATGGCGATTTACATGTACAAGTAGCTGGTGTTCTAAATCATAGTTTTTCCATTCCCCTTTAAACTTTGTAACAGTTTTAATGTCACCTTTGGCCTCATGGTGAAATCCCTGAGCGGTGTCCTTCCTCTCTGGCAGCTGAGTTAGGAAGGACAGCTGTATCTTTGTAGTGAGTGAGTGAGTGTATTGATTCATCATCCAAAGTGTCATTACTAACTTTACCATGCTCAAAGGGATATTCAATATTCAATGCTTTTTACATTTGTACTCTTCTACCAATAGGTACCCTTCTTTGCGAGGCTTTGGAAAACCTCCCTGGTCTTTGTCCTTAAGTCTGTGCTTGAAATTCACTGCTCGACTGAGGGACCTTACAGATAATTGTATGTGTGGGGTACAGAGATGAGGTAGTCGTTAAAAAAATCAGGTGGAACACTATTATTGCACACAGAGTGAGTCCATGCAACTCACCTGCCTGCTCGACCCTATCCCCTCCTCCCTTCTCCAGACCATCTCTGGAGACCTTCTCCCATTCCTCACTTCCCTCATCAATTCATCCCTGACTGCTGGCTGCGTCCCCTCTGACTTCAAAATGGGCCGAGTCACTCCCCTCAGGATACCAACACTCGACTCCTCTGACGCCAAAAACTACAGACCGGTATCCCTTCTTACTTTTCACGCTGTCTCTGATCAACTCTCTCGCCAACGATTTTCTTGACCCTAACCATTCAGTCTTCAAAACGGGTCACTCAACCGAGACTTGGCGTGACGCTGGACAGCACCCTGAGATTCTCTGCAAACATCAAAGCAGTGACTTGCTTTTGCAGGTTCATATCCGTAGAGTATGACCCAACCTCACACATTGGTGGCTTTGTTGATGTTTAGGGGAGAAATGTGTTTTGCAAATGTACAATAGAGTGGAACACACTTTAATTGGGGAGGCAGCGTAGCCTAGTGGTTAGAGCGTTGGACTAGTAAACGAAAGGTTACAAGATCGAATCCCCGAACTGACAAGGTACAAAATCTGTTGTTCTGCCCCTGAACAAGGCAGTTAGCCCACTGTTCCTAGGCTGTCATTGAAAATAAGAATTTATTCTTAACTGACTTGCCTAGTTAAATAAAGGTAAAATATATCAAACAATTGCCCTTGCTAGCTCTCCGTGCAGCCAGATGACAGTGAGGTTGTCTTGGTCCTTTCAAAGGGAAATCTGAGGCAGTTAGAGGGGTGACGATTGAATAAGGATGTTATCTGTCTGGCACAGCCCACTATGCCCAACCCCTGGCCTTAAGCCAACATTTCAACATTGTACTGTTTCACGATCCTTCTCATGAAGAAGAAAAACATAGAAATGTGAACATTAAACAGGATTTGCTCCATCATTCTCACCAAGCCAAAGCACAGCTTTTGTATTTGGCTTAAACTGCATTGATAACACTGTCAAGGTATTTGAGCTTTTTCAAATGAACATCATCATATTTTGCACAGTTGGCACAGCTGTCGAGGGCACTGGCGTTGTAGTACAGTTAAGTTCAGTCAAACCTCCCAAATACAGAAGTCTGAGAAGCCAAGCCAGGAATGAAGATAATATATCACAAACAGTCAGAAGGAAATGCATCATAGCCCCATAGGTCCAAAATAATACTTCAGCTAAAGGTCTTGAGTGGATTAAAGTGATGGGCTCGGGTTGCAGAAGCAATACTCAACCCTTGCCATTCATTATACTGCCCTGGATGCGGCCATGGCTCTTAAGGGCAGAAAACAGCTTCACCTAGCCCACTAATAAGATTTACTGTACATGGCAGCACTCCAGAGGTTGAAAACCTCCAGTTTTGTACATTATGTGCCCACGACTTCCAGAAGATAATATTTGAGTAGTATGACTGGGAAAAAGAAGCTGTAAGCATCTTCGAGACAAAATGGCTTACATTGTCTCGAGAGTGATTTGATCAAATGCAAATACTGTAACTCATCTCTTCTCATCAGTTGAATAATAGGCAATCAGGGAAATAGTTTCGAGATAATCTGTGGGATTTTTCTGCTGTCTCAAGACGATGGTATAGAGATGCTTAATCATTTTGGCTGCGTACTGTTTGGCATGAGCTGTACAATATGACCACAGTAACTGTTAACTTTGCAATTTTGGTGGGGATGGTTCCCCAATTTTAAATGTTGCCACTACTTGTCACTATGTCAATTACAGTAGTTTTGTCATTTGTACAGCAGTAAAAAAACACGAAAGCACACAAACCAGAAACAATGCCTATTTCCATCTAACATGTTTTTCTCCTTATCATTTCTCAGTGCTCACACACACCAAAGTCAGATGAGGAATGACGAATGCAGTGCATACAGGGGTGACATTGTTGTCAGATCAGAATTCACAATCACCCCCCTTTTACCCAGATTAAACCTCCCAAACCTCTGCAGAGCTACTGATTAAATTACAGATCTGAACTCTTTCAGCCTCCCATTCTCCCATGCAGATGTGACATTTGCTAGATTCTATAGGATAGGCATTTTCACGTTTGGATGAAAAGCATACACAAATTCAACTGCCAGCTACTCATCCCCAGAAGATAAGATATGCATAGTATTAGTATATTTGGATAGAAAACAATCTGAAGTTTCTAAAACAGTTTGAATCATGTCTGTGAGTATAACAGGTCTTATTTAGCAGGCGAAACCCCGAGGACAAACCATTCAGAATTTTCTTTTTTTGAGGTCACTCTCTTTTCAATGGATTTTCATTGGGAATCCAGATTTCTAAGGGACCTTCTTGCAGTTCCTACCGCTTCCACTGGATGGCAACAGTCTTTAGAAATTGGTTGAGGGTTTTTCCTTTGTGTAATGAAGAAGTAGCCCTGTTCAGAACGAGAGTCGAGTGTAGTGTACTTTTTGTTTGAGGCGCATAACCAGAAAGCATGCTACAGTTTGTTTTATTCCTGATTTGAACACAGATCATCCTGTCTTCAATTTTATCGATTATTTACGTAAAAAAATAGCTAAAGTTGTATTACAAAAGTAGTTTGAAATGTTTTGGCAAAGTTTGCAGGTAACCTTTGAGATATTTTGTAGCCACGTTTGAGCAAGTTGGAACCGGTGTTTTTCTGTGTAGTGTAGCTTTAATTTGGTATCTTTCATGTGTGATTTAATGAAAGTTTGATTTTTATAGTAATTTATTTGAATTTGGCGCGCTGCATTTTCTCTGGCTTTTGGCCAAGTGAGACAGTAGCGTCCCGCCTAAACTCAGATTTTTGGATATAAATATGAACTTTACCGAACTAAACATACATGTATTGTGTAACATGAAGTCCTATGAGTGTCATCTGATGAAGATCATCAAAGGTCAGTCATTAGTTTTAACTCTATTTCTGCTTTTTGTTACTCCTCTCTTTGTCTGGAAAAATGGCTGTGTTTTTCTGTGGCTATGTACTGACCTAACAATCGCAAGGTGTGCTTTCGCCGTAAATCCTTTTTGAAATCACACTGTGGCTGGATTAACGAGAAGTTTATCTTTAAAATGGTGTATAATACTTCTATGTTTGAGGAATTTTAATTATGAGATTTCTGTTGTTTTGAATTTGGCGCACGGCAATTTCACTGGCTGTTGGTTAGGTGGGACGCTACCGTCCCACATATCCCAGAGAAGCTAGAGACTGCTCTGCAGCACACATCAATGGAGGATCCTAGCCAGAATATGCCACTTTAGGCTGACATACCCCTGAAACTAAACAAAACGCTCCCCAAAAACACTCTCCCGAAAAAAATAGACACGGTTTTCAGAAAGACATGACATAAACATCTTGAGTGTCTGATCTCAGTCAGCTCGTCTTTCTGAAGGGAACGCTCTCGATGTCTCTTTTTTTCCAGACGTACTGTAAATCGATACGCTGACGGAAAAGTCACTCTGTATTCTGTCCTGCATCAACAAATCTGTTTTTGTAAGATGCCACGCTGTGATGTGGAAACGGAGTCACGATTGTGGCAGCTCACGGACCCACAGAGAAGGAGTGGCATGATGAAGAGAGGGTATTCATTGTGAGTTTTACAGTACACAGGCCCCTTCAATGATTTCACAGAATAACAATTTCATGTTGCACATACGTATAGGTCCTGCTTTAAATGATGTTCAGCTTATAAAGACTTTATAAAGCCTTCATAATGCCTTCATAAGCACTACATAGATGTGTTACAAAGCATCTATAACTGTACGCCATGCTTTATAAATGTGGCATAACTGTGTGACATAATGACCAATGTCAAATGTGACATACCCCACTATGTTGAATATGAAACGTGCTTCATAAAGTGTGACATGTTGTGTTAAAGTGATGAGAAACTCTGGTGGACCAACGCATCACACTTGGCCTTCATTAGATAGAGTTAGGTTTAAATTGTGGAAATGGGAAGGCTTTGGCCATAATTATGATTTCTTGACTGTGTGAAGTCAACCTAAATAAATATTAAATGTTTAGCCATACCACGCGGTCTTTGATCATTCAGCGGGGGAGGGACTGAATGTGTCAGTCACAAAATGTTGGCAACATTGTAATAGGTTGTAATCAAGCCCTGGTCTCCATCATGGATACAAAAGAGGAATACCTGGTGCGGTAGTCTCAGGTTGGACTACTCCAAATCATTTTTAAAATTTTTATTTCACCTTTATTTAACCAGGTAGGCCAGTTGAGAACAAGTTCTCAATTACAACTGTGACCTGGCCAAGATAAAGCAAAGCAGTGAGACACAAACAACAACACAGAGTTACACATGGGATAAACAAACGTACAGTCAATTACACAATAGGAAAATATATGTACAGTGTGTGCAAATGTAGAAAAGTAGGGAGGTAAGGCAATAAATAGGACATGGAGAGGAAATAATTACAATTTAGCATTAACACTGGAGTGATGGATGTGCAGATGATGATGTGCGAGTAGAGATACTGGGGTGCAAAAGAGCAAGAGGATAAGTAACAATATGGGGATGAGGTAGTTGGGTGTGCTATGTATAGATTGGCTGTGTACAGGCACAGTGATCGGTAAGCTGCTCTGACAGCTGATGCTTAAATTTAGAGAGGGAGATATAAGACTCCAGCTTCAGTGAATTTTACAATTCGTTCCAGTCGTTGGGAGCAGAGAGCTGGAAGGAAAGACGGCCAATAGAGTGTTGGCTTTAGGGGTGACCAGTGAAATACACCTGCTGGAGAGCGTGCTATGGGTGGGTGTTCCTACGGTGGGTGACCAGTGAGCTGAGATAAGGCAGGGCTTTACCTAGCAAAGACTTACAGATGACTTGGAGCCAGTAGGTTTGGCGTCAAATATGTAGTGAGGGCCAGTCAACGAGAGCATACAGGTCGCAGTGGTAGTATATGGGGCTTTGGTGAAAAATCGGATGGCACCGTGATAGACTACATCCAATTTGTTGAGTAGAGTGTTGGAGGCTATTTTGTAAATGACATTGCCGAAGTCAAGGATCGGTAGGATAGTTAGTTTTACGAGGGTATGTTTGGCAGCATGAGTGAAGGAGGCTTTGTTGTGAAATAGGAAGCCAATTCTAGATTTAATTGTGGATTGGAGATGCTTAATGTGAGTCTGAAAGGAGACTTTACAGTCTAACCAGACATCTAGGTATTTGTAGTTGTCCACATATTCTAAGTCAGAACCGTCCAGAGTAGTGATGCTAGTCGGGCGGGAGGGTGCGGGGAGCAATCGTTTGAAGACCGTGCACTTAGTTTTACTTGCATTTAAAATTAGTTGGAGGCCTCGGATGGAGTGTTGTATGTCATTGAAACTCGTTTGGAGGTTTGGTAGCACAGTGTCCAAAGACGGGTCAGATGTATACAGAATGGTGTCGTCTACGTAGAGGTGGATCAGAGAATCATCAGCAGCAAGAGTGACATCATTGATATATACAAAGAAAATAGTCGGCCCAAAAATTGAACCCTGTGGCACCCCCATAGAGACTGCCAGAGGTCCGGTGATTTGACACACTGAACTCTATCTGAGAAGTAGTTGGTGAACCAGGTGAGGTAGTCATTTGAGAAGTCAAGGCTATTGAGTCTGCCGATAAGAATATGGTGATTAACAGAGTCGAAAGCCTTGGCTAGGTCAATGAAGACGGCTGCACAGTACTGTCTTTTATCGATGGCGGTTATGATATCGTTTAGGACCTTGAGCGTGTCTGAGGTGCACCCATGACCAGCTCGGGAATCCAGATTGCATAGTGGAGAAGGTACGGTGGCATTCGAAATGGTCGATGATCTGTTTGTTAACCTCTCTAGGGTATGTGGGACGGTAGCGTCTCACCTCGTCAACAGCCAGTGAAACTGCAGGGCGCCAAATTCAAAACAACAGAAATCCCATAATTAAAATTCCTCAAACATACATGTATTTTACACCATTTTAAAGATACACTTGTTGTAAATCCAGCCATAGTGTCCGATTTAAAAAATGCTTTAAGACGAAAGCAAACCAAACGGATTCACAAAAAGCTGAAATATAGATACATTTAATCACTACCCTTTGATGATCTTCATCAGATGACACTCATAGGACTTCATGTTACACAATACATGTATGTTTTGTTCGGTAAAGTTCATTTATTTTTTTCATATTCTCCAGTCCGGAGCATCCACCGGCGATCCCCAGTCCGGAGCCTCCAGCGGCGATCCCCAGTCCGGAACCTCCAGCGACAATCCCCAGTCCGGAGACTCCAGCGACGATCCCCAGTCCGGAGCCTCCGGCGACGATCCCCAGTCCGGAGCCTCCGGCGACGATCCCCAGTCCGGAGCCTCCGGCGACGATCTCCAGTCCGGAGCCTCCGGCGACGGTCCCCAGTCCGGGGTCTCCAGAGACGGTTCCCAGTCCGGGGCCTACGGCGAAGATCCGTAGTCCAGAGCCTCCGGCGATGATCCATGGTCCGGTTCTACAAAGGCGGAGGGATCAGCGTAAAGAAGGGGGGCGGCGTCCAGAACTAGAGCCGCCACCAAGGGTAGATCCCCACCCAGACCCTCCCCTATTGGTTCAGGTTTGCGGCCGGGAGTCCGCACCTTTGGGGGGGTGGGGTACTGTCACGCCCTGACCTGAGATATCTCTGTTTTCTTTATATTTTGGTTAGGTCAGGGTGTGACTAGGGTGGATTATGCTAGTTTTTGTATTGTCTAGGGTTTTTGTATGTCTAGGATTTTGTAGGTCTAGGTATTTGTATGTTTATGGTGGCCTGCTATGGTTCCCAATCAGAGGCAGCTGTTTATCCTTGTGTCTGATTGGGGATCATATTTAGGTAGCCATTCCCCTTTGGTGTTTGTGGGTTCTTGTTATATGTTTACTTGACTTTCTGCACTATCCATATAATCTTCACGGGTTCGTTTTGTTGTTTTGTTAGTTGTTCAGTGTTCATCATTTTAATAAATATAGAATGTACGCATACAACGCTCCGCCTTGGTCTCCTTCCGACGACGGCCCGTGACAAATAATCTGAGTACGGCGCTCAGACGACAAATCAATCCAAAGAGATATCTGCCATGTTGGAGTCAACAGAAGTCAGAAATAGCATTATAAATATTCACTTACCTTTGATGATCAGAATGCACTCCCAGGAATCCCAGTTCCACAATAAATGTTTGTTTTGTTCGATAATGTCCATCATTGCATGTTTGCTAGCAGAATTGAGGGTAGTGCGGGTTTATTCGATTTTAGTTCACTCTCCGGCCTCTCTTTCTCTGCCTCACCTTCACGCAGATCACTGGGGCTGGGGCCTATTCCAGAGGGAGCCGTATATCCTCCGCCTCGGGCTAGTCAGAGTCATGAAAGAAGAAAAATGATTCTGCTAGTCCGTGGTGAGGAATTGCATTCCTGATGTCTAGAAGTTATTTTTGGTCATAAGAGATGGTAGCGGCAACATTATGTACAAAAAAAGTTTTAAAAAAAGTTACAAACAACGCAGATAAACAAACCAAAAAACACAATCGGTTGGGAGCACGTAAAACATCTGCCTTCTGCAGCGGCGCCATCTTATCAAGCTTGTAATTAGACTTGCTTGTTATTTTACTGCTTCTGTTTAGTTATTTGATGCTTTTATTTTCTATTTTTTACTTATTTATATTTTACTTAACATAAACATTTTTAAAGCATTGTTGGTTAAGGGCTTGTAAGGAAGCATATCACCTGTTGTATTCGACTCATGTGACAAATAACATTTGATTTGATTTGATACACTATCAAGCACTTCACATATATCATTTAGATACTGACTGTTAGCACTTGGTGGCCTATAGCAACACCCCAAAAGAAAAGGCTTTAGATGTGCCAAGTTAACCTGCAACCACAACACTTCAATAACACTTGACATAAGATATTCTCTAAGCATTACAGGGATATGGCTTTGAATATATACAGCAACACCTCCCCCATAGGCATTTATGTCTCATCTATAGATGTTAATTCCTTGTATTGCTACTGCTGTAACATCAAATTAATTATGTAAGTGAGTCTGTGAAATGGCTAATATATGAATGTTATCTGATGTTAACAAGTTATTAATTTCATTAACCTTATTTCTAAGGCTACATATATTAATATGGGCTATTTTCAGCCCTTTCCTGGATAGCTTATCAGAGAGACATAATACTGAAATAAAACAAAGCAAGAGAAGAAAATATACATTCAACAGTCCATTAATCAATTGAGAGATTGAACGGCAAGATACAGATTGCTGTTATCTTGCCGTTCTCCTGTTTCAACTCATCGAGCTGACCCTGGGAGAACTGCAAACTGTTCTTCAGGTCCTGGACCTCTCTGGTCAGGTCATCCATTATTTTATTAGTAAAATCCACAAATATTTGGACAAAACACTTGAAGCTATTTTCTTGTTGTAACAACTGCTTGTAGGAATATTTTTGTTCATTTAAAAGATCCTTCACGCATGATAGACAGACACCACTGTCCTCAAAGGTACTCTTGCTGGCTTTGGTCTTAGTCATGGTAGCTAGCAACGTAGGTGATGCTGTTTCTCCTCGCAGTTTCACACAGGGCAGGTCACAGAGAAGATTGAAAACAACAAACAGCAGGAATCTAGACATCCACAAACCCAGGACAATCCACTGTCCCAGCCACAATGGCTAACCGCATCACGGGCTGCGTTCAAGAAAACCCAGCTAGCTTGATATGCAGCTAGGCTTGCTGCAACGCCCACATAGCTCCTCTCCTCTGTCCTTGGTCGGCAGGATCACTTGGACAGAGAGTAGCAGTCCCAGCAACTGATGCCAACTGCGTCACGGGATCCAAACTAAGAAGTTAGCTAGCTACCAAGAGCTTTCCAAAACACTTTCAAACAACAAACTTTTCAAAACAACAAAACTGAGCTTTTCCTCATTCCACGTTCAACAGGAAGTAATAAACACAAGTGTGTCTGTAGTGTACATGATCTTCCAAAAAGTTCAGCAATGCAATTACATTGAACATTACACATGGCTGTTATTAGTGTATCTTGTCCCTGAGCTGGCGGACAAATGGTTCGTGCCTTTCTTCCTGCTGGAGGTATTGCATGTAGGTTTGAACCTTAAAAGTAACAACGAAGAAAGTTAGCAGGTTTGTTAGTAAATGCCTTTGTCACACCATCTGGATAAGGGCATTTCTGTGCTGTGCCAAAAACTCTAAATGGGAAGATGGGGAAACTCCATTTAATTCGTATTATTATACTACTCTTTCATTTACAAATTGCATGATGTGACTATGAGACGTGGCTGTATCTAGGGTGATTTGTATTGAGCTGAGGCAGCTAGCTAGCAATATTTCGGCTAGCTAGCAATTGCTGTGAAGTCACTGAAATTATTGCTGCGGTATGTATTCTAACACAACACTTAACTACTACAAACTAATTTAAATTACATAGAAAAAGGTTAACTTACTTGTTTTTCGCTGTCCAGTGGCTGTACAAGTGGGCATTCAATTGGCAAACTTATCACATGATCAGGGTCTCGTCACCAACACTAAAAAAGAACTTCCGGGCCATGGAAATTCACATCAAAATAAATGTTCCCCACGTAATAGTAGGAAAGTGTGAATAACCATTCATTATATATGAAAAATATTTGTCTAAACATTAACAATGATTCAAATTTGTTCATATTCATTTGCATATGACATTTGCATTACATTTGGATTTTAAAACATGTTCCAAGGTCAAATAAATGCCCCCAATGCGAATCACTGTATATGGAATACATATGTGACTCGTTTCAGAAAACTACTGTAGGAATATGCCACGTGTCACTACTTCACAGGAGAGGAATTTGATTGCATTTTATGGTAGAAATGCCTTCTGGAACATGTGAACTTTCATGTGCCTTAATCCAGCCACAGTGTCAGATTTCAAAACGGCTTTACGGCGAAAGCAAACCATGCTATTATCTGAGGACAGCACCCCATCAAACATACACATGAAAATCATAATTCAATCCGCCAGGCACGACACAAAAGTCAGAAATAACATATAATCCATGCCTTACCTTTGAAGATCTTCTTCTGTTGGCACTCCAATATGTCCATTAAACATCACAAATGGTCCTTTTGTTTGATTAATTCTGTCGTTATATCCCCAAAATGTCAATTTATTTGGCTTGTTTGATTCTGAAAAAACACAGTTTCCAACTTGCACAACATGACTACAAAGTATCTAATAAGTTACCTGTAAACTTGATCCAGACATTTCAAACAACTTTCCTAATCCAACTTTAGGTATTTTTAAACGTAAATAATCGATAATATTTAAGACGGAATAAACTGTGGTCAATAGCGGATAAAAACAAAGTGGAGCGAGCTTTCAGGTCACGCGCCCCAACCGCAACAGTACACTTCACTCGACCCTCATTCTGAACTGCCCTACTTCTTCATTTCTCAAAGGAAAAACATCAACCAATTTCTAAAGACTGTTGACATCCAGTGGAAGCGATAGGACATGCAAGCAAGTGCCTTAGAAATCTAGATCGCCATAGAAACCCATTGAAAAGAGAGTGACCTCAAAAAACATTTTCCTGGATGGTTTGTCCTCGGGGTTTCGCCTACCAAATAAGTTATGTTATACTCACAGACATAATTCTTACAGTTTTAGAAACATTAGAGTGTTTTCTATCCAAATCTACCAAGGAGATGCATATCCTAGCTTCTGGACCTGAGTAGCAGGCAGTTTACTTTGGGAACACTATTCATTCGGACGTGAAAATAGTGCCCCCTAGCCTTAAGAAGTTTTAACCTGTCTAGCCCCAGCGTTCCGCTAGCGGAACTCCTCCCACATTCCACTGAAAAGGCAGAGCGCGAAATTCAAAAAATATTTTTGAGAAATATTTAACTTTCACACATTAACAAGTCCAATACAGCAAATGAAAGATACACATCTTGTGAATCCAGTCAACATGTCCGATTTTTTTAATGTTTTACAGTGAAAACACCACATATATTTATGTTAGCTCACCACCAAATACAAAAAAGCACAGACATTTTTCACAGCACAGGTAGCATGCACGAAACCAACCAAACTAACCAAGAACCAACCAAACTAACCAAGAAACAACTTCATCAGATGACAGTCCTATAACATGTTACACAATAAATCTATGTTTTGTTCGAAAAATTTGCATATTTGAGGTATAAATCAGTTTTATATTGCAGCTACCATCACAGCTACCATCAAAAATAGCACCGAAGCAGCCAGAGTAATTATAGAGACCAACGTGAAATACCTAAATACTCATCATAAAACATTTCTGAAAAATACATGGTGTACAGCAAATTAAAAACAAACATCTTGTGAATCCAGCCAATATTTCCGATTTTTTAAGTGTTTTACAGCGAAAACACAATATAGCATTATATTAGCTTACTACAATAGCCTACCACACAACCGCATTCATTCATCAAGGCACGTTAGCGATAGCAATAGGCACGTTAGCGATAGCGAATAAACCAGCAAAAGATATTAATTTTCACTAACCTTCATAAACCTTCATCAGATGACAGTCCTATAACATCATATTACACAATACATATATGGTTTGTTCTAAAATGTGCATATTTAGAGCTGAAATCCGTGGTTACACATTCTGAAAACTTAGCACCTTTTTCCCAGAATGTTCGGATATTTTTCTGACACACCTATTCTGACCAAATAACTATTCATAATCTTTACTAAAAAATACATGTTGTATAGGAAATGATAGATACACTAGTTCTTAATGCAATCGCCGTGTTAGAATTCTAAAAAGAACTTCATTACGATATGCAGCTTACGTTATTGCGAGAGAGCCACCAAAATCTGGGCGCTAACTAAAAGTAAACATGTTCGACAGATATTTGAAATACCATCATAAATGGGTCCTACTTTTTGATGATCTTCCATCAGAATGTTGTACAAGGGGTCCTTTGTCCAGAACAATCGTTGTTTGGTTTTAGAATGGCATTTTTCCCTCTCGAATGAGCAAGCAATACTAGTTAAGTGGCGCTAAGCTCTCCTTCGTCACCAAACGCAAAGAACGCAACACGCCTAAACTCCCGAAAAAATTTCAATAATCTAATAAAACTATATTGAAAAAACATACTTCACGATGATATTATTACATTTATCAAATAAAATCAAAACCGGAGATATAACACGTCTATAACGAATGCTTTTCAGATGCCAATACTGGTGACCTTTATGCGCTTCCTGAACAAAGGAATTCTGGGGTCATGTCATTCCAAGCTGTCTCTTTTCACCATAGAAAGAGCTAGAGACCCCATTTCACCTCTCACAGCCTATTGACATCTAGTGGAAGGCGTATGAAGTAAATGTATACTAATAGAATTCAAGCAAACGATTAGGGAGGCCCTGGAACAGAGCCTGGATTTCAGATTTTTCACTTTCTGACAGGAAGTTTGCTGCAAAATGAGTTCTGTTTTACTCACAGATATAATTCAAACGGTTTTAGAAACTTGAGAGTGTTTTCTATCCAATAGTAATACTAATATGCATATTGTACGAGCAAGAATAGAGTACGAGGCCGTTTAAATTGGGCACGACTTTCCCCCAAAGTGAAAATAGCGCCCTCTATCCTCAACAGGTTAAAGTAGTTCACAATATCAGTGGGTTTTGTGATGAATGAGCCATCTAATACAAAGAATGATGGAGAAGAGTTTGCCTTTTTGCTAACATTTAATTTAAGGTGCTGCAAATCTTTTTACTATAATTCTTTGTCATTTATCTTTGTTTCATAGTGTAGTTTCTTCTTCTTTTTGTTCAGTTTAGTTACATGATTATCAATTTGCAGTGTGTTTTCCAATCTGTTGTGCAGCCAGACTTATTTGCCATTTCTTGTTCTTGCTAGATCGGTTCTCACTAGATCTGAGTTTCATGGCTAGTAAACAACTAGGATATGACCCTTCGAAAAAAAATGTTTTTGCAGAGAGTGATTAACAACAATCTCAGCACTGTGTCTATGTAACACACCCAGCTTCTTTTTAATAAGGTCCCACTCAAATACAGCTTGGGTTGATGCTACTAAGTGTATTTTCTGGTCGGCCATGGCTAGTTTCTGTTAAAGTACTTGCATTTTAAGGAAACGGGTTTTGTTAAGAATTGAGGCAAATCGTGTGAAAAAGCTTCTCATGAACCCCTTTACCGCTTCCCAGATGTTGCGTAGAGTGCACTCGAGGGTAATTTTTTATTTATAGCTATGAATTCAAATAGAGCTGACTCAAATTGCATGCAGAACGAATCATGTTGCAATAGCGTGGTATTAAAATGCCAGCAGGTTGCTCATGGTCTGTCAGAAGTAAAATATGTTGTACAATGGCTCGCATTATGGTCAGCAGTTGGTATAAGATCAAAAATATATTTTGAAATAAAAATGTAATCAATTCGTGAGTAGGCTTTAATGTCTTAATAAAATATAAAAGGATTTATTGAGTGCCACAGATCGATAACAACAATGTCAACTGCCCATCTTTGCAGAGCAGTTTAATAGGCCAACCACTGCAAGTCCATCTTCAAGTTAATGTCACATACACAGTGAAATGCCTTTCTTGAAAACTCTAACACAAACGATGCAGTAATCAAATTCAATGTAATACTGAACATAACAAGGTAGAACAAAAACACACGACATATTGAGATAAGACGAACATGATAAAGCAAGTAAGCATATTCTATACAGGGTCAGTTACAGTTCCATATTTACCATGTGCAGGGATACTGAATCAATAGAGGTAGATGTATACAGGGCTAAGGTGACTCGGCATCAGGATATATGATAAACAGACTAGCGGCAGCGTATATGAAGATTGTATGTGAGTGGGTGTGTAGTCAGTATAAATGTTTATACAAAAGTATGTGGACACCCCTTCAAATTGTTGGATTTTGCTACTTCAGCCACACTCGTTGCTGACAGGTGTATAAATCGAATATACAGCCATGTAATCTCCATAGACAAACACTGGTAGTAGAATGGCATTACTGAGGAGCTCAGTGACTTTTAAGGTGGATTCCACCTTTCCAACAGGTCAGTTAGTCAAATTTCTGCCCCGATCAACTGGCTGTTATTGTGAAGTGGGAACGTGAAGTGGGAGCTTCATGAAATGGGTTTCCATGGCCGAGTAGCCGTACACAAGCCTAAGATCACCATGCGCAATGCCAAGCGTCAGCTGGAGTGGTGAAAAGCTCGCCGCCATTGGACACAGATCTGGGTTAGGCGGATGCCAAAAGAACGCTACCTGCCGCAATACATTTTTGCCCACTGTAAAGTTTGGTGGAGGAGAAATAATGGTCTGGGGCTGTTTTTCAGGGTTCGGGCTAGGCCCCTTAGTTCCATTTAACCGAAATCTTAACACAACAGCATGCAATGGAATTCTAGATTATTCTGTGCTTCCACCTTTGTTGCAACAGTTTGAGAAGGCCCTTTCCTGTTTCAGTGTGACAATGTCCCCTTGCACAAAGTGAGGTCCATACAGAAATGGTTTGTTGAGATTGGTGTGGAAGAACTTGACTGGCCTGCACAGAGCCCTGACCTCAACCCCATCAAACACCTTTGGTATGAATTGGAACGCAGACTGCAAGCCAGGCCTAATCACCCAACATCAGTGCCTGACCTCACTAATGCTTTTGTGGCTGAGTCCCCGCAGCAATGTTCCAACATCTAGTGGAAAGCCAGAAGAGTGGAGGCTGTTATAGCAGCAAAGGGGGACCAACTCCATATTAATCCCCATGATTTTGGAACGTGATGTTCGACGAGCAGGTGTCCACATACTTTTGGTCATGTAGTGTGTGTGAACAAATTATGGAGTGAGCGTTTGTATGTGTGTTGGAGTGTGCGTAAGTGTGTAGGGCCCAGTGAGTGTACATAGAGACATTGCAAACGTAAGAATAAAATAGAAGGTTCCACTCAAATAGTCTGTATAGCCCCTTTTGTTAGCTATTTAGCAGTCTTATCACATGGGGATAGAAGCTGTTCAGGAGTCTGTCGGTGTCAGACTTGATGTACCGCTTGCTGTGCGGAAGCAGAAAGATTTCTTGGCTGGTTGGAGTCCTTAATGATTTTCCCGGCCTTCCTGATATAGAGGACCTGGATGGCAGGGAGCTCGGCCCCTGCCATATAGAGGTCCTGTTGTACTATTCTGTCTAAAGCATGTTCTCAAACAGCATTCCATTCACCACTGATGACTAATCAAAAAACTGATGCTAATTCAAACGTCAATTTAGTCAGAGTAGCAAAAAAAACTTTCATGTGAATTTGGTGCGTATATGGATACAAAGGCATCTTTCTTATTGAAAATCAGTATTCACAAAGGTTATTCTTCCTTCAGTGTCACCACCAATTGACTGATTTCATTTAATGAACTGTAACTCAGTAGAAATTTGAAATTGTTCAAAGTTGCGTTTATATTTTTGCTTACTTTGTAGTATACCCCACAGCTCTCAGTTTCTTAGTGGTGGTTTTTGAGACCTATAGTCTAAGGTGGGTTTTGCCTCAACCTAAACTATAAGGTTACCATAACCATTATTGAACAATTCTCTGTTTGTGGTTGCTTACACTTGTGGTTTTATAATTGCTGACATCCTCTTCCCCAGAAGATTTATCTCCGGTATTTAACAGAAAGTGCCTGTTGAATCTAAGGAATGAACATTGGCTTTTGACTGTTCATTCACTGTGAATCACCCGACATGAAACTGGTAGAGACTGAGAGGGACTTCTCTGCTCTCTACGGTCTATTGAACAACCCATCAGTCTGTCTAATGTTACTCATAACTCATACCACAGATTTAACATGATTTATTTTAGAGCATTTCTTTAGATTCCATTGTGTCCTTCGTTCAGAGGCTGCATTCCTGTTGTTATTCTCAACATGTTGCCATTGATTAAAGCTCAGGTATACACAATTAAGCCACTTTCTGTTAGCACAGGGAAACCTAATCCAAACCCTATGGTTTGTCTCCTCTGTGGTAATTCTTATTAAAATAGTACAGGCCTGGATCTATACACTTGAAACTCTTCTCAGACCTACCAGAACACCGGAGTCTCCAGTTGATTGGAATCTTACATACCATCTACAAACAAATGTAGCCATAACTTCTACATTAGCTGATTTGGTTCCCATATTATATATATATTTTTTTTGTTAATGAACAGAAATTATAATAACAGTTTCCAGTGTGAAACTCTCCCACACTGGTTCTGGCATACCTTTACTCATACACTGTCAGCAGTAAAGTAGCAGTGTCATTGCCTTCTGTTCAACGCTACGGGTCATATTGTATAGATAAAAGATGAAAAGTGGGATATCAGGGTCTTGTTTTTGGATCCAGACAAGGGTGGCCTTGGCAACTTAAATAAAATATGATTTGATTTACCACGGAAGCAAACAGCCCAATTGGTTAGGAATCAAGCTGTTGGCCATGTTTTAATATCGATAGGAGGTTTTAACTGTTATTGAAGTAAAACGGCTCAGAATTCTAAATCTTAACCAAGATAGATAACTGACGATAAACTGATGAAGGGGATTTAGGACGTTGTTTGGGGCTTGATGGCGTTCTGAGTGCGCCACCTGTGGTTGAGGCAAGTTATTCAGGCAAGCTGAGAAGCTGAGTGTGACGTATTGAATAACTCCTCTTGCAGCTCTTGCTGGCTGTGTAGCATTGGCTGGGAGTAGTATGAACACACGTCGCTCTTCACTCTCAATTACAAACCTAGTCCCAGTTTTCATTACTCACCTCCAGTGTACACCCCCAAGTTCACAAACCCTGTGCTCAATGTTACCCTCCAAATGAGTTGGGGCAAAATATCTTCTCCTATCGGCTTATTGAAAAAATGCCTTATGCAGAGACCGTTTCACCACACACACACACACACCTCTAACTACTCCCCTCTACCTCTCATGGCTGCCCACACACACACACACATAGACACACAACACATACACACACACAGTACCTTGCAACTGAAGCAACAACTCGCCCCATCTAAATCCATACTATTGAGCCCTGCCACTTCATTGAGCCACGGGTGGGCGAAGTTTACGTAACCCATTCCATCCCAGCGAGGGGTGAGCTCCTAGCTCCCATTATTGTGTGGAGCATCTTTTTATCAGATCATGCTCTATTATAATCCATTGTAATGAATCTACTTGAGTGGGTATCAAATATCGGATTCGATTACATGCTCGATATTGATCCTGTGAGAGCCAAGTTTATTCGAGACGCCTCCAGGCTGACTGATGGAGTTTATGCTTCCAGGCTGAGGGTTTGTGGAGGTCACCAGAGGGTCATAAAGGGGCCGCCTGTTTTACATTCTGTGCATGCTTGATTACCGATTGTATTGATGGGATCACTTTACCACTTGTAGCCTAGAGCACCTACCTCGCTCCGGCACTGTTATTCACCTAGTGAGATCTCAGCATGGCATCAGAATATGGGCCAAAAACACACATTCTTCCTCTCCTATACCCCAAACCAGAAATTGATCCAAGATGGCGTTGCAGTACAGACGTGGTTTGTCGTTCTCTCCTGTACATTTTGTATTTATCGTCTTTTTTTATTTCAATTAATTTTCGATCTCTTTTCCATTTTTTAAATGAAATATACCTTCCGGTAACTCGCCTCACCCAATTTGATACGGATCCCCTATTTTTAGACCTTTAAGCCAGAACCTCCATCAGAAGCTAGCCATCAGAGGCTAACCAGCTAATTAGCTACTAGCCATTTAGTCATTGTCACTGCTAGAGGCCTTTACCTTCGGCACAGACTCCAGCCACTTTTAGCCTGGATAACACTTGCCAGCCTGCCAGTATCGGACTGTTTTCTCCACTACAACACTGGATTCCTGCCGTAAGCCCTGGACCATTACTCCTGATCATCACGGCTAGCTAGCTGCCACCGAGTGGCCCAGACCTGAAGCTAGCTATGAGCCAGGCCTGCTCAGTGATCACTCGGCTACACAGCTGATGCCACCAGGACTCTTCCCCAACACGGCTAGAATTCCACTACCGGATCCTTGCCATAAGCTCGGGACCTTTGCATCGGATCATCGCTGCTAGCTAGCTGCTACTGAGTGGCTATCGTGGTTAATGCCCCTGTCCCGAAACTAGCACCAGTCAGCCGTGAGCCAGGCGCATCTCCCGGCTAGCAAACAAAATTATTACAACCACAATACCTCTTTCGCCAACTGGCCTGGACCTTTTTGTCAACACGAAGCTCCGCCGCTCCACCATGACTGGTCTGCCGACGTAACTCCATCTGATGTGCCCCTAACCAGACTTTGCCGGACATCGGAGCAGGCGGTTCTACTAGCCTCGGACTGCTAAACGCTGTGTCTCCCGCTTGCTAGGCAGTAACAGCTACCCAGCGACTTCCATGTCTCATCTATTGCTGTTCACTGGACCCTATGATCACCTGGCTACATAGCGGATGCCTGCTGGACTGTTCATTAACCTCTCTTGGGTATGTGGGACGTTAGCGTCCCACCTCTTCAACAGCCAGTGAAACTGCTGGGTGCCAAATTCAAATACAGAAATACTCATTATAAAAATTCTGAAAACAAAACATATTTTACATAGATTTAAAGATGAACGTCTTGTGAATCCAACCACGGTTTCAGATTTAAAAAATGCTTTACGGCGAAAGCATACCTTACGTTTATTTGAGAACATAGCCCACTAGACAATTCATTACAAACAGTAGAAAAGAGTCAGAGTCAGAAATAGAGATAAAATGAATCACTTACCTTTGATGATCTTCATATGGTTGCACTCAGCAGACATTCATTTACTCAATAAATGTTTATTTTGTTCGATAAAGTCTCTTTATATCCAAAAACCTAAGTTTTGTTCGCGCAAGAATTGCTCTCTCTCTGTCGAGCGCATGAAAAAGCTCTGCGACACTTTAGCGTCCAGACATTCCGAATGCTCTTATTCCCTCATTTTTCAGAATACAAGCCTGAAACTATTTCTAAAGACTGTTGACATCTAGTGGAAGGCATAGAAACTGCAGTTTGAGTCAATGGATACTGTAATGGCATTGAATAGAAAACTACAAAAACAAAAACAAACTACTTCCTGAATGGATTTTTCTCATGTTTTCGCCTGCCAAATCAGTTCTGTTTTACTCACAGACAATATTTTAACTTCTTGAGGGCAGGGGGCAGCTTTTTCACTTTCGGGAAAAATAGCATGCCAAAATTCAACTGCTTGCTACTCATCCCCAGAATATAAGATATGCATATTATATTATATTATATTGCAAAACCCTGAGGACAAACCATTCAGAATTTGTATTTTTTTGATGTCACTGTCTATTCAATGAGGTTTTTAAGAGACACCAGATTTTTAAAGGACTTGCTTGCAGTTCCTACCTCTTCCACTGGATGTCACCAGTCCTTGAAAATCGGTTGAGGTTATTCCTTTGTGTACTGAAGAAGTAGGGCTATCGTAAATGAGGGTCACATGAAGTAAATGTTTGGAGAGAGTCATGTTATGAAAAAAGTTGCGTCAGTTTGGTTTAGTTTTGAATTGAACACAGATCATCCCGTCTTCAAATTGATCGATTATTAACGTTTAAAAATACCTAACGTTGTATGACAAAAGTAGTTTGAAATGTTTTGGTAAATTTACATGTAACTTTTGATATATTTTGTAGTGACTTGGCGAAAGTTGGAAGCTGTGTTTTTCTGGATGAAACGGTCCAAATAAATTGACATTTTGGATATATATCGACGGAATTAATCGAACAAAAGGACCATTTGTGATGTTTATGGGACATATTGGAGTGCCAACAAAAGAATTTCGTCAAAGGTAAGGCATGATTTATATTTTATTTCTTCGTTTTGTATCGTGCTTGCAGTGTTGAAATATGCTACTCTGTTTGTTTACTGATGTGCTGTCATCAGATAATAGCATCTTAGCATCTTATCTTTCGCCGAAAAGCTTTTTTGAAATCTGACATGTTGGCTGGATTCAGAACGAGTGTAGCTTTAATTTGGTATCTTACATGTGTGATTTAATGAAAGTTTGATTTTTATATCATGTTATTTGAATATGGCTCGCTGTATTTTCCCTGGCTATTGGCCGGTGGGACGTGGGAAGTTACATTTTTTTGAAACTTTAGAGTGTTTTCTATCCAAATCTACAAGTTATATGCATATCATATCTTCTAGGCCAGAGAAGCAGGCAGTTTAAATTGGGCATGCATTTCATCCAAAATTCTGAATGCTGCCCCCTACCATAGTGAAGTTAACTTCTTATGGGCAGGTGGGATGGACATAATTCATCCCACGGGCTCTCTATGGTCAGGGCGTGACAACACAGGTGTTTTACACAATAGCCTTCTGTGTGTTCTCTTTTCCTACTCTGTCTGCATATTTGCAATCAAATTCCAGACTTTGCTCCATCTCCTTAGCTATCATACTCTAATTCCACAGATTTCAATACTCGGTCCTCCAGAAAGTGGAGAGCAACAGTTCTACTACGTGATATCTTTAAAAAAAGCTGTGTTAGAAAGGATTACCTACACATACTGACCAGCTCATGTTATAGACAGAATTGTGCTACATGGCAGACTAATCCTAACTCATCTTTCGGCATGTCCAGCCTACTCATTATCTAAGCCAATCATGGCTAGTGGGAAGGTGGCTGATTTTTTTCTGTGGCTAAACCAACTAGGGTCATAATATTAAGCAATTGTATTTACAGATGGCATAAAGGTTTGCTATTTTTATATAGTTTTATTTAACTAGGCAAGTCAGTAAGGAAATCCTGGACAACGCTGGGCCAATAGTGCGCCGCCCTATGGGACTCCCAATAACGGCCGTATGTGATGCAGGTTGGTTTTGAACAGGGACTGCAGTGATGCCTCTTGCACTGAGATGCAGTGCCTTAGACCGCTGCACCACTTGGGAGCATGAAAGATATTAAGGCACATGAAAGATCATATGTTCAGGAGACATTTCTTCCAAAAAACGCATTTTGATTTAAAAATAAGTTCACGTTCAAACGGCTCTCCTGTGAAGTAGTGACGTGCAACATACACCTAGTTACTCTAGCAGTAGTCAATCTGCTATATGCTGAAAACCATTGTTAGTGCATAGGTAAAATTAGCGTTTGCATTTCCTGTCTGTTTCATCTTTGGAAAAAGGCAAATATTTAACTTACAGCAGAGTTTTTTTGTATTAATTTCCATGTTTTTTTCCCCGGAAGGTCTGATAATAGCACAAATCCTGCCACCAAACATTATTAATGTGCATTATAACTATATGAAATGCCATGAAACAATATGGCTTTCAATTGCAGCCGAAAGTGGTTGGTTTTCAAAATGGCACAATTTTTTTAACAGTTTAAGCTAAACACACTATAACAACTGTAAAATGGTATTATAATTACATGAACTATAATCTGATTTAAAAATGCACACATTTGCATAAAAGGAAAACATTTACTACAGCATCTAACTTCCCCCATGATGGATTTTCTCTCTCTCATGTAGTATATACTGTATATATATATATACACACACACACACAGCCAAAGGTTTGGACACACCTACTCATTCAAGTGTTTTTCATTATTTTGACTATTTTCTATATTGTAGAATAATAGTGAAAACATCAAAACTATGAAATAACACATATGGAATCATGTAGAAACCAAAAAAGGTTTAAACAAATCAAAATATATTTTAAATTTGAGATTCTTCAAAGTAGCCACCCTTTGCCTTGATGACAGCTTTGCATTCTCAACCAGTTTCACCTGGAATGCTTTTCCAACAATCTTGAATGAGTTCCCACATATCTTGAGCACTTGTTGGCTGCTTTTCATTCACTCTGCGTTCCACCTCATCCCAAACCAAACAATGGGAAGCGCACAGTGTTACATAGTGCCATGACTACATGGAACTCTATTCCACATCAAGTAACTGATGCAAGCAGTAAAATTGCATTTAAAAAAAACAGATTAAAAAACACCTTATGGAACAGCGGGGACTGTGAAACAACACCAACATAGGCACAGGTACTTGCATACACACGATAACTTACACACTATACACACACATACACATGGATTTAGTACTGTAGATATGTGGTAGTGGTGGAGTCGGGGCCTGAGGGCACACAGTGTGTTGTGAAATCTGTGAATGTATTGTAATGTTTTTAACATTTTTTAAACTGCCTTAATTTTGCTGGACCCCAGATTCCATAATAAATACAAATACAAACCATCTCAATTGGATTGAGGTCGGGTGATTGTGGAGGACAGGTCATCTGACGCAGCACTCCATCACTCTCCTTGGTCAAATAGCCCTTACCCAGCCTGGAGGTGTGTTTTGGGTCAATGTCCATTGAAAAACAAATGACAGTCCCACTAAGTGCAAACCTGAAGGGAAGGGATGGCGTATCGCTGCAGAATGCTGTGGTAGCCATGCTGGTTAAGTGTGCCTTGAATTTTAAATAATTCACAGACAGTGTCACCAGCAAAGCACCCCCACACCACCTCCTCCATGCTTCACAGTGGGAACCACACATGTGGAGAAAAACACGGCGGTATGAACAGAAAATCTCAAATTTGGACTCATCTGACCAAAAGGACAGATTTCCACCGGTCTAATGTCCATTGCTTGTGTTTCATGGACCAAGTAAGTCTCTTCTTATGGGTATCCTTTAGTAGTGGTTTCTTTGCAGCAATTCGACCATGAAAGGCCTGATTCACAATTTAAAAAAAGCCTGGAATGAGTAAGTGTGTCCAAACTTTTGACTGGTACTGTATATTTTTTAAAGCAGTTAAACTGCCCTTTCTCCAGATCCACAGGACCATTCTTTACTAAACTTGGTATACAGCATCTGTGGAAAACAATTTCAACATCCAATGGTCTATCTCTTGCAGGAGTGTAGCTCAAACAATAGGGTCACTCTGAACCAATCAATGTTAATGGTGTGCGGCCTGTCAAATAAATCCTTTTCAATTGTAAACTAACTGGTGCATCACCAAATAACTTGGTATGCATATTCAGGTCTATTTCAACCCCTACAGCCTTATCAATATCCACCACTTGGTTGTGTTGTTATTAGCCAGTGTTGATTTCAATGACACCTGAAGTGAGACCCATTCAAGACCAAGAGGAAATTGAGTCTGAGTCAAGACCAAGACCAGAGGGGGGGTGAGAACGAGTCAAGACCGAGACAGGGAGGGGGACAAGGAGTCCGAGTCAAGACCATGATTGTAATTCTGTCAAATCACCACCCTAATAAGAGTTAAAAATGTCTGGGATGTCTGTATTCCTATTTCAGAACAACATATGGATTCTTTAGAATAGTGAAAGAAATGCGTGCTGATGAAGCTACTCTACAAATTATTACTAACCCAAACACAATGGGGAACAATGGGCCTTCCATGCTTTCAGAGAAGGTTTATGAAAATAAATTATATTATTTTGGGAATCTGTTCAATGTTCCTAATCTTGATATGTGACTAGTATGTCGCGCATCACTACTTCACAGGAGAGCCATTTGACGTCAACTTTATCAAAATGGTTTTTTTTGGTAGAAATGCCTTCTGGAACATGTGAACTGTTATGTGCCTTAATAACAAACTTGTATGCCATCTGTAAATACGAACACATTGTTAAATTACAAGCCTAGTTGGTTTAGCCACAGAAAAAGCAGGCAACCTTCCCGCTAGCCAAGATTGGATGAGATAATGAGTGGGCTGGACATGCCGAGAGATGACTTCAGTTTGGTCTGCCATGTAGCAAGCTTCTGTCAATAACATGAGCTGGTCAGTATGTGTAGGTAATCCTTTTTTACGCTGCTTTTTTAAAAGATATCACGTGGTAAATCTGCATAAGTGTTGCTCTCCACTTTCTGGAGGATCGAGTTTTAAAATCGGTGGAATTAGAGTATAATACATAAGGAGATGGAGAAAAATCTGGCGTTTGATTGCAAATATGCAGACGGAGTCGGAAAAGAGAACACACAGAAGGCTATTGTGTACAACACCAGTGTCGGGATTACGTCTTCAAACTAAAGGCAACCATGGCATCCGTGACAGAGATGGAGAAGCGTCCATCCTTGTATACAGCTAAGATAGTCTAGCTAGCTACATTTTCAGATATTACGCATTTCTAAATTTGTTCGAAAGTTGTATTTCCTTAAAACAATTGAATTACAGATGCCTTTATCTAGCATTTGATGGCATAGCCAATGGCTGACTTAGCTGGCAAGATTTATTTCCCCAAAGACCAACAAAGAAAAATCCTGATTGGATTTTTATTGTTCTCTTCAATGTTAACCATTTCCTTTCATTTCAAGTTAAAGTGTACTGCTACCTAGCTAGCTAATATTAGCTGGCTGGCACGATAGCTAATGTTACATGTATGATCTGTGTAGTAATTATCACGGCTCAGGCGAAGACCCAGATGCAGACACAGGAGGCAGATAGTACAAGTCAGAGTTCTATATAGTTCAAGGGGCAGGCAAATGAGAAGTCAAGGCAGGAAAAGGGTCATAATCCATATCAGAGTCAGGCAGGTACAGGACGTCAGGCAATCAGTAGGTCAAGACAGTCAAAGGGTCATAATCCAAATCAGAGTCAGGAAACAGGAGACAAAGGGCTGGAAGACAGAGGTTTATTTCTAGATACATGGAAAGTGGGATGTATATGGAGAGTGCGGAGCAACAGAAGGGGAACAGCAGAGGGGCTAAGGACCTTAGAGATGGGGAAAGGTCCGATAAAACAGGGGGAAAGTTTGCGGGACTCCATCCAGAGGGGCAGATCCCGAGTGGGCAGCCATACCCTCTGCACAAGACGATAGCGGGGAGCAGGGGTCTGGTGGCGGTCCGCCTGTCGTCGATACCTGGAGGTGGTCTTGAGAAGAGCGGCCCGGGCTCTCTTCCAGGTATGGTGACAGCGACAGACGAACATCTGGGCAGAAGGTATGCTGACCTCTTCCTCTTGCTCCGATAAGAGCAGGGGCTCATATCCCAGGGAACACTCAAAAGGCGAGAAACCCGTAGCAGAATAGGGAAGGGTATTGCGGGTATATTACATTCACACGGGTTACTGGCTCCAGGTGGTAGGATTGGTGGAGAAGAGGCAGCGAAGATCGTCTCCAGGTCCGCTGGCCGTTAGACTGGGGATGAAAACCAGAAGACATGCTGGCCGACGACCCAATGAGGGTGCAGAACGCCTTCCAGATCCGGGACGAGAACTAATGACTGCAATCGGAGACCATGTCGACCGGCAGTCCATGGATCCAGAAGACGTGCTGCACCATGAGCTGGGCCGTCTCCTTAGCTGAGGGTAACTTAGGAAAGGGAATAAAATGGGCATAAAATGGGCATGTCCTACCCTACATAAGGGTAGGACATTACATAAGGGTAGATGGCATTTTCCGCATGGTTGATGAGGTTCACCATATTGCAAATGTACGGTCCCATGAAATGTAATTTCATGTAATATTTTTCATTGTATATAACTGCCTTAATGTTGCTAGACCTAAGGAAGAGAAGCTGCTGCCTTGTGCGGCTGTAACTCTCAATCATCATTATTCTCGATTTACTCAGGAGTATCCATAATCATGGTAGCATCCATATTAATGTACAAGTGTTTAGAAACATATTCTGTTCTTATTTACATAAAAAATTACTCTAAAATGACACAATACATGATTTACCATTCATTTATATTGGGCACAAAATAAGCCCCCAAAAACTGACCTAATACTTTTGGTCTCCTAAAACGGGGTGACTGTACATACATTGCTGTAATTTCTAAACGGTTACCCAGATATGGATACAAATATCCTCAAATGAAAGCTGACAGCCTGCACATTAACATCATAGTTATTGTCTCAATGAAAAGTGCTGGAGTACTGAGCCAAAACAACCACAAAAGTTGTCACTGTCCCAATACTTTTGGAGCTCACTGTAAATATGAACATTTATTGAGGTTTTGAGATTTAATATCCCAATGTGTAGAATGACTCTGTGTAGATGAAGTAAGCCCAGACAAAATTAAAGTGTTCATGATTTATTCATTTCAATCAAGTTTTTATAAGTTTCAATTATTATTATTTTTAAATCAGCCTGTCCCCATATTCTCCCTAGTGCTGTAATCAATTAATGGCTTTAATTTAGCAATGTAAGGTTCCTCCATGATGGTTCCTCGATGTCTTGAAGATGGTGCCATTTAGCGAATGAGGCTCTGTGACAACGCAGTGGATTTGATGTTTCCCTGTTTATTAATTACAGAAACAAAAAGCCCTGTGTGTGTGGTCTGTGTGTGTTCTTCTGAAGGCTCAGCCGGCGGAGTGTTGTCGGGTGGGTGGTTTGGGGGATGTTTCACAAGTTGTACCAAATGCTCTAAAGTGAGGGACCCACAAGCAATTAGCCAGAACCCACACCACGGTGGCCTTTCGGTGTCACTCACTGATGCAGGGCTGTAAACTACAGTATATCCTAGGCTTGCACAGTTCTGTGAAGGGACATCATGCATGCAAATGCTATGAGGTAAGCTTTGAGCATTACTTTCTCTAATGATAGGCTGTTACTTGAAAGCTATACTGTACATATAACCTTTTTTTCTAAGAGTGTACTATCTAGAACCTCAGTGTCCTTATAAGAGAACCTTTTGAAGAATCTTTTTTTTTTTCAAACGGTTCTCCTATGAGGACAGGCAAATAACCCATTTGGAACCCATTTTCTAAGTATAGATTAGTGTAAGGCCTTAGAATGTTTTAACTTCCATGAGAAATGCTATTTAGGCTGTGCACATCTTACACAACATCAGGTAAATGACGAGGGAAATACATTTTAGTTGTGCTATCTAGAACCTAAAAGGGTTCTTCAGCTGTCCCCATAAGATAACCATTTTTGGTTCCAGGTAGAAGAACCGTTTTGGTTCCAGGTAGAACCCTTTTGGGTTCTGTGTAGAATCCTTTCCACAGGGGGTTCTACCTGGAACCCAAAAGGGTTCTACCTGGAACCAAAAAGCGTTCTATGGGGACAGCTGAATAACCCTTTTGGAACCCTTTTTTCTAAGAGTGTACAAGTCAATTGAGCAGTTTGATTAAGTCTTAAGTCAATTTATTAGCGGCAGAGGTCTTATTTCAGAAGACTTGCGGTTAATTAGTCAATTCAATTAAATACACTCTCGATACACATTAAGCAGCTGCAAATTATTTTCTTTCTGGTGACAGTTCATAATGGAATGTCAAATTAATTGACTGTTTTCATATATATATCTGTTAATTAAAAAATTATGAAGCTATTGCACTATACTGTCTAATTAGGTTCTCTGGCGTTCATAAAAAAAATAAAAATGAATTGCTTGTGTTGTACTATTTAAAATACAGCAACTCTTAAGTATTTTCCACTCTTATTGAGGGGACTTCTTTCATTAGTTGTCAAATTAACCATTCTTCTCCGTTCTTATAACCTTTTCACACTTTCATGCCAACCAGAACTGTATTCTGCTGGCTCAGATATTTTCTTTTCACACTGTCCTTTCCAGCACGATTCCAGCAACTTTGGTGAATCCATAACCAGGCCAGCGTGGTACAGCTCATCCCGACTGGGTCAGTAGTGTAAAAAGGATACGTGTCAATATTTGCGGAAAAACTTTATTTTAACGGTCCGTAAAAAAACATTTATTCGGCATTTTAAAAAATGATTTCACACCATTTAGTGGTAGGTTAGGTAAGGGTTATGGTTAGGGTTAAAAAGTGCTCACTTTAGATTAGGGCCTGCAAAAACACTAGTGCCATTATGGTTAGTAAATAGTTTATAAATGTGGGAGTAATGATTAATAAATGGTTTATTACGAATCAATGGCAACAACTTGCCAATGTCCCAACCACTCTCTCTGAACAACCAACCAGTGGAGGTGGTTGAGTGTTTCAAATACCTAGAGACACAAATTGACAACAGGCTGAGTGTTACAGAGAATGCAGAAAGAACTTTTTAGGAAGTATACTTAGGGTCATTGTCCATTTGGAAGACCCATGTGCGACCAAGCTTTAACTTCCTGACTGATGTCTTGAGATGTTGCTTCAATATATGCACATAATTTCCCTTCCGCATGATGCAATCTATTTTGTGAAGTGCACCAGTCCCTCCTGCAGGAATGCACCCTTACAACATGATGCTACCAACCCCGTGCTTCGCAGTTTACTCTGGGCACCTCTGGGCACCTTTTCATCCAAGTTACTCAATACTGCCCCTGCAGCCATAAGAAGTTAAAGAACACCCTCTGTGTTCTGTTAGACAAGTATCTCTTTATCCACAATATAGCAGGGGTTGTAAAGCCATAACACATCTGTTTTTCCAGCAGCAGACCATGATCAAAAGCCACACTGAAGTCTAACAAAACAGCTCTCACAATATTTTTATTATCAATTTCTCTCAGACAATCATCAGTCATTTGTGTCAGTGCCGTTCATGTTGAATGACCTTCTCCATAAGCTTGCTGAAAGTTGCTTGTCAATTTTTTTACTAATTTGATCGGTGATATTTGGATGTGTATGGTCAGTTTTTGTTGCTGGCATGTCATGTCTAAGTTTGCTAATGTTGTCAATTAACTTCTTTGATATAGGCATTTTCACTTTTGGATGAATTGCGTGCCCATAGTGATCTGCCTCCTTCTCTGTCCCAGATACAAATATATGCATATTATTATTACTGTTGGATATAAAACACTCTGAAGTTTCTAAAACTGTTTGAATGATGTGAGTATAAAAGAACTCATATGGCAGGCAAAATCCTGAGAAAAAATCCAAACAGGAAGTGAGAATTCTGAGATTGGTCATTGTTAAACTCATCGCCTATTCAATTCCCTGTAAGATATGGATCTGTTTGCACTTCCTATGCCTTCCACTAGATGTCAACAGTCGGTAAAACGCTGAATGAAGCCTATACAGTGATGTGGGACCGGATGGGAGGTGTTTGATTCAGTGGTCTGGCAGATTGCCAGTTCTTGGTCACGCGCATTCCTCATGATATTGCCATGCGTTCATTTACTTATAGAGACTGAAAAGAATTCTCCGATTGGAACCTTATTGGATATAAATGATAACAACATCCTGAAGATTGATTCTCTACTAAGTTTGACCAGTTTATTCGACTTGTAATATAACTTTTTGAAGTTTTCGTCCGACTTTTGCCTGCATCTGCGTGAGCGTTTGGACACGTGTACTACACATGCTTGCAAAAGTAGCTAATTGGACATAAGTAATGGACATTATCGAACAAACAACAATTTATTGTGGAACTAGGATTCCTGGCAGGTCAGGGAATATTTATGATGTAATTTCGTATTTCTGTTGACTCCAACATGGCGGAGAAATGTTGTTACTATCTGAGCACCGTCTCAGATTATTGCATGGTGTGCTTTTTTTAAAATCTGACACAGCGGTTGCATTAGGAACAAGTGTATCTTTAATTATATGTAAAACATGTATCTTTCATCAAAGTTTATGATGAGTATTTCTGTTATTTGACGTGGCTCTCTGTAATTACTCTCTGAGATTTGTGGATATAAATATGCACATTATCGAACAAAACATAAATGTATGGTGCCTCCTGGGTGGCGCAGTGGTCTAGGGCACTGCATCGCAGCGTGCCACCAGAGATTCTGGGTTTGCGCCCAGGCTCTGTCGCGGGAGGTCCGTGGGGCGACGCACAATTGGCCTAGCGTCGTCTGGGTTAGGGAGGGTTTGGCCGGTAGGGATATCCTTGTCCCATCGCGCACCAGCGACTCCTGTGGCGGGCCGGGCGCAGTGCGCGCTAACCAAGGTTGCCAGCTGCACTGTGTTTCCTCCGACACATTGGTGCGGCTGGCTTCCGGGATGGATGCGTGCTGTGTTAAGAAGCAGTGCGGCTTGGTTGGGTTGTGTTTCGGAGGACGCATGGCTTTCGACCTTCGTCTCTCCCGTTGTAGCGATGAGACAAGATAGAACTACTAACAATTGGATACCATGAAATTGGGGAGAAAAAGGGAGTACTTAAAGAATTTTTTTTAACATAAATGTATTGTGTAACATGATGTCATATGAGTGTCATCTGATGAAGATGTTCAAAGTTTAGTGATTAATTTTATCTCTATTTCTGGTTTTTGTTAGTACTATCCTTTGCTGGGAAAATGGCTGTGTTTTTCTGTGGCTATGTACTGAGCTAACATAATTGTTTGGTGTGCTTTCCCCGTAAATCGTTTTTGAAATCAGACATGTTGGCTGGATTCACAACATGTGTAGCTTTAATTTGGTGTCTTTCATGTGTGATTTCATGAAAGATAGATTTTTATAGTAATATATTTGAATTCGGGGCGCGCTACATTTTTTCTGGATTTTGGTCAAGTGGGACGCTACCGTCCCACCTATCCTAGAGAGGTTAACCGATATAAGACATAATTTGTATGATTATTTATTTGAATTGCGCGCCCTCCAATTTTACCGGAAGTTGTTGACAGGTGTCTGGCAGGATGCCGAGCCCTAAGAAGTTTTTAAACCAATATTTAAAGACTTAAACCCCCCCCTCTCTCCAATATATTTCAGGATGATGTAGAAGACGTCCCCTCCAAGAAGTCACAGCATGTCACATTATCATTATCATTATCACATCTGCAGCATCAGGTACTGTATAGGCTATTAGCTAAAGTAAGGTGCGTTCCTGTACACACATCCCCGGAGGTTCCCTTGCATTACTTAACCTCTCTTGGGTACGTGAGACGTTAGCGTCCCACCTCTTTAACAGCCAGTGAAACTGCTGGGCGCCAAATTCAAATACAGAAATACTCATTATAAAAAGTCCGAAAACAAAACATATTTTACATAGGTTTAACTTCTTGTGAATCCAACCACGGTGTCAGATTTAAAAAAATGCTTTACGGCGAAAGCATACCGTACGATTATTTGAGAACATAGCCCAGCAGACAAATCATTACAAACAGTAACCAGCCAAGTAGAAGAGTTACACAAGTCAGAAATAGAGATAAAATGAATCCCTTACCTTTGATTATCTTCATATGGTTGCACTCAGCAGACATTCATTTACTCAATAAATGTTCCTTCTGACTGGTACTTGCTTAATTAATTTGATTAATATTATGGTGTTTCTATTCCAAGAAAATTAAAAACCCTCTGGGTTCCCGTTAGGATGGAACGGATAATATGGCGCTGTACAACGTGACGGTCGGCAGTACAGTACTGGGCTATTTAGCTGAAGAATCAACGTATCGTGCGGGCAGGGCACGACTGGGGTTCAGTTCTCCGATGGGGAGGAAGGAGTAGGCTGTCCTGTAAATAAGAATTTGTTCTTAAACAAAGGTTACACTAAGATTAAAACATTTCTGTACCCTCCTTTTCTAATTCTAGTCTAACCAATACCCAAACGGAGATGAAGTGAAAATAAAAATCTCATTGATTTATCAAGACCATGCTTGTCTCAGAGCAGTGCGAAACGGTGCTAAAATAGGCTTTTCTGTCCTCAGATACAGAGAGCTGTGAAAGCCTGTCTGCAGATTATTCTTAGGGATATGGGGCAGTATTTTCACGTCCGCATGAAAAGTGTGCCCAAAGTAAACTGCCTGTTACTCAGGCCCAGAAGCTAGGATATGCATATAGTTGGTAGATTTAGATAGGAAACACTCTAAAGTTTCTAAAACTGTTAAAATAATGTATGTGAGTCTAACAGAACTGATTTGGCAGGCGAAACCCAGAGGACAAACAATGAGGTTTGGTTTTTCCAATTAGGTTTCTATGGGAAGCCCTATTTAATAGGAAACTGGTTGCAGTTCCTATGGCTTCCACTAGATGTCACCAGTCTTTAGAAATTGGTTGATGTTTTTCTTTTGAGAAATGGCTGTTCTTTGTGTGTCACTCCATGTGGACTCTACTCTTTGGTGTGCGTGAACTGGAACGCGCTTCACGTTGTTTTTATCCAGTATTGGAAACAGTTTATCCCGTCTTAAATTTTGTTGATTATTTACGTTTTAGGATACAGGTTACAGGAAACTTGTTAGATACTTTGTAGTCATGTTAGTCGAGTTGGAACCGGTGTATTTCTGAATCAAACGCGCCAAATAAATTGACATTTCGGGGATATAAAAAAGGACATTATCGAACGAAAGGACCATTTGTGATGTAACTGGGACCTTTTGGAGTGCCAACAGAAGAAGATCATCAAAGGTAAGGTATTCATTATATTGCTATTTCTGACTTTCGTGTCGCACCTGCCTGGTTGAAATATGTTTTTCATGGTTTTGTATGTGGGGCGCTGTCCTCAGATAATTGCATGGTGTGCTTTTGCCGTAAAGCCTTTTTGAAAACTGACACAGAGGCTGGATTAACTTCTCTGGGATACAGTGGGGAGAACAAGTATTTGATACACTGCCGATTTTGCCGATTTTCCTACTTACAAAGCATGTAGAGGTCTGTAATTTTGATCATAGGTACACTTCAACTGTGAGAGACGGAATCTAAAACAAAAATCCCGAAAATCACATTGTATGATTTTTAAGTAATTAATTCGCATTTTATTGCATGACATAAGTATTTGATACATCAGAAAAGCAGAACTTAATATTTGGTACAGAATCCTTTGTTTGCAATTACAGAGATCATACGTTTCCTGTAGTTCTTGACCAGGTTTGCACACACTGCAGCAGGGATTTTGGCCCACTCCTCCATACAGACCTTCTCCAGATCCTTCAGGTTTCGGGGCTGTCGCTGGGCAATACGGACTTTCAGCTCCCTCCAAAGATTTTCTATTGGGTTCAGGTCTGGAGACTGGCTAGGCCACTCCAGGACCTTGAGATACTTCTTACGGAGCCACTCCTTAGTTGCCCTGGCTGTGTGTTTCGGGTCGTTGTCATGCTGGAAGACCCAGCCACAACCCATCATCAATGCTCTTACTGAGGGAAGGAGGTTGTTGGCTAAGATCTCGCAATACATGGCCCCATCCATCCTCCCCTCAATACGGTGCAGTCGTCCTGTCCCCTTTGCAGAAAAGCATCCCCAAAGAATGATGTTTCCACCTCCATGCTTCACGGTTGGGATGGTGTTCTTGGGGTTGTACTCATCCTTCTTCTTCCTCCAAACACGGCGAGTGGAGTTTAGACCAAAAAGCTCTATTTTTGAATCATCAGACCACATGACCTTCTCCCATTCCTCCTCTGGATCATCCAGATGGTCATTGGCAAACTTCAGACGGGCCTGGACATGCGCCTGCTTGAGCAGGGGGACCTTGTGTGCGCTGCAGGATTTTAATCCATGACGGCGTAGTGTGTTACTAATGGTTTTCTTTGAGACTGTGGTCCCAGCTCTCTTCAGGTCATTGACCAGGTCCTGCCGTGTAGTTCTGGGCTGATCCCTCACCTTCCTCATGATCATTGATGCCCCACGAGGTGAGATCTTGCATGGAGCCCCAGACCGAGGGTGATTGACCATCATCTTGAACTTCTTCTATTTTCTTCTATTTTCTAATAATTGCGCCAACAGTTGTTGCCTTCTCACCAAGCTGCTTGCCTATTGTCCTGTAGCCCATCCCAGCCTTGTGCAGGTCTACAATTTTATCCCTGATGTCCTTACACACCTCTCTGGTCTTGGCCATTGTGGAGAGGTTGGAGTCTGTTTGATTGAGTGTGTGGACAGGTGTCTTTTATACAGGTAACGAGTTCAAACAGGTGCAGTTAATACAGGTAATGAGTGGAGAACAGGAGGGCTTCTTAAAGAAAAACTAACAGGTCTGTGAGAGCCGGAATTCTTACTGGTTGGTAGGTGATCAAATACTTATGTCATGCAATAAAATGCAAATGAATTACTTAAAAATCATACAATGTGATTTTCTGGATTTTTGTTTTAGATTCCGTCTCTCACAGTTGAAGTGTACCTATGATAAAAATTACAGACCTCTACATGCTTTGTAAGTAGGAAAACCTGCAAAATCGGCAGTGTATCAAATACTTGTTCTCCCCACTGTATGTGGGACGCTAACGTCCCACTTGGCCAAAAGCCAGTAAAAATGCAGAGCTCCAAATTCAAATAAATTACTATAAAATCTAACTTTCATGAAATCACACATGAAAGATACCAAATTAAAGCTACACTTGTTGTGAATCCAGCCAACATGTCAGAATTCAAATAGGCTTTATGACGAAAGCACACCAAATGATTATGTTAGGTCAGAGCCAAGTCACAGAAAAACAGCCATTTTTCCAGCCAAAGAGAGGATTAACAAAAAGCAGAAATAGAGATAAAATGAATCACTAACCTTTGATGATCTTCATCAGATGACACTCATAGGACTTCATGTTACACAATACATGTATGTTTTGTTCGGTAAAGTTCATATTTATAATTCTGTAGTTTGAATTTCGCGCTCTGCAATTTCACCGGATGTTGGCCCGGTGGAACGCTACCGTCCCACCTGCCCATAAGAAGTAAATCATATGCTGTCTTCCCTGCTCCTTTGTTCTTACCCTTTCCCTTTCTGTCTTCTACACCTCTCTCCCCATCTCGTCTTTCTTCTATTTTTTTTATAATGCACACCATATGTACATTGAAGTACAGATTGGACTGTATTTATAATATAATATTACAATGATCATAATTATAATGCATGTATTATGTATTTATGATAACTGGAGAATGAACTCCTTTCAAAAAAGCGTATCTCATTGAAATACTATGCTGTGTCATCAGATGAATGCAGATGAAGGAAGTTAGATATGCATAGGAAGTGTAGTGTACTGTTTTTTTTCTGTATATATGAATTACAAATCAGCCTTTACTTAAATCATGTTTCTAGTCTATTGCATAGTTACAATGTGTAATCATTGATGTCCCAGGAGCAGGAGTGGTAAACACTGTTGAAGTGTATAATTGTAATACATACATGCAGACACAGCATCATTCAAAGAATGAAGTTTGATACACCTGGTATTGGAAATGACTAATAAAGAATGTCTCACAGAGATTCATACCTGAACCACATTTTTATTTGCCAAGGAAGAGTACATGATCAGTGAATATATTCAATGTACAGGCTACAATCTAGGGATCTCTTACGTGGTAATAACTATAGTACATGTATATAGGACTTGCATCCTTGGCACAATAAGTTATTATATTCTACTCTATCCATAGGCTTCATTAATGCCATTCAGTCTTGAGGTTGATACAACAACTATGATAGCTGAGGTTCATAGATTGGTATGAATATTAGTTCAGAATCTAATGGTTTAGGGTCCATACACAGATCGCCTACATACTGTAGCTAGCTACATAGGCATACAGTTATTTTTATCCTCCACTACAATATAAGCAAGTAAATAGTTAGCTAGCTATATTACTTCAGCTGCATTTCATGGCAAATATAAGCAAGGTAAGCTTACACAATTGTACATTCAATTTGGAGTAAATGCCTTAGCTAGCTAGATTGTTTACATCCACTGTTTCACAAGAAGACAGCCTGGTTTGCTGGTTTTCTCAGGAGTCCTTGAAACATTAAACAAACATGAATTACAATGTTGTACTCATGTCATAACACTAGCTAGCTTGCTGGCTAATGTTAGCTAGTCAGTTAACTTGCTAAATAGCTATTTTCATGAATTAACTTCATGACAAATATATGCACACTCATTTGTCTCTACATTAACTAACATATTCCTCTCAATTGTACATTTTTTGCTTGACTCGTTATGATGTTATAATTACTTACATTTGCTTCCACCGTAATGTTTTTGTCAGACATCTTTGCTGAAGAAAGTCACCAGCGACGGGTGGCATAACATCAAATTCGTCATTGCATCACTTGATATGATTGGTCATATAAAAACCTTGGGACGCAAATGCATAATGAGTGCTCTAACTCCCCCCTGTGGTGGTCTGGAGCAATGAAGCCGTGATGCGGGGTATCTCTAAGTCCCGAGGCGTAAGCTCGCAACTTTTAAAGGAGGAACCACTGTATGTTATCCGGCTATGCTCCATGACATAGACTCTAGGCTTGTTCATTTAGCTGACAAGATATGCTTATAAGTCCTGTGCCATTATCACTTTTATATGATTTTAGAAAGAAGAATGTAATTGAACTTAGCTAAATAAAATAGAAAGGATATTTTCCCCATGACAGATCGACTGCGCATATGGGGTGGCTATGTTGAGCGTAAAAGTGATCCTAAATGCTAGATTTAGAGTTATTTTGCAACTTCAGTTGTGATGGATACAAACAATAGAATGTCTTACAAATCAAAACATTTATGGGCTACATGGTGCAATTGATGATTGGACAAAGTAGCAAAAAAAGCGTGCACAATGGGCCAAGCAAGCTGTACCAACAAAACGGAAATGACACAGGACGTCTTATTTAATGAAAGGGGATGCAGTCTGCCGTGAAGTGTTCATCCATGTATACAGGTAAGAGTCTAGCTACAGATATTATACGTTTCTAATTTTGTCAGAAAGTTGTTTTCATTGCAAGTTAAAGCTTACTGTTAGCTAGCCTGCTGAAATTAGATGGCTGGCTCACTAGCTACCATTACGTTTATGATCTGTGTGTAGTAATGTTATCTCAGAATGCCATTTCGCATTGCTAGTTATAGCCTGACAGTGATTACGGCTATCTATTGTATAATAATGCCAAAATATTTGTATCTGGAATTTGTCTTTCAGCATCAGTAGACCACACCTGACTCTCCTCCACCAGTCATACAAGAAGAGTGGTCTAATGTCTCCCATCAAAAAGAGAGATGGCCCAAGCATGCACAGGTTACACCTGAAGCATGAGAACTTGCAGAGGATAATGCAATAGTATTACCAGGACGCCACCCAGGATCCAAACAGTTTGGTTTGAAAGCTGCTGCCATCCCATGTGACAAAAGCAGCAGTGTGGCGTCTCAACAAGGAATCATTGACAACACTGGGTATGTAAAGAATAAACAACACGTTTTGATTATTTAATTGACCTACAACATGACAGAACTTTTATTGATCTCACATTATTTCTGTATTTTCCAGAGGTACGTGTAGTCGAGCTGTGTGTTACAATTTTAATTCCCAGTTTCCAAGATGATGTTTCTGTATGCAGTGCTGCTTCTCTGCACATGTGTAGGTAAGTGAAACTTACCTGATAATGATGCATAAGAAATAATATAATGTTTTACGTTACATTTTCTTTTCATTAACTTATCTTCATTTTTATTACATTTCTTTGCAGGTGCACTATCCTATATGCAGCCAGGCCCCATTTACTTTTTAACTCCTCGCAAGTGTGGCTTGTTTGGTGTCTGCTGTGAAGGAATACCACAACAAGTCAACTACTTGATTGATGAAGGCATGTCATCCATCAAAGGCAGCAGCGCAGTCATCAACTACATGCACCATTTCTTCACCAACTACGGAGTTGGGAAACACGTGTGGACCTGAATTGTGATAACTGCGGTGGCCAAAATAAGAACAAGTTTGTGCTCTGGTATTGCGCCTGGTGGATCATGCACAAGCTCCACCACAGTCTGGACCTTCACTAACCTGATCACAGGTCACACCAAGTTTGCCACCCTGACTGGTGCTTCAGCCTCATCCAGCAGCGCTTCAGAAAGACCAGAGTGAACATTTTGTCTGAGATTGCTGGTGTTGTGAAGGATAGCACTGTGACAGGGGTCAACATCCCACAGATGGTTGGAATGGAGGATGGTATGGTGCTGGTGGAAAGCTACTGTATGGCCGACAACAACGCTTGACTCCGTACTTCAGGCCACTGCCACATTTCAAACAGTCCCAGCACTTCAGGTGAATATAATTTTCATTGTATTGTATGAGGTTATTATGTTGTGCAGGGTTGTAATGTCTTAATTGTTTTATGTTATTTCCTGTTTTTGTACTGACTGACGCTGGAGATGAAAAGCAGGTATGGGGAGTCAACATTTATTCAGGAACAGAGAGGTAACAAAACAGGAACAGCGTCAGCACACGACAAACAACAATTAATGCTGAAGCAGGGAATAGAGCGGGGAACCAGACAGATATAGGGGAGGTAATGACAGAGGTGATTGAGTCCAGGTGAGTCCAATAATCGCTGATGCGCGTGACGGGGGGAAGGCAGGTGTGCATAATGATGGTGGCAGGAGTGCGTAATGCTGGAGAGCCTAGCGCTTGGAGGGGGAGCGGGAGCGAGTTTTACAGTTTCAATGCTCTGGAGCCTCGTGTTGTTGTCGCCGAAGAGTGTTCGGACTCAGTCGGGACCAGGTTTCAGCTGCTGCGCAACACTGACATCCTTCCTCCCACAGATGGTCTGCCTGTACAACACCACCTGACCTGTACACAACTAGACAAACTTATCTTTTTGAGAAGATCAGGGAGTTTTGCGATGAAGAGGCTATGGACATCACATGCCCTGCACCAAAGTCAAGGCAGGACAGAAACAGGCTCTCCAAATATAGATTCCCTGGTTCATGTGTGGTTCAGAAGGACCAGTCATCAGCACTATCTGCAGTGCCTCTATTCACATGACTCTCTCCTAACACCGACCGCAAGGCACTACAGAGGGTAGTGCGTACGGGCCATTACATCACTGGGCCCAAGCTTCCTGCCATCCAGGACCTCTATACCAGAGGTAAAAATTGTCAAAGACTCCAGCCACCCTAGACATAGACTGTTCTCTCTGCTACCACACTGCAAGCGGTACCAGGGTGCCAAGTCTAGGTCCAAGAGGCTTCTAAACATCTTCTACCCCCAAGCCATAAGACTCCTGAACATCTAATCAAATCGCTACCCAGACCCCCCCCCCCATGTTTTTACGCTGCTGCTACTTTCTGTTATTATCTAAGAACAGTCACTTTATTAACTCTACCTACATGTATTTATTACCTCAATTACCTCGACTAACCGGTGCCCCACACATTGACCCCCTCTAAATCGCCTCGCTGTTGATATTTTACTGCTGATCTTTAATTATTTGTTACTTTAATTTCTTATTTTTTTTAGGTATTTTTATTTAAACTGCATTGTTGGTTAAGGGCTTGTAAGTAAGCATTTCACTTTAAGGTCTACACCTGTTGTATTCAGCACATGTGACAAACACAATTGCATTTGATTTAACACACACACAATACGTTAATGTTACTATTTGTTTTACCTTGCTGCTCAGCCACTTTACCCCTTATTGTATGCATATACTGTAACTATCTCATATCACTAATATTGTTATTGCTAATGTTCTTGTACATACTGTATATTATTTTATTTATTTTGATGCTATCTATTTCTGATATTGCAACTATGCAAGTAACCACCCAGCTAGCACAGTAGATCTGTGCCGATTCCGGCTGAGAGTCGGGCACTCGGCTGAGAGTCAGACTCGGCCGACGTCATGTGGCCCTTCGGCAGTATTACTTATAGCTAGGATACGGGGATTGAGCTCGGGCCGATTCCGGTGAGAGTTATCTTGCCCAAATGTTTTACTTGGGGCTTGGGCCAATTCCGGTGAGAGTTATCTTGTTCAAATGTATTACTTGGGGGCTCGTAACAACTGGGGCTACTCTCTGGCAGATGATTACACGAGCTGCTTGTTGCAATTAATATTTCGTTGTTTATTTTTCCATATTTTCTCATTGTTTCTGTGATCAAAAAATACAATGAACAATTCAATTATATTCATTAAGAGTCCTGCGTGGTATTTTAAAACTTTTGTGCAAGGCAATTAATAAGCATAAACATTTTTGCAGATGGAGCCTCCCGAGTGGCGCAACGGTCTAAGACAATGCGTTCCAGTGCAAACTGCATTGCTACAGATTCTGACTTGAGACCCGTGCCGGCCGTGACTGGGAGCCCCTTGAGGCAACGCACAATTGGCCAAGTGTCGTCCGAGTTAGGGGAGGGTTTGGCCGGCTGTGGTGTGCCAGGCACATGCACGCTGACACGGTCACCAGGTGTATGGTGTTTCCGACATATTTTTTGTTGTTGTTGATGGGTATAATTTGTATTTATACAATTTTAATATTTAAAATGACTAAACTGGATAATTTTGTTTACATATATTTAAATTTGCATCGGGCCGCTTCTAGGGGATTCTGGTAAGATGCCGGCAAAGTCGGCTGAATACATTGGGACGATTCTGGGAAGTCATTCATTTTGATTCCGGGCCGAGTCCGACAATCGATTCCAGGCCGATTCAATCAGTTCCAGCCACCCTGAAGAGTGCCGCTTCTGGGCCAATTCCTCATTGCTATTTGGACATTTGGCATTTGGGTTGCGCGTTCTGATGAAAAAAACTACAGCCTCATTCCGGTCCTAAAAGGAAGACCGGGAATTTCCAAACGTATCAGATTAAAAAATATTACTAAAAATATTTATAGTCATGCAATCACAAGTGAATTATACCAAAACACAGCTTAGCTTGTTGTTAATCCACCTATCTTGTCAGATTTTGAAAATATATTTTACAGCTAAATAAATCCAAGCTTTTGTGAGTGTAGCGTTCAATGCTATAACAGTTTAGCCTTATATTAGCTTGGCTAGCTTGGTCACGAAAGTAAGAAAAGCAATCAAATGAATCGCTTACCTTTGATAATCTTCGGGTGTTTCCACTCACGAGACTCCCAGTTACACAACAAATGTTATTTTTGTTCGATAAATATTAATTTTATCACAAAACACCGCCATTTGGTTTGCGCAATAAAACAAAAGCCGTGTTCCGTTCGACAAATCCCCAAAAGTATCCGAAATGGTCGTAGAAACCTTCCAAATGTTTTTTATAATCAAACCTCAGGTTGTCTTTAACAAACATAATCGATAATATTTCAACCGGAGCATAACCTATTCATTAAGAAAAGGGTTAGGGTTAGGAAAATGGAAAAAGGAAAATGGAGAGCTCCCCTCTGGCGCGCAGGAAATATTCAGAGTACACCTGACTACTTCTGAAAAATCTCGTTCATTTTTCAAAATAAAAGCCTGAAACTATGTCTAAAGCCTGGTCACAGCCTGAGGAAGCCATTGGAAAAAGAATATGGTTGATACCCCTTTAAATAGAGGTTAGAGGGGAAAGGAAACAAATATCACTTCCGGTTAATTTTAAATATCACTTCCGGGTTAATTTCTCAGGATTTCGCTTGCAGAATAAATATTATTATCTCACAGACAATAGTTTGACAGTTTTGGAAGCTTTGGAGTGTTTTCTATCCTAATCTGTAAATTATATGCATATTCTACGATCTGGGCCAGAGAAAATGTTCGTTTACGTTGGGTACGTTATTTGAAAAATTTAAAAAAATCTGACCCCTAGCGCTAAGAGGTTTTAAGAGGGTGTGAACGATGCTGAATGGGTGCAGACAAAGGAGAGCTCTCCAGTGGGTGCCAAAACATTCAAAGGCCATTTTCTCAAATGTGAGTTGACAAGTTTATCAACTTTCAAAGCAGTATTACTTTTCCATTGTTCGTCAAATTCAGTGTATAATATATCATTTTGTAGCTCTGAGTCTCTACTTTCATCCAATGTAAAAAACCCATAAGACCGATTAGAGCCCGTCAGTCACATATGAGAACACTTATTTCACGCCATGAATCAACCACTGTATTTGAGGAGCATGCTCTTGCTGCCCCGACAGGTGATATTCCACCCAAACTATATGTCATGGTCTCCCCAACTTGTTCCTGCAGATACCCAGTGCTTAATTTGGGAAACCTGTGAAATCTGTTCGGGAACATCGATAGTAACATATTTTCGCAACAAAACATATTTCACTAAACTGTTGACAACCGGTCTGCGTGCTCGAGAAAGGAATAAAGGAGAGAGAGGAGCAGATGGAAACGTATGGTGGTGAGATATTCTGTATAGCTAAAGGTAATGTGTCACCCAATTAATTATGAAAATGTAAAAAATGCCCTATTACTAGGCTATTCAAAATCAAATACAAATGTACTAATTGTAGGCTAACTGTAAGCCACCATGCACAATCAATGAACCAACAGCATCACCTTGGGATATACATACTCTCCCAGACTCATGGATAGAAATTTGGGAGCATAAGATAACCATACAGTATGCATAATAATACAGTTAACACTCAAAGGCGATTACTCTAATTTGTTTAATTATAGAGTTTAGGTTAGACCAATTATGTACCAAAGACAGTTTAATTGTATGTTTTTCTGCCATGCGTAATTTGTGGTAGGCTATGTATTGTATAACGACACAATCATCATTTTAATTCGGGATTATTTTTTCAGGCTTGGGCTCATAAGCCTATGCATATGCATAATCTCTAATATGCGTGTGGGTGTTTTGAATTAATCATCACCTTAGAAAGCATTGTCCGTTTTGTTGTGTTAGGCTTTGAAATATCATCCACAACAACCATGTTTTACACAGTTTCAACCTGCTGTTGAACTTCTTTCTTCAAATGGATCATCACAGTGAGGTGAGTTTAAAAGTGCTATAGGCCTACTGCTTTGATGATACAGTATGTGTTTGATGTGATTTTCGAATGCATTTGCATTGATGTCAGAGTCGTTAGAGGGACAATAGAGCACTGAGTACCAGGTCATTAGGGCCTGATCGTCGTTAGCAATTTGGTTACTACCAAAGCATGTCCACAGTGCATAAAAGGAGATTACCATAACTCAACGGCCACATGGAAATAATTCATGTGGCGGTAATACGGTCACCGCAACAGCCCTATTCAGCAGTTCCAAGCTAGCCCTCCTAATATTATTTGACCCCACATCGACTACGACAGCTTCAGCTCCTGGCAGCTGTCGTAGAACGGTCGTAAGCAGCCTTGTAATGTCCTGTACTCGTGCTCCAGGATAGCTCTATGTTTCTCACCTAGAGCTGCCGATGACGACAGCTGGTGCAATGGCTGTGGAGATCCAGACGTTTTTTCTCCTATTGTGGTTTCACAAACGCATTGAAGACTGAAAGGCAGTGGGGGCATTTGAAGGAAGTTGTACAGGATGTCCAAAGCCTATCATCATGAACGCAATCTCAGTGGTACAATATCAAGGACTGTTTTCAGCATGAATCACAGATGTAAGAAAATAGTCTTTCACCTCGAATGGTTTCCAGAGTCTTCTATTTCGGTTTATTTTGAATTCCGCCTCCCCTACTACTACTATTACTTACCTAGATGAGGGGAATGTCTGAATTTCAAAATTTTTCCATATTTACATCACCACAGACTTCTTTCTTTCTCTCTTTCCATCTTCCCCTCTATACTCTCATTCAGAAAATCCCGCACATGGAAACGGGGCGAGCAAATTGTACACACACCACTTCCTGCATGGTGATTTGAGGGCTACATGATGCACTTCCTGATTTTTCTGTCTCTTCCCCGTTCTAAGAGGATCATTCCAGCATGTTAACGGTTGAAAGTGAATCCTCATAGCGCCAAAGAGTGGACAAAAAAAACCATATCGGCTTGATTTAGTAAAGTGGAAAAATAACAAACTGATTTGGCACTAACCGCGAGTGTCTAAGTGAAAATGTGACACATAAAAAATTGACAAACATCATGTTTTATTTATGATGATAGTATTGTCAAATAGTGCTGGTCCTAGTGGTATTCTCTTATCATTATTAGCATGGGAACTAGGCCTTATGTTTACTAGCATCATGTACTGACTCCACAGCCTGGAATGTTTAATCTAATGGCATTTGCCCTGAGGCAGCTAGCTAGAAGTTTGCGCCAAAACTCCAGGAGAATGCCAAGGGACCCAACTAATGGTATCAGCATTCCAAAACAGAAAGCATCTGGACTCCTGCACATTGGCACGTGTGTCTGGGTTAGTTGGTTTCTCCACAGCCTAACCATCCTCGCCTCAGGCCTTCAGAATACACTGAATATGTTAGAGGCACAGGGGAGAGTTGAACAAGTCAACAGGGAAGCTAATTCCCCAACCCTCCATTTTACTACACAATGTGTCTGCCATTACCAAAACAGGGTCACAAATGACTGCTCTCTAGGGGAAGCAATGGTTGTATGCGTGTGTGTGTTTGTATTAGGCCTTGTTTACATATTTTTTATGTCTGATGCGGCTCTGCAATCTAAGGCTGTTAGTGTGTACTCTAAACCTTCAGTGATATCGCCTAGGAATCTAAATTCCTAATTTTCTATTTCAGATATAGCGGATCTGTTTCGTAAGTTATTTACTACATCTATTAAATGAGAATGGGAACAGGGAATAAGGTATAATCCAGGCTAATTGCATTGGACTGCCGGGTAGCATCAGCACATCCAAACCTACGCTGATCAATGGAATATTTCTACTTTTTCATTGATTTGTTTTATTTGTCTGTGGCCTGTCTTTTTTTCACAGCTGTACTTCGGTACAACATCAGCACTGACTCCTGTCTGCACAATGTATAAGACGTTTATTTACAATGCCACTTAACGTCAGCTTTGTGGAAGGCCCTTGTATTGGGAGGGTGGATGGAGGGGAGGGAGGGAGGGAAATATTAGAGATGGAGGGGGAGAGGGAGAAAGAGAGGGAGAGAGAGAGAGAAAAAAAGAATGGGAGATGGGGGAACTGAAATGGAAAGAGAAACAGGGAGAGGTCGGCTTTTGGAGAGAGAGAGAGAAGGGGTTTCGCTTACGAGAGAGAAAGAAAGAGCAGAGAAAGCTATTTGACTGCCTGCTGGCCATTCCAAATATCTCTCCAGATGTTCCCTGAGATGTGAGCTCTGGTCCACTGAGATTGGCTCCCACATGAACCTGTTTTATTGTTACAGATGTGACGCTATTGACTCTAGCGAAGTGCTGATTTACCAAAGGCACATGGCAGACTGGCCGGCCGCGCCTCACAGGACCCCCGAAACTCCCTCAATGTGGCAGGCAGGAAGGAGGGAGCAGCGGAAGAGGTAGCAGGATGGGCGGAAAAGGAGGAAAGGATGAGGAGGGAGGCAAAAAACAGAGGAAGGCTGTTGTGTGTACTGTACTGTATATGACAACCATGGCTTGGAAGTTCGTGCATCACTGGGTGTTTCTACATTTCTGTGAGAGGGTATGGTGGCGCCATAACCCAGCAATCTCCACTCCCCCTCTCTCTCCAAGTTCATCCCTCCCTCCTTCCCTTTCTCCCTGTGGCTGTTTCCTCTCAGATCATAGCGGTTTGTGAAAATACGCTGGCAGGAGACGAAAAGACACCGCTTTAATCAATACCACCACAAGGCCTTGGCTGAGGAGAAGAGGGGAAGAGATGAGCGGAGACTTGGATGAGCTGCGTTTCGCCTTGAGAGCAGATTGTCTGAACAGTGACTCTACAGTGGGGGAACAGGAAGACAAGATGTGACTTGTGGACAGGAACTAGAGCCGAATTCGTTGCCACAGCACTGTACTCTCCCAGAGTGGTGAATTAGCTCATGAATATCTTTGAGGCTTAGTGTGACAAGGCCTGGACAATGAAACAATAAGACAATGGCTTCAAACATGACAAGCATCATGATCAAAAGTTGTTTTGGTGTGTGTGTGTGTGTGTGTGTTTTTGTTTCCCTGTGTGTGTTTCCCTGTGCATACCAATGAGCGTATGCGTGTGTGTGTATATATCTGTGTGCCTTGGGAAAGTATTCAAACCCCTTGACTTTCTCAAAATTGTGTCACGTGACAGCCTTATTCTAAAATGGATTCCCCCCCAAAATAAAACAAATAAAAATCCTCAGCACAATACCCCATAATGACAAAGCAACAATTGTTTTTTTGAAATTTTTGCACATTTATAAAAAACCATTATTTACATACAGTCATGGACAAAAGTTTTGAGAATGACACAAATATTAATTTTCACAGTCTGCTGCCTCAGTTTGTATGATGGCAATTTGCATATACTCCAGAATGTTATGAAGAGTGATCAGATGACTTGCAATTAATTGCAAAGTCCCTCTTTGCTATGCAAATGAACTGAATCCCCAAAAAACATTTCCACTGCATTTCAGCTCTGCCACAGCATGACAGCATGTCAGTGATTCTCTCGTTAACACAGGTTTCAGTGTTGACGAGGACAAGGCTGGAGATCACTCTGTCATGCTGATTGAGTTCGAATAACAGACTGGAAGCTTCAAAAGGAGGGTGGTGCTTGGAATCATTGTTTTCCCTTGGTTAAACATGGTTACCTGCAAGGAAACACATGCCGTCATCATTGCTTTGCACAAAAAGGGCTTCACAGGCAAGGATATTGCTGCCAGTAAGATTGCACCTCAATCAACCATTTATCGGATCATCAAGAACATCAAGGAGAGTGGTTCAATTGTTGTGAAGAAGGCTTCAGGGCGCCCAAGAAAGTCCAGCAAGCGCCAGGACCGTCTCCTAAAGTTGATTCAGCTGCGGGATCGGAGCCCCACCAGTACAGAGCTTGCTCAGGAATGGCATCAGGCAAGTGTGAGTGCATCTGCACGCACAGTGAGGCGAAGACTTTTGGATGATGGCCTGGTGTCAAGAAGGGCAGCAAAAAAGCTACTTCTCTCCAGGAAAAACATCAGGGACAGACTGATATTCTGCAAAAGGTACAGGGATTGGACTGCTGAGGACTGGGGTAAAGTAATTGAATGAATCCCCTTTCCGATTGTTTGGGGCATCCGGAAAAAAGCTTGTCCGGAGAAGACAAGTGAGCGCTACCATCAGTCCTGTGTCATGCCAACAGTAAAGCATCCTGAGACCATTTATGTGTGGGGTTGCTTCTCAGCCAAGGGAGTGGGCTCACTCACAATTTTGCTTAAGAACACAGCCATGAAAACAGAATGGTACCAACACATCCTCCGAGAGCAACTTCTCCCAACCATCCAGGAACAGTTTGGTGACGAACAATGCCTTTTCCAGCATGATGGAGCATCTTGCCACAAGGCAAAAGCGATAAATAAGTGGCTCGGGGAACAGAACATTGATATTTTGGGTCCATGGCCAGGAAATTCCCCAGACCTTAATCCCACTGAGTGCTTGTGGTCAATCCTCAAGAGGCGGGTGGACAAACAAAAACCCACAAATTCTGACAAACTCCAAGCATTGATTATGCAAGAATGGGCTGCCATCAGTCAGGATGTGGCCCAGAAGTTAATTGACAGCATGCCAAGGCGGATTGCAGAGGTCTTGAATAAGAAGGGTCAACACTGCAAATATTGACTCTTTGCATCAACTTCATGTAATTGTCAATAAAAGCCTTTGACACTTATGAAATGCTTGTAATTATACTTCAGTATTCCATAGTAACATCTGACAAAAATATCTAAAGACACTGAAGCAGCAAACTTTGTGGAAATTAATATTTGTGTCATTCTCAAAACTTTTGGCGACAACTTTACAGTACCAGTCAAAAGTTGTCACACCTAATCATTCCAGGCTTTTTCTTTATTATTACTATTTACTACACTGTATGATTATAGTGAAGAGATCAAAACTATTAAATAACACATATAGAATCATGTAGTAAGCAAAAAAGGGTTAAACAAATCAAAATATATTTTATATTTGAGATTCTTCAAAGTAGCCACCCTTTGCCTTGATGACAGCTTTGCACACTCTTGACATTCTCTCAACCAGCTTCATGAGGAATGCTTTAACAACAGTCTTGAATGAGTTCTCACATATGCTGAGCAGATGTTGGCTGCTTTTCCTTCACTCTGCGGTTCAACTCATCCCACACCATCTCAATTGGGTTGAGGTCGGGTGATTGTGGAGGCCAGGTCATCTGATGCAGTACGTCATCATTCTCCTTCTTGGTCAAATATCCCTTACACAGCCTGGAGGTGTATTGGGTCATTGTCCTGTTGAAAAACAAACGATAGTCCCACCCGCCAGTCCCGCCAACCTGAAGGGATGGCATATCGCTGCAGAATGCTGTGGTAGCCATGCTGGTTAACCTTTCATTGCTACCCATCCCGGATCCGGGAGCATCCTCATCAAAAAAGCTGACTAGCATAGCCTAGCCTAACGCGACAGGGATATCATATAATATAATTTTCATGAAATCACAAGTCCAATACAGCAAATGAAAGATAAACATCTTGTGAATCCAGCCATCATTTCCGATTTTTAAAATGTTTTACAGCGAAAACACAATATGTATTTCTATTAGCTAACCACAATAGCAAAAGACTCAACCGCATATTTTCACCATTTTTCTAACGCATAGGTAGCTATCACTAAACCGACCAAATAGAGATATAATTAGTCACTAACCAAGAAACAACTTCATCAGATGACAGTCTTATAACATGTTATACAATAAATGTATGTTTTGTTCGAAAATGTGCTAATTTGAGGTATAAATCAAAGTTTTACATTGCAGCTACCATCAAAAATATCACCAAAGCAGCCAGAATAATTACATAGAGCAACGTGAAATACCTAAATACTCATCATAAAACATTTATGAAAAACACATGGTGTACAGCAAATGAAAGATAAACATCTTGTGAATCCAGCCAATATTTCCGATTTTTTAAGTGTTTTACAGCGAAAACACAATATAGCATTATATTAGCTTACCACAATAGCCAAACACACAAATGCATTTATTAGCAGCAAAAGGTAGCGATCGCAAAAACCAGCAAAAGATATAAAATTAATCACTAACCTTGACCAACTTCATCAGATGACAGTCTTATAACATCAGGTTATACAATACACTTATGTTTTGTTCGAAAATGTGCATATTTAGAGCTGCAAACCGTGGTTATACATTGTGAATATGTAGCATCGATTCACCAAATTGTCTGGAGCTATTTTGGACACTCACCTAATCTGACCAAAGAACTCATCATAAACTTTACTAAAAAATACATGTTGGACAGCAAATGAAAGATACACTAGTTCTTAATGGAAGCGCCGTGTTAGACTTTTTTAAATAACTTTACCATAACAAACAGCTTACGTTATAGCGAGACAGCGCCCGCAAAAAGGGCGAATAATAGGACTCAACATTTTCCACAGAAATACGAAATAACATCATAAATTGTTCTTACTTTTGCTGAGCTTCCATCAGAATCTTGTACAAGGAGTCCTAGGTCCAGAATAAATCGTTGTTTGGTTTTAGAATGTCCTTCTCTCCTGTCGAATTAGCAACCTTAGCTAGCCATGTGGCGCGAACATGTCCATCTCCTCTCGACGCATAGAACGGAAAACTCCAAAAGACCCATTAAACGTTAAATAAACTGATGAAACTCGGTTGAAAAAACCTACTTTATGATGTTTTTCTAATATGTATCAAATAAAAACAAAGCCAGAGATATTAGCCGTGTATACCGAACGCTTATCAGAAGATAATAGGAAGGTCCTTCCCGCGCCTAGGTAGAGAAAGGAAATTGTGGACACGTCATTCCAAGAGCTCTTGTTCAACCTCAGATTAAGCTAGACACCCCATTCCACCTTCCACTGCCTGTTGACATCTAGTGGAAGGCGTATGCAGTGCATGCAAATTCATAAATATAAAGCAATTCAATAGGCAGGCCCTGGAACAGAGCATCGTTTTCAGATCTTTCACTTCCTGTCTGGAAGTTTGCTGCCAAATGAGTTCTGTTTCACTCACAGATATATTTCAAACAGTTTTAGAAAACTTGAGTGTTTTCTATCCAATAGTAATAATAATATGCATATTGTACGATCTAGAATAGAGTACGAGGCCGTTTAAATTGGGTTAATAAGTAGGTTTTCCTACTTACAAAGCATGTAGAGGTCTGTCATTTTTGATCATAGGTACACTTCAACTGTGAGAGACGGAATCTAAAACAAAAATCCAGAAAATCACATTGTATGATTTTTAAGTAATTAATTTGCATTTTATTGCATGACATAAGTATCCGGCAAAGGAGAGGCAAAGGAGAGGTACTCGGAGCGGTCTTTTAGTCTGATTTAGGAAGTGCACACCACCCACCGTTTCCGGGTATATTAATCGCTAATGTTCAGTCCCTGGATAGTAAAGTTGACGAACTCATGGCAAGGGTCTCTTTCCAGAGAGACATCAGGGATTGCAACGTTCTCTGTTTCACGGAAACATGGCTCTCCCAGGATATAATGTCGAAGACGAACGTGACACCCAAGAGAATTCTCTTAGATTATACTCACGGCCGTGTATATCCCCCGCAACCCGATACCACTACGCCCCTCAATGAAATTCACTGGACTTCATGCAAACTGCAAACCATATATCCCGAGGCTGCATTTATTGTAAGCAAATTTGAGGAAAAGGCTGGCTAAATTCTATCAGAATATCGAATGTAGTACTCGTGCTGCTAAAACGCTCGCCATTGGTACTCCAACTTTCGGGATGTATACAAGGCCTTCCCCCGCCCTCCTTTCGGCAAATCTGACCACGACTCCATTTTGCTCCTCCCTTCCTGAAAGCAGAAACTCAAACAGGAAGTACCCATGCTAAAGACTATTCAACGCTGGTCTGACCAATTGGAATCCACGCTTCAAGATTGTTTTGATCACGCGGACTGGGATATATTTCGGGTAGCTTCCGATAATCATATTGATGAATACACCGAAGTGTATAGGAGATGTTGTACCCACTGTGACTATTAAAACCTACCCTAACCAGAAACCGTGCATAGATGGCAGCATTCATGCAAAACTGAAAGCATATGGCAGAATACAAACAGAGTAGTCATTCCCTCCACAAGGCAATCAAACAGAAAAAGCGGCAGTATAGAGACAAAGTGGAGTCGCAATTCAACGCCTCAGACACGAGTCGTATGTGGCAGGTACTACAGACGATCACGAACTACAAAAAGTAAACCAGACAAATCGCGGAAACTGACGTCTTGCTTCCGGACAAGCTAAACACCTTCTTTCCCAGCTGAGGATAACACAGTGCGACCGATGCGGCCCTTTACCAAGGACTGTGGGCTCTCCTTCTCCGTGGCCGATGTAAGACATTTAAACGTGTTAACCCTCACAAGGCTGCCGGCCCAGACAGCATCTCTAGCCGCGTCCTCAGAGCATGTGCAGCACCATCGTGTGGTGAAGGTAGGAAACAATACCTCCAATTCGCTGATCCACAACACTGGGGCCCCACAAGGGTGCTTGATCAGTCCCCTCCTGTACTCCCTGTTCACCCATGACTGCGTGGCCAAGCTTGTCTCCAACTCAATCATCAAGTTTGCAGACGACACAACAGTATTAGGCTTAATTACCAACGATGACGAGACAGCCTACAGGGAAGAGGTGACGGCTCTGGGAGTGTGGTGCCAGGAAAATAACCTCTCACTCAACGTCAACAAAACAAAGGACCTGATTGTGGACTTCAGGAAACAGCAGAGGGAGCATCCCCCATCCACACTGATGGGAGAGCAGAGGAGAAGGTGGAAAGCTTCAAGTTCCTCGGCGTACACATCACTGACAAACTGAAATGGTCCACCCACACAGTGGGTGAAGAAGGTGCAACAGCGCCTCTTCAACCTCAGGAGGCTAAAGAAATGTGGCTTGTCACCTAAAACCCTCGTAAACTTATACAGATACACAATTGAGAGCATCCTGTCGGGCAGTATCACCGCCTGGTACGGCAACTGCACCGCCTACAACCGCAGGGCTCTCCAGAGGGTGGTGCGGTCTGAACAACGCATCACCGTGGGCAAACTACCTGCCCTCCAGGACACCTACAGCACCCGATGTCACAGGAAGGCCAAAAAGATCATCAAGGAATTAACCACCCGAGCCACTGCCTTTTCACCCCGCTATCATCCAGAAGGCGAGGTCAGTACAGGTGCATCAAAGCTGGGACCGAGAGACTGAAAAACAGCTTCTATCTCAAGGGCATCAGACGGTTAACTTTTACTGCCTCAGAAACCCGGATCCGGGAGCACCCCCCACCCCCCCCACACTGATTAGCATAGCTAGCATAGCTTCACAAGTAAATAGTAGCATCTAAATATCATTAAATCACAAGTCCAAGACACCAGATGAAAGATACAGATCTTGTGAATAAACCCATCATTTCTGTTTTTTAAAATGTTTTACAGGGAAGACACAATATGTAAATCTATTAGCTAACCACGTTAGCAAAATACACCACTTTTCTTTGTCCACCATCTTTTCTCAACACCACTAGCTATCAGCAATTCGGCCAAATAAAGATATTGATAGCCACTAACCAAGAAAAAACCTCATCAGATGACAGTCTGATAACATATTTATGGTATAGGATAGGTTTTGTTAGAAAAATGTGCATATTTCAGGTAGAAATCACAGTTTACAATTGCACCCACCATCACAACTCGACTAGAATTACTACAGAGAGCAACGTGTATGACCAATTTACTCATCATAAAACATTTCATAAAAATAGACAAAGCATAGCAATGGAAAGACACAGTTCTTGTGAATTCAGACAATATTTCAGATTTTCTAAGCGTTTTACAGCGAAAACACAATAAATCGTTATATTAGCCTACCACATGTGCAAACGTTACCCGAGCATTGATAGAAGCCAAAGAGAGGGATAACGTAATCATCGCCAAAATGTATACATTTTTTCACTAACCTTCTCAGAATTCTTCCGATGACACTCCTGTAACATCATTTTACAACATACATATACAGTTTGTTCGAAAATGTGCATATTTAGCCACAAAAAAACGTGGTTATAACATGACAATACTAGCAAAACTAGCCTGAAAATGTCGGGGGCCATTTTGGACAGTGATCTGGCGTAATGAATAACTAATCGTAAACTTGACTAAAAAATATAGGGTGGACAGCAATCGAAAGACAAATTAGTTCTTAATGCAATCGCTGAATAACATTTCTAAAATTATCCTTACTGTGCAATACAGGGTTCGCCAAGCGAAGCTATACCAAACAAAATGGCGGAATATGCGTATTAAATTTTTCGACAGAACAACGATTTATCATCATAAATAGTTCTTACTGTGAGCTGTTCTTCCATCAGTATCTTGGTCGAATCTTCTTTTGGTCGAAAGCTGTCCTCTTGTCCGTCGAAATGACCACTAACGTTCGACCGGGACCCCGAAACGTGCCCGGTGCTTCAATATGCATCACAAAGCAATGCCTCAAAATCGCACTAAACGGATATAAATTGCTATAAAACGGTTTAAATTAACTACCTTATGATGTTTTTAACACCTCTAACGAGTAAAAACATGACCAGAGAAATATTACTGGCTAAACAAACGCTTGGAAGGAGGCGAGTCCGACGTCCTCCGTGCGCAAGGCGCAGGCAGCAAAGGGATGCTACTTCCGGTATTTGCTCTTTTATGCAGCCCCTGATTGCGCAATCGACTCCATTCAAAGCGTCATCACGTACTGACATCCAGGGGAAGACGTAAGAAGTGTCTGTTTCTCCATAGCAATTACAGGGACCTTTAAACTGACTCCAGATCAGGGGCCAGGATGTCTGAAATCTGACTCCCTATCATGAAAAGTGCTGTAGATTGAGTTCTGTACCACTCAGAGACAAAATTCCAACGGCTATAGAAACTAGAGAGTGTTTTCTATCCAATAATAACAATAATATGCATATTGTACGAGCAAGAATTGATTAGGAAGCCGTTTAATCTGTTGAGCAAATTATGCTAATGCGAAACAGCACCCCCTATAGTGGCAAGAAGTTAAATAGCCATCACTAGCACAGAGAGGCTGCTGCCTACATACGTTCTTGAAATCATTGGCCACTTTCATAAATGGAACACTGTTCACTTTAATAATGCCACTTTAATAATGTTACATATCTTGAATTACTCATCTCATATGTATATACTGCATTTTATACTATTCTACTGTTTCTTAGTCTATGCTACTCTGAGATTGCTCATCCACATATTTATATATTCATAATTCCATTCCTTTACTTAGATTTGTCTGCATTGGGTATATGTTGTGAATTTGTTAGATATTTACCTGTACTGTGTTGCTCTGGTTTGCTTTATCTTGGCCAGGTCGCAGTTGTAAATGAGAACTTGTTCTCAACTGGCCTACCTAGTTAAATAAAGGTGAAATAAAAAATAAAATTCCTGTTAGATATTGCTGCACTGTCGGAACTAGAAGTACAAGCAATTTGCTACACCCGCAATAACATCTGCTAAACACGTGTATGTGACCAATACAATTTGATTTGAGATGCTGCTTATAGTCTCCTGATTGTTTGTTGCACATCTATAGATGGACTATAGACCCTTTTTTGTTGAAAGTCAACAGACATGCAGTTGACATAGATAGTTCATCTGTAGATGCTCTACAAACTATCCAATTAAAGTGTTGCCCAGTGTTCTAATCAACCCGGGCTTTTAGGAAGTCCCTCAGGGCATCAAACTGTGACATTGAGTGCCCAAAGCCATTTGTGCCCAATGACAGATTAAACTACTTTCAGACAGTACAGCACTCCGATGCTCCGTTTGAGCTGTGCAAATTGTGCTTATACTTTCAGTTATAGATTAATCATTACTCTGAGTAATGCGAAAAAAGTTGCGGCCGGAGCGATTTTGGGAGAAGAAAAGACAGTATACTGAAGAAAAATATAAACGCAACATGCAACATTTTACGGTTCATACTGTATAAGGAAATCAGTCAATTGAAATAAATGAATCAAGCCCTAATCTATTTATTTCACATGACTGGGAATACAGACATGCATCGGTTGGTCATAGTTACAGTGGTTCTTCCTTTAAAAGTTGCGGCATACTGCAGCACAGCTTGCGGGGGGTGCCGCAGAATTCCTTGCGACATGGGGCCGTGCATTATCATGCTGAAACATGAGATGATGGCGGCAGATGAATGGCACGACAATGGGCCTCAGAATCTCTTCAACGTGCATTCAAATTGCCATCGATAAAATGCAATTGCGTTTGTTTTTCGTAGCTTCTCCCTGCCCATACCATAACCCCACCGCCACCATGGGGCACTCTGTTCACAACATTGGCATCAGCAAACCGCTCGCCCACACGATGACATACACGCTATCTGCCATCTGCCCAGTACTGTTGAAACCAGGATTCATCTGTGAAGAGCACACTTCTCCAGCGTGCCAGTGGCCATCAAAAGTGAGCATTTACCCACTGAAGTCGGTTATGACGCCGAACTGCAGTCAGGTCAAGACCGTGGTGAGGATGACGAGCACGGAGCTGAGCTTCCCTGAGAAAGTTTCTGACAGTTTGTGCAGAAATAGTTTGGTTGAGCAAATCCACAGATTCGTCAGATGTCCGGGTGGCTGGTCTAAGACGATCCTGCAGGTGAAAAATACAGATGTGGAGGTCCTGGGCTGGCGTGGTTACATGTGGTCTGCGGTTGTGAGGCAGGTTGGATGTACTGCCAAATTCTCTAAAACAACGTTGGAGGCGGCTTATGGTAGAGAAATACAAATACAATTATCTGGCAACAGCTCTGATGGACATTCCTCCAGTCAGCATGCCAATTGTACACTCCCTCAAAACAAGACAAATCTGTTGTGTGACAAAACTGCACATTTTAGAGTGACCTTTTATTGTCCCCAGCACAAGTTGCATCTGTGTAATGATGAAGCTGTTTAATCAGCTTCTTGATATGTCATACCTGTCAGGTGGATGGATAAAGGTGACTTTGCTCTCAGGGAGGGGACTGATAGAACGACAGAAAGAAGGGTTAACATTGTTGTTTTTGTCCAAGACCTAGAAACTATGTGTGCAAGGTCAGCCTATTGCACCCTGAGAGTAGAGACCCCTAGTTTGTGCATGAGTATACAGAGTGCTGAATGGAGAGCATCCCTTCAGAGCTTCTGACAGACTTGTACTTTGAGTATTACGTTTGTTTCCACGACAAACACATTGAACTTTAGATTTTTATTTGGGGGCTCCTGAGTGGCGCAGCGGTCTAAGGCACTGCATCTCGGTGCTAGAGGCATCACTACAGACTCTGGTTCAATTCCAGTTTATATCACAACCGGCTATGATTGGGAGTCCCATATGGCGGCGCACAATTGGCCCGTCATCGTCCGGGTTTGGCTGGGGTAGGCTGTCATTGTAAATAAGAATTTGTTCTTAACTGACTTGCCTAGTTAAATAAAGGTTAAATAAAAATGTATTCTATCCTCAACAAGTCCGTTTTGTGGAAACACCACGGGTGAGAAAATGCTCATATTTCCTTTATTAAGCAGATTTTGAATATTCACATGAAATCTGTCGCCAATTGGATGGAAATCTAGCTAGTGTCTATTTTGGTCATAAATGAAATTTACACACAACTGCTACCTGTGGCTGTATTGGTTATTAGTGGACAGTGAAAGAAAGAGTTACCACACTTCTCTCTTGTATAACCCTGTCTGGTCATGCTACAGTACACTTAGGTACTGGTAGGCCAAATATTATTATTTCCTGTTAATCAGAGGCCTGGGAAACCAGTTGAGTGGACTCTATGGCCAATCAATTATATTAATTGATCAGTAAACAACCAGGTAGAAAATTACACCAGGTCGTGTTCATAATGGCACGAAACAGAAAGAAAGTCCAGGTAGTCCCTCCCTTATTCAGCCCTTTTTCTTCCGTTTGCTCCCAAATGATCACAACCCAGATGTAGTTCGGCCCTCGAGGGCTGGTACTTGAATAGCCCTGCTGGTTTACGAGGCCCCTACACTTTTAAATCACATCTTCTGTCTCTGAATCAGACTGTGGTAATGGGGAGGTCCTCTGGGAGGTTCCATCCCTCTGCTCATCCCTCTCTCTTTCCCTCCCACCTCTCCATCAGAGCCCGGAGCTCCTCCTAATCGTCCTCCGTGTGCTGATTGGGCTTTTCATTAGTCAACTCCCCACGGCCCCTCCTGACCTCCGCCGGGTCACTGCCTTCTGAGTATACCTTCTTCTTCTCCTCCTCCTTCTCCTTGAATGGAATAACATGTTGCAAGGAGAGTATTGTGCACATTTTAGCAGACGCTCAGCCTGAAGTCTCGACACATCTTGAGTCAGAGGAGTGACGATTAACTCAAGAAGGATTGACAATTGACTAAAGAAGGAGTGAAATGTAAAGCTGAGGTTGTCCCAACATGGACAGGTTGGCAGGTTGAGAGGCCACCACCTGTAAGTGATTGGAAGTATACTGTAAAAAGAGAGGGATGGTGTGCTCTTCAATCTTTCATGCTGGATTGGAGATGGAGAGATAGTTAGGAAGGATAAGACAATGACCGATAGATGGTTGAAATAGGACGATTTGATAAAACGAAGGCTAGGACATTTGACAGTCACATAAGACATCATATGTGACTGACCGCCTCAATTCGGCTAAACTGCAGGGCACCAAATTCGAAACAACAGAAATCCCATAATTGAAATTCCTCGAACAGACAAGTATTTTACACCATTTTAAAGATACACTTGTTGTAAATCCAGCCACAGTGTCCGATTTCAAAAAGGCATAACACGACGAAAGCACACCAAACGATTATGTTAGGTCAGAGCCAAGTCACAGAAAAACACAGCTATTTTTCCAGCCAAAGAGAGGAGTCACAAAAAGAAGAAATAGAGATAAAATGAATCACTAACATTTGATGATCTTCATCAGATGACAGTCATAGAACTTCATGTTACACAATACATGTATGTTTTGTTCGGTAAAGTTCATATTTATATCCAAAAATCTGAGTTTACATTGCCGCGTTATGTTCAGTAGTTCCAAAACATCCGGTGATTTTGCAGAGAGCCACATCAATTTACAGAAATACTCATAATAAACATTGCTAAAAGATACAACTGTTTTGCATGGGATTTTAGATCCACTTCTCCTTAATGCAACCGCTGTGTCAGATTTCAAAAAAACTTTACGGAAAAAGCACAGCATGCAATAATCTGAGTACAGCGCTTAGAGACCAAAACAACCCAAACAGATATCCGCCATGCTGTGAAGTCAACAGAAGTCAGAAATAGCATTATAAATATTCACTTACCTTTGATGATCTTCATCAAAATGCACTCCCAGGAATCCCAGTTCAACAATAAATGTTTGTTTTATTCGATAATGTCCATCATTTATTTCCAGAACCTCCATTTTGTTTGCGCGTTTATCCCAGTAATCAAAATTCATGAGGCGCGATCACTAGCTGCAGACGAAAAGTTAAAAAGTTCCGTTACAGTCCGTAGAAACATGTCAAACCATGTATAGAATCAATCTTTAGGATGTTTTTAACATAAATCTTCAATAATGTTCCAACCAGAGAATTCCTTTGTCTGTAGAATTGCAATGGAACGCAAGCTAACTATCATGTGTACGCGCATGGTCAGCGTATGCCTCTCTGGCAGACCTCTGACTCAATCCCCTCTCATTCGCCCCCACTTCACAGTAGAAGCTTCAAACAAGGTTCTAAAGACTGTTGACATCTAGTGGAAGCCTTAGGAAGTGCAATATGACCCCATAGACACTGTGTATTCGATAGTCAATGAGTTGAAAAACTACAGACCTCAGATTTCCCACTTCCTGGTTGGATTTCTTCTCAGGTTTTTGCCTGCCATATGAGTTCTGTTATACTCACAGACATCATTCAAATAGTTTTAGAAACTTCAGAGTGTTTTCTATCCAAATCTACTAATTATATGGATATTCTAGCTTTTATGGCTGAGTAGCAGGCAGTTTAATTTGGGCACGCTTTCATCCAAAATTCCCAATGCTGCCCCCTAGTCAAATTGTGTGTTTTACATTGGATAAAAGTAGAGACTCAGAGCTATAAAATTGTATATCATACCCAGCAGTTGAATAACAATGGAAAAGTAATTCTGCTTTGAACGTTGATAAACTTGTTACCCCACTTTTGAGAAAATGTCCCTTGACTGTTTTGGTACACCTACTGGAGAGGTCTTCTTTGTCTACATCCATTCAGCATCGTTCTTAAATGTAAAATGTAAATGTTCATACCCTCTTAATAAGCCTTAGCCCATCCATCTCTTTAAGGATTCACATGTGAGGCCATGTGGTAAACACATGCTATATCAAATACAATCTAAGTTTATTTGTAACATGTACAGGATACAGAAGGTGTAAATGGTATACTGAAATTGTTACTTGTGTTAGAAATTTATGTTATACTTCAATAACATAAACTCCAAAGCAAATCAGGGGGAGAAAAATAGGTTTATTTGAGAAGGACAAATCAAGATGTTATGCTGGGAGGTAGATGTTCAGTCTACCCTGTCCTCAGTTTTTCTCCACCGAACAAAGGAACAGGATGCCATTTATAACCCCCCAACCTAGCCTGGGGTTGACCAATCAGATGTCCTTGCAGTACCACTGGGCCAATGGCAAAATAACAAGTATCCTGCCCCCGACTCAATGTACAGAACGTACACACGCTCTGAGTTCAGGAGTGACATTCCACAGATTCTAAATAGCTGTTGAACTGAAACCCAACTCCTGTTGACAATTCCCTATTGACCATTAGGACTCTGTTTTTAGTACTCTCATCCTCTTAGCATGCTCTCATCCACTGCGTTGTGTGTTTATCTTCAAAATATTATTATAATTGCATAGTAGCAATATCAAAAACAGAAAGTGTCCAGATAAAAATATTTTATAAATTTCTTGTCATTATTAGATGACACTTACCCGACACACTTGTCAAATTGATGGGTCATGTGAAGGAAATGCTATAACCACCCCCCAACCACATTAGTTACCCATCCTCTTAACTCATTGTCTAGACATGTACACATGTTCATGAAATATGAACCAACATAATCCCAACTCATACTACTACCAATACAAACATTGTCATAGCTGTAGTATGACTCTGCATGATAGCTAAAACTAACAAACTAAGTTCAATGTTACCCATTTTACCCAGTTACCCATTTAAAAAAAAAATGGGTAACTGTAATGGGTATCCGTTACGTTACAAGGAAACATATTGTAATCAGATTACAGATACTTTTGAAAAACTACATGATTACTATGAGGATTACTTTTACATTCAGAAAGGATGTTTGCGGAAAAAAATATTTTGACTCTTTTCTCAATGACATTCAAATCAGCATTGAAAAAAGGCGCAAGTTTAAGTTTGTTCCACCTGAGCGAGTCTGACCTCAAGCCGGAGACCACTATGATGACACAACAAATGTGTTTGATGGATTGCGGGAAATGAGTAGGAATAGGCTTTTGTAGGCTCCAGTCCAAGCAATGTCTTCCAATGGTGCGACTGCTGTTGGCGTCCAAAGATTATGCACCTTGAATAAACGCTTGGAGGTAAGGATGACAGCAGTGGTGCAGTCTACGGCGATACGTATTTCACTTATTATTGATATCTACATAGCGCATTGATGTTAATCACACTGCTGCTCTCTCATTTAGCTATTTGCGCCTTACGTGTTGTCATTGTTGTGGATGGCTGTTCACAAATCTAAATGTGTATTTGAACCCAATAATGGTTGAATTCAAGAAGTTTAAGCTGCCAGTAGACAGCCAGTGAAAGATGTGCTCTTGCAACAGCTGCCTAGTGCGGATCCCAGCCTATGGAATAAAAGTGGGACTTTTATTGCTCAATCTAATTCATGTTGAATTTATTTTTCATCCATAGGCCTAATGTGCACACTTTTGATAGTGTCGTGGCATATTCTAATCAAGTGAGAGACTTTGTAATTTCTTCAAACAATCATATTGTCACGTTCCTGACCTTATTTCCTTTGTTTAGTCTTTGTTTAGTTGGTCAGGACGTGAGCTGGTTGGGTGTAGTCTATGTTATGTGTCTCATTGGTTTAGGTGTGTCTGATTTGCCTGATATGGTCCTCAATCAGAGGCAGGTGTTTTACGTTGTCTCTGATTGGGAACCATATTTAGGTAGGCTGTGTTCACTGTTTGTTTGTGGGTGATTGTTCCTGTTCGTTGCGTTCTTTGTTTGTAGGTTCACATGTTCAGGACCGTTGGTTTCGTTTTGTTTATTGTTTTTGTTCGTGTTTAATAAGTGTTCGAATAAATATGGATACATACCACGCAGCGATTTGGTCCGATCCTTGCTCCTCCTCTGACGAGGAGGATTACGACGTTCGTGACACATCTTTTTCAATTAATTATTACAGTAATGAAACTGTCGACCCCACACTCTTGAGTGTGTTGCCGAGAGCTTAACGTTTAATGAAAAAAAAACATATAGGAGACCTAAACATGCTTCGTCATGGCTGGTTCCACCCCTCACATGCTAATCAGGGGCATCATAAGCATCATTCATCTCCTGGTTATCTTCACAGAATGTTGTTTTACCCCCAACCTGGCTTAGTTTCCCAGATGCTAGGATGAAGATGAGACAATGAGGGATTGTTCAAACTTTTCCAGGCTATCTCTATATCTGGTCACACACACCACATATTGTCTATGGAATGCCGGCTGTAGGTTTTATCACCAAGTCATTGTCAATTGTCAGCTCACGGCCTCCCGGTGGCGCAGTGGTCTAAGGCACTGCATCGCACTGCTAGTTATGCCGTCAGAGATTCTGGGTTTGAGCCCAGGCTCTGTCGCAGCCGGCCGCGACCAGGAGGTCCATGGGGCGACGCACAATTGGCCCATCGGGTTAGGGAGGAAATTGTCAGCTCGAGCTCCAGAGGCCCAACTCAGTCCCATAGACACAGACGAGAGAGTACTCATCAAAGCTATTCGATGCATAATCAGTATTATGACATAATCTTGTCATTTTTCTCTCAATTTAAAAGAAAATTATAATGTTTAAAAAGACACTAGAAATTATTGTTAAGACCATCTCAGAAATCTAAGTCATAGTACATCTTTCATCAGTATGAAACAAATCGTCATGTTGATACTGATCACACCCCCATTGGTCAGCATGGTGGAAATAACTATTTCAATCCCCATAGAACCATCTGTAGAAACTAAAATAAGCATATCTTGTTGGACAAATCCAGGTAGTGACTCCCGGTTTAAGTTAAATGTATTACGTTTAGAGCCTAATGAACGTGACCCAGGACATCCATCATGATCCCACTATTTATAAAGGCATTGCCTATGGACTCAATGTTGCATTTGCACATTAGCACGCTATAGCTCCTGAGTATTATGATTATCATCAAAATTTAATTTGGTAGTATATATAGTCAAATAGATTACGATTAGTTTCATTCTCAGGATTAGAGTTCACCCTCTCCATTCACCAGGGCATGCTGAGAATAGGGTCAACATCTTTGGTATCAACTTCTCTACACATGTCACAATCAGCATAACAATAATCAAAACAATCAATCCATAATATATTCATTGTTTTACTCATATAGTTATTAACATACTAACAACTTACTCAAATCAATTACTCAGTTTTAAAATCATTTAGTTTCCAAATTATAATCAAAACCCAAATATCCAACCCACGTTTAGAATGACATTGGTTCTATCACTCAAATTTAAAACCCTCAACTTAACACACATCAACACTAGAGGTCGACCGATTAATCGGAATGGCCGATAAATTAGGGCCGATTTCAAGTTTTCATAACAATCGGAAATCGGAAATTTTGGACGCCGATTTTGCCTAATATTATTTTATTTTTTTACAACTTTATTTAACTAGGCAAGTCAGTTAAGAACACATTCTTATTTTCAATGATGGCCTAGGAACGGTGGGTTAACTTGTTATGGCTGCAGAGGGCGTATTGAAAAACTGGAAAATATGTGCCCATTTTCAGAACTAGTTTGTCTCTCGATTACTGTCAACCCTGTATTTGCTCGTACAAGTATGCATGATTAGCTTATTAGCCTATTGTCGATAGAAAACACTGTTAGCATTAGTTTCTAAAACAGGTTTCCAAATTAAACTGCTTCGTGCTAAGTTCTTGAACACATAACATGCTTTTTACAGCCCATTATTCTATCGCAAACAGTCGAAATTTCCATAGAAGCTGAAATGTCGTCTCTGAGTGGCACAGATACTCTCTATAAAAGGCCTCATGGCAGCGTTCAGGACTGTCAGAAACACGTCACACGCCTGATCCCCTGTGTGTTCATGCGGCCACAGTGAATGCTATGAAGAAACTGACATTGACTTACGTCTTCTGTCTAGGTGACTGAACAACATCACATCTTCAGTGAGCTCGATGGAACGTTCGCAGCCACTATAAATGACAAAAATGTACAGAGACTCTTTTTCTGCGGCGCGCAAGTAGTGAACTGGACTGCGCTCCTGGAAAACCCTCGTTATAGGTGAATATGACCTCCGGCTTCGAATTTATTTGATACATGTCACAATATCATCCTAAAGTATGTTTTTTCAATATTCTTTAATTATATTATTGAAATTTATTCTGGACTTTAGACGTGATGCGACGCAAGAATTTTGTCAAGACGGAGAGGTTAGCACAGCATGGCCAGTGTGCATGCTAATTCAAGAGGGACATCGTTCGTTCTGGGTCCAAATGAAGACGGTTCTGAACAAAGGACCCTTTGGAGAACATTCTGATGGAAAATCAACAAAGATAAGGACCCAATTTGGGATGCTTTTTCATATATCTGTATCCACCATATATTTGTCTGAAATGATTTATGATGAGTAATAAGGTAGTTGACGTTGGTGTCTATTTTCTCTGGCTACTCCCGTGCGATTTCTGACTGTAGCTATGATGGTAGCAGTAATGTAAAACTGATTTATAGCTAAAATATGCAATTTTTTTGAACAAAACATAGATTTATTGTGTAACATGTTATAGGACTGTCATCTGAGGTAGTTTTTTCTAGGTTATTTAGGTTCGTTCTAGGTTAGATAGGTTGGCTTGTGCATGCTACTTGCATCCTACTTGTGCTGTGAAAAATGTCTGTCCTCTTTTTTATTTGGTGGTGAGCTAACATAAATATATGTGGTGTTTTCTCTGTAAAACATTTAAAAAATCGGACATGTTGGCTGGATTGACAAGATGTTTATCTTTCAAATGCTGTATTGGACTTGTTAATGTGTGAAAGTTAAATATTTAAAAAAAATAGATTTTGAATTTCGCGCCCTGCATTTGAGCTGGATGTTGTCATAGGTGTACCGGCGTCGGGCTGCAGCCATAACAGGTTAACTGCCTTGTTCAGGGGCAGAACGACAGATTTTTACCTGGTCAGCTCAGGGATTCAAACTGCAACCTTACGGTTAACTAGTCCAGCTCTCTAACCACCTGCCTCACGAGGAGCCCGCCTGTTACGCGAATGCAGTAAGAAGCCAAGGTAAGTTGCTAGCTAGCATTAAACTTATCTTATAAAAAACAATCAATCAATCATAATAACTAATTATAACTACACATGGTTGATGATATTACTAGGTTATCTAGCGTGTCCTGCGTTGCATATAAAAGCATTCGTGAAAAAGAACTGTCGTTGCTCCAACGTGTACCTAACCATAAACATCAATGCCTTTCTTAAAATCAATACACAGAAGTATATATTTTTAAACCTGCATATTTAGCTAAAAGAAATCCAGGTTAGCAGGCAATATTAACCAGGTAAAATTGTGTCATTTCTCTTGCGTTCATTGCACGCAGAGTCAGAGTATATGTAACAGTTTGGGCCGCCTGGCTCATTGCGAACTAATTTGCCAGAATTTTCGTAATTATGACATAACATTGAAGGTTGTGCAATGTAACAGGAATATTTAGACTTATGGATGCCACCCGTTAGATAAAATACGAAACCCTGAGGACAAACCATTCAGATTTTTATTTTTTTGAGGTCAATGTCTATTCAATGTGATTTCATTGGCAAACCAGATTTCTAAGCGAATTGCTTGCAGTTTCTACCGCTTCCACTGGATGTCAACAGTCTTTAGAAAATGGTTGAGGTATTTTCCTTTGTGTAATGAAGAAGTACGGCCATCTTGAACTAGGGTCTCTGGAAGTGTCCTGTTTGATTGAGGGGCGTGAACTTAAAGCTACCTACAGTTTGTTTTAATCCTGTATTGAACACAGATCATCCAGTCTTCAATTTTATCGATTATTTCCGTAAAAAAATACCTAAAGTTGTATTACAAAAGTAGTTTGAAATGTTTTGGCAAAGTTTACAGGTAAACTTTGAGATATTTTGCAGTCACGTTTCGCAAGTTGGAACCGGTGTTTTTCAAATAAATTGACATTTTGGATATATATCGACGGAATTAATCGAACAGAAGGACCATTTGTGATGTTTATGGGACATATTGGAGTGCCACCAACAGAAGGTTGTAAAGGTAAGGCATGAATTATATTTTTATTTCTGCGTTTTGTGTCGCACCTGCAGGGTTGAAATATGCTTTTCTCTCTTTGTTTACTTACTAACTCAGATAATAGCATCGTTTGCTTTCGCCGAAAAGCCTATTTGAATTCTGACATGTTGGCTGGATTCACAACCAGTGTAGCTTTAATTTGATATCTTTCATGTGTGATTTAATGAAAGTTAGATTTTTATAGTAATTTATTTTGAAATTGGCGCTCTGCATTTTCTCTGGCTTTTGGCCAAGTGAGACAGTAGCGTCCCGCCTATACTCAGATTTTGGGATATAAATATGAACTTTACCGAACAAAACATACATGTATTGTGTAACATGAAGTCCTATGAGTGTCATCTGATGAAGATCATCAAAGGTTAGTGATTCATTTTATCTCTATTTCTGCTATTTGTTACTCCTCTCTTTGGCTGGAAAAATGGCTGTGTTTTTCTGTGGCTATGTACTGACCTAACATAATCGCAAGGTGGGCTTTCGCCGTAAATCCTTTTTGAAATCGGACATGTTAGCTGGATTCACAACAAGTGTAGCTTTAATTTTGTGTCTTTCATGTGTGATTTCATGAAAGTTAGATATTTATAGTAATATATTTGAATTTGGCGCTCTGCATTTTTACTGGCTTTTGGCCAAGTGGGACGTTAGCATCCAAGACTAAGATACCTTAGTTCTAACCCATGAAAAACCCACTAAAACCAAATGAAATATACCACTCACAATAAATCAGACATGGTATTAAAACAGTAACAAATATTCATAATGCAGGGTAAAAACAAACAAATATGCCAGGCCTTATTTAATGTGGGAGCTCCGAATCGGGTACATTTAAAATGTATTAAACTGCAGAATTTCACTAACTGCTCTTCCAAGGCAATAACCTCGGAAACATTTCGAAGGGAGAGAAATAAACATTTCGTTACTTTCCATTTTGTTCAATCTTAATCAGTCCAAACAAATCCAATTCGAAATGCTTACTTTCCAAATAACTTACTTTCCTTTGTTTCCTTCACTAGTCTACATCTCTGTAAAACTCTCTACAATCTCTATTATACTCTACCTCTGTCTTTATGTCTAACGGTACTTTATTTAAGCATTATCTTTTGCATTATTAGGCCTACTGTACCTGTTCATTTTCCTGGGCTTTTGCGTTTGGCGTAACACAAGCATCTGATGATAGTGTTTGCGAATTGCACTGTCCGTGAACGTAATCCCCAAGTCTAACAGTATTTTTGACCCCAAACCTTTTAACGGTAGTGTATGTCAATATTATCCACAGATGTATTGTTTTAGCTTAGATTATTTCAGTCTGTTTTAGACAATGGATGACAGTGCAAAACTCCACCCCCTCAGTATGCATTACAAGCAAGCCAGTACCAGATATTTTCGGGTACCAGACTGGTGCGGTTTTGGCCCGCATGAACCTCACCTCACCCAAATGTAATAGACAAATGGACCCACCAGTACTAGCTTGGGTACGGTACGATTTAGTAACTAGGTGGAAAAACTGCTGTAAGCGGAGGGATATCCAGTATAACCATTAAGGCCTGCAATATTGGCATCATGGGAAGGTCAAGTTAAATGTTTGTCACTCTATTTTACACATGGTTATCTGCTTTTTCCAATCACAGTGGTGCTTCTGACCTCACTTGTCACAGTATAGTTGACAGTATATAGAGATATATGACTTTCTATGGGCTCTTGGTACAACTAACCCTGTTAGGAGCTGGCCTACAGTAGAATGGCTTTCCCTCATAGATAATAACCATGGGGTGAGTGAACTTCAGAATGACACAAATATGAACAAAGCTGTAAGACTGCAGTTGACCTGACTGGAGAACGTCAAGCTCAGACAGTTTCATAGACTAGGCCTTATCATAAAACCAGGATTTGTCTGCAGGTATCTCACTAGCCATTTCTCAAGGCCAGTTTCTAAACAGCCAGAGCAGATTTTTCCCTCTGAAAGACTGGGAGTTTTTAAATATTTTCCTACCAAACAATTGTTTGCTTGTGTCACTGAAATGTGTGGATAGCAATGCAAACAAAACTCACCTCAGTCTTTCAAATGTAAATTAGTACCAGCTGCTGCCAGTGTCAACAGGGTACATCAGATTGTTTCCTTCTCTTTTACAACTTGTAAAGCCTATTTGAAGAGCAAAATAGCTCTATGCGCTGTCTAAGGATCACGACTCCCAAGCTATGAGTAGTAAAAATGGGGGATAGTGCTTACAGAACAAGAGGTCAATGTCAAGAAGAACTTTTTTCACACCGTGGTGTAAATATTTTTGCCTTCATTTACTCAAGTTCAGAAACACGGCCGTAAACTGTTTTGGATTTATTTACTGCATGGCTGGGTGTTGACTTTGTTCATGCTGTGAAAATGCATTTTGAATGTAAATGGCTGAACGCAGTTTGGGCAACAAAACGATGATAATTGATTGTTCATGGTGGTATTCATTAAGCATGTTGTAGATCAAAATAACTGGAACTTCTTTGCAGCTGACTCCTATTAGAGGAAAACAAATAATTCAGTTCAAATCAGAGTGAACTGTACCAGACTCATTTGAATTATCCTGGGAATGACAGACATTGCTAACCCCCTCAGTGTTGGCTTCCTGCTCTCTGTTTATCGTCAATACGGTAAAATGATCTGCTGCAATAGCTGACATGCTATCAACAACACCATCAATTCAAATAAAATCAACTATTCAGGGTTTTTATTTCTGATTCTCGAGAACACAGCCACTGTGGTTCCAATCCATCATAAATGAAACGTATTAATAATCACTGCCTGCGAAATGATCAATGAAGTCTAGGATGGAGCTTTTGGACGAAGTGTATGCCATGTGCATATATTTGACAAACTTATAAAGCAAAGTGAGGGGTGACTTCATAGGAGTTGAGTGGAAATACACACCAGTAAACAGAAAAAAGGAATGATTACAATAAAATAACTCCCAGGTTTCCCCCAACAGAAATAAAATAGAAAAAATGCTATACCATTGTTGGGAAACCAACAGAACAGAGCTCTTGAGCCCTGGCTAGGAGAAGTCATATGTGCATTTGCTATACGGCGACAGGCCTCAGGGTGTGAAATAAAAGGAAGTTGCCACAGAAAGTTAGGCGATCTGTCCTCATTTCTTGCCCTGGGTGGGAAAGAGGAGGAAGGACAACCCCAAAATGGAGAACTCTGGGTGTTGCACCCCAGCCACCGCCATGTTGGATTTGAGAAATACCATATCAATTCCCCACTAAGTCTGAGGGTGATATTTTCAACTATTTTTGATCTCATGAATTACTGCCCCATTTATGAATGTGAGAGTGGTTATTAAGTTTGTTTCTTTTTTTATGGTACACATTTTGGGGCATCTATTAACACACTTTGTAGGCTTAATTTCATTACACTAATGGTGTTTGTAATAGATGTCCCTTTCCATTCAAATGGCGGGTGCAGAGTACATTGTTATGATGCTGGACTTATAGTAGACGAATGTGCGCAGGTTAACCTACTTTTTAAAGTGTTTGTTTGACAATCAGATGAAAAAATCATGACTGTTTGTGTTCATGACACATTAAAAGGTAACACAGTTTTACAGATAAATTACATCTTTACTATAAAGCGCATAAAACAATTATCGGAGGTCCCATTAAAAAAATAGAGACCCCCCGAATGTCATAACTCGCACTATGGATGGCATTTTCAAGTGAATTTACTGCTGTATGTTAATGCACTTATATAAAATCCTGACCTTGAAAGCGAACATTGTAACAAGACTTTTGTAATTGATTTATGATTTATTTGAACAGGGAAATGAACCAAACCTAAGCTTAGGCATTTAATGCATTAAACCATCATCATTTTATTGCAAAAATCAACCTTCAAATCAAGGTTCAAAATGTTATGGGCCTCTGCCCCACCTTGGCCACCCCATTCTAAATCTCAGGACATACCACTGAAGTGGGGATAATGATTGTTTTTGGTGACCTTTCTCCAATCATTTTCACTCCTTCGAATCAATAACAGGCCAAGATGGCTGATGGTAGAAGCCTTGATGCCAGTCTACTTTCCTTAGAGGGGAGAAGTGACATGTGCAGGCTCTGTAAAGTAATTTCCTGTGGTCACAGAAATACAGGGTAACATTATTCTAGCAGCAACCACATGGCCTTATAGTTAAACAGAGGTTGTACAGAGCTAACTAGCAATTTATATATTTCCACCCCAAAAAAGATACTGTGTAACAGAAAACATAGCAGTGTCTAATCCACCTCCTCTTAAAATGATTCAGCTCCTCGGGGCGTCGTCTCCCAACTGTGTTTTCTCAATAATGAGAAGGAAATATTTTGTCCATGTTGGATTCTTCTGGGGGTTTAAAATGACTTAATTTCCCTCCTAAATTGACCTAAGAACAACAGTAAAATTTGAGGGAATATGGTCTCAGTATAACCACAACCACAAGTGAAATAAAACTGAATGTCATTGTATCTGTTCTATACACAGTCCTGTATCTAAAGTCTTACTACACATTGTAGTTTTTAGCTCGTGTATGGATGTCTGTCTATGTCTGTGTGCACGAGTGTCTTTTATGTGTGTGTGTGTGCTTGTGGATGTACGGTGGCAGGTCACCTAGCGGTAAGGTCTCTGGTTAAAATACCCGAGCTGACTGGGAGAACAAGTCTGTTGATGTGCCCTTGACCAAGGACCTTAACCCTAATTGCTCGAGTAAGTCGTTCTGGATAAGAGCGTCTGCTAAATGATTAGAATGTGTGTGTTTGTAAAGATGTGTGTGCATGTATGTGTCACAGAGGACTTGGGTAAGTTGCTGGGCAATGTGAGTTAGGGGTCAAGGCTGACCAATGCCAGCTTGGCCCTAAGTGCTTACATTATTGATGGTTCATCTTAAAGCAGAACTTGATTTTACTTTGAATAATTTTCTGCCAGTGATAACTTTTTCCTGCAATTACAATGTTAAGTTTTAAATAACAGTTTTCTCAGACCACTTGAGACAATTTAACCGTTTTTTTTATCATCCCGTAATCCCTAGTTATAAATGACCTTTATTCTTGATAATTAAGTTTGAGGAATATTATGCGTGATGAAGACGAGTTAAAGCTCTCTTCATCACGGACATCCCAAAAGGCACTTAACTAGATTTTCTGGTCTGATGAAACCAAGAATGAACTCTTTGGGCTGAATGCCACGCTTCACGTCTGGAGGAAACTTGGCACCTTCCCGACGACGAAGAATGGTTGTGGCAGCATAATGCTGTGGGGATGTTTTTCAGCAGTAGTGACTGGGAGACTAGTCAGGATCGAGGGAAAGATAAACTGAGTAAATACAGAGAGATCCTTGATGAAAACCTGCTCCAGAGTGCTCAGGACCTCAGACAGGGGCGAAGGTTCATCTTCCAACAGGACAATGACCCCAAGTACAGTCGTGGCCAAAAGGTTTGAGAATGACACAAATATTAATTTCCACAAAGTTTGCTGCTTCAGTGTCTTTAGATTTTTTTGTCAGATGTTACTATGGAATACTGAAGTATAATTATAAGCATTTCATAAGTGTCAAAGGCTTTAACTTATTGATGCTACGGATCCCGTTACCGGGATAATTTTCCTAAACAACCACTGAATTGCAGAGCGCCAAATTCAGAAATAATCCAAAAAATATTTATAATCATGGAATCACAAGTGAAATATACCAAAACACAGCTTGTTGTTAATCCACCTATTGTGTCAGATTTTGAAAATATGCTTTACAAGGAAAGCAATCCAAGCGTTTGTGAGTGTATCAATCAATGCTAGAACAGCTAGCCTTAAATTAGCTTGGTCACGAAAGTCAGAAAAGCAATAAAATTGATCGCTTACCTTTGATAATCTTCGGATGTTTGCACTGACGAGACTCCCAGTTACACAATACATTTTATTTTTGTCCGATAAATATTAGTTTTATAACAAAAAAACGCCATTTGGGTTGCGCGTTATGGTCAGAAAAACACATGCTCGTTCCGGTCCTGAAGGCAGAAGAAAATTCCCAAAAGTATCAGATTCAAATATAATACAAAAAATATTTATAATCATGCAATCACAAGTGAAATATACCAAAACACAGCTTAGCTTGTTGTTAATCCACCTATCAAGTCAGATTTTGAAAATATGCTTTACAGCGAAAGCAATCTAAGCGTTTGTGAGTGTATCAATCAATGCTAGAACAGTTAGGCTTAAATTAGCTTGGTCACGAAAGTCAGAAAAGCAATAAAATGTATCGCTTACCTTTGATAATCTTCAGATCTTTGTACTCATGAGACTCCCAGTTACACAATAAATGTTATTTTTGTTCGATAAATATTAGTTTTATAACAAAAAAACGCCATTTGGTTTGCGCGTTATGTTCAGAAAACTACAGCCTCGTTCCGTTCCTGAAAGGAAGACGAAAATTCCCAAAAGTATCCGTAATGTTCGTAGAAACATGTCAAACGTTTTTTATAATCAATCCTTTTATAATCAAGGTTGTTTTTAACATACATAATCGATAATATTTCCACCGGACGGTAACCTATTCCACCGGACGGTAACCTAGAGAATGATAATGTTGAGCTACCCCTCTCGCGCGCAGAAACTAATCAAAGGACACCTGACTCGTTTTGAATATCTCGCTCATTTTTCAAAATAAAAGCCTGAAACTATGTCTAAAGCCTGGTCACAGCCTGAGGAAGCCATTGGAAAAGGAATCTGGTTGAGACGCCTTTAAATGGAAGAGGGGCATGCAATAGAACAGGGATAAATAAAATAAAAAAGTACTTCCGGGTTGGATTTCCTCAGGTTTTCACCTGCCGAATCAGTTTTGATATAGTCACAGACAATGGTTTGACAGTTTTGGAAACTTTGGAGTGTTTTCTATCCTAATCTGTGAATTCTATGCATATTCTACGATCCGGGCCTGAAAAATAGTCTGTTTACCTTGGGAACATTATTTTAAAAAATTAAATAAAAAACATTCTGGCCCCTAGCGTCAAGAAGTTAATTGACAATTACATGAAGTTGATGCAAATAGTCAATTTTTGCAGTGTTGACCCTTCTTTTTCAAGACATCTCTGCAATCCACCCTGGCATGCTGTCAATTAACTTCTGGGCCACATCCTAACTGATGGCCGCCCATTCTTGCATAATCAATGCTTGGAGTTTGTCAGAATTTGTTGGTTATTGTTTGTCCACCCGCCTCTTGAGGATTGATCACAAGTTCTCAGTGGGATTAAGGTCTGGGGAATTTCCTGGCCATGGACCCAAAATATCAATGTTTTGTTTCCCGAGTCACTTAGTTATCACTTTTGCCTTGTGCCAAGGTGCTCCATCAAGCTGGAAAAGGCATTGTTCATCACCAAACTGTTCCTGGATGGTTGGGAGAAGTTGCTCTCGGAGGTTGTGTTGGTACCATTCTTTTTTCATGGCTGTGTTCTTAGGCAAAATTGTGAGTTAGCCCACTCCCTTGGCTGAGAAGCAACCCCACACATGAATGGTCTCATGATGCTTTACTGTTGGCATGACACAGGACTGATGGTAGCGCTCACCTTGTCTTCTCCGGACAAGCTTTTTTCCGGATGCCCCAAACAATCGGGAAAAAGGATACATCAGAGAAAATTACTTTACCCCAGTCCTGAGGAGTCCAATTCCTGTACCTTTTGCAGAATATCAGTCTGTCCCTGATGTTTTTCCTGAAGAGAAGTGGCTTCTTTGCTGCCCTTCTTGACACCAGGCCATCCTCCAAAAGTCTTCGCCTCACTGTGCGTGCAGATGCGCTCACTCCTGCCTGATGATATTCCTGAGCAAGCTCTGTACTGGTGGTGCCTCGATCCCGCAGCTGAATCAACTTTAGGAGACGGTCCTGGCCCTTGCTGGACTTTCTTGGGCGCCCTGAAGCCTTCTTCACAACAATTGAACCACTCTCCTTGAAGGTCTTGATGATCCGATAAATGGTTGATTTAGGTGCAATCTTACGGCAGCAATATCCTTGCCTGTGAAGCCCTTTTTGTGCAAAGCAATGATGACGGCATGTGTTTCCTTGCACGTAACCATGATTGACAGAGGAAGAGCAATGATTCCAAGCACCACCCTCCTTTTGAAGCTTCCAGTCTGTTATTTGAACTCAATCAGCATGATAGAGTGATCTCCAGCCTTGTCCTCGTCAACACTCACACCTGTGTTAACGGGAGAATCACTGACATGATGTCAGCTGGTCCTTTTGTGGCAGGGCTGAAATGCAGTGGAAATGTTTTTGGGGGATTCAGTTCATTTGCATTGCAAAGAGAGACTTTGCAATTAACGGCAATTCATCTGACCACTCTTCATAACATTCTGGAGTATATGCAAATTGCCATCATACAAACTGAGGCAGCAGACTTTGTGCCACAAATATACATTTTCAATCTCAAAACTTTTGGCCACGACTGTACACAGCCAAGACAATGCAGGAGTGTCTTCAGGACAAGTCTCAATGTCTTTGAGTTGCCCAGCCAGATCCCGGACTTGAACCCGATCGAACATCTCTGGAGAGACCTGAAAATAGCTGTGCACAAAGCTCCCCATCCAACCTGACAGAGCTTCAGAGGATCTGCAGAGAAGAAGGGGAGAGACTCCTCAAATACAGGTGTGCCATGCTTGTAGCATCATACCCAAGAAGACGCGAGGCTGTAATCACTGCCAAAGGTGCTTGAACAAAGTACTGAGTAAAGGTTCTGAATACTTATGTAAATGTGTTATTTCATATTCTTTTATTTTTTTTACATTTGCAAAAAAATCTAAAAACGTTTTTTTGCTTTGTCATTATGGGGTATTGTGTGTAGATAGATGAGGGGGAAAAAACTATTTAATCAATTTTAGAATAAGGCTGTAACTGTCACGCCCTGACCTTAGATATCTCTGTTTTCTTTATATTTTGGTTAGGTCAGGGCGTGACTAGGGTGGGTACGCTAGTTTGTCTATTGTCTAGGGTTTATGTATGTCTAGTGTTTTGAAGGTCTAGGTATTTGTATGTCTATGGTGGCCTGATATGATTCCAAATCAGAGGCAGTTGTTTATCGTTGTCTCTGATTGGGGATCATATTTAGGTAGCCATTTCCCTTTGGTGTTGGTGGGATCTTGTCTATGTGTAGTTGCCTGTCAGCACTCATTTCTATAGCTTCACGTTTCGTTTTGTTATTTTGTTAGTTTGTTCAGTGTTCATTCTTTAAATAAATAAGAATGTACGCATACCACGCTGCGCCTTGGTCCGATCCTTATAACGAACGTGACAGTAACGTAACAAAATATGTAAAAAGTGAAGTGGTCTGACTACTTTCCGAATGCACTGTATGCTAATGTTTACAGTACTTAATAATGCACTGTATACTTTCAAGTCCATTTATCCAACATGTCAGTGCAATTGATTACTTTGCCAATGCAGTATTTTAGAGGCAACGACACAACTTCCCAAAGAGTGCTTAAAGCAAATGTGATTTCCACTATCGATCTGCATGCATAATTAGTTAATAATGAAGCGGGCTATTTGCCAAGAGAGAAATCAGTCCATTCACCTTAACGAGGCAGATGATTAGCATGACGTGCTAAACCCAAAGTTAATTGCTGAGCCGATTTGACTAGCCGCACCAGAGATAATACACTGTGGCACGTATGAAAAATTGACAAAAATCTCTATTTAAAGATCACCGACGTCAAAGTGTGGGTGGGAAACAGGAGGACTCTGGTTTGAAGTTGTATATATATGATTTAGCCTTTGCTGCCATAGTGAAATGTAAAATCTAGAACCGGTACTGGCTTCCTTGGCATGCGGTGCCAAATGTTAGATGAATGTGTTTTTCTAGCCGGGATAATGAGGGAAGAATTGAGGTTTGGGAAATGACCGCCACTCGAGGTCTTGTTCCCTGCGACTGGGCCGATGCCTGCTTCTTTCTCAATGCAGGCTTGGAGAAGGGCCCGCTGTGGGCATTTCCATGGCCTAGAGTACCTCCATTAACAAATAATCTTCTACTGGAGAGCTATGAGGGAACAGCAGTCACAGCTGCCACGATGCTCTTCCTTTCACCCTCTCTCCTCACTCTTTTTTGGTTTTTCCATTGGCAAATAAAGAAAACACTTACTGTATGTGCCTTGCTAATTCATTTGAAATAAAATACATTGGTTACGCATAATTTATGCTCTAAGCCCAAGGCTACTGGTGTTAGACAAATATACAATCTCCATACTAAATTACAGACCACTTGGATTGAGAGAAAGAGTGTGGAGCCTTGGCGACGTTTGAAAGTAAAATTGGACCCTCACATTTTGTGGGCTCTCCAAACCAAACAAACACGGTCAGGCTTCACTTGTCAAGGGATCATTAAGCGTTGTGTGTGACTGATCTTTCCCCTTTGGACCGGTGTGGTGAGGAGAGAAAGGTATGTGTGTGTATATAACAGGTTTAACATTCAGTTTGTGTTCATTTTTTGATGTATATCTAATGCTATACATATTATGTCCAAGCAGTGCCAAGATCTTGGGTTGTAATAAAATTCCCCCCCATTTTGATACTGTTGATCAGGACGTTATAGTAATTTCCTTTGACCTGACAACTGGTCCTTTGTAGCTCAGATGGTAGAGTATGAATTTGTAAATGAATTTGATCAAGCTATGTAGCCTATTGATCCATTCTTGATGAATACATAAAACAACAATGTTTTGTTATTTCTCTGTAATATTAGCCACCTAGCAATTTTATTAAATTGTCTTTAGCTAGCCAGCTAGATTGGACACCTATCTCCCAACCTCATAACTAGCCACCAAGCCATTTCAGGCAAGCAATTAGAGTAGCTTGTCTAACTATCTTAGTTGACGTGCCTGCTGGCATGGTAACTAGACTTTAGAAAATACAACAAATTGCTTTACTTCTTGGGTTATGATAATATACTGTATATCAGTGTGGCAGTTGTACTAAACTCCAAAGGCATAAACGTTCTTAACTTCTTATGGCTGGGGGTAGTACTGAGTAGCTTTGATGAATAAGGTGCCCAGAGTAAACTGCCTGCTACTCAGGCCCAGAAGCTAAGATATGCATATTATTAGTACATTTGGATATAAAACACTCGGAAGTCTCTAAAACTGTTTGAATGATGTCTGTGAGTATAAAATAACTCATATGGCAGGAAAAAACCTGAGAAAAAATCCAACCAGGAAGTGGGAATTCTGAGGTTTGTAGGTTTTCAAGTCTTTGCCTATCCAATATACAGTGTCTATGGGGTCATATTGCACTTCCTAATGCTTCCACTAGATGTCAACAGTCTTTAGACCCTTGTTTCAGGCTTCTACTGTGAAGGGGGAGAGAATAAGAGCTGATTGAATAAGAGGTCTGGCAGAATGCCATGAGCTCAGTCAGGCGTGCCCCCGTGAGAGGTAGCTGCGTTCCTTTTCCTTTCTAAAGACAAAGGAATTCTCCGGTTAAAACATTTTTGAAGATTTATGTTAAAAACATCCTAAAGATTGATTCAATACATCGTTTGCCATGTGTCTACGAACTGTAATTTAACTTTTTGACTTTTCGTCTGGCCTGCGCCTCGTGAATTTGGATTTGTGAACTAAACATGCGAACAAAAAGGAGGTATTTGGACATAAATGATGGACTTTATCGAACAAAACAAACATTTATTGTGGAACTGGGATTCCTGGGAGTGCATTCTGATGAAGATTATCAAAGGTAAGTGAAAATGTATTATGCTATTTCTGACTTCTGTTGACTCCACAACATGGCGGGTATCTGTATGGCTTGTTTTGGTCTCTGAGCGCTGTACTCAGATTATTGCATGGTGTGCTTTTTCCGGAAAGCTTTTTTGAAATCTGACACAGCGGTTGCATTAAGGAGAAGTGTATCTATAATTCCATGCATAACACTTGTATCTTTTATCAATGTTTATTATGAGTATTTCTGTAAATTGATGTAGCTCTCTGCAAAATCACCGGATGTTTTGGAAGCAAAACATTACTGAACATAAAGCGACAATGTAAACTGCGATTTTTGGATATAAATATGAACTTTATCGAACAAAACATACATGTATTGTGTAACATGAAGTCCTATGAGTGTCATCTGATGAAGATCATCAAAGTTAGTGATTCATTTTATCTCTATTTCTGCTTTTTGTGACTCCTCTTTGGCTGGAAAAATGGCTGTGTTTTTCTGTAACTAGGTGCTGACCTAACATAATCGCATGGTATGTTTTCGTCGTAAATCCTTTTGAAATCGGACACTGTGGTGGGATTAACAACAAGTGTATCTTTAAAATGGTGTATAATACTTGGATGTTTTGAGGAATTTTAATTATGAGATTTCTGTTGTTTAAATTTTGCGCCCTGCACTTTCACTGGCTGTTGTCATATCGATCTCGTTAACGGGATTTCAGCCGTAATAAGTTTTAAAGAATCAGTGTTCATTATTCATTTAAAAGACAATTTAACTGGTAAAGAGGTATACTTATATAACCTATGCAGAAAAATAGACATACATTTTTACATCGAATTAGGCATTGATTATGGCTCTAAATTGCAGGACAAAGGTGTTTGAAAAATGCTAAATTCCCGACCCCCACCATCCTCACGCACTTCACGCCCCCTCTAAAATAATACTGGCTTTATGCCCCAGCTGTAAATACAGCATTTAATATATATGGTATAGTTTTTGTTATCTTGTTGTCTACAATGATCAATCACGACACAATCTTCCTTGGGCAGTGTATATATGAAATACAGTTAAATGGAGACAATAAGGGGCCAAATGTAATTTGGTTGTAAATTGTATTGCGAGTCGGCCACAGGCTTATAAAGCTGTCACTGGCTGTTCTCAGTGCTGTATTCAGTCTAAACCCCATGGCGACTGTCGGTTAAGTTTGTGCTGGACCTGCTGAACCCCATGCTCTAGAAGCCTCCTTTGCCCCGGCTTGTGTTCTGGTTCAGAGAAAACCCAGGAACATAAGGAACTTCCGCTTCTCTCTCAGTCTTTCTCCTCTCCGCAATTGGCGTTCTGAGTTTTCAAGTTTTCGGGCACTTGGAAGGCTGGGATATATGGGCTAGCAGAGCATTTCAAGGGGGAAGCAGCCATTTCAATGAGGAATAAAAACACTTTTCCAAGGGTTATTGTATGGTTACCAAGAAAAACAAGACATCTTTTGCAGACCCGCAGCCCAGACTAAATTAATGTATCCACTGTGTACACATCATTTAAATAATATCTGCTCTGGCATTTGTTATAAAAAAAAAAAAAAATGTAATCTGTTTTTCATTGACTACGTGGAGCAGATGTGTCATTTGAACAGATATTTAATTTAAAACGTTTGAAGCATCAAACAAGACCTTTAAATTGTTCTTTCGCACATATAGTCCATGAGCCAGGGGGGTTGGTCGGGCTCACTCCAGGTGACTATGTCGCATGTTAACAATAGAAGCCTAGTTTATTTTACACACTGCTTTAGCACACTCTGCCAAACCGGATGTCTTAGCCGTGTCTGAATCCTGGCTTAGGAAAACCACCAAAAACCCTGAAATCTCCATCGCTAACTATAACATTTTCCACCAAGATAGAACTGCCAAAGGAGGCGGTATTGCAATCTACTGCAAAGATAGCCTGCAGAGTTCTGTATTACTATCCAAGTCTGTACCCAGACAATTCGAGCTTCTACTTCTAAAAATTCACCTTTCCAGAAACAAGTCTCTCACTGTCGCCGCTTGCTATAGACCTCCCTCTGCCCCCAGCTGTGCCCTCGATACCATATGTGAATTGATTGCCCCCCATCTACTGTATCTTCTGAGCTTGTGCTACTAGGTGACCTAAACCGGACATGCTTAACACCACGGCCATCCTACAATCTAAGCTTGATGCCCTCAATCTCACACAAATTATCAATGAACCTACCAGGTACAACTCCAAATCCATAAACACGGGCACCCTCATAGATGTCATCCTAACTAACTCGCCCTCCAAATACCCCTCTGCTGTTTTCAATCAAGATCTCAACTGCCTCATTGCCTGCATCCGTAATAGGTCTGTGACCAAACGACCACCCCTCATCACTGTCAAACACTCCCTAAAACACTTCTGCGAGCAGGCCTCTCTAATCGACCTGGCCGGGGTATCCTGGAATGACATTGACCTCATCCCGTCAGTAGATGATGCCTGGCTATTCTTTAAAAGTGCCTTCCTCACCATCTTAAGTAAGCATGGCCCATTCAAAAAAAATTGAACTAGGAATAGATATAGTCCATGGTTCACTCCAGACCTGTCTGCCCTTGACCAGCACAAAATCATCCTGTGGCGTTCTGCATTAGCATCAAATAGCCCCCGTGATATGCAACTTTTCAGGGAAGTTAGGAACAAATATACACAGGCAGTTAGGAAAGCTAAGGCTAGCTTTTTCAAACAGAAATTTGCATCCTGTAGCACTAACTCAAAAAAGTTATGGGACACTGTACAGTCCATGGAAAATAAGAGCACTTCCTCCCAGCTGCCCACTGCTCTGAGGCTAGGAAACACTGTCACCACCGATAAATCCACTATAATTGAGAATTTCAATAAGCATTTCTCTACGGCTGGCCATGCTTTCCACCTGACTACCCCTACCCCGCTCAACTGCCCGGCACCCTCCACAGCAACCCGCCAAAGCCCCCACCATTTCTCCTTCGGTTATCCCCCTCTTCAAAGGGGGTGACGCTCTAGACCCAAACTGCAACAGACCTATATCTATCCTACCCTGTCTTTCTAAGGTCATCGAAAGCCAAGTTAACAAACAGATTACCGAACATTTCGAATCCCACCTTACCTTCTCCGCTATACAATCTGGTTTCAGAGCTGGTCATGGGTGCACCTCAGCCACGCTCAAGGTCCTAAACGACATCATAACCGCCATCGATAAGAGACATTACTGCGCAGCCATATTCATTGACCTGGCCAAGGCTTTCGACTCTGTCAATCACCACATTCTTATTGGCAGACTCGACAGCCTTGGTTTCTCAATTGATTGCCTCGCCTGGTTTACCAATTACTTCTCTGATAGAGTTCAGTTTGTCAAATCGGAGGGCCTGTTGTCCGGACATCTGGCAGTCTCTATGGGGGTGCCTCTATGGGGGTGCCGCAGCGCTCCAATGGATAGCAACTGTCTTCGAGTCCGACACAAGCTCACATTTAAATCGCATGAAAGCCAGGGCTATGGCAAAAACAGAGTCTCCTTTTGAAAATCTATTGTTTAAAATGATATCCCCCATTTGCCCTGAATACCTCTGTTGATCCTACATCTATTGTATGCAGTAATAATGAGCCTATGAACCAAAGTTACACTGTAAGCACTGAGGTGGTGTGCCCTAGTAGGAAGACCACTGTGTGCAGCACACGCTGCACTATCAGCTCCAATATAAATAACACGAGCATGTCTACTTCTGATAAGCTTCCCAGTAAAGCATTAACTTCTTGAGAATACAGGGGGTGCTATTTTCCCATTAGCATAATTTGCTCTACAGATTAAACTGCCTCTTATTCAATGATTGCTCTTACTATATGCATATAAATAATACCATTGGAAAGAAAACAATCTCTAGTTTCTAAAACCGTTTCAATTTTGTCTCTGAGTGATACAGAAGTCATTTGACAGCACTTTCCATGACCAAGAAGAAAAAAGCAAGATGTGTATGCCAGCTTCAACGCTCTGCCTATATATGGTCGTGCCCCCTATGACCCGAAACACACCTCATTGGCCTTCCTCTGGGTGTCAAGAGGACGTCAGAGGAAAAATATCTTGTTTATCTGGGACTGACGTGAAATGAGAGCTAATTCTTTGGCGTGACCGACAACTTCCGGTTGTCTAAATCGTGCGACTTGTAGCTGCGATTGTCTTCTGTTGTGCGGCCATTATGGATGAAAACTATCTCCGTCTCGAAGTTTGTTTGATACATGTGACCAGATCATCGTAATGTATGTTTTTTCAATATAGTTTAATCAGATTATTTGAATTTTTTCGGGAGTTTTGTGGTGTTCCGTTGTCTGATTTTATTTACGTTTGAGAGATCCGTGCCACTCGACCAGTACCTGTGCTAAATGGAGTGGGAAAGGAACAATTCTGAACGGAACCAACGACTCATCTTGACAAAGGACACTTTGATCAACATTCTGATGAAAGATCAGCCATAGTAAGACCCAATTTACGATGTTATATCATATCTGTTGTGCATGTGAACTGGCCGTGGGCGCCTAGCCGAATCTGCCTGGTATAGCTATGCTAATTTAGCGCTACATTTTGTTTTCGTTATATAACATTTAATAAATCGGAAATATTGTTTGGATTCACCAGATGTTGGGCTTTCAATATCTGTACGCTGTGTATTTTTCTGAAATGTTTTAAGATGAGTAATTCGTTATATGACGTTGGTCTCTGTAATTGTTCTGGCTGGGTCAGCACTATTTCAGATTGCAGCTGCAATGTAGAACTGTGATTTATACCTGAAAAATTCACATTTTTCCCCAAAAAAACTATGCTATACCATAAATATGTTATCAGACTGTCATCTTATGAAGTTGTTTCTTGGTTAGTGGCTATATATATTTTTATTTAGTCGAATTAGTGATAGCTACTGACGCAGGAAAAAGCTGTTGGGAGTAAAAAAATCGTGTCCTTTGCTAACGTGGTTAGCTAATAGATTTACATATTGTGTCTTCCCTGTAAAACATTTTAAAAATCTGAAATGGTGGCTTTATTCACAAGACCTGTATCTTTCATCTGGTGTCTTGGACTTGTGATTTAATGATATTTAGATGCTACAAGTTACTTGTGACGCTATGCTAGCTATGCTACTCAGTGGGGGGGGGGGGTGGGGGGTGCTTCCGGATCAGGGTTGGTGACTCGTGAGAAGTTAACCTGTCTCGGGTAGGGGGCAGTATTTTCACGTCTGGATGAAAAGCGTGCCCGGAGTAAACTTCCTGTTACTCAGTCCCAGAAGCTAGGATATGCATATAATTGGTAGATTAGGATAGAAAATACTCTAAAGTTTCTAAAACTGTTAAACATAAGACGTTACCGTTTTTAATATCCCATTGGTAGGATAGTCTTAATCATAGATCATCCAGTTTGTTTTCCAATGATTGCATGTTGGCCAATAATACGGAGGGTAGTGGTGGTTTACCTACTCGTCTGCAAAATATTACAAGGCACCCCACCCTCCTCCGTCTTTTCTTCACTCTGATGACAGGGATTTGGGCATTTTCTTGACAAAGCAGTAGATCCTTTGCAATTGACTCAGTAAAGAAAAAATCTTCATCCAGTTCGAGGTGAGTCATCGCTGTTCTGATGTCGAGAAGCTCTTTTCGGTCATAAGAGATGGTAGGAGCAACATTATGTACAACATGAGTGACAAAAAATACGAAAAAACAAACAGAATAGCACAGTTGGTTAGGAGCCGGTAAAACGACAGCCATCCCCTCTGGCGTCATTATTAACTGCTATTGAAACAATGGGAGTGGTAGGGCCTATGGCAGGATGCTTAAAAAAGCATGCCCAAATCACAACCCAAATATCATAACAAGTTGCACGTATAGAATATTGGAGGATATTATGGGATATAAGGTATTTATGTCAAATGTATTAATGTAAAAAAAAAATCTACAGAGATTACACACCTACACACCAATAAAGTGCCTTTAGAAAGTTCACGCCCCTTGACCTTTTCCACATTGTGTTGTGTTATAGCTTGTCACTGGCCTACACACAATACTCTATAATGTCAAAGTGGAATTATATATATTTTTTTTTTCCATTTTTACAAATTAATAAAAAAATGAAAAGCTGAACGGTCTTGAGTCAATAAGCATTCAACCCCTTTGTAATTGCAACCATAAATAAAATCAGGAGTAACAACTTGCAAGTCACATAATAAGTTGATTGGACTCACTCTGTGTGCAATAAATAGTGTTTGACATGCTTGTTTAATGACTACCCCACACATACAATTATCTGTAAGCAGTAGTGTTGCATCGGTAACATCATAAAGAATTGCAATATTACAACCTGTGTTGTGATAATTGCGTTGTTTGCTCTATAACCTGTTAGTTCTTATGCCTTGCGACTGTGATATATATGCCTAAGGGCGAGACAATAAGAAAACACAGCGGCAGAAAAAAGGTGTGGTTGAAACCGGAGAGCAACCTCTGTCCTGTGAAGTCCACAAACCATATTGCATGTAGAAAACAGTTACATGACCTACAGCATGGTCAAGCAAGTTAATGTTTCCGACATTTCCAGACTACTATTGATTTAGAACTAAGGAGAGTTACCGCAAGTCGCAAAGAATACAGGAGCTGTCTCTACTATTCCAGCACCATTTCAACTTCAGCATTTTAACATCATAAAATCACCTTTGCTTAGTCTAATACAGTGACAACTAAATTATATCAAAAACCATTTAGTCCAATCAACGTAGGCTAAATATGATTTGGCTGTCTGTGGTTCTGATTTCGCTCTGTGTTTGTGTGTGTGTGTGGACATGTTAGGAGCTACGGTTAGTTTTAGGCTTAGGAGCTTGTGTTAGGTTTAGGCTTAATGTTAGGTTTTCGGGTTAAGGTTAGGGTTAAGGGTAGGGTTAGGGTACGGGTTAAGGTTAGTGTTTGATTTAGGGTTAGGGAAAATAGGATTTTGAATGAGACTGAATATTGTGTCCCCACAAGGTTAGCTGTAGAAAAATGTGTGTGTGTGTGAATGAGCACGCGTGTTCGTGCAAGTAGAAAACAACATATTGACTCACCCTACTTGTAAAGAAACGCCAATGCCATCGTCCTCTCTTTCATGTTGACGAAACGGTCTATGACTCATTCATACAGTTCTCTTTAGTTTTTGTTGTCATAGGCTACCTGGCTAAAATGCTTGCTCGCAAGCCTAACTTCCTTTCATGGGCAATGATGAGCCAACTAGCTAACATTAGCCTATTACATCTAGCTACATATTGAACTTCCATTCTCTCAGGCACAATGTATGAATGGGCACAATGTATGAATTTATGGTTGGTCCAAATCCCTATCTCCATCCATGGTTAATTTAGGAAAGGACAAATTTGAGCTATCCAGCTAGCCACCGGTGGACAACAACACAACGAGATGCAACAATTCAAGTTTTTCTGTTCATAACGTTTTGCTCTCAATGTGATGTGATTGATGTGAAGCCAAATCTAAACTGTCTTCCCTTAAAACCTTTCTTTGGCATGCCAGGATCATTCACAGTGGAGCTCACTCAGTTATGCTCAACGCTGACATGCTATTATTTTCTACCTTCTTTTATCATGGGAGGCCAAATACTCAATGGCTTCCCTTGCATTCAATGCTACAGGTGGCAACAATGTAATACTATTTTTGACCAGACAGCATCAGATAGATGGGTTATAAATACAGATACAGAAGGGCGCTGTTTCGCTCTCTCGGATGCTCTCTTCGGTGAGAGACATTCAGCCACTTGCGAATTGAAGGAAAATTGTTAAACACAGAGAGACAAAAGATACATTATTTTAGACGTTTTTCTTGGTTAGTTTTTTGGGGGAGCCTGGCTTCCCTTGTCATCCATGAATACACACCACTATCTCTGTAATGTCTCTCAGTCGATCAGTGAATTTCAAGCACAGATTCAACCACAAAGACCAGGGAGGTTTTCCAATGCCTCACAAAGAGGTGCAATATTGGTAAAAAAAAAAAAGCAGACATTGAATATCCCTTTGAGCATGGTGAAATTATTAATTACACTGCATAGTCTATCAATACACCAAGTCACTAAAAAGATACAGGCATCCTTCCTAACTCAGTTGCCAGAGAAGAAGTAAACCACTCAAGGATTTCACCATGAGGCCAATGGTAACTTTTAAACAGTTACAGAGTTTAATGATAGTGTGAAAAGAAGGAAGCTTGGACAGAATACAAATGTTCCAAAACTTGCATCCTGTTTGCAATAAGACATTAAAGTAAATCTGCAAAAGATGTGGCAAAGAAATTAACTTAATTGAATATAAATCGTTAATCTAGTACAATGCATCACTGAGTACCACTTTCAATATTTTCAAGCATGGTGGCGGCTGTATCATGGTATGGGTATGCTTGTCATCGGCAGGGACTAGGGAGTTGTTTTATGATAAAAATACGGAATAGAGATAAGCACAGGCAAAATCCTTGAGGAAAACCTGGTTCAGTCTACCATCCAACAGACACTGGGAGACAAAATCACCTTTCAACAGGACAGTAACGTAAAACACAAGGCCAAATATGCACTGGAGTTGCTTACCAAGACCACATTGTTTCAATGTGAATGACCTCTCTGTTCCTGAGAGTCCTTACAGTTTTGTCTTAAATTGTCTTGAAAATCTATGGCAAGACTCTAAAATGGCAATATAGCAATGATTAACAACCAACTTGACAGAGCTTGAATAATTTAAAAAAGAATAATGTGCAAATATTGTACAATCCAGGTGTGTAAAGCTCTTAGACTTATCCAGAAAGACTCACAGCTGGGCTCCCAAGTGGCGCAGCGGTCTAAGGCACTGCATCTCAGTGCGAGAGGTTTCACGACAGACACCCTGTTTCAAATACAGGCTGTATCACAACCTGGCTGTGATTGTGAGTCCCATAGGGTGGTGTACAATTGGCCCAGTGTATTCTGGGTTTGGCCAGTGTAGGCCATCATTGTAAATAAGAATTTGTTCTTAACTGGCTTGCCTAGTTCAATAAAAAATAGAATTGCTGCCAAAGGTGATTCAGGGATGTGAATGAAATAAATAATATTTTCAGTAAATTCTAAAAACATGTATTCACTTTGTCATTATGGGGTATTGTGTGTAGATGGCAGGAAGAAATATATATTTAATCAATATTGCATTCCGTCTGTAACACAATAAAATGCAAAATGCACATCGACTTGGTACAGGTACTACCTGTATAAAAACATTTTATTTTTTATTTGTTTTTGTTATTCACTATTCACTGTGTATTTATTCTTTGTATCACTATTTATATTTTATCTTTAACTCTGCATTGTTGGAAAAGGAGCCGTAAGTAAGCATTTCACTGTTGTTTACGAAGCATGTGACAAATACAATTTGTGTTCTCTGTTTTTCTGTTGCCAGTTCTTGTCTCGTCAAGCCTACCAGTGTTTTTCTCATTCTCATGTTTTCTCTCTAGTCCCTGTTTTCTAGTTTTCCTGGTTTTGACCTTTCTGACTGCTGTTCTGTACCTTGTGACACCGCCCTGGATTACTGAACTCTGCCTGCCCTGACCTTGAGCCTGCCTGCCGGTCTGTACCTCTCAGACTCTGCTCTGGATTACTGACCTCTGCCTGGACCTGTCGTTTGCCTGCTCCCTGTTTTGTAAATAAACGTTTGTTATTTCAAACTGTCTGCATCTGGGTCTTATCCTGAGCCGTGATAAGTACAATCTTATGCGTACATGGGGTGTATTATCTCGGCAGACGATCTATTTTGTAAAAATCACTGATACAGGTACCCCTCCACAATGGTTGTATGGATAACTTGTAATTATGTCCCCAGATAAACCTAGATTCAGACAAAGGTCCTATTTATCAAATGACTATAGGCAGAAGTAGGTGTTTTTGGCTGGGATCAAAATGACCCCGAAGGACTTGAATGTTTAAAAAGTCCATATTGATTCAGAAACACTAAACAATGATTTACTTTAGTTAAGAACAAGTCGATCGACAAAGTCATGACATTTTGGAAGAATTTAATGAACCACCTTTGGTCTATGATGAAAAATATGACCCAGTCAGTAGTATGAGGGGTACATTACTGAAATACAAAGAAAATACTTTTTTTTGTCAAGTTCCTTAAATGTGCTGAGCATGTTCCAAACCCAAGCAACTATCCTGCACCTTTCCCAGAAAGTTGTGGGAAGGTTGTATGCAAAATAGCCATAGGACAACCACACTCTCGCCAAGCACCCAGAACGTTACGCGCTAGCTGGGGTGACATTGTTTGTCATAGGGTAAAAACCCTATGGCTATAAAAATATTGGGATGTATTGATGAAAGAAAGCGTAATTACACACAGAAAGCTACCATTTCTACACTGCTATCACACAACTATAGGGACATAGACCTTTAAAAAAATCACTATGAGACATCGTCACCCCAAGTGAGCCCAACGGCCCAAATTTGGGGGTCTGGCTCATGGACTATTATGAATATCTAAGAACTGGACATATAAATGCACTTGTCTCTACTCTACACCTACACAATTAACATTCTGAGCACAAGACTGAGGAGCCCACCCATTGGAAGAAAAAAAAACTTGTAATTGGATGAGATTGGTCATTGTATTGATTCAGAGAGACACGGAGACAATGGATATGTTCCAAAGAGCTGAGAAACAATGGGACAGAGTGAGTGAGAGTGGGACAGAGACAGACTGAGAGAGATTGAGAGAGAGAGAGAGGAGCTGGGAGGGAGAGAAATGGAGGGGAGCGCAGGAGAGAACAACATTCCCCAGTCGGCCTGGTTAATTGCAGGGGATTGGAACCAGATGCCGAGGCACAGTGACGTGATCTGAGGAGACCTTGAAGGCCCTGATGGTTTGAAAGGGAAAGGGGGATAGGAAAGATAGAAAAGATGAAGGAGGACAGCTAGAGATAGGGAGGATTACTATAACAACCGATAGATAAGAGAAATTGATGACGTTAATGAGCGAAAGCTAGGATATATTCAAGTTAATCAAATGAAGAGGAAATGGCGTAGGCAGGAAAAGAGGGAGACAATATCAGAAAAAGGAAATTATGAGAGTGACCATAACCAAAAAGAGTGGACTTTCTCACATGGCATGGTTACCATACAAAACTAACCTGCAATTCTTCTTAGAAATAGTATTTAATGCACGTTGATTCTGCTTGTTCACTCGAAATCCCTCCCCTGCTGGAGTCTGAGCAGACAGACTGAACCACTAGACATGCCTAATCAAATGAAGCATTTTCTGCCTCTCTACTGCGTATTGTTTAAACAGAAATGTCTGCCTCTTAATGACAAATGAAGTTGGAACTGTAGCATTCTTAGGAGAAATGCTCTGTCGTTGTTTGAATGATTTGCTTCCAATGCTCAATTATGGTGAATTCCAGCTGAACACGTGAGAGAAAAACAATGAAGATGAATGGAGAGAGAGGGAGAAAACACTGACTGATCTGTCTTTGACAAATTTCCTCAAGTGAAGTACATTTTTTGTCTCATCAGACCACAGAATCTTTTGACTTATGCTCTCAGAGTCTGTCACGTGCCTTTTTGCAAACTCCATGCATGCTGTCATGTGCCTTTTTCTCGGGAGTGGCTTCAGTCCTGCTACTTTACCATAAAGCCCAGATTGGTGAAGTGCTGTAGAAACTGTTGTCCTTCTGGCAGGTTCTCCCATCTCAGGCAAAGAACTGTATTTCTGTCAGAGTGGTCATTAAGTTCTTGGCAACAGTCAGAGGAGTGGTGAGGGATATGTTAATGTCAGAAGTTAGCCACACTGCTCGTTTGTCAGAATTATGAAATCACAAACAGAAAAGTATTATATTTAGAGTCTTTTTACCTGTTTTTTTCACACCTATTCCTTACTTAATCCATCAAGACAATGTGCTGTAGGACGTTGGTACCCATTCTCCTCATTGAATTAGTGAGAAATGGATGAATGGGGGTTAATTGTTCATCTTACTTCACAAGATGGCGTAGCAGTAAGACGTGTGTTGTTTTGTCCCGTGTAAATATTATTTTTATATATATATTTTTTTATATATTTCAATATATTTCAGACTCTTTTTTTCAATTTTCGAGTTAAATATACCTTCCTCACCCAATGTGGTATGGATCTGCTTTTTTTTGGACCTTATAACTGGAACCACCATCAGAAGATAGCCATCAGAAGCTAGCCAGCTTATTAGCTGCTAGTTATTTAGTCACTGTTAGCCACTGCTAGCGGTCTTTACATTTAGCTCAGACACCAGCTGCCTTAGCCTGGATAATACCTGCCAGTCTGCACAGCGCGATATCAGCCCTGAGCATATCGGACTGCTTTTTTCCACTACATCCCCGGAATCCTGCCACAAGCTCTGGGCCATCGCAGCAAGCTAGCTGCTACCGAGTGGCTATTGTGGCTAACGCCCTTGTGGCTATTGTGTGTCTATTTTGGCTAACGCTACTTGCGAGCACCAGTTAGCCTCGAGCTAGCCTCGAGCTAGGCCCATCTCCCGGCTAGCCAACAAAGTACACCAACTACAATACCTCTCTTGCCAATTGGCCTGGACCCTTTGTCGACATGGAGCCCCGCCGATCCATCACGAATGGTCTGCTGACATAATTAGGCTGATGTGCTCTCAACCGGCCTCTGCGTCGTGGATCTCGGTGAAGAACCATCTGCTTCCCCCGGCCCGCTAGCTTTCTGAACGCCGTGTCTCCTGCTCGCCTAGTGTAGGAACGACTACCGAACGGCTCCCCGTGTCATCTATTGCTGCTCATTGGACCCTATGATCACTCGGCTAGACAGCTGATGCCTGCTGGACTGTTCATTAACACGGTACTTCATTTTTTTTATCTGTCGGCCCCAGCCTCGAACTCAGGCCCTGTGTGTAGCTAACTGACCCTCACTGCCCATTCATCTGCTCTTTTGCATACCAGTATTTTTACATGCACATCCTCATCTGCACATCTATAACTCCAGTGTTAATTTCCTAAATTGTAATTACTTCGCCACGATGGCCTATTTATTGCCTTACCTCCTTACTTCTTTCGCACACACTGTATACAGATTTTCCTATTGTTTTATTGACTGTACGTTTGTTTATCCCGTGTGTAACTCGGCGTTGTTTTTGTCGCACTGCTTTGCTTTATCTTGGCCATGTCGCAGTTGTAAATGAGAACTTGTTCTCAACTGGCCTACCTGCTTAAATAAAGGTGAAATAAAAAATAAAAATATACTGAATTTAAAGGAGGGTGAAGAGGTTGATTTCATTTAGAAAGATAATAGTGTAATGATGAGTTTGTGTAACATACTGACCACAACGAAATAAATGTACACATGCATGTTATTCAATCATTGCACCCACACTGCTCACGGACGTCAGTGAGTGTTTGCGTGGCCAGGCGCTAAAATAGAAATTGGTTATATTTGTGATGCTCAACACGCTGCAAGTCAGACCTCTCCCATCTCCTCATTGGTTTTTAGGAGCATATACCCACGTGGGTGATTGAAAGATGAACTTAGGTCCATACTACGGCAGGTTGTAGTAATGCTATAAAGTTGGTTGCCAACCGCCATATAAAGTCCAAAAAAGAAAAAGAAGCCTTAAGGATGGAAGAGAGATGATGAGAAACAAACGCGGTTTACCGTTTTATCAGTGGATTAATTGTCGGAGTTGAGGATCTTGTGTGTTTCAGGTAAATTAATAACCCAATTGTTTATATACCAGGACACAATTAGCTAGCAATAGCAAGCCAGCGAAATAAATTGCCATAAATGTTTAATGCTTTTTGACCTGTCCCCAAATTAATATAATTAGTTCAGAGTTTGTTTTGATATTTCAACCTCCTTGTCCTGATCGCTTCTGGGTTGGGTGAACAAAATCAACGTGCTCTCGTAGGCGCACGCGGACGCACACGGGTGTCCGTTTCGGTCAGCATGTTAAGATATGCCTATTTATCAGCAGCAAATAATTTGAACGCATGCCTTGCGGGTTGATGTCATGTTTACTCGCGATCCCCCTCTCCGGCACTCGACGTCACCAGTTGTCTCATTATTACGCACACCTGTCACCATCGTACACTCACCTGGACTCCATCACCTTCCTGATTACCTCAACTATATCTGTCACTCCCCTTGGTTCTTTCCTCAGACGTTACTGACTCTGTTTCTGTTTCATGTCTGTACGCTGTTTATGTTTCTTGTTTTGTTCCATTATTTATTACATTTGCACTCCCTGTACTTGCTTCCCGACTCTCAGCGTACATGTTACCGTTGATTCCATTCTCGTTGACGTTTTACTTTGTAAAAATAAGCTGTTATGGGACTGTTTTATTTACTATAACTCTATTCCTAAACTAATTTATTGTAAGGGAAACAAAAACATACTACATGTTGCAGTAGGCCTTTATAATTATGCAAAACATATCCTTGACTCTGTCTAGCCAAGCAAACGATGCCAGCCCACTGAATGAATGACAAATTGATGGAATGGGCGATAATTGTGCAAGTTACTTCACAATCAAATTTAAATTAGGCCTAACTGAATGATGAAGGCGAAGAGGTTGATTTAATTGAGAAAAACAATAATGTAATGATGAGTTTGGGTTATGCCTGTTTATCAGCGTTGGTGCTCATGTTAATAATTTGTCCGAAAGGTTTGCAGGTTGATACCATTCTGTTTCATATTTTACTTTGTAAAAATAAGCTGTTATGGGACTATAACTCTATCACTAATCAAATATATTGTAAGGGAAACAAAAACATGATACATGTTGCAGTAGGCCTTTAGAATAATGCAAAACATATCCTTGACTCTATCCAAGTTGATAAGTGGGAAACAAACGATGCCAGTCAGCCTGCACAGCCGGCCCATCGAAACTACACCTAAACTATACCCAAACTAATTTCAAACATAATAAGAGTTCGCCTATAGACAAGATTACATTGACAAACTAATGAGTGACAATATTAGGCCTACAAACTAATAAGTGACAATATTAGGCCTATCAGTTGTCAAATTGTACATGAAGAGATGGGCACATCTTGTAATTGACAGATGCAGGGAAAGGAGCATCACTTTATCAAATCCTTCAGAGTCACATGCAGGTAAAACATTGTGATTTCTACTGTATATAGTATCTGCAAGAGCATATTCTGCAGTTTCTATGACGCTTACCTTTGTCAAATAACTCTCAAAATTCAAGAGGTGCATGTCTTGTTCCAAATGTCACTTTTTCCAAGAATATCGTTCTGCCCATGCATTCAGCACATGACCACTCGAGCGGCAGTATTGCTCTGGCTACTAAGCAAAAACTAGTAACTTAATACACGTAAAATTACAATATGTTATTCTGTTGTCAATGGATGAATGGGCGATAGAAACTGATAATGGTGCATCTGACTTCAGTTAAGTTTTGGTTAGCCGTCTTTGTCGAAACCAAGTACTCGCTCAATGGCTTTCCATATCAGGAGAAAGATGAAACCAGGCCAGTGGATAAGCGACAGTGAGAATGTGGTTTTGAGACTCTTGGAGCCTTACATGGGCAAAGGCAGAAATGTGACCATGGACAACTTCTTAATATCAATTTCCCTGGCAGACAATCAAAGAAGACTAGCCTGCTCAGAACAGTGAACAAGCTGCCCCCCTCTGCGCAAAACAACATACCAGCAGAGCTGTACTCCCCATCAGCGATGGAGAGTGTAAAGCAACACTCATGGTGTACAGATGTAAAATCCCACTGGATCTGGGATGTGAGGTTTGTAAGAACCACATGAACGCCAAGAATAAAGCTACAGGCCACCAAGACAGCAGGTCCTGCTCTCTCTCTTCCCCAAGCACCACAGCTCCCACTCAGGAAAATGAAGACACAATGTCAAGTCGGTAGGTGCACACAAAACAAACTGTGTGCAGTGCAACCAATTTGTTTGTGGGGCTTGCTCACACAAAGCCTTGAAGCTGTGTGCTGACGGTGGACCCAAGGCATTAAGAGGAGACGTGATTGATTCATGTGTAAAGGCGCGGGTATAAGGGCACAATACAGTGTCGGATACAATCAACAAATTACTGTTTTTATATTGTCATGAGTATATATTTCCACGAATATGCAAAAATCCTTTATAATTGTTCATGCACTGGTGCTTTTGTTTAGGAAAACAGCAAATAATTTCACCTGTGCACTTGGCTGGTTATATTATTATTATTATCATCTTTTTCGTTTCTACTTTGCACTGTAATGTTTTTATTGTAAGGAAAATGAAAATATACTTTAAGCCTAGTTTTTCTCTAGGACTTTGTAGAATTATACAAAACATATAATTGAGTCTATATTTTCCCATTAATATTTATTCATGCAATTAATCCTTTACAAAAGTTAATGCACTATTTATCAAGCAGTTATTTATCAAGGTTGATATACATCTAATGCTAGAGGACACCAGGCAACGTCCTCTAGTGGGTACTTATATGCTGAAAGGCCAGGCGGTTCTAGTGTTAAAGTACTTTTAATATGGAATTTTCAATCAAATGTTGGGATCCATTTTATAAGCACATTAAACGCACTGCAGACTTGGCCTTTGGTAACCCGTCTTCTCACATGGCTGAGGTGTGCGGTAATTCCGTGGCAGCGCACAGTCTGTCATGTGTTAATGCTTACTTAATAACCTTTTACTGCAATGGGATAAATCAGGGTCATACAGAGTGTTTCTTGGTACTCTTAAACAAATCTACTTTAAAACAAAATTATACACCTCACACACATGGTTATGGAGTTTAAAAATATATACTGAACAAAAATATAAACACAACATGCAACAATTTCATTGATTTTACCTGAGTTACATTTCATATGAGGAAATCAGTCAATTTAAATGAATTAATTAGGCCCTAAGTTATGGATTTCACATGATTGGGAATACAGATATGCATCTGTTGGTCACAGATACCTTAAAAAAATAGGCCTCGCAATGGGCCTTAGGATCTCTTCACGGTATTTTGTGCATTCAAATTGCCATCGATAAAATGCAATTTTGTTCATTGTCCATAGCTTATGCCTGCCCAAACCAGAACCTCACCGCCACCATGGGGCACTCTGTTCACAACGTTGATATCAGCAAAACACTCACCCACACAACTCCATAAACGTGATCTGCGGTTGTGAGGCCGGATTGGATTGGGTAAACGACCATACCAAATACCAGAAGCTCGGAGGGCGGCAGTCCAGCCGAAAGTGACAACAATGCTCGAGATGGGGTTACTGGAGGAGTCCGACAGTGAGTAGTCTAGCCCTATAGTGCTGCTTCTGAAACCTGACGGAACTGTCCACTTTTGCAATGACTTCCGGGGCCTGAACAAGGTCATTAAATTTGACGCCTACCCCAGAGGAAGTAATCGACTGCTTGGGGAAGGCAAGATACGTCAGCACCCTGGAAATGGCGAAGAGGTCCTGGCCGGTGCCGCTGGCAGCGGCCTCCCATGAGAAGATGGCCTTCTCCACCCTGGGGGGGCTATACCCTTACTGAGTTCTTCCTTTCGGGCTCCACGGGGCTCCAGCGACCTTTCAGCGACTCATGGACCATGTCCTGCACCAGCACTGTGAGTACACTACTACTTATTTGATTGATATAATCGTGCAAAGTGACAGTTGGGAGTCCCCTCTCTGTAGGTTACAGGCGGTGGTGGATGCGCTAAGAGATGCGGGGCTGACCGCGAACCCCCTCAAGTGCAAGCTGGGCTACACCGAGGTGGAGTACATGGGCTATCGAGTCATTCGAGTCATTCTGGAATGGCCGGTCCTCCGAACCAAGAGGCAGGTGAAGTCGTTCCCGGGGTTAGCAGGCTACTACAGACGATTTGTACCTAGCTTTGCCGCAATAGCTTCTCCCCTCACAGACATAACGAAGGCACGACTACCCTAGACGGTGCGATGGACGGAGGACACAGAGGCGGCGTTCCAGGCCCTGAAGGATGCGCGACGTTCGCACCCTGTACTCGTCGCCCCGGACTTCTCAAAACACCTCCTGGTCCAGTCTGACACAGTGGTAGGGGCCGTCTTGTCCCAAATGCAGTAAGGCAAGGAGTACCCCATCATGTTTGTCAGCAGGAAGTTCACCCTGATCACTGACCATGCCCCCTTGTGTGGATGGCAAGTGGTATGGACACAAATTACCGATTTGTACCTAACTGCTGGTTCCTGTCCTTACAGCGATTCTCCTTATTTGTCATCCACAGGTCGGGGGCCCAGCACAGGAGGGATACAAACCTAGCTCTGAGCACGCATCTACCCCGGGGGTTGGTGATAGAGGGGAAGTATGTGCCGTGACGTTGGCTCCCTCTGCTGGGAGTATACGGCTGGGCACCCCGGCCTGGCCCGAAGAAGAGGTAATTATGGGAGAGTAACAACCAGCTGTGCAATCCACATAAAGGGAGCACCGTGGCACACCACAAGAGAAGACAGAGAGACAGACACGGAGCCGAATCTGAGGTGGACCGAGCCAAACCTAAGTGATTTTGTTATGTTAATTTTGTTGCCTAATAAAGTCGTGTTTTCTGACTAGAACCTAGAACCTGTCTCTGTGTTTACCTTTGCACGTTCAACCCAACACCCCACGGTTTACCACAAGTGTAAGACACTTGTACCATGTCAGAAATACAGTTCAAATATATAACATTTTGAGTTTGCATCCCAATATTACACTTTATATACAGTACCAGTCAAACATTTGGAAACACCTATTCATTTCCAAGTGAGTGCAAAGCTGTCATCAAGTCAAAGGGTGGCTACTTTGAAGAATCTCAAATATAAAATATATATTTGTTTAATTAACACTTTTTTGATTACAACATGATTCGATTTGTGTTATTTCCCAGTGATCATGTCTTCACTATTATACTACAATGTAGAAAATAGTAAAAATCAAGAAAAAGCCTTTAATGAGTAGGTGTCCAAACTTTTGACGGTTACTGTACTTCACAGAAGACTAACAGATAACAAAACTGTTGAACATAGAAATACCGAATTTTCGACAGATTTTTCTTGTCAATAGGGGGGCGCTGTTTTCACTTTGGAAAAAATCGTGCCCAAATGAAACGGCCTCGTACTCTTTTCTAGATCATACAATATGCATATTATTATTACTATTGGATAGAAAACACTCAGAAGATTCTAAAACTGTTTGAATTATGTCTGTGAATGAAACAGAACTCATTTTGCAGCAAACTTCCATGCAGGAAGTGAAAAATCTGAAAACGAGGCTCTGTTTCAGGGCCTGCCCATTCAACTGGCTATTATTTATCGATATGCATGCACTTCATACGCCTTCCACTAGATGTCAACAGGCAGTGGAAGGTGAAATGGGGTGTCTAGCTTGATCTGAGGCCGAACAAGAGCTTTTGGAGTGGCAGGTCAGGAATTTTCTTTGTCTACCAAGGCGCGCGAAGTACCTCGACATTGTCTTCTGATAAGCGTTCGGTATACACGGCGGATATCTCCGGCTCTGATTTTATTTGATACATGTGATAATAACATCATAAAGTAGTTTTTGTCAACCGAGTTTTATCAGTTTATTCAACGTTTATTGGGACTTTTGGAATTTTCCGTTCTTTGCGCCAAGAGAAGATGGGCATGTTCGCGCCACATGGCTAGCTAAGGTTGCTAATTCGACAGAAGAAATGGACATTCTAAAACCAAACAACGATTTATTACGGACCAAGGACTCCTTGTACAACATTCTGATGGAAGCTCAACAAAAGTAAGAAAATATTTATGATGTTATTTCGTATTTCTGTGGAAAATGTTGAGTCCTTTCTCTGCCGTTTTGGTGAGTGCTGTCTCACAATAACGCAAGCTGTATGTTATGGTAAAGTTATTTAAAAAAATCTAACACAGCGGTTGCATTAAGAACCAGTGTATCTTTCATTTGCCATACAACAAGTATTTTTATGTAAAGTTTATGATGAGGTCTTTGGTCAGATTAGGTGAGTGTCCAAAATAGCTCCGGACATTCTGGGGAACTGTTGCTACATATTCACAATGTATAACCACGGTTTGCAGCTCTAAATATGCAAATTTTCGAACAACACATAAGTGTATTGTATAACCTGATGTTATAAGACTGTCATCTGATGAAGTTGTTCAAGGTTAGTGATTAATTTCATATCTTTTGCTGGTTTTTGCGATAGCTACCTTTTGCGGTGAATAAATGCATTTGTGTGTTTGGCTATTGTGGTAAGCTAATATAATTCTATATTGTGTTTTCGCTGTAAAACACTTTAAAAAATTGGAAATATTGGCTGGATTCACAAGATGTTTATCTTTCATTTGCTGTACACCATGTATTTTTCATTTTATTTTTCATTTTATGATGAGTATTTATGTATTTCACGTTGCTCTCTGTAATTATTCTGGCTGCTTCGGTGCTATTTGTGATGGTAGCTGCAATATAAAACTATGATTTATACCTCAAATATGCACATTTTTCGAACAAAACATAAATGTATTGTATAACATGTTATAAGACTGTCATCTGATGAAGTTGTTTCTTGGTTAGTGACTAATTATATCTCTATTTGGTCGGTTTTGTGATAGCTACCTATGCGGTAGAAACATGGTGAAAATATGCGGTTGAGTCTTTGGCTATTGTGGTTAGCTAATATGAATACATATTTTGTGTTTTCGCTGTAAAACATTTTAAAAATCAGAAATTATGGCTGGATTCACAAGATGTTTATCTTTCATTTGCTGTATTGGACTTGTGATTTCATGAAAATTATCCCTGTCTCGTTAGGCTAGGCTATGCTAGTCAGCTTTTTTGATGAGGATGCTCCCGGATCCGGGATGGGTATCACTGAAAGGTTAATCAAACAAAACATGCATGTATTGTGTAACATGAAGTCCTATGAGTGTCATCTGATGAAAATAATCGAAGGTTAGTGATTAATTTTATCTCTATTCTGGTTTTTGTGAAAGCTATCTTTTGCTGGAAAAAATGGCTGTGGTTATTGTGGTTTTGTGGTGACCTAACATAATCGTTTGTAGTGCTTTCGCTGAAAAGCCTATTTGAAAATCGGACACTTTGGTGGGATTAACAACACTATCAGCAAGGCAGGTCCTACAGGGCCTAGTTTTGTCGCACATAAACTACTGTTTAGTAGTGTGGTCAGGTGCCACAAAGAGGGACTTGGGAAAATTGCAGTTGGCTCAGAACAGGGCAGCATGGCTGGCCCTTAAAAGTACACGGAGAGCTAACATTAATGACATGCATGTCAGTCTCTCATGGCTCAAAGTGGAAGAGAGATTGACTTCGTCATTACTTGTTTTTGTAAGAGGTGTTGAAAAGCTGTCTGTTTGAAATTCGAGCATACAGCTCAGACATTCATGCATACCCCACAAGACATGCCACCAGAGGTCTCTTCACAGTTCCCAAAAGCAGCTAAAAATACACCTTATGGAACAACAGAGATTATGAAGAGACACACAGAAAGGTACAGACACATGCATATGCACACATTGTGATATTGTTGTATGATGGTATTGAACATTGTGTGTTGTGGCTATGTGGTAGTGTAGGGATGTTATATGATGTACGGTTTTATTTTTTAGCTCATTCAGTACAAACATAGTTCACTGTTTTTTCTTTTGTTTTGTTTTAAATGTAATGTGAGTGCTTTGGTGTGTTTGGACACCAGAAAGAGTAGCTGATGCCTTCGGAGTAGCTAATGGGGTTTCCTCATAAATACAAATACTCATTCTAAGACATAACCATATTATATATTACGACTGCAACAGAATAGCATCCAACATATGACAACACCGTCACACTGTTCAATCAACACAGATTAATATTGACAACAATACTTATTTGTGTCCATTAAGAACCTAGCCGTCTTGGTCTTATATAACATTTGCAAATTACTTCTATTTTTTCTAGTGCCATGCAAATCAAATCAGCTCATTGGTCAACTTTGACCTGTGACAGCTTAGTCAACAAAAAATGACCCTGTCCTAGAAATCACAGCTGGGTTTCCTTTCAAAACTATTTTGGGATTACACACACACATACAAAACCTGGCACCGCAGTTATCTTCCAACCTGACCTTTTTCCAGTTAAAATGTTTTTGGTTCAGTTTCTGAGGGAAGCCACCTCCAGGGTGTGTGATTTGTGATTAGTGGGTGGCTCACAGTGCTCAGAGTGGATTTGATGTGGCCCCAGGGCCCTTGCTCTCATAATTACGCTGCATCCCCTGGGAGGGCCCCCTGAAGTGACTGACGTGCAGCTCAGGCTTTTACCAGGTCAGACCAGTCTATTGAGAACATCCTGTACAGAGCGGATGGCCCTGTCTTTTTAAAGACCCATTCCCGAGGACCCAGTGGCACAGGGAGTAGCTCTACATTACAGTCAGGCACCTGTTCCTCAACCTACTTTGAGCTGTGAGGTCATTGGTACTCTACCTGGGCTGTCTTAAAAAGGGTACGCAACAGAAAATGTTTTTAAGTGTTTTGCAAAGGAAAGTCAAAATCAGTTTTTGTTTTTGGACAACTCCCTGATTCAGATTGTTTTTGTGTTCTTTTTTACATGTGGTGCCTAATGAACACAATCCAAAAATGCTGCTCCTCTTGTGTATTGTCAACATTTTATGTTACATTTTTATAGAATATAGGGCACATTTAAATGTCTAAAATTCTAAACAGATGTTTTAACAGTGCTTTTAAGTTTAATTTTATCACTTGACTTTTTTTTATCCGTTTGAAGACATGCACTAATTTGGTTCAGTCTAGCTATGAGGAATGGGACATTTTTTTTGAAAATGATGTTAAAAGCCAAAGTCAATAATGACATCTTTACTTGCAGCACTTACTTAATTTCTGCGTTGGATGGCAAAAAAATATCACTTCAGAGGCCAACTTACTGTATCAACAAAAACAGACCCGGAAAACACTACAGTGTATCTAAGCTTGACCAAAATCAAGATATATGAAGTTTTTTGCAATATCCTATAAACTGTAGAGCAACTTCAAACTTCATAAAGCCTCCAAAATTAAAGCATATTCGACTGTAGATTCTTCAAAAGCTTTTGAATGAAATACTGCACTTTTCCTTTTAACCTGCCTGGTATTTTCCTTTTTGAAGCTCTCTCCCTTGGCTCTCTCCCAGCAGTGTAAAAGCTACATGGTCTACCTCTCCATAACTCAATTTACATTTTTACATTTTACATTTTAGTCATTTAGCAGACGCTCTTATCTAGGGCGACTTACAGTTAGTGCATTCATCTTAAGATAGCTAGGTGGGACAACCACATATCACAGTCATATTAATAAGTACATTTTTCCTCAATAAAGTAGCTATCAGCCATCAGTGCAAGTGAATAAAAGTCAAGTGGAGGGAACAGTTTTCATTTAAAATGATGTTATAATGTAAACAATGTCAGCTGGGCTTTCAACATCACTTTCAATATATATTTATTTTTTTAAATTTGGCCCATTGTACAGGGGTCTGGTAATTCTTCCAAAAGTGGAGGTCCTTGGGAAACAGGCTCCCTTTGTAGGCCATTTTGTTTTCATCGGCGGCAGGTAGCCTAGTGGTTAGAGCGTTGGACTAGTAACCGGAAGGTTGCACCATCGAATCCCCGAGGTGACAAGGTAAAAATCTGTCGTTCTGCCCCTGAACAAGGCAGTTAACCCACTGTTCCTAGACCGTCATTGAAAATAAGAATTTGTTCTTAACTGACTTGCCTAGTAAAATAAATAAATAAATGTTTTGGCTTAATTAATTACTCCATTCATTCACATTCCAAACCTTTATGGGAACAGTAATCTTGCATGTTGTGGCACTGAGCACTACTTTACGTCATGTAATTACACAGAAAAAGTGTTTATTAACACTGTATTACGCTAGCTGGTAGTGACACAGGCAGGCAGGCTTGGGTAAAAGTGACGTAGGGTTTCACTTTATATAGGCTACATAGGGAATATGATGGTGATTGTTATGACTGTTAGTCTATATGTTTTGTATGATCTGTATGCATTGAAGAGCAAAACAAATGTTACAGCTAATGCATAAGGACATGCAATGCAATTGATTCCATATTACAATTACAGACACCACTTATTTTTTATTTCCTTCAAATAGAAATATACCTATCTTTTTACATTGCAACCAACGATACCAACACAGACAACATACACAGGAACAGTTTGTCTGCACAAACCTCAATGTGATTAAAATAACAAAGCATTTATTAAAATGCATTGGGTGGGTATTTTGTATCAGGGACAAGTTCAAGGTATTCTCAAACGTATGTAAAGCATGGCCATGTGCTGGTTCATTTTGTGGAAATTATACATTAAAAATCCTTCTTTTTTTTCATTTCTAATCATGTTCAAATGTGATAACTCTACAATTCGCATTTTCTTTAATCCTCTTCATGGCAGGAGCCACAATTAGGACTTGTATATATTTTAGATATTCAGTTCTATAAACTATTTCCCCACAGGCATAGGGATATGTCACAACCCTCTGGGCCTATAAAGTGTAGGGAATGTGTTACCCCGTCACAAGGTCTGCATCTGAGACAATACATGGGCTATTTGGCGTTGTTTGTCTCTGTCTGCTCCAGTGGAGGCTGCTGAGGGAAGGACGGATCATAATCATGGCTGGAATAGAGTCAATAGAATGGTATCAACCACATGGAAACCACGTGTTTGATGTGTTTGATACAATTCTTTTGACTCCATTCTAGCCATTATTATGAGCCATCCTCCCCTCTGCAGCTTCCGCATGTAGCCCGAGTCAAACTGATGTCATCAATACATGTCCAAAAAGAAGCCACTCTTTGTCACTGATAAAGGCTGACACATCATGTTTATTTCACAGTAACCGTGATCGAGACGAGTTGGAATCCAGTTCGGTTAATGCCAATCTTTAGCAAAACAATGCCACACTCATGTAAATATAATGTGCTTGGTACATACAGTAGTTGCCTTATATTATGATCTCTGTTATGCTGTTTTGACATTTTGTTGACATCTCTTAAATTCATATCCTGACATGTGTTTTCAATATGCATGTTAACTTATATTGATTTCATCAACATTTGTTAATTGTTTATTCTACCAGCTCTGTCTCATGTCAGAATTAGACGTTTATACATCTTTCTTAAAGGTCAAATTTCTAAGTATTTAAGGTTAAGTTTAGGCATTAACTCCAAAATTGTACGGTTAGGATTAAGTTTAGGCATAAACCTCTCTGCGATTGGTGTCCCTAAACCGGGACAGTTGTTGCTCAATATGCAATAATGTGACTAGAATGACGTTAACAACAGCCAGTTCTGGGACATAGACATGTCTTATATGGGCAGAAAGCTCAAATTCTTATTAATCTAACTGCAGTGTCCAATTTACAGTAGCTATTAGAGCAAATAAATACCATGCTATTGTTTGAGGATAGTGCACAACAACAAAACAAAACAATTTCATCACGGCAAATGGTTTGCTATATTCACCTCTGAAGGTAAATAATATACTTACATTAAGTAATCTTGCTCTGATTTGTCATCCTGAGGGTCGCCCCCCGGCCATGTAGATGTGTGAAGGTTAGTGTATTTTCTGTAGTGAAGCTAATGATCCATCATGTATGACATTCCTGGAAGTGTGTAAACTTACATTTTTTATGTTTTCTATAGTTATGTACTTGAAAATGTATAAATTGACCAATTCGGCACATTCGTGCAAACTCCTGGCAGACTTGATACAAAATATTGTGTAGTGAAGTAATTCTTCACTGGATCAGTCTGAAACTTTGCATACACACTGGTGTCGTCTAAATTACACCTTGAATCCTATCTCAATGTATGGCCTTTCTCTTGCATTTCAAAGATGCAAAATATTTTTTTGGGGGGGGAAACGCATGTTTTTTTGTTTGTATTTTCCTTCACCAGAACGAATTTCCACAAACTTCAAAGTGTTTCCTTTCAAATGGTATCAATAATATGCATATCCTTGCTTCAGGCATTGAGCTACTGGCAGTCAGATTTGGTCTGATCCTTAAGAGGTATTTAACTCCAAATTCTTAAGGTTAGACATTGACCTTATTAAGGCAAGGGTTAAGGTTTGGGATAGGCTTAAAACAAAAAAAATATACAAAAAAACGTTATATCGCCTGCCCATCCATCATCCCTATCCACAATGCCCTAGCAAAACAGAAACCATCTTAAAGGTAACAGCGCTCACTGTTACCCCTAGTGGCCGGGGTAACAGTGACACTTCATCTCCCGACATCCTCAGACATGGATGGACGTTGAATACTGACTTGGTGTATCATGGGAGACCTGGCTGTACTTATTATGAGTTATCATGGTGTTCATTCTTGTGTTGGTGAATATTCCTGTCATTTGATTGCGTCCCAATCTAGACCTTGTGGGCAGAAACTTAAATGTTTTAACTAAAGAGAAAAGTATATTCAACAGATTAGATTAGGCCTTGGGATTTATGGTTGAATCAAATATATTTTGTCCACGCACATGTTTGAGAGAGAGAGAGAGATGAATTGTGTGCAGTTGTTTTGCTGAACAGATAAATGTGCTTTAAATATTCAAAAGCAGATAGTTACATTTTTTCCCCTCAGAGCATATTGACTGGATTCACTGCAATCTTTCCCTCTCCCCTGGCAGATGTTAAGAGCTTTCTATGGTTCATCTGCACAGCAAAGGAAAACAGTGCATAACTCTGTTTTATCACTTCAATCCACTCCATTTGAAAATAAATGGCCAAAGCAGACAATCACATGGTGGTGAGAGAGTTACAGAGATACAGTAAAGTACACCTATTTTGAACATGTAGGCTATTTGTCGAAGTAAAGTGATAACACATGTATTTACCATGTCATTATCAATGATACATCAGCCCTAGGGATGATAATAAACAATTGAAACACATTTTTATATGTTGCTGTACTATGTAAAGTAGCTTTGAATCTCCAAATCCAGGCCTATCAAATGTGAAAAAGAGCGAGGGTACTGTACTTATTTCAAATCACAGAATTCACGCATCAAAGTCTCTTTTAGCACTTCTTCTTATCCTTCATTAAGCTCTTCTATTCTATCCTCTTACATTTCCCTTTGGGCACCAAAAACATCTGTTTCCTCTCTTTACCCACGAGTTCCACTAGGCTCACAGTGATGTACAGTACACCTCACCTAGAAGCACCATGTCTCCAACACACTTCCATACGGCGTCTTTATCGCCATTGTACCAAAGTTCATTTTGTAGCTTTTAGGATGAGCAGCAGAACAAATCCCGCATCTTTAGTCCATCTGTGGCTCATTTTCCTACCAGTCAAGGGTGTGAAGAAGGAGAACCCCTGCTGAGCGTTCACATGAAACCCAGTATAAAGTATAGGGGTGAAAGTAAGGCGGTCCGGTACATTTACATTACATTTAAGTCATTTAGCAGACGCTCTTATCCAGAGCGACTTACAAATTGGTGCATTCACCTTATGATATCCAGTGGAACAACCACTTTACAATAGTGCATCTAACTCTTTTAAGGGGGGGGGGGGTTAGAAGGATTACTTTATCCTATCCTACATACGTAGGATCCCGTACGGCATCCCGGCAAAATAAATAGTGGTAAACCATGAGGCTATCACAATCATTAAAACAAAATGTCAAGAAAACTGTAAGCTATTTCACCACATTTATCATTATCGCATGTTAGAGGCATACAAAATGTGCGATTGGTCTTGAAAACAGGTGGTTTAGCTTTCTCTCCAAAATGCAATGTGGTTCAACGAGAACACATGGCCGACACCGAGACGCACACTGACAGCAGTGGATGCATTTATTCTGGACTATTGACAATCGCCAAATGTCATTACACTTTTTGGTATTTTGTCTAACAGACGTCGCTTTCCATTCACCACTGTTTGGAGGCTGTAAATATGTTGCGAGTGGATGAATGTGCCTAGTAAAGGAGCCCTTTGAAGTGATTGTTTTACAATCAGATGAAAACATCATGGCTGGTTGTGTTCATGCCACAATAAAAGGTAATATATTTAAAAGTTAAATGACAAATCTTTACGGATCACAGAGATCCTATTGAATTAATAGGGATTCTAGGTGTAATTCTATGATCAGGCCATAAATTGTTTGGGTGCACGCGCAAATAGGAGGTCCCGTACTGGGAAAAAATTATTTGTACTTTCATCCCTGATAAAGCATAAAGTAGGGCCTATGGCTCTGAGGGTGAAAAACCATCACAGCGAGAGAGGAGAGAAAAAGCACACAGTAGTAGTTCAGAGGTCGCCCAGGAGTGATGAATGAGCAAATAAATGTGTCCGGGATCGGGCCTGGGATTGAAGCATTCCGTTCCACATTCCTCCCGCCTGAGATACTCCTCGCTCTGGGAATCCAGGGCGGAGGACATGGTGGGCCCACCGGAGTGTCATGGAGTAGGGTTTGAAAGAGGGTTACCGACGTTAGAGGCCCTCTCCATATAATATAGGCAAAAAATATGTGACAAGCCCCACTGTAATTTCACACCATGTATTCCACATTGGCAAAAAATCTGTGGCTGTTGCCGTTTGTGTAAGATAGACACAAAAACGGTCTTTCAAACCTTCTAAAATATCGTCCTTTTTAGCAGCTCCCTTAATGTCTCAAGCTCAATGTCTCGAGTCGCTTTATGTTTTTCTCTCATATGTCTCTAGGGGTTTAGATTACAATATAGAGAAGAGATGGGTTTCCTCACAGTTGGGTTCTGTGCCCGCTCTACTCTCCCCTTACCACATTGCTTCCATACAGGTTGTTTGTCTGCAGATTGCTTATTTGTGGGTGCATGAGTGTTCACGTACTCAATGTTGAACTGGAGCTGAAAGGTATCTTACACCAACCAATCAGTCATTAACTTTGGCCCTTTTATTTCCTCCCTACTCTCTTTACTCCACCTGCTGTTACTCTGCTGCCCAAATGTCATCAAGCTTACAGTCAGAGTGGGTATGGTGTCTGTCCGAAAACATCTGATGCTTTATTATTTTACAGAGCTAGACCAGTGTGACATTGTCCCACACTTTCTAAGTTAATATGTATGTATGGAATTTTGTTTCTACATTCTGCTATATTTGAAAGGGTGCACCTCCATTTCAATGTTCATACAGTCATGATTTTAAAACCTGTTAAATGTAATGTAAAAATGTTGATTTCCTCATACCTAGAAATGCTTATATTGCCAGAAAGATAAACATTTCACCTTGCTAGTAAAAAAATTGTTATAAATTGCTGAGGTGTGGTCACTTTTGAAGACACAAGCTCCATTACACTGTACAAATATGAAAAATAATGTGAACATATCTATTTGATCCTATTCAACAAATGGGGGAATAGGGATTGAAATGATTTAAATGCTTTCTAAATATAGTAACAATCAGATTATAAATTACTAATGATATTTAAACACGCCTGCGCAGCCAGACCAGGCAACAAAGCCTCGAGTCAGATGCCAGACAAGGAATTAAAGACCTGCGACGACTTAATTACCGTCCAGGAAAAGGGAGGGAAAGAAAGAAAACAAGTCCTACAGAGGCGGTTGCTAGCCCATTTGTTAATCTGTTTGTAAGAAGCACCTTCAATTTTGATTCATTGAGGAAAAGTCTCAGAGAAACACTCAATCCTGCCCTGCTCATCCTAACCTGGCGCTCTGTCATTTGGTAACACCATGCCAGAATCCCCTCGAGCACTAATTTACATGAAGAGGTGCCCGGGGAAGGATGGCCAGGTATACACAGAGTCACAGAGAGGTGAGAAGATGGTAGCGATCCATGTACTCTTAGAGAGGGCTAGCAGTAACTGAAAAATAATGTCTACACATGCACAAGCCAGAATAATGTAGAGGCTAACCATTTGTGTGTATTAGAGAGAGACTGAAGGATATTTGAATAGGAAGTGGAAAGACATCAAACATGAATGTGTTAGGTCAATTGGACACTATCCATGAGGGATAAAGTATCCATAGAGAGTGACAATCGTATATTTCTGTATAGCACATCATTTGGTCAGATTTGAAAGTTAATACATGTACACTTCTACTTCACCTGCAATTCCCTCTATTCCTTCTATTTCTTGAAAGAGCAAAAATGAAAATGAGAGAAACCTACACTTTCAAAGAGAGGTAAAAATGTGTGCTCAAATAAACTATGGAATATTTTGAATAACTAACTCAATAGAAAACATATCAAGCTGGGTATCCATAACATAGACTTTCTTGAATTCATCCTTAAGTAAGCTTTACAACATATTTTCACATTTCTTACTGAGGTCACCTCCTGGAGAAATGTACATTTGACCATCTTTAAATGAACTCTCTGTATAACATCCATATTGAAAACTTTTGCTTGGAACATTAGGGAATTGGTCAGTTACTGCTTGCTGCAGTAGATTCTTATGCCCAAAGCAAGTCAGAAAGTTCTGTCAAAGTCAACTCAAACTACATTTTACTGATGACGATGAGTTGTTCGAAAGATTATTGATAGTTATCAATATTTAAACATGATGCATAGGGAATTTGCAGAGGCAAACATTTACAAATCAGCAGATTACTGAGATAGCAGGAGCACAAGAAGAGAGTGTCCCAGATCTTGAGGGTTGAACCCTGGAAGGACATGAGAGAAATATGCAAAAACCATCAACATCAAATGAATGAGATATGCAATCACTTGTCGAGATGTTTTATTCAATACAACCGCAATGCTGAGAAACCCTTATTTTTCCATAGAGATTTATTTGAGATTGTCGAAGTAGTCAGAAATATGGTTTGTAGTTAAATAACACAAAATGTTAAATCCTTATAATAGGATATCAATTTGTTGTGGGCTCATTCCAGAGAGTGTTTTTACTAGGATGCTGTGGGTAGCAGACTGTCGAGTTTGTGAGAAAGAAAAAAGAAAAGCGAGAGAAAGAGTAGTTAGAAAGCAGCAAAGCTCGGCTCTCCCTGGAGAAGCGAACTGAGACTTTTTTCTAGGAGATTTTGTTGCCAATTTGGTGGTGCCTGCAGGGTGCAGTTTCCCCCTCTCCCTTTTTCCTCCATCTTAAAGTGAAATCACCTGGGATGTAATTAATTAATTAGAAGCAGCGCGCGGGGGTGGGGGTTTACGCATGAGTTTCAGGGTGAGTTGTGGTCGCCAGGTTCCGGGTGATTGGAATTAATAACAAGGGCCAATTTGAAATAGGAATTGGAGAGCTTAATAGACAGAGGAGGGGGTAGCATGGGGGTGCATGGACCTCCCACACCCGGGGCCATTGGAACAAAGGGGGCTTTGTGAGTGGGTGCGTATTACAGTATACAGCGTGCTCTAGTTATAGTACATCAGATCCCAGTTGTAATGCAGTATACTAATTATATAGGATCATTTACACAAATGTCTGTATTTCGGATAAGTAAAATGCTATTTCATGAGGCGTATTGTATTTTCATTGTGGATATTGGGATGTTTCTCTGAGTTTTACTGTAAAAGCTTAGTTCTGTGAATACAGAGTCATCACCTCATGGGTTGCCATGTTCTTCAAAAGCATGGCAAAAAGTGGTGAAGACTGCTATGCGCTACAGGATGCTATCAAAATGCTAATACCATTTTTTAATGGCTATGGTGCTACATGACCTACAATAACTCAAATCCATTGAAATAATGCATTAAATACTTCCCTGAGAGTGGAGACTCGGGAGTGAGGGTAACCAGACCAAACATGTGCTCTAGTTTAACATCAGCCAATCAATTGCTCTGATATCCTGAAATTAATATGGCTAATGTAACAATCAGAAATGTGGTTGGTGGGTTGATTATAGTGATGCAATAGTCCAAATCTGGGCTGGATGGAGGGAGCTTCTGTAATGCATAAAGTTGGAGGATCCAAGGGGGAAAATGTGTGCACTTTGTGGTATTAGGGCACAGGATGAACATTTTGGACAGATAACAGATATATACCATGTATTTTTTATCACAATTCAAAAATTTGTTTTAAACTAAATGTTTTCTGAGGGAGGGAATAAGGAAATCAGTGTGTGAAAAGGAATATTCTAAAAATGTATGGTTGGTAAAGAAAAAGCCTCGCTACACATAACTGTTAATCAAATCTACATGCATCAGCTGAAAATGGAGTGTTGAATATTTGTATTTATATTTTATATAGTATTTAGTATTTATATATTTTCTCTCTGGAGGTGTGAAAACTGTTTTCAGTGCCAAGTACAGTACCTTCGGGAAAGTATTCAGATCCCTTGACTATTTCCACATTTTGTTACGTTACAGCCTTATTCTAAAATGTATTAAATAAATGTTTTTTCCTCATCAATCTACAAACAATACCCCATAATGACAAAGCAAAAACAGGCTTTTGGAAAAAACATAAACAAGTTATTTACAAAAGTTTTCAGACCCTTTACTATGAGACTCGAAATTGAGCTCAGGTTCATCCTGTTTCCATTGATCATCCTTGAGATGTTTATACAATTTGATTGGAGTTCACCTGTGGTAAATTCAATTGATTGAACATGATTTCGAACGGCATGTCAGAGCAAAAACCATGAGGTCGAAGGAATTGTCCGTAGAGCTCCGAGACAGGATTGTGTCGAGGCACAGATCTGGGGAAGGGTACAAAAACTGTTCTGCGGCATGTAAGGTCCACAAGAACACAGTTGGCTCCATCATTCTTAAATGGAAGAAGCTTGGAACCACCAAGACTTTTTCTAGAGCTGGCCGCCCGGCCAAACTGAGCAACCGGGAGAGAAGGGCCTTGGTAAGGCAGGTGAACAAGAATTGATTGTCACTCTGACAAGTCTCAATGTCCTTGAGTGGCACAGTCAGAGCCTCGACTTGAACCCGATCGAACATCTCTGGAGAGATCTGAAAATAGCTGTGCAGCAACGCTCCCCATCCAACATGCCAGAACTTGAGAGGTTTTGCAGAGAGGAATGGGAGAAATCCCCCAAAACAGGTGTGCCAAGCTTGTAGGTTGTCACGATCATTATAATGAGTGGACCAAAGCGCAGCGTGATCTGGGTTCCACATCTTTTATTTATAGGTGAAACTCACAGCAAAACAAAAACAATAAATCTCAAAACGAAACGTGAAGCTATCAATAGTGCTAACAGGCAACTATACATAGTCAAGATCGCACAAAGGGGAAATGGCTGCCTAAACATGATCCCCAATCAGAGACAACAATAAACAGCTGCCTCTGATTGGGAACCATACCAGGCCAACATAGATGTATAGATAACCCACCCTAGTCACACCCCGACCTAACCAACATAGAGAATAAAAAGCTCTCTATGGTCAGGGCGTGACATAGGTTCATACCCAAGAAGACTTGAGGCTGTAATAACTACCAAAGATGCTTCAACAAAGTACTGAGTAAAGAGTCTGAATACTAAATATGATATTTCAGTTTGTTATTTATAATACATTTGCAAAAATGTCTAAAAATCTGTTTTTGATTTGTCATTATGGGGTATTGTGTGTCGATTGATGTGGAAAGAATCTATTTTAATCTATTTTAGAATAAGGCTGTAAAGTAACAAAATTTGGAAAAAGTCAAGGGGTCTGAATACTTGCAGAATGCACTGTATATCTAGTGCCCAGGGAGGAAGTGACACGTTCATGGTACTCCCCGAAAGAGAAAACAAACAATCAAAATGGAGGGAATAAATAAAAACATTTACCGGAATCAAAGACGTCCACCGCTTTACGATTTGCATGATTTGAATCAGTCACATTGGCGTAATGACAGCTTGTATATAATGCTAACGAAACTAAAAACACAAAACCAAAGGAAACTGAATAGTAACTTCCTTTCACCTTGGTTTCCATAACGATGGCCACATCTAGCCAAACCCTGACTAAGCATGCCTAATACTGCAATACTATATAGAACCTATAACTGTTTCCAGTGTATAACTTTACCCAAATAAAAATGACTGCAGGAGAAACTAGCCAGCTAAGACGTCCTATGGTCAAGATCCTTTATCGGTTTAACCTTTTACTGCAGTGGGCTAAATCAAGATCACACAGAGTGTTTCCTGGTAGTTTTAAACAAATCTACTTTACAACAAAAGTATACACATCCACACATGGGCTTAAGAAAAATAAGACACCTTTACCATGTCAGATACAGAGTTGAAATGTATAACATTTTGCGTGAAGCATCCCAATATTAAACTTTATATACATCACAGAAGAGTGAAATATAACAAAACCGTTTGACATAGAAACACAAGATATTCAGCGTGTTTTTTCAAATAATGTTTATAAATTATGAAATTATGAAAAATATTAATAGCATTCCACTCATTAGGCCACTAGGTCATTTGACTGCATAAAAAAACGTTTAAAAACTACCCTAACCAGAAATCGTGGATAGATGGAAGTATTCACGCAAAACTGAAAGCGAGAACCATCGCATTTAACCTTGGCAATGTGAAAGAGAATTTGGCCGAATACAAACAGTGCAGGTATTCCCTCTGTGAGGCCATCAAACCGGCAAAATGTCAGTTTAGAGACAAAGTGGAGTCGCAATTCAATGGCTCAGACACGAGACGTATGTGGAAGGGTCTACAGACAAGCACGGACCACAAAGAGAAAACCAGCCACTTCGCGGATACCGACGTCTTGATTCCAGACAAGTTAAACACCTTCTTCACCCGCTTTGACGATAACACAGTGCCACTGAAGCTGCCCGCTACCAAGGACTGTGGGCTCTCTTTCTCCATGACCGACGTGAGTAAGACATTTAAGCGTGTTAACACTCGCAAGGCATCACTAGCCGCCTCCTCAAAGCATGCGCAGACCAGCTGGCTCGAGTATTTACGGACATATTCAATCTCTGCCTATCCCAGTCTGTGGTCCCCACATGCTTCAAGATGTCCACCATTGTTCTTGTACCCAAGAAAGAAAAGGTAACTGAACTAAATGACTATCGCCCTGTAGCACTCACTTCTGTCATCATGAAGTGCTTTGAGAGACTAGTCAAGGATCATATCGCCTCAACCTTACCTGACACCGTATACCCACCTCAATTTGCTTACCGCCCCAATAAATTCACAGACGATGCAATCGCCATCGCATTGCACCAGGCCCTATCCCATCTGGACAAGAGGAATACCTATGGAAGAATGTTGTTTATTGACTATAACTCAGCATTCAACACCATAGTACCCTCCAAGTTCATCATTAAGCTCGAGGCCCTGGGTCTGAACCCCTCCCTGTGCAACTGGGTCCTGGACTTCCTGACGAGCCGCCCACAGGTGGTGAAGATAGGGAACAACACCTCCACTTCGCTGATCCTCAACACTGGGGCCCCACAATGATGCGTGCTCAGCCCCCTCCTGTACTCCCTGTTCACCCATGACTGTGTGGCCACGCACGGCTCCAACTCAACCATCAAGTTTGCAGACGACACAACAGTAGTAAGCTTGATTACCAACAATGACGAGACAGACTACAGGGAGGAGGTGAGGGTACTCGGAGTGTGGTACCAGGAAAATAACCTCTCACCCAACATCAACAAAACAAAGGAGCTGACTTCAGGAACAGCAGAGGGAGAATCCCCTATCCACACTGATGGGGTCGCATTAGAGAAGGTGGAAAGCTTCAAGTTTCTCAGCGTACACATCACAAACTGAGATGGTCCACCCACACAGACAGTGTGGTGAAGAAGGCGTAACAGTGCCTCTTCAACCTCAGGAGGCTGAAGAAATTTGGCTTGGCACCTAAAACCCTCACAAACTTTTACAGATGCACAATTCAGAGCATCATGTCGGGTTGTTTCACCCCCCGGTACGGCAACTGCACTGTCTGCAACCCCTGGGCTCTCCAGAGGGTGGTGCGGTCTGCCCAACGCATCAGAGGGCAAACTACCTGCCCTCCAGGACACCTACAGCACCCAATGTCACAGGAAGGCCAAAAATATCATCAAGGACAACATCCACCTGAGCCAGTGCCTGTTCAGCCCGCTATCATCCAGAAGGTGAGATCAAAGCTGGGACAGAGAGACTGAAAAACAGCTTCTATCTCATATAAATAGACTTGAAATCACTGGTTACTTTAATATTGTTTACATATTTTGCATTACTCATCTCATATGTTTATCCTATTCTACTGTATCTTAGGCTATGCCGCTCTGACATTGCTCGTCCAAATATTTATATATTCTTAATTCCATTCCTTTACTTTAGATTGTGTGTATTGTTAGATATTACTTGTTAGATATTACTGCACTGTCGGAGCTAGAAACACAAGCACTTTGCTACACTCCCAATAACATCTGCTAAACACATGTATGTGACAAATAACATTTGATTTGATTTGATTAAAGGGCTACAGGTTTCCATCACCTTGCCAGTAGAAATGAGGTAGACGAATATCGGTGAGTCCATCTCAGAAAAACGTAACCAAAGGAAATACTGTAGCTTTTCATGAAGAAAAGGTGTTTTCCAGGATTTGTTTTATTGTTTTCACTGCAATTCATATTTGACAGAAACGTGGCGGTTACATGTCATGTGGCATAAGTAGACAAATGGATGTGTCTAGGTTTCAATGGAACATCACCAGGAAGATTATCATCGCAGGGATTGTTTCCCCGCTCTATTTTCGTCTCGCAACTCCTCTCTGATTTCAGAAATATGAAGGCCATATTCATGGTCCTCTAGACTAGCAATTTGAAAATTAAAATATTTGCAGGGATTCCCAGACATATGAATATCTGTCTCCTGCTGAGAGAAAATTGACTTTCCAAGGAGATACTAGAAAAGTAATAAACGTAATAGTGTGCATGTTCAAATCAGAGAAGATCGATAATTTCAAATACTTTTCAGACCTCCCTTTTTCCCATCTGTTGGAACAATGGTTGCTTTTCAGTGAAAATCAGGGTTTTTAACGTGTTTTACAGATTACAGAAACAACATGAGCACACATTAAGTTGAGCAAATGAATGTACTGGTCACTTACTGTATGTTCCCAGATACCACCCACATATCCACATACCTGTAACTTCAAGAGCACATAGTCTTTACTCAATGCCAGTATGTGCAGAATGAGAATCCATTTTCAATGGTACTTATTCCCACCAACATTATAAAGGTTTAATGTGGTGCATGAGATTGCTTTAAAGTAGTACATTAGATCAAGGCCATCAAACAGTATATGGACCTGGGTTACTGTGCAGTGCTGTCACCAGATGCCTCATTTACTGGGCACGATATTGATTATACTTGGCATAGCCGTACAAGAACAAACCATATGATTTAAGTAGACCGAATTCCCTATTTTACTGCTTCCATGAGAGTAATGTATAAGCAGTAGTGTAGGTGGTTGGTCACCTTACCTTATGTGACATGTGTCTTATGACAAAATGTGGTTTTGTGGCAGTTTAGGAAACAGTACATTACTGAGTAATTTCACATGAAAACATTTTTAACAATACGTCCCATTTTACAATACGTGTCCCCAAATACCTTTGTATTTACATAGTAGTTACATGGTAGGTACACATTGTTACATATTACAACTGTTATTATCTTTGGGGATATGGCAGTGTTTTCCATCAGTACATGGAGTAGTCAGCCAAATAGAAAAAGTAGCCAGCAAGGGAGTTCCTGCTGGGGGGGTCCAGGGAGTCATGCACCCAGTGATTTTTTGTTGTTGTTGCAGAACAAGCTGTATTTTGGTGGCCAGTGGAACATTCTAATGTCTTGATTCCAACCCGAAATACATAGCTATATTATTCAATACTTTAACAACTTTATCTTACAGATTGGTAGAATTCATTGTGGTATTGAGTCGAAGAACATGACTTTACAATTAAAATGACTGAAAATGTATGAATTCAGTCTGTTGTTCGTCGTTTTGGATCTCGTCAAGGCCTATATGATCAGGACTGTTATCAGGATAACCTTTTTCTAACATTAAACCTGTCTTCTCTTGACATTAAAGTCATATTTACAGTTTTACTGTAAAATGTGAATTGCCACAATTATGTTTTTTCTTCAAATGATGTATTCTATTGGCTCTGCTGCTGTGGACACTTAGGGTAAGGTAACCAATGTGCCATACCTTACCACAAACGAGCTGTCTGCTGGATGCACACTGCCTGAGCCCACACTTACCCACACGAGGCCCTCTTAGCGAAAAACACACTTTAATTACACGGGAAAACTTAACTTCAGTCAGAGACGATACGCTCTGCCCTGTTACGCACATGTCTGATGGTACGGGTTTGTCAGGAAACATACAGGTTAATTACATTTTATCCAGCGCTCTCTCCCTTTCTGTCTCTCTCCTCACTATCTCTCTCTCTGTGTATCAATCTCTTTCGCACTCTCTGTCTGTCTCGCTCAACATATGCACAATTGAAAGCTTTAATCACATAACGAAAGAGAGGAAAGAAGATAGTGCTCATTTCTCTGTCGTGACAACTTTATATTTGTGTCCTTCCAATCAAGATATATTTTTTCATGTCTGATGTGACAGATGATGGCTCAGGCATAGCTGTGGTATTCGATTCCATCGGGAAAAGATGGAGATTATATAGCTGCGAGGATTCCACTTTTTCTGCCAGGCATCCAGATTGACGGTGTCATAAACTATTAATTATGCCTCTGATGTACTCGAGTTGGAGATAGCAGAGCTTGAGTCCAAGAACAATTTCGCGCTCACAGCAAGTGTTAGTCACTGGCACATATGAGAATAAAGCACTGAATCTTATGGTAATTGTAAGATAAACAACACATTTTGTTTGTTTCAAGATATTGTAATGTCTTTTGTCTAATATATTCCCACATGTGGAGGAGAAGCCAAGTACCAGGGTTTTCAAATGAGCTGTTTAAGATATGCAATAAAGAGGCTATTAGTACTGTGCTACAGTGAACTCCAAACGTATTGAATGACCACATCAAGCTTGTGAAATTACAAAATATATTATTTACAACTCCTTTCTATTGGGCACAAAATAATCTGAAACACAACCAAAACAAACAGCAAATGCATCCAACAAATTTGTAGAGTCACAAGTTTGATATAGTCATTGCGTGCTATGAATAGGGGACCAAATACTTACGTTTTTACTACTTTAATACATAACTGAATTTGTCGCAATACTTTTATTTCCCAAAAATGGGGAGACTATGTACAAAAAGTGCTGTAATTTCTAACCGGTTCACCCGATATGGATAAAAATACGCTCAAATTAAAGCTGACAGTGCACTTTAACCTCATAGTTACTGTATCATTTCAAATCGAAAGTGCTGGAATACAGAGCCAAAAAAACGAAATGTGTGTCACTGTCCCAATACTTTTGGATCTCACTGTATTCATTTGTCATGTACTCTTTAAGAAAACAATGGCATTTATGAAGTGCATACCATGCAGAGCCACAGAGGCCAGTCACTACCAGGCTTAAATTGTGCTGTGTATGGTGCCCAGACTTTAGTGTCAAGGTTTTTACTATTCGTTTTAAGTGTCATCTGTAAAGGTAATTGTTCACATTAGCCACGCGTTACAGAAGGCTGGTTGGGTGTGTGTGTGGTTGCATGGATACCAGGCAGTGTCAGAACGATGGCTGTCAAGGCATAGGCATGTGGATATACACACCATCATCTCTGGCCACTGCCCTACTATAACGCACACTGTTGATTCTCACACACACACGCACGCACACACGCACACACACGCACACATATATACACACACACACCTATTACTTGGAATTGCCTTGGAAATGCCTGCGTATGGTTTGGAAGGACCTCATTGTGAGGAAGATGCTTGGCGTAGTCTGTGTTGGTGCAGCTGCCTTGGTGGTCGCGCTGGCTGTGATGACAGCTAAGGGGCTGTTAGTGCATCAAAATGTTACCGGCACCCAGTAACAAATGGGCACACCTATGCATTGCACACACACATAGCACACATGCACATACACACGTTCATGCATACACATGCGCATATGGATGCATGTGTTTGGGTATAAACACATGCATGCACACATATGCACGCGCACCCACACTCATTGGGATCATGACCTCATCTGGCATTTCTCATGGCCAACACTGGCAAAGTGTCAGTCCTTCCTCCGTCCTTAATTCCGTACAGCAATAATTTGTTAATAGCCCTGCTGCCTTTTCACGAATGAAGGGATGCCTTGTTGAGTATTTCAGATGGGGGACCAAAAAGTTTTAATGCTGTTTTCTGGAAGAATGGCTCAAACATCGATTTTGTGAGAGAATATGAGAAAGAGTCAAAAACATCAAGTAGGCCTACATTGAAAAGCTTTTTTTCTTGTAAAGCTCTGTATTGGAGTGTAGCCTGGTGAATCAAAAGGGCTTGAAATAGTATAATGCAGACCAAATGTTGTATGGCAGTGGTCACGTCTTCAAGACACAAAATTCTGTGACACAAAAGCCATTCTGTGACACAAAAGGTGCATTTTGAGTATATTCTTATACCATTCTGTGGTGCTCCTCTGTATAACACTCTCAGCATATAGCATTTAACCATGTTCATGCTGAGTCTGTAAATTGAGTTTTGCTGGCACCATTTGGTGGAAGTGCCAGACATACTTTATAGATTGCAGGAATGTGTGTGCATGAATGCATTGTCATGACTGTCCACGAGAATCCAAATAGGTCAGATCAATAAATAACTTCACTCAGACCCCCTCTCATTCGCAGAGGGTGGGAATGAACTAGACGGGATTAACAACTCATGTCCTGTTGTAAATCAATGGGAGAAGATTCAGGTCTCCCTCTCCAATATTCACCAAAGGAATGTCCTTTGTCTCAAAGGACCTTTATCCCACTGTAACACGTTCAAAAGCAACTACTGGAACACTATTTCTAACATAGAACGTGGGGAATAGTCAGAGGCGATCTACAGAACACTAATGTAATTTTGTTTGTTATTTTGTGATGTCATTAAAAATGTTATGAAGGAAATACTGTAACTTGGAAAGTATACCCACTACATGGATGAAGTTTCCATACTATGCATTGTATTGTGCATGTAATATGAACAATGATGAAAGTTTTTTTGTTAAGAGAGGGATGTGATTTGAGAAACTATAAGATATTTTTTTTTTTACATAACTTTGTACAAGAGACAAGTCACACCCCCGAGTGAGGTCAGAGAGTTTGTCAGCCTGACGGAACCGCCCCTTTCGAACAAACTGTATAAATGATGAGTCAAGAAATTAACATTCCAGAGCAGAAAAGCATCAAGCTACAGCTGCACCTTTATAGTGGTTTGAACTTTGAATATCAACACGAAGTAGAGACGATAAACTCACCTCCCGGACCATCACTGGTACGGCTGATTAGCTGTCCTAAGTAAAGTATCTTCCAAAGCTAATTTAAGTAGGACCATTATACTACTCTGCTCAACCATTGTATTACGCTACTCTCATCACCCCACTTGGAACCATCGACACGGCTGGCTAGCTTATCTTCAACGAAGGATCTTTAAGAGCGAATGGAAGGAAAATAAACTCTGTAGTTCTGTTCAGAACTACAAAACAAGTACCAGGACACCGGACAAATACAGAGAAGAATAACAGTGATCATTTTTTGGAACCCTTTTGGACAATCAGAGCCTTACAAGCGTGCCGCAAAAAGGCCCAACTCCTTTTCCAAGGCGGCCCTGTCCACAGAGAGAGACCCATGGCGGACCCAGGCATTTCACGTAAATACAGTCATGATTCCTTACTCAAAGCGAGCAGCGGTTTGTGTGCAAAGTATACAGTCCCTGTATCAAGCAGCCGTATCTCTTTTGTAACAAGCAGCCATATTGTTGTCATTCCGCTAGGGACCTGTTTTTAACATATTAAGTGTATATGTTTATCCTGTGTTACCATTTAATTAGCTAGTAAATAAATAATAAAACCAATTTGTGTAGTACTGAATCATAAGTAAGACTCGTTTTTTTGGAGATGAAGGAGGTTACGACTGTTTAGAAAGATGATATGATACGAGGTTATGATTAATAAGTTGACTGTTTAACGATGTGATAGGTAAAGACCTTTCAGAGTTTAATTCGGGAGATGATAACTATTTAAAGAACTGCTCTTGTGGTGCCCCAGATCCTAATGAGTTAATTGTTACATGATTAATTTAATCAGGTAGCAATTAAACATAATTTGGTATGTAAAAGTACCTAACCTCAAGTAAAAGTAAAAATACCTCAAGTAAAAGTAAAAGTCACATAGCAAAATACTACGTGAATAAAAGTCTAAACGTATTTGGTTTTAAATGTACTTAAGTATCAAAAGTAAAAGTATAAATCATTTAAAAATGTTTATGTTACGCAAACCAGACGACACAATTATATTGACGGATAGCCAGGGGCACAGTTCAACACTCAGACATAATTTACAAACAAAGCATTTGTGTTTAGTGAGTCTGCCAGATTAGAGGCAGTAGGCATGACCAGGGATGTTCTCTTGATAAGTATGTATATTTGTAACGGTGTTCCTCTTCCTCCGAAGAGGAGGAGCAGGGATTAAACCAAAATGCAGCGTCGTGATAAGACATGATATTTATTAAACAAAAAAACAAAAAAACGAATGTAGACAGACCTGGACTACGAACTTACATGTAACACGAAGAACGCACAAACAGGAAAAATGACTACATAAAACGAACAAACAAACAAAACCGAAAACAGTCCCGTGTGGCGTAACATACACAGACACTGACACAGGAGACAACCACCCACCACAAACCATGTGAAAACACCTACCTTAATATGATTCTCAATCAGAGGAGATGAAAACCACCTGCCTCTAATTGAGAACCATATCAGGTACCCATAAACCAACATAGAAACAGAAAACATAGACTGCCCACCCACACTCACGTCCTGACCAACTAACACATACAAAAACTAACAGAAAACAGGTCAGGAACGTGACATAACCCCCCCCCCCCGTTAACCTGTTATGGCTGCAGCCCGACGTCAGCCCGACGCCGGTACACCTATGACAACATCCAGCTCAAGTGCAGGGCGCGAAATTCAAAATCTATTTTTTTTAAATATTTAACTTTCACACATTAACCTCTCTGGGATCGCGGGACGCTGGCGTCCCAACAGCCTGTTAAAATGTAGAGCGCCAGATTCAAAAAAAAATCTATAAAATCAAACTTGATTAAATTACACATATAAGATACCAAATTAAAGCTACACTCATTGTGAATCCAGCCAACATGTCAGATTTCAAAAAGGCTTTTCGGCGAAAGCATAAGATGCTATTATCTGATGATAGTGCAATGGCTACACTCTCTTTGTTGACAATTTCAACCATGCCGGCGCTACTCAAAACGCAGAAATAAAATATAAAACATGCATTACCTTTGACGAGATTCTTTTGTTGGCACTCCAATATGTCCCATAAACATCACAAATGGTCCTTTAGTTCGATTAATTCCGTCCATATATATCCAAATTGTCCATTTATTTGGCGCCGTTGTACCAGGAAAAACAGCCTTCAATTTGCGCAAAATCACGACAAAATATCTAAAAAATTACCTCTAAACTTTGCCAAAACATTTCAAAGTACTTTTGTAATACAACTTAAGGTATTTGTAAACGTTAATAATCGATCAAATTGAAGACGGGTCAATCTGTTTTCAATACAGGATATCAACAAACTCACGGTACTTTTCAAGTCTTGCTCAACTCTCAAACATAAACACACGACGTCACTCCACTTCCGGGTCAATATCTTTCTCATTTTACTAATGAAAAACCTTAACCTTTTTCCATACAATGGCGACATCCAGTGGAAGCAGTAGAATCTGCGTGGATAGTAATTAGAATTCTGCTTTGCCCATGATAACCCATTGAACATACAGGAACTTAACAATAAAAAAGTTAGTCCTCAGGGTTTTGACTGCTATATAAGTTATGTTATACTTACAGATATGATTCAAACAGTTTTAGAAACTTCAGAGTGTTGTCTATCCAAATCTACTAATAATATGCATATCTTATATTCTGGGGATGAGTAGCACGAAGTTGAAATTGCGCACGCTATTTTTCCCTAAGTGAAAACTGCACCCTATCCTCAAGAAGTTTTAACAAGTCCAATACAGCATTTGAAAGATAAACATCGTCTCAATCCAGCCAACATGTCCGATTTTTGAAGTGTTTTACAGCGAAAACACAATATATCGTCATATTAGCTTACTACAATAGCTAACATCACAACAGCATTGACTCAAGGCAAACGGTAGCATAGCACAGTTCGACAGATATATGAAAAAGCATCCCAAATTGGGTCCTTATCTTTGTTGATCTTCCATCAGAATGTTCTCCAAGGGGTCCTTTGTTCAGAAATGTCTTTATTTCGATCCAGAACGAACAATTTCCCTCTTGAATTATTAAGCACACTGGCAGTGCGACGCTAACCTCTCCATCTTGAAAAAATTCTTGCGTCGCATCACGTCTAAAGTCCAGAATACATTTCAATAATATAATTAAATATATTGAAATAACATACTTTAGGATGATATTGTGACATGTATCAAATAAAATCGAAGCCAGAGATCATATTCACCTTTACAGAGTGTTTTCCAGGAGCCGAGTCCAGGTCCTACTTCGCGCCCAGAAAGAAAAATAAACTGCGCAACACTCACTCCAAGAGGTTGTGTTCAAATCCAGGACGAGATAATCAAGTGATTTCTTCTCTCACTTCCGCATGACACCCAGAGGAAGGCGTATGACGTGTTTCTACAGTCCTAAGTGACATGCCCTTTTATAGACAAGGGCTTGAAGAGCGACATCGATTTTGGAAATCTCACTTCCGGATAGGAAATGGGCTGTAAAAATAGTTCTGTTCCACTTAGAGAAATAATTAAAACGGTTTTAGAAACTAGAGACTGTTTTCTATCCAATAGTAATAATAATATGCATATTGTAAGAGCAAAAATTGATTAAGAGGCCGTTTGAAAATTTGCACATATTTTCCAGTCTTTCAATACGCCCCCTGCAGCCATAACAAGTTAAGGTGCGAACTCCGGGCGCACCAGCACAAAGTCTAGGGGAGGGTCTGGGTGGGCATCTGACCACGGTGGTGGCTCAGGCTCTGGGCGAGGTCCCCACCCCACCATAGTCAATCCCAGCTTACGTTTCCCCCTTAGAATGACCACCCTCCTATTACACCCACTTACTTTAACGAGTAACCTCAAGATAAGGGGCAGCACCGGGATAAGGTAGCTCATGACAGAGAGGTAGCTCAGGACAGAGAGGTAGGTCAGGATAAAGAGGTAGCTCAGGACAGAGGGGCAACTCCGGACTGAAGGGCAGCTCCGGACAGAGAGACAGCTCTGGACTGAGGGGCAGTTCTGGATAAATAGCAGCTCTGGGCTGAGGGGCAGCTCATGGCTGGCTGACGGCTCTGGACGCTCATGGCTGGCTGACGGCTCTGGACGCTCATGGCTGGCTGACGGCTCTGGACGCTCATGGCTGGCTGACGGCTCTGGACGCTCATGGCTGGCTGACGGCTCTGGACGCTCATGGCTGGCTGACGGCTCTGGACGCTCATGGCTGGCTGACGGCTCTAGCTGCTCATGGCTCTCTGGCGGCTCTGGCAGATCCTGTCTGGTTGGCGGCTCTGGCAGATCCTGTCTGGTTGGCGGCTCTGGAAGATCCTGTCTGGTTGGCGGCTCTGGCAGATCCTGTCTGGTTGGCGGCTCTGGCAGATGGCTCAGATGGTGCTGGGGAGACGGATGGCTCAGATGGCGCTGGGGAGACGGATGGCTCAGATGGCGCTGGGGAGACGGATGGCTCAGACGGCGTTGGGCAGACTACAGACTCTAGCCGACTGAGGCGCACTGTAGGCCTGGTGCGTGGTGCCGGAACTGGAGGCACCGGACTGGAGACACGCACTTCAAGGCTAGTGCGGGGAGCAGGGACAGGGCACACTGACCTCTCGAAGCGCACTATAGGCCTGGTGCGTGGTACCGGCACTGGTGGCACCGGGCTGAGGGCACGCACATCAGGAAGAGTACGGGGAGTAGGAACAGTGCGTACAGGGCTCTGGAGACGCACAGGAGGCTTAGTGCGTGTTGCCGGAACTGGAGGCACCGAACTGGATACACGCACCATAGGAAGAGTGCGTGGAGGAGGAACAGGGCTCTGGAAACGCACTGGAAGCCTGGTGCGTGGTGTAGGCACTGGTGGTACAGGGCTGGGATGGGAAGGTGGCGCCGGAAATACCGGACCGTGCAGGCGTACTGGCTCCCTTGAGCATTGAGCCTGCCCAACCTTACCTGGTTGAATGCTCCCCGTCGCCCGACCAGTGCGGGGAGGTGGAATAACCCGCACCGGGCTATGTAGGCGAACCGGGGACACCATGCGTAAGGCTGGTGCCATGTAAGCCGGCCCAAGGAGACGTACTGGTGGCCAGATATGTAGAGCCGGCTTCATGGCACTTGGCTCAATGCTCAATCTAGCCCTACCAGTGCGGGGAGGTGGAATAACCCGCACCGGGCTATGCACACGTACAGGAGACACCGTGCGCTCTACTGCGTAACACGGTGTCTGCCCGTACTCCCGCTCTCCACGGTTAGCCTGGGAAGTAGGCGCAGGTCTCCTACCTGCCCTTGGCCCACTACCTCTTATACCCCCCCCAATCAATTTTTGGGGTTTCTTCTCGGGCTTCCTTGCTAGCCGCGTACCTTCATAGCTTCGGTTCCTTTCTCCGGTAGCCTCTGCTCTCCTCAATGCCTCCAGCTGTTCCCATGGGAGGCGATCCCTTCCAGCCCGGATCTCCTCCCATGTGTAGCAACCCTTTCCGTTTAATACGTCCTCCCAAGTCCACGAGTCCTGATTACTCGGCCGCTGCTCGAACTTACGCTGCTTGGTTCTGTTGTGGTGGGTGGTTCTGTAACGGTGTTCCTCTTCCTCCGAAGAGGAGGAGCAGGGATTAAACCAAAATGCAGCGTCGTGATAAGACATGATATTTATTAAACAAAATAACAAAAAAACGAATGTAGACAGACCTGGACTACGAACTTATAATGTAACACGAAGAACGCACGAACAGGAAAAATGACTACATAAAACGAACAAACAAACAAAACCGAAAACAGTCCCGTGTGGCGTAACATACACAGACACTGACACAGGAGACAACCACCCACCACAAACCATGTGAAAACACCTACCTTAATATGATTCTCAATCAGAGGAGATGAAAACCACCTGCCTCTAATTGAGAACCATATCAGGTCACCCATTAACCAACATAGAAACAGAAAACATAGACTGCCCACCCACACTCACGTCCTGACCAACTAACACATACAAAAACGAACAGAAAACAGGTCAGGAACGTGACAATATTAGACAATTTTCCTGTCCTGCTAAGCATTCAAAGTGTAACGAGTGCTTTTGGATGTCATTGGAAAATGTAATTAGTAAAAATGATTTATTTTTTTCTATAGGAATGTAGTGGAGTAAAAGTAGAAGTTGTCAAAAATATAAATAGTAAAGTAAAGTACAGATACCCCCAAAAACTACTTAAGTAGTACTTAAAAGTATTTTTACTAAAGTAAATTACACCACTGGTCATGTGTGGTAAGAAAGCTTTGCTGACAAGCGTGAGCATCTCTGATGGTCTAAACAGGTATGTGTTTGTGTCTAAGTGTGTGGGTCTGTGTGAAAGCATGTCTGGGTCAGTCTGTGTGTATTTAACTATACTTCTGGGGACCAGAAGTCCAACTGGGGACATTGTGTTAGTCCTCACAAGGTCAAATGCTATTTCTAGGGGGTTTAGGGTTAAGGTTAGAATTGATGTTAGAATTAGGATTAGGGTCAGGGTTAGGAGCTAGGGTTAGTTATACGATTATGAGCTAGCGTTAGGTTTAGGGTTAGGGTTAACTCTTTGACGTATATGATGACATATTTGTGATCAGTGTTGAGTGATCTCTGCAGCGTATCATGGCAAATATGGGATTGAAACAGCAGCAACAGAGTGTATGATGCAAAAAAACATGTCTCAACAGCATTGTTGTCTGAACAACATCTAAACAATGTTTTATACTGATTGAAAATAAAGGTCTTCAACATTATTCCTCAGTTTCACCTTTTATTGTTAAAGATCAATGCGAAGTACATCACCCAAACATCACACGGAACACATCCACAGTAAAAAACTAATTCCATAAAACAGTCTAAATAGCAGGTTGCGCTTGCAAAAAAAAACATAAGTTAGCGACCTAACAGCTAGACTTGTTTACAATGTACCACATCACTGGTGAGGAAAAGGGAGAATTGTAATGTTGTTTAGAAAAGAGATACAGTATGTGTCAGCTAATCTAACAGCAGCCAACTTCTTTATGATGGCAGCCATGTTTGTTTATGTTTGACATGCGAAAACTACTTAATCCCAGAATGCCATTCGCTACAAGACGCAAATAAACAAAGTCAAAGATGGCTGTGCCCATTGTCCTAAAAATATCAACTTAGTTTGGCCACTTTTCAGCATATTACATATCTTCAATGTGCTTGTCACAGTGTATACTGGTGTAAAAGGGAAGCTCTCAAAATGGGTTAACATTACCATCAGTGAAATGTATACTTTCCTGGTCACGGTGCTGCTGATGTGCTGGTGAAGAAGGGCTCTGTGAGGCCTACTAGAACACTGAGCCCATGCTGCAGACACCTTTTTTCACCACCCTTTTCTCCCAAGACCGCTTCCTTGTTTTGCTGAGAGTGTTCCACTTTGTGAACAACGCCACTGCCAACCTCGCCTCCCCCTTCACCAAATTAGGATGTCCTGGGCAGCTTGACCAGGCATTTGGAGTGGTTGTGCCTTACTAGGACATGTGCATTGATGAGTCTCTCATGGCTTAGAAAGAGAGGCTTGCATTCTGTGAATACATCCCATCAAAGCGCCACAGATTTGGAGTCAAGTTCTTTGTTTTATGTGACTGTCTGACAGGATATGTGCAGGACCTAATCATCTACACCGGCACCAGCTCAGGTATAAGGCATTTTGAGGGTCTTGGCATTTCTGGATCAGTGGTGATCACCATGTTGCAGCCTTACCTCAGAAAGGGGCAAACTGTATTTGTGGTACAGTACCCTACCATTTTACAGTACCTTTTGAGGGAGAACACAGGGGCTTGTGGAAAATGAGCAAGGAGGAGGTAGATTTCCAAACAAACGGGGAGATATTGGCAGTAAAATGGCACGACAAACGCAATGTCCATTTTCTGTCCACTGTGCACACCTCCAAAATGTCGGACACAGGGGAACTAGACTATGTCACCGGAGAGAGGAAAATGAAGCCAGACTGTGTCTTGGAGTACAACAAGAGGATGGGAGCAGTTGACAAAGTGGACATGCAGAACAATTTTGTTTAGTGTGCCAGAAAGTCCCATAAATGGTACATGAAGCTATTTTTCCACCTAATAGATATAGCTCTCGTCAACGGCCACATTGTCCACCGGCATCTCACAGGACAGGTGATCTCGTACCAGCAGTACAGGACAAACCTGATTCGACAGCTCCTTGAGGACTACCACACTCCTTGTCGTCCATCAGTTGGGGGCAGGCCTGCCTCTGACAATCCTCTATGCCTCACTGAATGCTACTTCCCAAGCGATGTTCTTCAGACCACCATGCAAGGGAAAAGCACAAGGAGGCATTGCAAGGTCTGTTTAATATCTACCCGACGACAGAAGCAAAGGAAGATGACTAAGTACATGTGTGAGCCTTGTAACACAGCGTTGTGTGCAGGTCCTTGCTGTGACGAGTACCACACTCTGAAGCACTACTAAGTGGAAAGTGGGCCTATAGTGCCTGATACAATTGTTGTTTTATGCTGATATGAAAAATGAAATAATCTTTAAAAGTATTGAAATGTATGACTTGAGGTATTTGACGTGTAGTAGATGAGGGGGATTAGAGAAATATTCTTAAAAATAAAAAGAAAGAAATGTAACAGGTTTCTTTACGTGAAATTAAATACTTTGTTTGACTCCTGGGCTTCATTTCTGAAATAAAACAGAAAAAGAAAAGCATGTAATCAAATTCTATTATTCCTTGATTTGTAATGCATTCTCGTAATTATGTTTTACTTCTCTGGGATATGTGGGACGGTAGCGTCCCACTTGGCCAAAAGCCAGAAAAAATGTAGCGCGCCAAATTCAAACATATTACTATAAAAATCTATTTTTCATGAAATCACACATGAAAGACACCAAATTAAAGCTACACATGTTGTGAATCCAGCCAACGTGTCTGATTTCAAAAAGGATTTACGGGGAAAGCACACCAAACAATTGTTAGCTCAGTACATAGCCACAGAAAAACACAGCCATTTTCCCAGGAAAAGATAGTAGTCACAAAAAGCAGAAATAAAGATCAAATTAATTACTAACCTTTGATGATCTTCATCAGATGACACTCATAGGACATCATGTTACACAATACATTTATGTTTTGTTCGATAATGTGCATATTTATATCCACAAATCTCGGTTTACATTGGCGCCATGTTCAGAAATGCCTCCAAAATATCCGGAGAAATTGCAGAGAGCCACGTCATAAACAGAAATACTCATCATAAACTTTGATGAAAGACACATATTTTACATATAATGAACTTCTTGACGCTAGGGGTAATTTTTTATTAAAAATTTTTAAATAACGTTCCCAAGGTAAACTGACTATTTCTCAGGCCTAGATGCTAGAATATGCATATAATTGACAGATTAGGATAGGAAACACTCTAAAGTTTCCAAAACTGTCAAAATATTGTCTGTGAGTATAACAGAACTGATTTTGCAGGCGAAAACCTGACGAAATCCAACCCGGAAGTGCCGCTTATTTTGAAAAATCCCTGTTCCATTGCCTGCCTTTCCTTCATTTAAAGGGATATCAAACAGATTCCTTTTCCTATGGCTTCCTCGGGGTGTGAACAGTCTTTCGACATAGTTTCAAGCTTTTATTCTGAAAAATGAGCGAGATTTATCAAAACGCGTCAGTGGATAGCTGAATGTCCTTCGATTAGTTCATGCGCGCGAAAGTTGTAGCTCGACATTTTCTTTATCTCTTTTATTGAATATTTTACCGTCCGGTTGAAATATTATCGATTATTTATGTTAAAACAACCTGAGGATTGTTATAAAAAAAAAAACGTTTGACATGTTTCTACGAACTTTATGGACACTATTTGGAATTTTCGTCTGCCCTTCATGACCGCTCGAGCCTGTTGATTTCTGAACATAACGCACCAACCAAATGGAGGTTTTTGGATATAAAAATAATATTTATCGAACAAAAGTAACATTTATTGTGTAACTGGGAGTCTCGTGAGTGCAAACATCCGAAGATCAAAGGTAAGCGATTAATTTTATTGCTTTTCGGACTTTCGTGACCAATCTACATTGCTGCTAGCTGTTCGTAATGTTTTGTCTAGTGATCGATAAACTCACAAACGCTTGGATTGCTTTCGCTGTAAAGCATATTTTTTAAATCTGACACGATAGGTGGATTAATAACAAGCTAAGCTGTGTTTTGGTATATTTCACTTGTGATTTCATGAAAATAAATATATATATATTTTTTTTTTGGCGCTCTGCAATTCAGCGGTTGTTTATGAAAATTATTCCGTTAAAGGGATCCTTGCGCCAAGAGGTAAATGTCTAGAATGTATTTCTGATCAATTTAGTGATATTTTAATGGACAAAAAATGTAATTTTCTTTAAAAAACAAGGCATTTTCTAAGTACTGCGTGCAAAAAGAACTCACGCTGCAAGGGCCGTTATTAATCTTTAGCACTTACGCGTCAAAAGGTTAAAGTTAGGGTTAAGGTTAGGGTTAAGGTTAAGGTTAAGGTTAGGGTAATGGTTAGAGTTAGGTTGTCGGGTTAGGGAAATAGGATTTTGAATGGGACTGAATTGTGTGTGTCCAGAAGGTTAGTTATACAAGATTGTGTGTGTATGTTTGTGTTCTTGCGTGTGTGTGCGCGCAAGAACACGTTTGGTCCAACTGTGTGTATATACAGTATACAGTGCCTTCAAAAAGTAGCCACACCCCTTTACTCTTTCCACATTTTGTTGTGTTACAAAGTGGGATTAAAATTGATTTAATTGTCGTTTTTGGTCAACAATATACACAAAATACTCTGTAATGTCAAAGTGGAAGAAAAACATGTAAAACGTTTATGAAAAATACAACTCTAATATATCTTGTTTAGAAAAATATTCAACCCCCTGAGTCAATACATGTTAGAATCATCTATGGCAGCAATTACAGCTGGGAGTCCTTCTCGGTAAGTCTCTAAGAGCTTTACACATCTGGATTGTGCAACACTATTGATACACCATCCAAAGTGTAATAATAACACCATGCTCAAAGGGATATTCAATGTCTGCTTTTTTATTTTTTACCCATCTACACTTCTTTGCGAGGCATTGGAAAACCTCCTGGTCTTTGTGGTTGAATCTATGTCTGAAATTCAACGCTCGACTGAAGGACCTTACAGATAGTTGTGAGTGTGGGGTACAGAGATGAGGTATTCATTTTATATATGTGGTCCCGTGTGGCTCAGTTGGTAGAGCATGGCGCTTGCAAAGCCAGGGTTGTGGGTTCATTCCCCACGGGGGGACCAGGATGAATATGTATGAACTTTCCAATTTGTAAGTCGCTCTGGATAAGAGCGTCTGCTAAATGACTTAAATGTAAATGTAATATATCATGTTAAACAATATTATTGCACACAGAGTGAGTCCATGCAACTTATTATGTGACTTGTTAAGCACATTTATACTCCTGAAATAATTTAGACTTGCCATAACAAAGGGGTTGAATAATTATTGACTCTTTCTATTTTTATTCATTTGTAAAAATTTCGGGGGAAAAAATCCACTTTGACATTATGGGGTATTGTGTGTAGGCCAGTGACCAAAAAATCTAAATGTAATCAATTTTAAATTCAGGCTGTAACACAACAAAATGTGGAAGAATTCAATGGGTGTGAATACTTTCTGAAGGCCCTGTACATCTACGTAGGGTTGAAGTGATTTATAATTTTTAGTGTGTGGGGGGATAATCCAGCCTGTTTGAAATGTTTTCAACCCCTGCTCACATATGGCCATGTGTAGGGGCAGCTCACGTTCTGTAACGGTGTGGCCGGGGCCAGTGGCCAACCAAAACCTGAGTCTTTGCTCCCTCTCCCGAAAAAAATGTGTTTGGCGAGAAGCGAGTCTTTGATGAAATGATCCATCCGGACTCCGAGAATATTTTGAGTTTCCAGTGTGTTGGGCCCCTTTTTCCCTTTCAGCTGCTCCACCATCTGAGAAGCAGATTTTCTTTTGTCTTCTCCTTTGTGTGGCGGAGCGTGAATTTAAACACAGACTTGCGAGCGCCTTTTATCGACACTCCCCTCTAGTTGGAAGCCAACAGCTCTCCCACCGAGCTACAGACAAAGAGAAGGAGAGAGGGTCTTCCCGTGGTCTGTGAATGATATAAATCTAACAAGAGCCAAGCCTTCACTTTCAGACTCGTCTTCTAGGACGTTTCTTTGCAAGATGGCCGAGAGACGGGTCAGTCACAGCTGCTAGGAGTGTTTTGTCGTCCTTGGACAACCTTTAGGTTATGTTTGTGTGGATTTGGTAGTGGTCACTTGGGTGTGTATCCTTATTCGAGAGTCGGTCTAGACCAGCGATTCTCAATATTTTTTGGTAACTGTACCCCAAATCACATTTTGTTCTGTTCGGAGAACACACAAAATACCCTCTCATGTGAATTTTACCAGTAGGCCTATGGTCTTATGAGTCTTCTCAATTACCCCCTGTGGATTTCCCAAGTACCCTTACCCCAGGTTGGGAACCACTGAGAATATAGCAGGTGTCAGATTGGACATCCAACAGACAAATCCCTGAGTGACATATTGTACATGCTGAATTATGGAATATGGAGAATACAGAATGAGGTCTGGTGCAGGGCTCACATATTTTAACATCATTATAACCCCAATGCTGTAATTCTCATTGTGTGTTGTGTTTATTCTCATTAGCAAATATGTCTGTCTGTCTAACCTGGTCTGTTCAGGGCGTCCTGGAATCCAGAATAACACAAAAAAACTATAAAATGAAGTTAGTTACGACTATTGATTGACAAAGAGTCCACTCACTTTGGAAACCACTGTTTTGTAGCAGATCCTGTCCTAAATAAAGCAATCTCTATATTTTCTCATCCTTTCCTATTTCGTCTTGTCTTTCTGGATGTGAACAAGTTGCATGTGGTGTGGCACAAAGAAGTACTGTCTCCCACTCATCCAAGTCACGCAGTACCATTTTGCAGAGATGCCAAAACAACTTTTCAAGCTTTTGTGTACTGGTTTCGTTTATGACAATGTTTCTCTCTCCTCTCCTCCCTGGTCTAATTGCTGAGGTTTCCCATGCTGTGTGTTTACTCTCGCTGTCCTTGGTGTGGCTGGGAAGAGGGGGATGAGGGAGAAAAAGGATGGAAGGAAGAAGAGATGTGGTGGACAAGTTAAAGCAGAGAGAGACAGAGAGGGAGACAGGGAAAGAGGGAGGGGTAGAACGAGGAAGGGAAGAGAGAGCTCCACTGTACACATGTTTGACAGAACTAATGGGAGAAAGCGGTCAGTGTGAGCCTGTTTGTGCGTCCCTAACGGCGCTCAAGTAAACATCCTCTCAACGCAGCCTGTCAGGACGGGCCGTTGTGAGAGAACACGGAGCAGACAGGGATCTTGTGATTGTTTGCTTCTAGCTCCTGTCTTGTGCACAGCCCATTACTGTATTGGCTAACTCCAGCTTCTCGTTTACTGCTCTTCCTTTATGTCTGCTCAGGGTTGGTGTGTGTGTGTATATGTTTGCGTGTACAGTATGTTTGTGTGTGTGTGTGTTTGTGTGTGTGTGTGTGTTTGTGTGTACAGTATGTGTGTGTGTGTGTGTGTACAGTATATGTATATGTGTGTGTGTGTGTGTGTGTTAGTGTATTTTATTTTATGCCCGGCTCCTCCGCACACTCCGCTCACAAGCTTGCATCATCTTCAAGACCCTGTTGCTTGCTTACGGAGCAGCAAGGGGAACTGCCTGTCTTGTGTCCCTACCTTCAGGCTAAGGTCAAACCTTAACTTCTTGACGCTAGGGGTCAGATTTTTTTTATTTTTTAAATAACGTTCCCAAGGTAAACGGACTATTTCTCAGGTCCAGATCGTAGAATACGCTTATAATTTACAGATTAGGATAGAAAACACTCCAAAGTTTCAAAAACTGTCAAAATATTGTCTGTGAGTATAACAAAACTGATTCTGCAGGCGAAAACCTGAGAAAATATAACCCGGAAGTGATATATATTTTTTTAAATCTGTGTTTCCTGGCCAGTCATTCTTCCATTTAAAGGGGTATCAACCAGATTCCTTTTCCAATGGCTTCCTCAGGCTGTGACCAGGCTTTAGACATAGTTTCAGGCTATTATTTTGAAAAATGAACGAGATTTTTCAAAAGTAGCCAGGTGTCCACTGAATAGTTCCTGCGTGCGAGAGGGGAGCTCTCCATTTTCCTTTTCTCCCTTATTGAATATGTTACGGTCCGGTTTAAATATTATCGATTATGTTTGTTAAAAACAACCTGAGGATTGATTATAAAAAACATTTGACATGTTTCTACGACCATTACGGATACTTTTTGGAATGTTCGTCAAACGGAACGAGGCTGTAGTTTTCTGAACATAACGCGCAACCCAAACGGTGTATTTTTCGTATGAAAGTAATATTTATCGAAAAAAATAACATTTGTTGTGTGACGGAGTCTCGTGAGTGCAAACATCAGATGATTATCAAAGGTAAGCGATTAATTGTATTGCTTTTCTGACTTTCGTGACCAAGCTAACCAAGCTTGTATAAGGCTAACTGTTCTAGCATTGATTGATACACTCACAAAAGCTTAGATTGCTTTCGTTGCAAAGTATATTATCAAAATCTGACACGATAGGTGGATTAACAACAAGCTAAGCTGTGTTTTGGTATATTTCACTTGTGATTGCATGATTATAAATATTTTTTATAATATTTTGCGCCCTGCAATTCAGCGGTTGTTTAGGAAAATGATCCCGTAAAAGGGATCCGTAGCGCAGAGAAGTTAATCAGGGCAAGGTGACTGGAAACATGATCGAATACAAACAATGTAGCTAATTCTTCCACAAGGCAATCAAACAAGTTAAGCGTCAGTATAGAGACAAAGTAGAGTCGCAATTCAACGGCTCAGACACGAGAGGTATGTGGCAGGGTCTACAGTCAATCACGAACTATAAAAGGAAAACCAGCCCCGTCCCGGACCAGGATGTCTTGCCATCGGGACAAGAGGAATACCTATGTGAGAATGCTGTTCATCGACTACAGCTCAGCATTTAACACCATAGTAGCCTCCAAACTCGTCATCAAGCTCGAGACCCTGGGTCTCGACACCGCCCTGTGCAACTGGGTCCTGGACTCCCTGACGGGACCGAGAAACTGAAAACAGCTTCTATCTCAAGGCCATCAGACTGTTAAACAGCCATCACTAACATTGAGTGGCTGCTGCCAACATACTGACTCAACACCAGGCACTTTAATAATGGAAAAATTGATGCAATAAATGTATCACTAGCCACTTTAAACAATGCCACTTTATATAATGTTTAAATACCCTACATTACTCATCTCATATGTATATACTATACTCTATACCATCTACTGCATCTTGCCATCTTGATGTAATGTATCACTAGCCACTTTAAAGAATGCCACTTTTATATGTTTACATACCCTACATTACTCATATCATATGCATATTCTGTACTCTATACCATCCACTGCATCTTGCCTATGCCGTTCTATACCATCACTCATTCATATATTTTTTTATGTACATATTCTTATTCATTCCTTTACACTGTGTGTATAAGGTAGTTGTTGTGAAATTGTTAGGTTAGATTACTCGTTGGATATTACTGCACTGTCGGAACTAGAAGCACAAGCATTTCGCTACACTCGCATTAACATCTGCTAACCATGTGTATGTGACAAATAAAATGTGATTTGATTCAATTTTTATGCGACTGAACTTGAAGAAACTTTCAAAGTTCTTGAAATATTTCGTATTGACTGACGTTCATGTCTTAAAGTAACGATGGACTGTTGTTTCTCTTTGCTTATTTGAGCTGTTCTTGCCATAATATGGACTTGGTCGTTTAGGGCTATCTTCTGTATACCAGTTTACCACCCCTACCTTGTCACATCACAACTGATTGGCTCAAACACATTAAGAAGGAAAGAAATTCCACAAATTAACTTTTAAGAAGGCACACCTGCTAAAACGTCTTATGGCTTGGGGGCAGTATTTCGACGTCTGGATGAGAAGCGTGCCCAAAGTAAACTGCCTGTTACTCATGCCCAGAAGCTAGGATATGCATATAGATTTGGATATATTTGGATAGAAAACACTCTAAAGTTTCCAAAACTGTTAAAATAATGTCTGTGAGTATAACAGAACTGATATGGCAGGAAAATCCATCCAGGAAGTGGGATTTTTTTGTTGTGGGTATTTTCAATTGAATGCCTTTCGAGTATCTAATGGGTTAGGACCCAGATTGCAGTGGCCTATGGCTTCCACTAGATGTCAACAGTCTTTAGACATTGTTTCAGGCTCGAAAAATGAAAAAGAAGAGACATTTCTGTCAGTGGACTGTAGAATCATGCTGGTTTGCGCGTTACCAAGTGCGCACCCTTCGTTGTTTTTCCTTTCTATTGAATACGCTATTGTCCGGTTGAAATATTATCGATTATTTAGACAATTGAGAACCTGAGGATTAATTATAAACATCGTTTGCCATGTTTCAACGAACTTTACCGGTACTATTAGGATGTATTCGTCTGCATATTTTGATCGCCTTTGAGCAAGTGGATTACTGAAAAGAATGCGCCAACAAAATTGAGTTTTTGGGATATAAAGAGGGACTTTATCGAACAAAACAAACATTTATTGTGTAGCTGGGACGCTTGTGACTGCATCCAGATGAATATCTTCAAAGGTAAGTGATTAATTTTACCGCTCTTTCTGACTTTCGTGACTCCTCTACTTGGTTGTAAAATGTTTGTATGCTTTTGTAAGCGGGGCGCTGTCCTCAGATAATCACATGGTATGCTTTCGCCGTAAAGCCTTTTTGAAATCTGACAAAGCAGCTGGATTAAAAAGAAGTTCATCTTTAAGCCGATGTATAACACTTGTATTTTTTATGAATGTTTATTATGACTATTTCTGTATTTTGAATTTGGCGCTCTGCAATTTCACTGGATGTTGTCGAGGTGGATCGCTAGCGGAATGCCTGTGCCAGAAAGGTTCATTGAAATCCAAGTGACTACCTCATGAAGCTAGTTGAGAGAATGCCAAGAGTGTGCAATGCTGTCATCAAGGCAAAGGGTGTGTCACGGCTTCCGTCGGTAGAAGGAGAGGAGGACCAAAGCGCAGCGTGGTATGTATTTATTATAATACTTTTTAAATTATGAACAAAAACAATAAACAGAACGAAAACCAACGAAGCTACAGTCCCGAACTAGTGAAACCAGGAACACACGAACAGGAACAATCACCCACAAACCAACAGTGAAAACAGGCTACCTTAATATGGTTCCCAATCAGAGACAACGTAAAACACCTGCCTCTGATTGAGAACCATATCAGGCCAATAAGACAAACCTAAACAAAGAAACACATAACATAGACTACACCCACCCAGCTCACGTCCTGACCAACTAAACAAAGACTAAACAAAGGAAATAAGGTCAGGAACGTGACAGGGTGGCTATTTGAAGTATCTCAAATACAAAATATATTTAGATTTGTTTAACACTTTTTTGTTACTACATGATTCCATGTGAGTTATTTCATAGTTTTGATGTCTTCAGTATTATTTTACAATGTAGAAAACAGTAAAAAATAAAGAAAAACCCTTGTATGAGTAGGTGTTTAAACTTTTGACAGGTAGTGTAGCTCTCTCTCGTGTGAAGCCATTGCCAACATTTGACAAACTATAAAATCACTCAGCCCCTGCTGTATCATCTGTTACTGTATGTATCGTCAATACAGCTCCGTTCAAGCTCCTAGCTGAACTTGTCATTGTGTCTTTGCCTCTCTGATTTATATTCCTTGAGAAACGAGCTGGTGAGATATCAACTCGTATTTTACAGGAGCTTACGGCCATAATGCACCATGCTCATCGCACCTCCATCACTCCCCTGCAACTGAACTTTAGAGTGATAAGGCTCAAAATTGTGTGGCACACCTTCCCCATTCCCTGTGTGCTGTTGGGGAAGTGTGCCTCTGCATCCCACAGATGCTATGGTGCATTATTACTGCGTGTATTTTGAATATTCTGGGGATTTCCCATGGCTTCGAATTACAGATTTGAGTTCCTTCCACTCAGGAAGAGACAAAGATCTACAGCTGGAGCACTAAGGGATGGCGTCCGGGGTGGAGAGAACGATAACAACATTGTTGACGAGGAGAAGGGAATCCTCGATTGCATGGTGTAAATGAGAAGGAAGGGAGTCGATCTGGGTTCATATAGTGTGTTTTCTTTCAAGTACTGTGAGTATTTTAATTTAGCCTGCACGGAATGCCAAATGGGTGAGGTTTGAACTTTGAACTTCTGGTGAACATATTTGAAAGAAAACAAACACCATCTGAACCCAGGTCTGGTGTGTAGTAGCAATAATGAGGGTATTTTGTTTGTACCACTTAATGCAATGTAGACTTCTGCTCCATTTAAAATGTTAGCAACATACTGAAAAGTACAGTTGTTAAACCAAAGTACAGTTGCATTGCCAAATACATTTTTTAAGTTGAGTTCACCTGAATTGACAGAGCAAGAGTATACACAGTAATGGATAAAGTGAAAAAACACGGTAGCCTAAAGTGAGAGAGTACAGTACTCAACAAATCATCCTATACAGCCCTCTCTCCTTGCTCAGGTATCCACCTACCATACGTGTTTTATTGAAGCCAGAGCGGAGCTCCTTTGTGTGTTCAGTCACAGGTGCAGGGGAAATGGCTGCCTCTCGCTGGGCCGTAACAAGTGTCAGGAGAAATGAAGGGGCTGGCGGAGACTGGCAACCCGAGCTGTCGAGTCGGCCAGGAAAAGTAACTTTTCTCTCCTGCTTTCAGATGAAGGATGGACAGGAGAGAGAAAGAAAGAGAGAGAGAGGTGGCCGTGTCTCAAGCAGGTCACAGTTGGCAGGCCTTGCCTCTCTCACCCAATCCCTCACACTTCCAGAAGAGGAGGATGACAGGTCCCTTTGTGCACACAACTCTCTTGTGTATTTTTTTTTTTTACGTCCCTCAGGAAACTTTGGTCAATGTTTTTTGTTTTTTTTCTCTTTGGAAGAAGTGTTTAAAGCAACGAAATGTGGAAGTAGTGTTGTTGTGTTCGAAATTGTTGCGGATATTGGATATAACTACATGTACATTCCCCACAAAGCCGTGACAAGGATCCTTATGCTGCGTCGGAATCAATGAGTTGTCAGACGATGACTCGATAGAAGTTGACACTGGATGTATGCGAGACAGTGAAAGGCTTCATATAGAGTTTGACTGGTCTGTATACTTATGGGTCTTTATACAAAACACAATAGTTTTTGTGAACGTTCGATCTTCATAACAAAGTCAAATACATTTCATACGGAGAGAAAACAATAGAATACAGTATTTCCCGTACTCATATCCATCAATTCTTCACATTTATTTAACTAGGCAAGTCAGTTAAGAACAAATTCTTATTTTCAATGACGGCCTAGGAACAGTGGGTTAACTGTTTTATTCAGGGGCAGAACCACAGATTTGTACCTTGTCAGCTCAGGGATTCGATCTTGCAACCTTTCTGTTACTAGTCCAATGCTGTAACCACTAGGCTACCTGCCACCCCTTCCACATGGAGGTGGACTACACTCCTTGATATCATTCCTGCATATAAATAAATGTGTGTCCTGTCCTCGTTAACTGATCTACAGTACCAGTCAAAAGTTGACACACCTACTCATTCAAGGATTTTTCTTTATTTTTACTATTTTGTAGAATAATAGTGAAGACATCAAAACCATGACATAACACATATGGAATCATGTAGTAACCAAAAAAGTGTTAAACAAATCTAAATATATTTGAGACTTGGGATTTTTAAAAGTAGCCACCCATTGCCTTGATGACAGCTTTGCACACTGGTTGGCATTCTCTCAACCAGCTTCACCTGGAATGCTTTTCCAATAGTCTTGAAGGAGTTCCCACATATGCTGAGCAGTTGTTGGCTGCTTTTCCTTTACTCTGCAGTCCAACTAAAAGCTAAACACAAGGTTAAGTACATAGAAATTGTATCAAATTTTTCCCAAGCTTTCAGCATGCATGTCTTCCAACATACTGTATGTCAGGAAGACATATATACTACTCGCACACTTTGTTTATATTGCATCTTTGAAATATTTACCTGAATTCCATACCACCCCACTAAAAAAGTTACAATAGCAATAAAGGGAGAACCATGCACAGTAGTGATCATTTTGAAGTACATTCTATTGCAGATTAATTTTTGAAATTGTACACTGTAATTTAAAAAAGCTTTAAATTTAATTTAGAGAAATATCATCTCTATTGTTCTCATTAAAATGTTAAATGTTGATTGTATGAATCTGAAACACAGACGTCCATGTTTTGACCAAACATATGGGCTCTTGGAGGGTTGGAATCCCCCTGCTGGCTATGCATCTCAATATTCTACACTTTTTCCTGAAGTGTGATCTTGTCCACTACCCATATGGTGATCCTCTGTAGCTCAGTTGGTAGAGCATGGCACATGGAACTTTAAAAGGGAGTTGGCACGGGCAGTGCCATTGAGGCTGTCACAGATGCCATTAATGTTATTTGTCACATGCTTCGTACAGTGCATTCGGAAAGTATTCAGATCCCTTGAGTTTTCCACATTTCGCTACATTACAGCCGTATTTTAAAATGGATTTAAAAAAAATCATCAACAATCTACACATAAGACGCCATAATGACAAAGCAACATTTAGAAATGTTTGCAAATTATAAAAATAAAAAAAACATATCACAATATCACATTTACTGAAACATCACATTTACATAAGTATTCAGACCCGTTACTCAGTACTTTGTTGAAGCACCTTTGGTAGCGATCACAGCCTCGAGTCTTCTTGGGTATGACGCTACAAGCTGGTCGCACCTGTATTTGGGGAGTTTCTCCCATTCTTCTCTGCAGATCCTCTCAAACTCTGTCAGGTTGGAGCATCGCTGAACAGCTATTTTCAGGTCTCTCCAGAGATGTTAGGTTGGGTTCAAGTCCAGGCTCTGGCTGGGCCACTCAAGGACATTCAGAGATTTATCCTGAAACCACTCCTGCGTTGTCTTGACTGCATGCTTAGGGTCGTTGTCCTGTTGGAAGGTGAACCTTCTCCCCAGTCTAAGGTGCAGAGCACTCTGGAGTCTAAGAGAGCACTCAACGATCTCTCTGTACTTTGCTCTGTTCATCCTTCTCTCGATCCTGACTAGTCTCCCAGTCCCTGCCGCTGATAAACATCCCCACAGCATGATGCTGCCACCACCATGCTTCAACATCGGGATGGTGCCAGGTTTCATCCAGACATGACGCTTGACATTGAGGCCAAAGAGTTCAATTTTTGTTTCATCAGACTAGAGAATCTGGTTTCTCATGGTCTGAGTGTCCTTTAGTTGCCTTTTTAGTTGCTTCCGAACGGGCTGTTTGGTGGAGTGCTGCAGAGAGAATTGTCCTTCTGGAAGGTTCTCCCATCTCCACAGAGGAACTCTGGAGATCTGTCAGAGTGGGGACCTTCAATGCCGCAGAAAATGTTTGGTACCCTTCCCCTGACCTGTGCCTCGACACACTCCTGTCTCTGAGTTCTATGGACAATTCCTTTGACCTCATGGCTTGGTTTTTGTTCTGATATGCACTGTCAACTGTGGGATCTTATATAGACAGGTGTGTGCCTTTCCAAATCATGTCCAATCAATTTAGTTTACCACAGCTGGACTCCAGTGAAGATGTAGAAACATCTTAGGAATGATCAGCTGAAATAGGATGCACCTGAGCTCAATTTTGAGTCTCATAGCAAAGGGTCTGAATACTTATTTGAATAAGGTATTTTAGTTTTTTTTATTTGAGTACATTTGCAAAAAAATCTGGAAACCTTTTTTTGCTTTGTCGTTCTGGGGTATTGTGTGGATTGATGAGGAAAAACTTTAATTTAATATGGCTGCAAGCCCGACGCCGGTACACCTATGACAACATCCAGCTCAAGTGCAGGGCGCGAAATTCAAAATCTATTTTTTTTTAAATATTTAACTTTCACACATTAACAAGTCCAATACAGCATTTGAAAGATAAACATCTTGTGAATCCAGCCAACATGTCCGATTTTTAAAATGTTTTACAGAGAAAACACCACATATATTTATGTTAGTTCACCACCAAATAAAAAAGAGGACAGACATTTTTCACAGCACAAGTAGGATGAAGGTAGCATGCACAAGCCAACCTAACTAACCTAGAACCAACCTAAATAACCTAGAAAAAACTCCCTCAGATGACAGTCCTATAACATGTTACACAATAAATCTATGTTTTGTTAAAAAAATGTGCATATTTTAGCTATAAATCAGTTTTACATTACTGCTACCATCATAGCTACAGTCAGAAATCGCACGGGAGTAGCCAGAGAAAATACAGACACCAACGTCAACTACATAATTACACATCATAAAACATTTCAGAAAAATATATGGTGGATAGCAAATGAAAGACAAAGATCTTGTGAATACAGCCAATATTTCCGATTTTTTAAATGTTTTACAGCAAAAACACCACATATATTTATGTTAGCTCACCACCAAATACAAAAGACAGACAGATATTTTTCACAGCAACGGTAGCATGCAAGTAGCATGCACAAAGCTAACCTAACTAACCTAGAACCAACCTAAATAACCTAGAAAAAACTCCCTCAGATGACAGTCCTATAACATGTTACACAATAAATCTATGTTTTGTTCGAAAAATGTGCATATTTTAGCTATAAATCAGTTTTACATTACTGCTACCATCATAGCCACCATCATAGCTACAGTCAGAAATCGCACGGGAGTAGCCAGAGAAAATACAGACACCAACGTCAACTAACTAATTACTCATCATAAAACATTTCAGAAAAATATATGGTGGATAGCTAATGAAAGACAAAGATCTTGTGAATACAGCCAATATTTCCGATTTTTGAAGTGTTTTACAGCGAAAACACAATATATTGTTATATTAGCTTACTACAATAGCTAACACACAGCAGCATTGATTCTAGTCAAACGGTAGCGATAGCACAGTTCGACAGATATATGAAATAGTATCCCAAATTGGGTCCTTATCTTTGTGGATCTTCCATCAGAATGTTCTCCAAGGGGTCCTTTGTTCAGAACCGTCTTTATTTGGATCCAGAACTAACTATTTCCCTCTTGAATTAGCAAGCACACTGGCCGTGCGGTGCTAACCGCTCCTTCTTCAACAAATTCTTGCGACGCATCACGTCTAAAGTCCAGAATAAATTTCAATAATATAATTAAACTATATTGAAAAAACATACTTTAGGATGATATTGTGACAATTATAAAATCGAAGCCGGAGATCATATTCACCTATAACGACGGTTTTCCAGGAGGCGACTCCAGATCCAACTTCGCGCCTTCCAAAAAAAAATTATTGCGCACTTCTCACTCAAAGAGGTTGTATTCAATCCCAGAACGAGATAATCAAGTCATTTCTGCTCTCACTTCCGCATGACACCCAGGGGAAGGTGTATGACGTGTTTCTACAGTCCTAAGTGACATGCCCTTTTATAGACAAGCTCTTGAAGAGAGACATCGCTTTTGGAAATCTCACTTCCGGATAGGAAATGGTCTGTAAAAAGAGTTCTGTTTCACTTAGAGAAATAATTCAAACGGTTTTAGAAACTAGAGAGTGTTTTCTATCCAATAGTAATAATAATATGCATATTGTACGAGCAAGAATTGAGTACGAGGCCGTTTGAAAATGGGCACCTCTTTCCAGTTATTCAATACGCCCCCTGCAGCCATAACAAGTTAATACATTTTAGAGTGAGGCTGTAATGTAACAAAATGTGGAAAAAAGGAAGGGGTATGAATACTTTCTTAATGAACTGTTCAGTTTCAATATGGCATTGTTAGAAAATAAATACATTTGTAATGTATTTAGAAAAAAAATGCGTTCTGTTTTCATATGGGTGAAAATTTAGAAAAGACTGAATTTCAAGTACAGTGCTAAGTCAAGGTCTACACACCCTTTGCACATTCTTCACATTTTGCTGCCTTAAATTGTTATCTACAAATGGATTCAATAAACTTTTCCCCCAACCGATGTGCACAACCTTCTCCACATTTGTATTTTCAGGAATTGTGGTGGCAGCATCACATTATGGGTATGCTTGTCACCAAGCAGGGACTGGGGAGTCTGTCAAGAGCTAAATCATTTGAAAGGAGAAAAGCTCAGGTAAAACGTTAGCGGAAACACTGATGGAGTTTTTTTATGCCAAAGACACACCAGAATGGTTAAAGGCATTGAGTGTTCCTGAGTTGCCCAGTCTCAGTGCTGACTTATATTTAGTAGAAAAATCTGAGACAATATTTGAAAATTGCTGTCCATCAACAATTCCCAACCAAATTTACTGAGCTTGAGCATTTTTGACAAACACAGATTTTCACTAGTGACTAGTCAAACTAAACTACTACTGATACTTCCAATACCACACCTCAGTTACCTTTGAATGCCATGTACTTTGGCCTTTGATGTCTTAAAGATGTTAAGAATCATGAGAATTCATGTATTTTGTCTCTGCCCACTCCACATTTATACAGAGAATGACTGGACACATTCCCCTTTGTGAGTGGAAGTCCTTGTCCGTGTTCCTTAATGCTTCATTTGAAAATGGGATTCAATTACTAAACTGAAAGACTGCTGCTAACTCACATACACAATAATAATGCAATCACTATTTTTCCTATGGCAGACTTTTTCCAAAATACATGGACATTCTTGAGGGAAACGTGTTTCAGTCTTCCAGAGATTTGAGACTGGGACAGAGGTTCACCTTCCAGCAGGACAATGACCCTAAGCATACTGCTAAAGCAACACTCGAGTGGTTTAAGGGGAAACATTTAAATGTCTTGGAATGGCCTAGTCAAAGCCCAGACCTCAATCCAATTGAGAGTCTGTGGAATGAGTTAAAGACTGCTGTACACCAGCGGAACCCATCCGACTTGAAGGAGCTGGAGCAGTTTTGCGTTGAAGAATGGGCAAAAATCTCTGGAAAACAAACAGGTTTCCCTCAAGAATTTCCCTGTATTTAGCGCCATCCATCATTCCTTCAATTTTGACCAGTTTCCCAGTCCCTGCCGATGATAAACATCCCCACGGCATGATGCTGCTGGGGATGGGGTTCTCAGGGTGATGAGAGGTGTTGGGTTTGAGCCAGACATAGCGTTTTCCTTGAAGGCCAAAAAGCAAAATTCTTGTTTCATCTGACCAGAGTACCTTTTTCCATATGTTTGGGGAGTCTCCCATATGCCTTTTGGCGAACACCAAACGCGTTTGCTTATTGTTTTCTTTAAGCAATTTTTTCTAGCCACTTCCGTAAAGCCCAGCTCTGTGGAGTGTACGGCTTAAAGTCGTCCTATGGACAGATACTCCAATCTCCGCTGTGGAGCTTTGCAGCTATCTTTGATCTCTTTGTTGCCTCTCTGATTAATGCCCTCCTTGCCTGGTCCATGAGATTTGGTGGAAAGGCCTCACTTGGCAGGTGTGTTGTGGTGCCATATTCTTACATTTTTTTAGAATAGATTTAATGGTGCTCCGTGGGATGTTTAAAGTTTTGGATATTTTTTTATAACCCAACCCTGATCTGTACTTCTCCACAACTTTGTCCCTGACCTGTTTGGAGAGCTCCTTGGTCTTCATGGTGCCACTTGCTTGGTGGTGCCCCTTGCTTAGTTGTGTTGCAGACTCTGGGGCCTTTCAGAACAGGTGTATATATACTGAGATCATGTGACACTTAAATTCCACACAGGTGGACTTTATTGAACAAATTATGTGAGTCATGAAGGTAATTGGTTGCACCAGATCTTATTTAGGGGCTTCATAGCAAAGGGGTGAATACATACAGTATGTACCCATCACTTTTCCATTTTTTATTTTTAGAATATAATGAAACAAGTAATTTTTTTCACTTCACCAATTTGGACTATTTTGTGTATGTCCATTGACATGAAATCCAAATAAAAATGTATTCACATTACAGGTTGTAACACAACGACATAGGAAAAACCCCAAGGGTGATTAATCATTTTGCAAGGCACTGTAGAGACATACCCTAAGAGACTTTCACCTGTAATTGCTGCAAAAGGTGGCACTACAAAGTATTGACTTTCGGGGCCCTGAATAGTTATGCACGTTCAAGTTTTCCGTTTTTTTTGTTCTTTCTTGTTTGTTTCACAATAAAAAATATTTTGCATCTTCAAAGTGGTAGGTATGTTGTGTAAATCAAAAGATACAAACTACCCCAAAAATGTATTTTAATTCCAGGTTGTAAGACAACAAAATCGGAAAAATGCCAAGGGGGGTGAATACTTTCGCAAGCCACTGTATGTGTAACTGAAAGATGCACACACAAACACATTTTTATGTTTTTAAATATATGTAAATTGTAGTCTTTTTTGTTATGTGTTGGACTCCATTAAGATTAGCTGTCGTCTTTGGCGTCGGCTAATGGGGATCCTAATAAATCAAATTAAAATCACAGAACCAATGAGACCTAGTACATTTCAAATGGATTTCTCATTGAGAACACAGCCTTGGAAATGTACTCAATATATTCCTCTGTTGGCACGTTTTGGACAGGGTTGTGTGTGTGTTCGCATGCATATGTGTCTGTCGATGCTTGTGCCTGTGTTGGTGTGAGAACGAGAGACGAAGGAAAAGGGGTGGTTTTCTGGAGAAAGTTGCAGCAGTCAGAATCTGGAAAGCATCACTCTTCACCAACACCATTGACGAGGTGTCTGCAAACTTCCAGGTCTGACTTAATGAAATGAATGGGCACAGAATAGTAGAACTCTAATGAGCTTAAAGGAAAGAAAAATAATATTATGACATACTGTGTGTGTCTTGTTTTTTTCCCCCTCACCATTCTATAATATGAAAAGCTTTTACATTACACTAAGACTACAGTGGTTAGAATGTTGTTTTTTCTAACCTACAGTATAATGACTGGTTGTCTCAATTTTGATGGAAAATGCTGTCAACTTCTCCCCATTTTTATGGAAAACTACCCATACCATTTCAAATTAACCCATTTCAATATCCTCCAAACATGGGAAGGTGTGTGTGCATGTGAATGATTGCATGCATGTATGCATGTGTATGTATATGTATATGCCTGTGTGTGAATGTGTATACGTTCATGTGAAATAAGAGAAAATATCTTCCTTCCACTCCTACATTCATATGCACTTACGTGTGATTACATTAACATATTTTACACAGTGCACTTGGCCAAGGACCAGAGGCCAGCTCCTAACTCCATGCTTTTTTAATGTGCAAATCAGACCTTGTGTAACCGATGTGAAATGGCTAGCTAGTTAGCGGTGGTGCGCGCTAATAGCGTTTCAGTCTATGACTTCACTCGCTCTGAGACCTGAAGTAGTTGTTCCCCATGCTCTGCAAGAGCCTCGGCTTTTGTGGCGATGGGTAACAATGCTTCGTGGGTGTCAGTTGTCGATGTGTGCAGAGGGTCCCTAGTTCGAGCCCAGGTAGGGGCGAGGAAAGGGACGGAAGCTATACTGTTACACTTGGAACATTATTACGGTTACGTGTTCAGATGACCGTACAATGTGTAACCCACTTAGACCCGGGCACACACACATACATGCACCTATGACAGTGCACACATACAGTGGGGAGAACAAGTATTTGATACACTGCCGATTTTGCAGGTTTTCCTACTTACAAAGCATGTAGAGGTCTGTAATTTTTATCATAGGTACACTTCAACTATGAGAGACGGAATCTAAAACAAAAATCCAGAAAATCACATTGTATGATTTTTAAGTAATTAATTTGCATTTTATTGCATGACATAAGTATTTGATACATCAGAAAAGCAGAACTTAATATTTGGTACAGAAACCTTTGTTTGCAATTACAGAGATCATACGTTTCCTGTAGTTCTTGACTAGGTTTGCACACACTGCAGCAGGGATTTTGGCCCACTCCTCCCTACAGATCTTCTCCAGATCCTTCAGGTTTCGGGGCTGTCGCTGGGCAATACGGACTTTCAGCTCCCTCCAAAGATTTTCTATTGGGTTCAGGTCTGGAGACTGGCTAGGCCACTCCAGGACCTTGAGATGCTTCTTACGGAGCCACTCCTTAGTTGCCATGGCTGTGTGCTTCGTTTCGTTGTCATGCTGGAAGACCCAGCCACGACCCATCTTCAATGCTCTTACTGAGGGAAGGAGGTTGTTGGCCAAGATCTCGCGATACATGGCCCCATCCATCCTCCCCTCAATACGGTGCAGTCGTCCTGTCCCCTTTGCAGAAAAGCATCCCCAAAGAATGATGTTTCCACCTCCATGCTTCACGGTTGGGATGGTGTTCTTGGGGTTGTACTCATACTTCTTCTTCCTCCAAACACGGCGAGTGGAGTTAGACCAAAAAGCTCTATTTTTGTCTCATCAGACCACATGACCTTCTCCCATTCCTCCTCTGGATCATCCAGATGGTCATTGGCAAACTTCAGACGGGCCTGGACATGCACTGGCTTAAGCAGGGGGACCTTGCGTGCGCTGCAGGATTTTAATCCATGACGGCGTAGTGTGTTACTAATGGTTTTCTTTGAGACTGTGGTCCCAGCTCTCTTCAGGTCATTGACCAGGTCCTGCCGTGTAGTTCTGGGCTGATCCCTCACCTTCCTCATGATCATTGATGCCCCACGAGGTGAAATCTTGCATGGAGCCCCAGACCGAGGGTGATTGACCGTCATCTTGAACTTCTTCCATTTTCTAATAATTGCGCCAACAGTTGTTTCCTTCTCACCAAGCTGCTTGCCTATTGTCCTGTAGCCCATCCCAGCCTTGTGCAGGTCTACAATTTTATCCCTGATGTCCTTACACAGCTCTCTGGTCTTGGCCATTGTGGAGAGGTTGGAATCTGTTTGATTGAGTGTGTGGACAGGTGTCTTTTATACAGGTAACGAGTTCAAACAGGTGCAGTTAATACAGGTAATGAGTGGAGAACAGGAGGGCTTCTTAAAGAAAAACTAACAGGTCTGTGAGAGCCGGAATTCTTACTGGTTGGTAGGTGATCAAATACTTATGTCATGCAATAAAATGCAAATTAATTATTTAAAAATCATACAATGTGATTTTCTGGATTTTTGTTTTAGATTCCGTCTCTCACAGTTGAAGTGTACCTATGATAAAAATGACAGACCTCTACATGCTTTGTAAGTAGGAAAACCTGCAAAATCGGCAGTGTATCAAATACTTGTTCTCCCCACTGTACGTACTGTATTTACGCACACCAACACACACATATATCCATTATAGGCCCAAGGCTGTCACCAAAAGTCTACCAAAACTATTTCAGGCGTAATTAGTTTAGACATAAACATTCAGATATCATACTGATATGTGGTTTGGGGAGTTAAATTATGCACACGTACTTAATTGAAAATGAGGCGGGTGGTTTAGCAGGTAGAATGACAGAGGAAATAGCTTAAATGATTTTAAAATATGGTTTAAGATCACAGAGTAAATTAGCAGACATCTGTTTAAGCAAATTGTTATCCATAATTCATAAAAAATTGTTCAACGCAAGATGATTACTTCAACATCACACTACCATGACATGTTTTATCTTGATGAAGCAATAATTTCAAAGTAGCTTACGTGTAGGGAACCTCTGTTATATATTGAAAATAAATACTATATATACACAGTTGAAGTTTACATACACCTTAGCAAAATACATTTAAACTCAGTTTTTCACAATTCCTCATGTTTATTCCTAGTAAAAATTCCCTGTCTTAGGTCAGTTAGGATCAACACTTTATTTTAAGAATGTGAAATGTCAGAATAATAGTAGAGAGCATGTTATATTTCAGATTTTATTTCTTTCATCACATTCCCAGTGGGTCACAAGTTTACCTACACTCAAATAGTATTTGGTAGCATTGCCTTTAAATTGTTTAACTTGGGTCAAACGTTTCAGGTAGCCTTCCACCAGCTTCCCACAATTCGTGTGAATTTTGGCCCATTCCTCCTGACAGAGCTGGTGAAACTGAGTCAGGTTTGTCGGCCTCCTTGCTCTTTAAGTTCTGCCCACAAATGTTTTATACGATTGAGGTCAAGGCTTTGTGATACCTTGACTTTGTTGTCCTTAAGCCATTTTGCCACAACTTTGGAAGAATAATTGGTGTCATTGTCCATTTGCGACCAAGCTTTAACTTCCTGACTGATGTCTTGAGATGTTGCTTCAAAATATCCACATAATTTTTCCCCCTCATGATGCCATCTATTTTGTGAAGTGCACCAGTCCCTCCTGCAGCAAAGCACCCCCACAACATGATGCTACCACCCCCGTGCTTCACGGTTAAAATGGTGTTCTTCGGCTTGCAAGCCTCCCCCTTTTTCCTCCAAACATAGCGATGGTCATTATGGCCAAACAGTTCTAGTTTTGTTTCATCAGACCAGAGGACATTTCTCCAAAAAGTATGATCTTTGTCCCTATGTGCAGTTGCAAACCGTAGTCTGGCTTTTTAATGGTGGTTTTGGAGCAGTGGCTTCTTCCTTGCTGAACGGCCTTTCAGGTTATGTCAATATAGGACTCATTTTACTGTGGATATAGATACTTTTGTACCTGTTTTCTCCAGCATCTTCACAAGGTCCTTTGCTGTTGTTCTGGGATTGATTTGCACTTTTTGCACCAAAGTACGTTCATCTCTAGGAGACAGAACGCGTCTCCTTCCTGAGCGGTATGACTGCTGTGTGGTCCCCAGGTGTTTATACTTGCGTACTATTGTTTGTACAGATGAATGTGGTACCTTCAGGCGTTTTGAAATTGCTCCCAAGGATGAACCAGACTTGTGGAGTTCTACAATTTCTTTTCTGAGGTCTTGGCTGATTATTTTTTGATTTTCCCATGATGTCAAGCAAAGAGGCACTGAGTTTGAAGGTAGGCCTTGAAATACATCCACAGGTGCACTTCCAGTTGACTCAAATGATGTAAATTAGCCTATCAGAAGCTTCTAAAGACATAATTTTCTGGAATTTTCCAAGCTGTTTGAAGACACAGTCAACTTAGTGTATGTACTTTTTGACCCACTGGATTTGTAATACAGTGAATTATAAGTGAAATAATCTTTCTGTAAACAATTGTTGGAAAAATTACTTGTTTCATGCACAAAGTAGATGTCCTAACCGACTTGCCAAAGCTATAGCTTGTTAACAAGAAATGTGTGGAGTGGTTGAAAAACGAGTTTTAAAGACTCCAACCTAAGTGTATGTAAACTTCCGACTTCAACTGTATATAGCTTGAGTTTATTCTGTGCTGGAGATAAAGTTGACATGTCTTTGAATTGACTATGAAAAGTTGAATTTGTAAAGAAATGTAGATGGAGTCTGGAGTTTTCAGGCATGAAGGTAAGATGCAGACAACGTTGAATTAACAATGGCTTAATAATCCAACAGGGGCAGGCAATAGACAGGTCAAGGCAGGCAGGGATCAGTAAACCAGAGTTGGGGCAATGGTGCCGGACGGCAGGCAGGCTCAGGGTAGGCACAGGTCAATAATCCAGATGTGGGGCCAAGGTACAGGTCGCCATTCAGGCTCAGGGTCAGGCAGAGTGGTCAGGTAGGCGGGCTCAGAGTCAGGACAGGCAAGGGTCAAAACCAGGAGAGCAAGAAAGAGAGAGACTGGGACAAGCAGGAGCTGAGACACAAAAACGCTGGTTGACTTGACATGACGAACTGGCAACAGACAAACAGAGAACACAGGTACAAATACACAGGGGATAATGGGGAAGATGGGCGACACCTGGAGAGGGTTGGAGACAATCAAAGACAGGTGAAACAGATCAGGGTGTGACAGGAGTGGAAAATTAATATATTGTCTACCAAATGATATCTGTGCCATCTCGAATATTTAAACCTTGCTTGAAACACCCAGAAGCTCAGGGAAGGGGGTCGATGCGGGACTTTGATGCTCCGGTGGCTCTTTCTAATGCATGTCCCCTCTTTCCTCGGCCATAAAATAATACTGTGCAGCGTTGTTGAAGCCTACAATTTAGCATCGCAAACTTTACATGTCACGTCAGCGGCGCGATTATTCAAATATGCAAACAGTTTAGAGATATGGCCAGCATGTTACGATATGGACACAGTGTCTCCAAGATGTGCTTAGATATAATACCCCTTGTAATCCCATGGGGGGGGTAAAATAATTTACTTTAAAAAACCATCCAAGTTGAAGCATGTAAAAGTGACCATTTGTCTTTTTTATAGCGACATCAGATTGATGTCCTATCCTTTGTTCCTCAAAGTTTAACATGGAATGGACAATAAGCAGTTATTGTAGGGAGACAGTGTATGTCATATATACTGTATATATATATACTGTATATTTTTTGTTGTTATTGTTTGTTTGTGTCAAGAATGGTCCACCACCGAAAGGACTGGAAGCAACTCAATATTAGGAAGGTGTTTCTAATGTTTGGTATACCTAGTGTATTTCACCACAGGTCCCATGTCACACACACACACAAACACACACACACACACACAGTGCAGCAGAGATTCTTGAAGTGTTTGATTCTTTGACAAAGGGAGAGGGAAAATTGTCATTTAATCTGTGATGGTTTATTTGTGTACGAGCCAGGGCTCTGAGAGAGAGCTGAGGAGTAAAGGGGTGGTCCACCTCTCCCATTTGTTTCTGTTCACTATTGCCTGAGCGGTGGAATCCACTCTCAAACCAGAGTGATGGAATGGGGGGTAGAAGGGGTCAATGAAGAGAGTGGTTGGTTGTGTGTGTATGTGTGTGTGTCAATGAAGAGAGAGGTTGTGTGTGTGTGTGTGTGTGTGTGTGTGTGTGTGTGTGTGTGTGTGTGTGTGTGTGTGTGTGTGTGTGTGTGTGTGTGTGTGTGTGTGTGTGTGTGTGTGTGTGTGTGTGTGTGTGGCAGTTGGGACTGGGATTACCAAAGTACAGGGCCAGTGAATAGGGTCCCTCCCTGGGGCTTACCCGAGTGAGGGAACATTTGAACACAGCTGTTTTTCTACAGGCCTAAATGGAGAGTTTGTCCTCCTGCTCCACTGTGTGTCTCGGATTCTTTAGTCCGCCCCTTTCCCAACAATTCCCCCCCACCACCCACCTCTGCTCTCTACCTCCTTGTCTACACAAGGGAAGCATATACCGCCCATCTCATACCCCCTCACCCCTACCCAGTTCCCCCCTTTCCTGGCCACCCGGCACTAGACAGGATATCATCTCGCGTTGAGGCTCAGGGTCGCTCCTTAAGTGTCAAAGAGGGTCTTCTAAAGCCCCTGGGACCAGTCACTAACGATTCAGCTATGATTACCACTCAATTATCTTCCTGTCCGGTTTTCCGCCAGTAAAGTCCATCTGAAGAGATTTACGGGCCTCGCGGTGGGTTGCCCGGGTTTGATTTCCCAGTGCCCATCTCCTTGAAGGACCCAGCAACACAGATGACCACTGTATCAAGAGCCATACTAGCCCTTTTGGGGTGGGGAGATTATTTGACAGATTAACTAGCAAGCAACTTTCAGAGAGGGACCTCCATTGATGTTCCCTGCAAAGTTCTCACATCATTTGGAATTGGCAGTCTGATAGCGATTAGTTGTACAGGGGCTAACCCTTTCTCTATTAGTGGTCAGTGGGAAACAAATATTGCACTGCCCTTTGGGCAGAGCTCGGGGAACTGGGTTTGGGGAGGAACCCAGCCCAGAGAGACCTGAGGCTTGCACCGAGGGAAACATTACGGAGAAAGAGTTTCACCCCTCCTCTTCCCTCCCTTCCTCCATACTGACAAGGATGTGGGACAAGGGAGCTTGAGAGAGTTCAAAGGTGACGGCAAGATAGGCACAGATGAACAGATGACTCTTAGATGGATTAGCATTAAGTAATCCAGACTCTCTGTACAATCACAACACCCCAGAGATTCCGTTCCACGAGACTCCGGCGATCTTCCTGTTTTGGGAATGAAGCAGACCTGGGTTCAAATGGTACTTGTAGCGTTTGTTTGAGTCTGCCTGGAGTGCCAGGTGGATGAGGTTTGCACTTTTGAGGGTACTCTATTGGTTAATTTACGCCAGGCAAGCTCAATCAAAGCAGGTAATGTATTTGAAAGAAGCCATATACTCTTTCAACCCATCAGAAGGTTTAAAAGTATTCCTTACCCCATGTAGAGAAAAGGTGCGCGGTGCAGTACATGAACATTCACACGTTTCTTGAAGTCACACGACCCTATTCAATTGCTTTCTGTCTATATATCGGGTCAATAGATAGGTATTTTCAACAAAAACAACAAAAAAATCTTGGGATACTTAGGATGAGTAGAAAATTACATAGGCACACAAAATATGTTATGTGTGGTCAGACACTGAAACTGGACTGGATAACATTATCAGAAACATTTTAAATTAGGGGGGCATAAAACCGTTTGACAAATTGTGAATCCATACTCAGACGTGGGGGAGTTTTCATTAATAATCTGTACATGTGTATCTGAAGTCGGAGGTCTTTAATATCGCCCTAAACCTAAATTAGCAGTGATTTGTCATGTCGTGTATGCATGATCTAATGTTCCTGGAAACAGCCAGGATAAGGGAGAACCCTCTTATCGGAAAGCAAACACTTTCTTCATTTGTATGTTCAAGTCTTGAGATGTCTGAATGAGAGGAGTTGGACCATGATTATTTTTATTGTAGATAAAACTGCCACAGTGTGTTCTAGGTTTAATGGATGACTTTAATATCCCTATTCAAGTGAGACGTTATTGTTGCAGATACTTTAAATATTAGTGTACTTTAATAATCATAAAAGGAACTGAATTCCCCACTTTAATGGAAGAGAAGTCTTGTCAAAGAGGCCCAAGGTCTCCTAGCTCCCTATCAGGCCCCATGTTATAACACCCATTCAACAAGCCATATCTGACAGACCTCCAGCTCCCCCTCTCTCCTGACTAGTACACCACCCACCATCTCCCTCTCTTACTCTCGCTCCTCTCTCTCTCTTTCCACAAGACCCACAACATTTTTCACTCTCACATTCTCCCTTCCCCAATGTTCTTAACTCTCAACCCATCTTTCTCGCTCAATATCTCTCTCGCTACCTCCTTATCCACTACTCTATCTCTCTCTCCATATATTTTATCTATATTACTTTCTCCGCCGCCCTCACATGTAGAGTTGATTAATGAAGTTAATACAGCATACACTTCTATGTGTATGAGGTACCTGGTCATGTTCGTTTTTGGAGATATATATATTTTTTATCATCATGATTTATTCAAACTAATGTGAAATTGACAAAAAATAAACCAACTTTCTGCAGAGTCAACAATGGCAAAGAAATGCCCCTGTCTGTATGTGTTATGGCTCGAAATACAGGGCAGGTTTTGGAAACCCTCCGGGCCAGTCGATCATCCCGTCAGTGACCGCTTGGGCCAGTGAAAATATTATTGTAATAATGATATTTTTTATCTAGGCTACATCATTTATTTTAAAAAACGGATGGATTCCCAAAGAAGGTTTGTTCATTATGTTGAATAATTATCACGCACAAGCTGTACAGATAGCCTATAGATAATCTGTCAGGCAGAGGGAGCGTGCATCTCTCACACAGTTGGTGGTTGACTGTAGCATGCTGCAATATAATTATTCTGTGATTTCATTTCTGATCAGTTTTTCTAAGAGATGTGGCCACTTTCATTTGCTTCCCGCTGTTTCAATTGAAGGGTGTTGTGTTAGTCTGCTAGTCTGTTGCGCTTGTTGCGGTCAACCACGTGAGGTTATTATGAGCAAGAAAACAATGAATGTTTGCATTAAATGGGTTTCCATACTAAGCAAAATTATTCACACATCATTCACTTTCTTGTCAGATCTTGACGTGGGCCAGTGTGCCACTGTCAAATTTGCCTGAATGTGGAGCCCTGCTGTGTGCGGTGCGGGTAGGGCCTATTGTGTCTACCATTTTGTGTAGCAATTAACGATGTTAATGATAGCCTAACTGTCTTTGGGTAGATGGATAGGCAATTGATAACTACAAGGCAATAGACAACTACAAAGTAGCCTATGCCTACTTGGTAGAATCATGATTATTTGCATCAATCCATTTGGCCATTTGTTTTGAAAACTCCATCACAGGTAAGCTACATAAACACCGCAAGCCAAACACAACTGTCTGGCTGGTGCGCAGCTGAAGGGTAACTACAAAAAAATCTACATTTCTTTGAGTATTCCCAGAACTCAAAAATGGTCCCCTGTTGTGGTTTAAGCATCCAATTTAGTAGTTTTTCTATTAATAAAGTGTTTTTGAGAGCAAATACCTGAAAACTGGGGGAAAACTGGGAAATCACAGTCCTACTTGCTGCTTTCTATATTTCTTTGCTGTGGTAACATTTTGGTATCGAGTTTCTAGAGGATTTCGCAGTAAATACAGTTTACTTTAACCGTCTCTTTTATTTTCTGTCACAGTAAATCTATCCAAATGAATTTAAAAACACAAGGGTATGCAAATTAAAAATATTTAATTTAACCACTCCTATAAAAATTGAAGATGATCTAATACTGAACAAGAAGGTCTGATTTAATTATTAGTGAAACAGGACCCAAGTGGTAAATATAAAGATCCAGTCCATAAAAAAAATTGGAGACCACTCACACTTCAGTGTTGTGATGCAAAAATTGTAGCAAAATGCATAGTGCATAAAATGTTAAAGTTTTTTTTTTACATTGACGATAAATTGGAGACAATATTAGACAAGTAATGGAAACAATAGAACACTATGAAAAATCTGGGAATCCAGGCCTGGTATTTATAGCTGACTTTGAAAAGGATTTTGATAAAGTATGACTGGAATTTATATATAAATGCCTGGAATATTTCAATTTTGGAGAATCTATTGTACAATGGGTTAAAGTTTTGTATTCTAACCCTAGGTGTAAATAATGGATACTTTTCAGAAAGTATTAAACTTTCAAGAGGTGTAAAGCATGGTTGTCCACTATTGGCATATCTATTTATTATGGCCATTGAAATGTTAGCTATTAAAATCAGATCCACCAATAATATCAAGGGGCTAGAAATCCAGGGCCTAAACAAAGAGTCATTGTTCGCTGATTATTCATGTTTTATTTTAAATTCACAATTCAGATCCCTCCACAGCCTCATAGAGGGTCTACAGTGGTTCTTCAATTAAACATTTTGAGCTTATACCGCAACCGTTTGTGGTAGATGGTGGCATATTGTGGAAATTGGAAGTGGGAGTGTGTGTGTGACACAAGTGGGAGTTAGATCGCTGATCTATCGGTAGTATAAACTGTGGCACAAATTGACTATCTTTTCGGAAATTAATGGAGATGTTTCAGAATGAATGTTTCAGAGTGAATGTTTCAGTCCGAGAGTCTCTCTTCTCTGGCACTAGAGTCCTGCATCAGACAAAAAAATTATTTGCTGGCGGTCCCAGAGTTGAGGGAGAACTTGGGTAAGTACAATGGCGCAATTACATTTGAATTGTGGACGGGTAATTAAAAAAAAATAGGATACTTGTGCCTTACAGCCCATTACATAAACAAAGAGTAGGAAAGTGCAGCTCAAAACTGCAGATAACATAAGGCCAGCTATTGTGAATGAATACTTGTGGATCTATCGCTTCAAGAGGCCTACTGTCCACCTGGTAATTGTGTGGTTCCAAAGGATAAAGTGTCACCTTCAGATGGATGTGTGGTTTCAGAGAGAAGACAGCTGCCAGCCTGCAACCAGGCACGGCTGATGACATCCATTTCCTGCATATCAATATGAAGAAATCCAATTATGAATGGACTGTTTTTAAATGTACTGTTTTTGAAGTTATTGTTTTTGTATATTTATTTGTTCTCTAATATTAGAAGGCTATTTAAAGCGATTTGAGTTGTCAATGTGAGAGAGACTGACTGAAACATTCACACTCTCCATACTCTAATAGCTCGGCTAGGTGTGAAAAATTACCCAATTTGTGCCACAGTTTAGACTACCGATAGATGCTGCGGTAGTCCTATTGTAAAGTGTAGCCTGATGACCAAAAATGGGCAATCTTGCAATGTAGTTGATGCTTAAGTACTCTAAAGTTTTACATTCCTAATTACCAGATTTGCCTTTACTAAAAATGTCAACCCCTACATGTACTCATTCAAAGGTTTATCTTTAATTGTATTATTTTCTACATTGTAGATAATATTGAAGACGTCAAAAATATGAAATAACACATATGGAATAATGTAGTAACCAAAAAACGTGTTCAAGTGATCAAAATATATTTTAGATTTTAGATTCTTCAAAGTAGCCACCCTTTGCCTTGATGACAGCTTTGCACACTCTTGGCATTCTCTCAACAAGCTTCACCTGGAATGCTTTTCCAACAGTCTTGTTCCCACATATGCTGAGCACTTGTTGCCTGCTTTTCCTTCACTCTGCGGTCCAATTCATCGCAAACCATCTCAATTGGGTTGAGGTCGGGGGATTGTGGAGGCCAGGTCATCTGATGCAGCACTCCATCCCTCTCTTTCTTGGTCAAATAGCCCTTACACAGCCTGGAGATGTGTTTTGGGTCATTGTCCTGTTGAAAAACAAATGATAGTCCCACTAAGCACAAACCAGATGGGATGGCGTATCGCTGCAGAATGCTGTGGTAGCCATGCTGGTAAAGTGTGCCTTGAATTCTAAATAAATCACAGAGTGTCACCAGCAAAGAACCAACACACCTCCTCCACCATGCTTCACGGTGGGAACCACACATGCAGAGATCATCCGTTCACCTACTCTGTGTCTCAGACACGGTGGTTGGAACCAAAAATCTCCAATTAGACAGATTTCCACCTGTCTAATGTTGATGTTGAGATGTGTCATAATATGGACTTGGTATTTTACCAAATAGGGCTATCTTCTGTATACCCCTAACTACCTTGTCACAAAACAACTGATTGGCTCAAACCCATTAAGAAGGAAATAAATTCCTTTAGCAAGGCACACCTGTTAATTGAAATGCATTCCAGGTGATTACCTTACCTGAAGCTGGTTGAAAGAATGCCACGAATGTGCAAAGAAGAAAGAAACACTATAATATTAATCAATTTAATTAAGCTGCACAATTGGCCCAGCGTCGTCCGGGTCAGGGAGGGTTTGGCCGGCAGGGATATCTTTGTCTCATCGTGCATTAGCGACTCCTGTGGCAGGCCGGGCACAGTGCACGCTGACCAGGTCGCCAGGTGTACGGTGTTTCCTCCGACACATTGGTGCGGCTGGCTTCCAGGTTGGATGTGCACTGTGTTGGTTAGGTAGTGTTTCGGAGGACGCATGGCTCTCGACCTTCGCCTCTCCCGAGTCCTTACGGGAGTTGCAGCGATGAGACAAGACTGTAACTACTACAAATTGGATAACACAAAATTGGGGAGAACATAAGGGGAACATTTATTTTTATTTTTTATATATATATATATTTTTAAATAAGCTTAATTTCTAACAGCATAAACAGCACAACAAATACAATAATAATTTACAAACAAATTATAATCAATCCCATATAGTCTGTTCTAACAAAAAAAGGTTTTCAAGTCTCTAGTACAGCCAATATTAAAAACAGACAAATGCATTTGTGAATTCAATCGCTTTAGCCTGCATGTTGTGGTTTATTCGTTGTTTAGTTATTCAAGGCTCCCTTAGTTATTTCGTTTCATAACTTGACTGTATTTAAAGACATGAATGACTTGTATGCTGTGTGATGACATGCACAAATTAATGAATGATTGATTGATATACCGTATACTGAAGTAGGCCTTTATGCCAATAAGTTAGTTATTCCATTCCTTTATTTTATATTTGTGTGTATTTTTGTGAAATTGTTAGATATTACTGTTAGATAATACTGCACTGTTAGAGCTAGAAACACAAGCATTTCGCTACACCCGCAATAAAATCTTCTAAAAACGTGTATGTGACAAATAACATTTGATTTGATTTTGATTTGATTTAAGTTATGCCGAAACAGCTACAGTAAACAGGACTCTTAGGCCTACAGCTCCATGTCATTTCAATAACTTAGCTTCTCAAAGATGCCCTCTGGTGGTCCAACTAGCATTAATGGCAACAGTGGCTGACGGTAAAATACTATGACGTCATGCTCTCCAACATGCCAGACCATTCCACAGCACCCCGCCAGCTGTCCTGCAGTATGACGCAACTTTTAAAGGAATAACCACTGCTAGATACTTTTTCTAAACTCTCTGTATTACAATCAAATTATGATAAATGCACTCTATTACATATTGGATCATAAAAAAAAGTTTACATTACCGTTTAGTTTACCAATAAAATGGTCTGGTGGTGATATGAACATACTCGGTATTCATATCCCAAAATAAATCAATTATCTCACTGCACATTTTTTTTATAGAAAGTTAGCAAAATAGATAAGATCTGGCTACCATGGAAAGGAAAATACCTGTCTGTTTGTGAAAAAATCACCCTGATTAATTCTTTAGTCATATCCCAGGTTAACTCTTTGCTTATGGCCTTAGCTACACCTAGAGACTTGTTTTTTTAAATTATATGAGCAAAAAATAATCAATTTTATAAGCCAAACAAAATAAAATGGGCCTATTTATATTATGAATATGAATTCAGAGGGCAGACATTATTAAATATTAAAGCATTAGGCATCTCACTAAAGGCTTCAGTCAAACAAAAGTTATACTTAAATCGGAAATGGTTCTCTAGCAGATAAGTAAAAATGTCTCAAGAATGGCCTTTTTCCCTTTATTCAGATTACAACCTCCCACGTTCGGGTTATTTTGAAAATTAAATAATCTTAAAAATATTGCTATTTTTAAAACAAGCCATAGAAAACTGGTTGCAATTTCAGTTTAATCCACCAGAAAAGACAGAACAAATAATAAAACAAATGTTATGGTTGAGCTCAAATATATTAATTGAAAAAAATATATATATTTTGTGATAAAAATGTAAGAAAGATCTAATCTTTGGAAAATATCATAAATAAAACTGGTGGAGTTATGTCACATGCAGCTGACAAAGGTATACGGAAATGTCTGCCCTACCCATAATTACAACCAACTAATTGCAGCATTACCACAAAAATGGAAGATGCAATTGGAAGGGGGAAAAAGTAAGGAAATTGTCCGTCGGCCCTGCTTTAAAGACCAAAATTGGTGATAGAAAATTGTGATACATAAAAAAGTATACCAGTTTCATTTCAGGCAAAAAATATTGACAGCTGTCCCACATAGATTGCAAAATAGTTGGGAAGAGATTTTCAATGTACTGATTCCATGGCACATAGTTTATGAACTGATACTCAAAACGACATCGGATTCAATATGTATAATTTTCATATTTAAATTCTTATTCAAAATTCTTGCAACCAATGGAATGTTATTTATATATATGGGGGATACAACCATCACAGCTATGGATATTTCTCTGCGTAGAGACAGAATCATTAGACAATTTGTTTTAGTGTTGTCCTTATAGAAACTCATCAAAAAAAGAAACGTCCCTTTTTCAGGACACTGTCTTTCAAAGATAATTCGCAAAAATCCCCAAAACTTCACAGATCTTCATTGTAAAGGGTTAAAAAACAGTTTACCATGCTTGTTCAATGAACCATAAACAATTAATGAACATGCACCTGTGGAATGGTCGTTAAGACACTAACAGCTTACAAACGGTAGGCAATTAAGGTCAACGTAGGACACTAAAGAGGCTTTTTTACTGACTCTGAAGAACACAAAAAAAATGATACCCAGGGTCCCTGCTCATGTGCGTGAACGTACCTAGGCATGCTGCAAGAAAGCATAAGGACTGCTGATGTGGCCAGGGCAATGAATTGCAATGTCCATACTGACAGCGCTACAGGGAGACAGGATGGACAGCTGATCGTCCTCGAGGTGGCAGACCACGTGTAACAACACCTGCACAGGATCAGTTCATCCGAACATCACACCTGCGGGACAGGTACAGGATGGCAACAACAACTGCCCGAGTTACACCAGGAACGCACAATCCCTCCATCAGTGCTCAGACTGTCCTCAATAGGCTGAGCATCAACCGAGCATCAACCGCTTTTTTGCCTTTGTTCTTCAGTTTAATCCTGTGGTATTTTCTGGAGGGAAGAAACTCACCATGCAGTTCGGGTCACGGGCAGAATTGTTTGCAGTGAGTTTCCCATACCACAAAATGCTGCAATATGTTTCAAATGCCATCACACTTTCGACTACGTTGCTCCCCATGTGCAACTAATTAGCACTGCAACTCGTGCTAATTCTATTTCATTCTATTTTAATTCAAAGATGTTGCCCATTTAGATAGAATCCCACGTATTCATGCCAGGTAAATCATGGTTCACATGCACAGTTATGTGTTAGGCAGCATTTGATAGACTCTGAGGTATGTTTGTCTGACACTCGCCAGCGGAGAACATGCTCGTGAAAGAGATGCTTTTCCTTTTTTCCCATTTCTGCAAACTCGGCCAAGAAAGTGATTTTTAAAATGTAAACATTTTACTTTCAGACACTGTTTTTTCTGCTGAAAGGATTGTTTAGGCCCCAAGATAGACAGGGAGCCTTTTTGAGCGGCCTAGCAGGATGTGGTTAGATGTTGAGGAGCTTAGGTAAGCCATTTATTCCCATTAGTGCTGAAGGAGGAATAACACTTTATCCTTCTTTACCTGTCATGGCTGCCAGATGTAGGCTACACTAGCACTGCGCAGCTGGGGAGGAAAACTCACCTTGCGTGTCCGCAGCTGAACAGTTCTGCACGGCCCAACAAGCAGTTCCTCTGCTTGCTTCATTGAAAGGACAACTATGGCTTTCTTCATGAGAATGCCTTGACTTTTTTGTACTTTAAATAAATGAAATGGGAGGCATCTCATATATGTGGAGAATTGTAGGTCCAAGTGTCGTGTTTTGGCATCTAAAAACTGTCGTTGGAGTCTACAGCCAAGCTTGGTCCACCACATTACTTCTATGGACCACCAAGTGTATAAGTGGGCTTTCAGAGTTTGTACATTTAGATAATGGAAACACACACACAAGTTATAATTGTGATTGTGCATATGTATTAATCATGTGAAATGGATACCCCAGCGAAATTAGAATGTCTTGCTACGTTAAGATTTATTGAGAAATCAGTAAAACTGTATAAGAGACCGTTTTTCAAAGGCAGTCGAGGATGTTGTCATTGTTTTTATCCTTGACGGATGTAAATAAAAAGTTTAAGGACCACATGGTTCTCCGTCCTCTGAGTTTTTGATTCATTTTCTTTTTATCTGTATGTTTACTACAATGCACAGGTTTTTTTGTGAGCCAGATCTCTCTCTTTATGGATATATTGACGTAGGTGGCTGGGTCTTTATCCCCTCATCTGGCTCCAAATTCTCTCCACATGTGTCTCACACATTTGACTGCAGTCCCAAATTCTATTACATCCTGCACACCATAACTGTCCTGTTAACAATTAGCTAATCTCCACCAGGGAAATAACAGAGCTGGCAAGACTTGAGAGCTCTCTTCTGATATGCACACCCCCTCAAACATATCACGTCCCTGTGAAGAAACTAAACACAATAATCACCAAAAGATGTTCGATGATACTGCAATGAACCAACAGGCTGTGTTCCATTACCATGGAGAATTTACAACAGCATTGAGTGTAAGGAAGGAAGGACCGGAAGGAAGGAAGGAAGGAAGGAAGGAAGGAAGGAAGGAAGGAAGGAAGGAAGGAAGGAAGGAAGGAAGGAAGGAAGGAAGGAAGGAGGAAGGGAGCGAGTGAGGGAGGGAAGACTGAAAGAAAGATAACAAAAGAAAGAGAAAGATGGTTGAAAGTAAGAAAGAAGGCAAGAAAGCATTATTGTTGTTGTATGGCATCAGATCCTTCAGTTTAGGATGTGTGTGTGTGTGGGGGGGGTGGGGGGGGGGGGGGGTGTTCTCAGGTGGCTAGACATAGGGAGAGACAGCAGAGCTAGCAGAGCAGGCAAAAAGAGGGCCTCGGAGTGGGATTGATTACACCAGAACATCAGACATAGCAGACGGCTAAACTGATGGCCTATCTGCAGTCATACATCTTCATCTATCACCCTCCTTCCCGTCCGTCAGCACGGGGCTTCGGGGGAGTCTCAGGAGCTCAGGGGTTAAAGCCTCCATGCATGTGTGTCTCGTGAACTCTTTACTCAACACCTATGAATTCATCAATCTGTCTATCTCTGTCCATTGGCCTGCCAGACATGACTTTCTGTTGTCTGTGGAAAAGGTCTGCCAAAATCAGTGTGGATGAATCCCTTGGCCTTCCACAGAGATATATATCTTCCACAGAGATATATTCGACAGTATATATTTCACTTTTATTTATCCTCTGAATGGGAAAATGAGGTATAAGATAATGGCCAAGCTCAGGATGATGTTTCTTGGCTTTATCCTATTTTACTGTTCTGGTAAACATGTGTTTCCTGCGAAGCCTTTTGTTCCAATGCTGGTGTTGTTCAGCTCTCCCATTCTCATTATTACTCTGAGCACATTTGCTTTGTATCAGACAATATAGGATGTGTCTTATTTTTAGTCTGCATTATCCATATTATCTGGACTACTAATGACCCTAATCTTCCCACTTAAATTCCATAATGAGGTATTGCTTTGTTTTTGAGCAAAGAAAATGCACTCTATACACAGGGTAGATTAAAAAAGCCCTGTGAGTGGTCCCAGAACTTGGCTGTAGGATCCACATCCTATAGGTGGAACAAATCAAAGAGTACCAGGTGTTTTTGATCACAACACGTAGGACTGGAGCAGCAATTTTGACATCTGTATTAAGTAGAGAGATCAGCCTATAACTGTGCCATATAAGTATGCTTCATAAGTGCTGCTAAAAGGTGCATGATGGAAAGCATGAGGTTCTATCCCCCAAGAAGAAATGCAAACCAGAGTTTCAGGGGGAGATTGCAACAGGCTTTATTTCCTTAGCAAATGGCGGCTTTGTTCGCCACCAACGTTTACTCATTATAGAGAACGTGGTGGTCGACAGTGGACGGGAGACAGACTCATAGCTGCTATCACTGCATATGATGAGAGAGACTGTCTGCTTCGGAGACACCAGTCCTTCAAACTCTGAGGCAATTACGCAGAGAGCAGAGAGGTCAGTGAGTTAGGGATGCAAGAATGAGCCGTGTGGATCGGCTTATCGGATGGCCAGAAACCCAGAACAGCTGAGGAAACTACCGAGGCAGGAGAGTTCAGCTCAAATAGGGAGGTCAAAGGTCGCATATTGGACTTTTATTTCACAGATCTCTTTATCAGAGATCTTTACAATTTTCATAGAAGCCATGGAGAGTGGGGGCTTAGAGTAATTCTAAGACACTCAGTGTACATTTGGTTTTTACCTGTTGGATTCATTTTAAATCATCACAGGCTCTGTCAAGGGCACCTATTGTATTACAAGCATTCCATTGTTCGGGAGAGGAGTTGGTCAGATGATGTGTCACTTTTTAAAAAACTAGAATGACCACAAGATACATACACAGTGTAAAAAACATGAGGAACACCTGCTCTTTCCATGATATAGACTGACCAGGTGAATCCAGGTGAAAGCTATGATCAATTATTGATGTCACCGCTTCAATCAGTGTAAACTGAGAATGGCGCCGGAGGAGATGGCCGCCGTTTTACGGTCTCCTAACCAATTGTGCTATTATGTGTTTTTTTCGCGATATTTGTAAATTATTTTGTACATAATGTTTCTGCAACCATATCTTACGGAAGAAGAGAGCTTCTGGATATCAGGACAGCGATCACTCACCTCGGATTAGACAAAGATTTCTTCAACAACAACAACAACAAGCAGGACTCACACGATATTCTCCAAACACCCCACAGGGCAGACATCCCAATTATTCGCAAAAGGAAACGACGCAGAGGACGAAGAGCCGAATGCCTCGTCAGGACCCGCAGAAGGCAATTAGGAAAGCTGCCGTTACCGTCAATACTACTCGCCAACGTGCAATCATTGGACAATAAACTAGTCGAGGTACGATCACGAATATCCTACCAACGGGACATCAAAAACTGTAATATCCTATGCTTCACGGAATCGTGGCTGAATGATGACATGGATATTCAGCTAGCAGGATACACGCTCCACCGGCAGGATAGACCAGCACACTCCGGTAAGACGAGGGGGGGGGGGGGGGGGGGCGGTCTGTGCACTCAGTCAGCTGTATAAGGAAATAAGCTAACATGAAACCACTCACCCAGAGGCGGCGCTCCTAGTGGCCGGAGACCTTAATGCAGGGAAACTTAAATCAGTTCTACCAAATCTCTATCAACATGTTAAATGTGCAACCAGAGGGAAAAAAAATCTAGATCACCTGTACTCCACACACAGAGACGCGTACAAAGCTCTCCCTCGCCCTCCATTTGGTAAATCTGACCACAACTCTATCCTCCTGATTCCTGCTTACAAGCAACAATTAAAGCAGGAAGCACCAGTGACTCTGTCTATAAAAAAATGGTCAGATGAGGCAGATGCTAATCTACAGGACTGCTTTGCTATCACAGACTGGAACATGTTCCGGGATTCTTCCAATGACATTGAGGAATACACCACATCAGTCACTGGCTTTATCAATAAGTGCATTGAGGACGTCGTCCCCACAGTGACAGTACGTACATACGTACATACCCCAACCAGAAGCCATGGATTACAGGCAACATGATGTGCTTTGAAAGGCTGGTAATGGCTCACATCAACACCATTATCCCAGAAACCCTAGACCCACTCCAATTTGCATACCACCCAAACAGATCCACAGATAATGCAATCTCAATTGCACTCCACACTGCCCTTTCCCACCTGGACGAAAGGAACACCTATGTGAGAATGCTGTTTATTGACTACAGCTCAGCGTTCAACACCATAGTACCCTCAAAGCTCATCACCAAGCTAAGGAACCTGGGACTAAACACCTCCCTCTGCAACTGGATCCTGGACTTCCTGACAGGCTGGCCCCAGGTGGTGAGGGTAGGCAACAACACCTTCGCCGGGTTGACCATCAACACGATGGCCTCTCAGGGGTGTGACTTAGTCCCCTCCTGCACTCTCTGTTCACCCACGACTGCATGGCCAGGCACGACTCCAACACCATTATTAAGTTTGCTGACGACACAACAGTGGTAGGCCTGATCACCGACAACGATGAGACAGCCTATAGGGAGGAGGTCAGAGACCTGGCCGGGTGGTGCCAGAATAACAACCTATCCCTCAACGTAACCAAGACTAAGGAGATGATTGTGGACTACAGGAAAAGGAGCACCGAACACGTCCCCATTCTCATCGACGGGGCTGTAGTGGAGCAGGTTGAGAGCTTCAAATTCCTTGGTGTCCACATCAACAACAAACTAGATTGGTCCAAACACAAGACAGTCATGAAGAGGGCACGACAAAGCCTATTCTCCCTCAAGAAACTAAAAAGATTTGGCATGGGTCCTGAGATCCTCAAAAGGTTCTACAGCTGCAACATCGAGAGCATCCTGACCGGTTGCATCACTGCCTGGAACGGCAATTGCTCGGCCTCCGACCGCAAGTCGGAGGCCGAGCAAGTCGCTCTGGATAAGAGCGTCTGCTAAATGACTTAAATGTAAATGTAAATGTAAGGCACTTCAGAGGGTAGTGTGTACGGCCCAGTACATCACTGGGGCAAAGCTGCCTGCCATCCAGGACCTCTACACCAGGCGTTGTCAGAGGAAGGCCCTAAAAATTGTCAAAGAACCCAGCCACCCCAGTTATAGACTGTTCTCTTTACTACCGCATGGCAAGCGGTACCGGAGGGCCAAGTCTAGGACAAAAAGGCTTCTCAACAGTTTTTACCCCCAAGCCATAAGACTCCTGAACAGGTAACTAAATGGTTACCCGGACTATTTGCATTGTGTGTCCCCCCCCCCCCCCAACCCCTCTTTTACGCTGCTGCTACTCTCTGTTTATCTTATATGCATAGTCACTTTAACTATACATTCATGTACATACTACCTAAATTGGCCTGACCAACCAGTGCTCCCGCACATTGGCTAACCGGGCTATCTGCATTTGTCCCACCACCCGCCAACCCCTCTTTTTACGCTTCTCCTACTCTCTGTTTATCTTATATGCATAGTGACTTTAATAATACCTACATGTACATACTACCTCAATAAGCCTGACTAACAGGTGTCTGCATATAGCTTTGCTACTCTTTTTTCAAATTTCTTTTTACTGTTGTTATATTTCTTTACTTACCTACACAGACACAAACATATACCTTTTTTTTGCACCATTGGTAAGTAAGCATAAGCACTGTAAGGTCTACACCTGTTGTATTCGGCGCACGTGACAAATAAACTTTGATTTGATTTGTAGATGAAGGGGAGGAGACGGATCTTTAAGCCTTGAGACCAGTGAGACATCGATTGTGTGCGTGCCGTTCAGAGGGAGAATGGACAAGACAAAATATTTAATTTTCACGCTCAACAGCCTCCCGTGTGTATCAAGAATCACCACCCAAAGGACATCTAGCCAACTTGACACAACTTTGGTGAACATGGGCCAGCATCCCTGTGGAACACTTTTGACAGCTTGCAGAGTCCTTGCCCTGACAAATTGAGGCTGATCTGAGGGCAAAAGGGGGTGCAGCTCAATATTAGAAAGGTATTCCTAATGTTTTGTACACTCAGTCTTTCAGAGCATAGAATTCAACAAGAAATGGAGCAAAAACACAATCAAGATGCAAGGTATCAGCTTTCCGACTGCTGGCATGTCTTCACTAAATTAAATAATAATTGTGTAATGGCTTGTATCACGGGCAATACAATTACAATGAGAGTCCCATACTTTAAGAATTGTATTAATGTCAAAGCTCAACACTGCTTTTGCAGACCTCATAAGTTCAATTCCTCGCATTTAAAATTAGACAGAAGTCTGCATTGGGGAGCTGACTGAGGGCTTCTACTCCTGGCCACTGTATGCTTTGATCGGACTCTCTCCGGCCTCGTCAAAACAGCAGTCGCCACCTGTTCCATGATCCCCATATCAGGCTTCCCGTCCACCACATATTCGTCCTGTACCTCAGTCTGCCTCCCTAGCAGACATGTTGAGGAGTTTAAGGAGGCCTGTTGACAGAGTGACCTGGCTAATAAACCACCAGCTGGTCACCTTACGATGGGCGATACAGTCAGGCTCCAAATGGCAAGGCCCCTAATCTGCTCTTGGTGTAATGAGAGCTGTATACGCCACAGTGGAGGTGCAACTAGTGAAACACTCGGGAACCCCTGAACCACAAGAGTAGTAAGGCAAGGACCACATGTAATCGTTTCTCTGTGCATTATAGAAACTAAAGATCAGGGTTGGGTAGGTTACTTTTTAAATGTAATCCGTTAGATACTATTTACCTGTCTAAAATTGTAATCAGTTACGTCATTTTTGGATTACCTACACTCAGTAACGTAGTCTGATTACTTTCACCTGTAAAACACATAAGAAGAAAAAGAAAGATGACCAATTTAACAACCTTTATTGCAGGGTGTTTGAGCCACTAAGCACAGCCACATTAGAACACATCACAAAACATTGTGACAAAAATGTATTTAAGCCCTGTATACTTGCCTATAACATGCGTCCTTCATCCTGATCTTCTCAATTTACACCTAATAGATCTGATCACAGTCAAACGACAATGCGTCTTTAAATCATGCACACCTATCTAAAAATGGGGGCACAAACACAACGTGCAGGTCAAATGTACCAGGTAGAAGTAAAGGTTGAAGTAACACAGCAACATGGATGGTGCTAAACACTTATCCAACGGGACACCAGTACAAAAAAGTATGCACTTACTGTAAGTCGCTCTGGATAAAAATGTCTGCTAAATGACAAAAATTTGAATTGGAAGTATGAAGAAAACTTTTTTTTTTTATAACATGCAGAGTGTGATCACACATTTAGTCCACTAGGTCGTTTTTTAAGTTTAAGTGAAAAAAGTGCAGCTCGGTGAAATAAACACACATATTAGACATGGCATTGCAGTACGCCTATTCTGAAGCTAGCCTACTCAGATGATTGAAGGTAGAAATTGCCGTTGTATTGCAGTAAGAGGACATACTCTATACGAGAATCTTTATGATATAGTCACATACCAGGTGATTAACCCGGCTTTGTGAGGTGTGTGGTACTCCTGGTTGTATTTAAAAAAAAAATGTATTGAATATTTTATCCTGGTTGTAGTTTTGCTTGTTTCAATGGTGTACAAGATGTCCCTTTTTGGCCATCTGTAGATGGCTGTGCATCTCTGTACTCCTCCATGTCATATGACTGCCATTTCCTGCTCAGGGTCTTCCATTGATTGTTATGCATCCTCTGAAAAAACTAAATGTAATTACTTAAGTATGACACTACAGTATAAGAAAAAAAAAAGTGGAGTGAGCACCTTGTTATTGTTTCAATTAAGGATTATAGATTTAAGCAACATTTGTCCACCATTTTGAAACAAATAGTTGAAGTCGGAAGTTTACATACACCTTAGCCAAATACATTTAAACTCCGTTTTTCACAATTCCTGACATTTAATCCTAGTAAAAATTCCCTGTCTTAGGTCAGTTAGGATCACCACTTTATTTTAAGAATGTGAAATGTCAGAATAATAGTAGAGAGAATTATTTCTTTCAGCTTTTATTTCTTTCATCACATTCCGAGTGGGTCAGAAGTTCACATACACTCAATTAGTATTTGGTAGCATTGCCTTTAAATTGTTTAACTTGGGTCAAACGTTTCAGGTAGCCTTCCACAAGCTTCCCACAATAAGTTGTGTGATTTTTGGCCCATTCCTCCTGACAGAGCTGGTGTAACTGAGTTAGGTTTTTAGGCCTCCTTGATCGCACACCCTTTTTCAGTTCTGCCCACACATTTTCTATAGGATTGACGTCAGGGCTTTGTGATGGCCACTCCAATACCTTGACTTTGTTGTCCTTAAGCCATGTTGCCACAAATTTGGAAGAATGCTTGGGGTCATTGTTCATTTGGAAGACCCATTTGCGACCAGGCTTTAACTTCCTGACTGATGACTTGAGATGTTGCTTCAATATATCCACATCATTTTCCTACTTCATGATGTCATCTATTTTGTGAAGTGCACCAGTCCCTCCTGCAGCAAAGCACCCCCACAACATGATGCTTCCACCCCCGTGCTTCACGGTTGAGATGGTGTTCTCAACCATCTCCCCCTTTCAACTCCAAACATAATGATGGTCATTATGGCCAAACAGTTCTAGTTTTGTTTCATCAGACCAGAGAACATTTATCCAAAAAGTATCATCTTTGTCACCATGTGCAGTTGCAAACCATAGTCTAGCTTTTTTTGGCGGTTTTGGAGCAGTGGCTTCTTCCTTGCTGAACGGCCTTTCAGGTTATGTCGATATAGGACTCATTTTACTGTGGATATAGATACTTTAGTACCCGTTTCCTCCAGCATCTTCACAAGGTCCTTTGCTGTTGTTCTAGGATTGAATTGCACTTTTCGCACAAAATTACTTTCATCTCTAGGAGACAGAACGTGTCTCTTTCCTGAGCGGTATGATGGCTGCGTGATCCCATGGTTTTTATACTTGCGTACTATTGTTTGTACAGATGAACGTGGTACCTTCAGGTGTTTGGAAATTGTTCGCAAGGATGAACCCGACTTGTGGAGGTCTACAATTGTTTTTCTGAGGTCTTGGCTGATTTCTTTTGATATTCCCATGATGTCAAGCAAAGAGGCACTGCGTTTGAATGTAGGCCTTGAAATACCTCCACAGGTACACCTCCAATTGATTCAAATGATGTCAATTAGCCTATCAGAAGCTTCTAAAGCCATGACATAATTTTCGGGAATTACCCAAGCTGTTTAAAGCACAGTCAACGTAGTGTATGTTAATTGCTGACCCACTGGAATTGTGATACAGTGAATTATAAGTGAAATAATCTGTCTGTAAACATTGTTGGAAAAATTACTTGTGTCATGCACAAAGCAGATGTCCTAACTGACTTGCCAAAACTATAGTTTGTTGACAAGAAATTTGTGGAGGGGTTGAAAAACTTGTTTTAATGACTCCAACCTAAGTGTATGTAAACTTCTGACTTCAACTGTATACTGAGATCATGTGACACTTAGATTGCACACAGGTGGACTTTTTTTAACTAATTATGTAACCTCTGAGGGTAATTGGTTGCACCAGATCCTATTTTGGGGCTTCATAGCAAAGGGGGTGAATACTTATGCACCCACCAATTTTCCATTAAACTTTGTAATAAAAAAGTAATTTTTTAAATTTCACTTTACCAATTTGGACTATTTTGTGTATGTCCCATTACATGAAATCCAAATAAAAATCAATTTCAATTACAGGTTGTAATGCAACAAAGTAGGAAAAACGTTAAGGGGGATAAATACTTTTGCAAGGCACTGTATCAATTTTTGAGCAAATACGTTTGGCTACATATGGACCGTTCGTAGAATTCCTGCGAGAGAGTAACGGTTAATGTCATTGGATGTACATTTTTTGACTAGGCTACCTGTATTTGACATTGTGTTGTTATTTCGCTGAACACTAGATGGTTTAATTTAATTTTTGACAGTGAAACGAGGCTACTCAGGCGAGAAAAAAAGATCTCCCAAATGTATAGCCCCGTTGGAAAATCTAAATGGACTGTTTGAAAATGTGAATCATATTTTTATTTGGCATACCCCCGAAGGCATTGCACGTACTCCAGTTTGGGAATAGCCACCCTAGAGCCTATTAAGTGGAGGGAAAAGTTATGTTGGAAGTTTCTGTGGTATACCTCACCCATAGCAGCAAGTTTGGGAGATATTGGTTTGTTTGAGAGCTAAACCCAGCATTTAACATACAATATTTAGTGATCATATTCTGTTCATCATCACTAATTTTATTGATTTTGAACAACATTACGCAATACAAGGATATAGTCATTGGCAATACCCGACTTTATGCATATCCGGTGGTTTCAGGAATAAACTAAACCTGTGAGCATTATGAATTTACCCAAGATTTGTTGAAAATGAAAGAAAGCTACTACTTAAAAAAAAGGTTATAAACGTAATCAAGATACCTTTCCACACTTTCACACAGTCATCTGGTCGATATCAACGACTGCCGCCTCCGCTGTCCTCTTCAACTGTCAGGGCCTTCGGAAAAAGAGGCCACAAACTTGTTTACTTACTCCCCCTCTTCCCCTCTCCTCCTTCCTTAATAGCTTCGCTATTGTCTCTCACGTGTTAGTTGGGGATGGATGTGCATTAATGTTGTAGGAGAAGAAACACAAGAGGGCAATCAGCTAAAGAGTCACATAATTTAACTAGAGTAATTAGCCACTAAGGCATGCATTTGCGGTTACGGTTTCTGCCATAAAGCCACATTTGGTAGCACTTCATAATATCTCCATGTAATAAAGCATTTATAATCGATTAGTAAATAGTTATTCATAATTGATTAATCATTACTTCATTCATAAGATGTTTAATGTATGTTAAAAAATGTTTAACCATTTACTAATCATTAGTATTTTTACATGGTCTCATCTAAAGTGTGGGCTATTTATACTTTATAAATACTGTTTGAATGACCCGTGTAATTTCTTACAAAAAGATTGGACATGCGATTGGTAGACATTCCAGCAGTACCTGATGGTCTCAAAATAGCCTGAACATATCAATGGTAAAATAATAAGCACACCACACAGGATGTTAAAGGAAATATATTGAACATTTTATTCACAAAAACTCTTGTGAAACAACTGTTGCAAGGGCTTGAGGAAAAGTTGTAATGTAAATGTTTTGCTAATATTGTCAACCTCATGCATGCAAGCTAGTCATAAAGTAGGGAAATGTAGCCTATACACAACAGCTGGCAGGACCAGTCAGTTTTTCTCTAGTGGATTTTTATTCCATCATTTTTATTCCTGTCACCCAAGTCATAGACTGTTCTCTCTGCTACCCCACTGCAAGTGGTACCCACAGTATATAGCCTCGTTATTGTTATGTAATTTTGTTATATCACTTTTTGGGGGTTCATTTAGTAAATATTATTTTAACTCTATTTCGTGAACTGCATTGTTAGCTAAGGGCTCGTAAGTAAGCATCTCACTGTAAGGTCTACACCTGTTGTATTTGGCGCATGTGACAAATAAAATTTGATTTGATTTGAGAGAGGAGCGGACAAGCCCCTCGACAGAGATAACCTTAGAAAACGTCTGAGATATCGGCGCATGTGACAAATATAATGTTGATACGTGATTGAGGTAGAAATGTAACATATAATTTGCAGGTAGAACTGTTACATGTATAACCTTTACATGCTTCCAGTGCTTCAGTTCTTTTACCGCAGACTATTTTTACACATGCCTTCGCAGTTACAATGAGGAATCGACCCAGAAGCAGCCCTCTTCCAGGGGGACGGATCTGATTGAATCGGCCCGGAATCGGGTGTCGGACTCGGCCTGGAATCCAAATGAATGACTGGCCAGAATCGGCCCAAGTACATTGCGCCGTTTCCATCTACCGTCTACTTGCTGGCATCTTACCAGAATCCCCCCAGAAGCGAATGCAAATTTAAAAACATTTATACAAAATTTCCCGATTTTACTAATTTTAAATATTACTATTATACATTTTATGCATACGAATTATACCCATCCACCCCCAAAAAATTATGTTGGAGGAAACACTGTACACCTGGTGACCGTGTCAGCGTGCATGCTCCTGGCCCGCCACAGGATTCGCTACAGCGCGATGGGAGAAGGACATCCCAGCCGGCCGAACCCTTCCCTAACTCGGATGACGCTTGGCCAATTTTGCGTCGTCCCATGGGTCTCCCGGTCGCATCTGGCACGGGTATTGAACTAGCATCTGTAGCAACGCAGTTTGCACTGCGATGCAGTGTCTTAGACCGCTACGTCACCCGGGAGACGCCGTCCACAAAGTTTTTAATGCTTATCAATTGCCTTGCAGAAAGTATCAAAATACAACTTAAACAGGACTCTAAAAGTATTTAAGTTAAATGTTAATTGTATTTTTTAACCAAAGAAACAATGAGAAAATAAGGAAACATTTATAAATAATGAAACGTTAATTATATAAAGGAGCCCGTGTAATCATCTGCCAGAGAGTAGCCCCAATCGGCCCGAGACCCAAGTAATACATTTGGGCCAGATAACTCACACTGGAATCGGCCCGAGCCCTAAGTAATTCATTTGTGCCAGATAACTCATATCGGAATCGGACCGAGTTCAATCCCTGCATCCTAGCCACAAGTAATACTGCCAGACTCGGGCCACATGACGTCCGCCGAGTCTGACTCTTAGCCGAGTGCCCTGACTCTCCATATCCACTGTGCTAACTGGATTTGTTTGGCGGCACCTTTACTAGTCACGATTTTCAACAGGAAACGTTCAAAAATCACTGGAGGACGTCTTGAAACGTAATCTCATAGTTCAGAGAAATAATGTATTGAGATATGTGTTTCTATACCTCGTAAGCAGTCTATGAACTGCTCTTAATCTTTCATGGACAGATTCTGTGCGTAAACTGAAGAATCTGTTTCGAGGAGATGGAATGCGTATGATAATGAGAAGCAAAAGATCTGTGTTTGGGTTTTCCTCACTAATTATTTGGATATACCAGGACTGGGCAGTTACTGCTCACTGAATACTTGGACATACCAGGATTGAGCGAAGGCAGTGCTTAAAACCTCTACCGCTTCTCTCTCCCGGATCCGGGATCCTCCTCATCAAAAAAGCTGACTAGCATAGCCTAGCCTAACGGGACAGGGATATCATATAATAAAATTTCATGAAATCACAAGTCCAATACAGCAAATGAAAGATAAACATCTTGTGAATCCAGCCATCATTTCCGATTTTTAAAATGTTTTACAGCGAAAACACTATGTATTTATATTAGCTAACCACAATAGCCAAACACACAACGGCATATTTTCACCATGTTTCCACCGCATATGTAGCTTTCACAAAACCCACAAATAGAGATAAAATGTATCACTAACCTTGAACAACTTCATCAGATGACAGTCTTATAACATCATGTTATACAATACATTTATGTTTTGTTCGAAAATGTGCATATTTATAGCTACAAATCCTGGTTTTACATTGCAGCCACCATCACAAATAGCACCAAAGCAGCCAGAATAATTACAGAGAGCAACGTGAAATACATAAATACTCATCATAAAATATTTATGAAAAATACACGGTGTACAGTTAATGAAAGATAAACATCTTGTGAATCCAGCCAATATTTCGGATTTTTTAAGTGTTTTACAGCGAAAACACAATATAGAATTATATTAGCTCATCACAATAGCCAAACACACAACGCCATTTATCCACCGCAAACATAGCTTTTGCAAAAACCAGCAATAGATATAAAATGAATCACTAACCTTTGGACAACTTCATCAGATGACAGTCTTATAACATCATGTTATACAATACATTTATGTTTTGTTCGAAAATGTGCATATTTAGAGCTGCAAATCGTGGTTATACATTGTGAATACGTAGGAACAATTCACCAAAATCTCCGGAGATATTTTGGACAGTCACCTAATCTAATCAAAGAACTCATCATAAACTTTACTAAAAAATGCATGTTGTACAGCAAATGAAAGATACACTGGTTCTTAATGCAACCGCTGTGTTAGATTTTTAAAAATAACTTTACCACAACATACATACAGCATTATTGTGAGACAGCGCTCACCTATTCTCCGCGGTGTTGGAGTCAACATATTACACAGAAATACGAAATAACATCATAAATGTTGTCTTACTTTTGCTGTTCTTCCATCAGAATGTTGTGCAAGGAGTCCTAGGTCCAGAATAAATCGTTGTTTGGTTTTAGAATGTCCATTTCTTCTGTCGAATTAGCAACTTTGGCTAGCCATGTCAAGCTCACGTGTCCATCATCTCTTGACGCATGGAACAAAAAATTCAAAAATTCCCAATAAACGTTGAATAAACTGATCAAACTCGGTTGAAAAATCCTACTTTATGATGTTTTTCTCATATGTATCAAATAAAATCAGAGCCGGAGCAATTCGCCGTGTATACCTAACGTTTTTCAGAAGACAATGTCGAGTTCCCCCGCGCGCCGTCAAACTGACAAAATACCGGACCTGCCACTCCAAAAGCTCTTATTTGGCCTCAGATCAAGCTAGACACCCCATTCAACCTTCTACTGCCTGTTGACATCTAGTGGAAGGCGTATGAAGTGCATACATATCGATAAATAAAAGCCAATTGAATAGGCAAGCCCTGACACTGAGCCTCGTTTTCAGATTTTTCACTTCCTTTATGGAAGTTTGCTGCCAAATGAGTTCTGTTTTACTCACAGATATAATTCAAACAGTTTTAGAAACTTCAGAGTGTTTTCTATCCAATAGTAATAATAATATGCATATTGTATGATCTAGAACAGGCCGTTTAATTTGGGCACGATTTTTTCCAAAGTGAAAACAGCGCCCCCCTATTCACAAGAAGTTAAACTTTGACTGCTTTGTGCTTGGGATAAAATTAGCAGGACCACATTTTTGTTCTGGGTAAACCGAGATTAGACTGCTCTAAGGAGTGACTGTAATCCATACTTTGGTTTTGGTCGAAAAGTCAGTGCCAAGAAACACTTATGTTAGCATTTTCGCACCCAAAAACATTATTTTACTCAGCATAGAGTGTCTGAAGTTACAAATCAGACTATTACAACAGTGTGACTGTTTTGTAATAACTTTTTCAAAACATTTTCTTAAACATCCTCTGAATTGTGTGCTCATTCTTTAACCATTAATATGTTCTAGCGGCCATTTTGAGACCTTAAGGAGAATCAGGTACTGCTGGAACGTCTACCAAGGGCGTGTCCATCTTCTTTTTTGTTGTTGTTGCCCTTTTTCTCCCCAATTTCGTGGTATCCAATTGGTAGTTACAGTCTTGTCTCATCACTGCAACTCCCGTACGGACTCGGTCGGGAGAGGCGAAGGTCGAGAGCCGTGGGTCCTCTGAAACACAACCCAACCAAGCCGCACTGCTTCTGGACACAATTCCCACTTAACCCGGAAGCCAGCCACACCAATGTGTCGGAGGAAACACCGTACACCTGGCAAACGTGTCAATCTCAATCTCAATTGCACATCACACTGCTCTCTCCCACCTGGACAGGAGGGGAAATAATTGTGTGAGAATGCCGTTCATAGACTACAGCTCAGTGTTCAACAAGATAGTCCCCTCAAAGCTCATCACCAAGCTAGGGACCCTGGGACTGAACCCCTCCCTCTGCAACTGGATCCTTAACTTCCTGACAGGCCGGCCCCAGGTGGTGAGGGTAGGCAACAACACTTTCGCCGGTTGACCATCAACACGGGGGCCTCTCAGGGGTGTGACTTAGTCCCTTCCTGCACTCCCTGGTCACCCACGACTACGTGGCCACGCACGACTCCATCATCGAGTTTTCTGACGCTACAGTGGTAGGACTTTTCACCGAAGCCGATGAGTCAGCCCACAGGGAAGAGGTCAGAGACCTAGCAGTGTGGTGTCAGGACAACAACCTCTCCCTCAACGTCAGTAAGACCAAGGAGCTGATGGTGGGCTATAGGAGAAAAAGGGAAGAGCACGCCCCCATCTACATCGATGGGGCTGTTGTGGAGCGGGTCAAGAGCTATATGTTCTTTGGCGTCCATATAACTAAGGACCTAACATGGTCGACACACACACGCATAGTTGTGAAGAGTGCACGGCAGCGCATGTTCCACCTCAGGAGGCTGAAAAGAATTTGCCGTGGGCCAGTCTGATTGCCAAAAGGATCTACAGCTGCACATTCGAGAGCATCTTGACTGGCTGTATCATCGCTTGTTATGGAAAATGCGGACAGCCAAGTACATCACTGGGGCCAAGTTCCGTGCCATCGAGGACCTCATATTGGGCAGTGTCAAAGACTCCAGCAACCCAAACTAGACTGTTCACTCTGCTACCGTCCGGCAAACGGTACAGGAGCATCGGCACTCGGACTTAAAGTCTCCGAGACAGCTTCTACCTTCAAGCCATAAGACTGCTAAAGAGTAAATTAATAGTACCCAAACTATCTGCACTGAATCTATCTTGCAACGACCCTACGCACACTCACTAGACAATTTATACGAACAATATACACACTCACTCACACACACACACTACATTGACACTCCCACACAAAACCCACACACATAACACACCCCATGCAGACCGATAGAACACACACATGCACATTACACAGACACACTTTTACACTCGTCATTTGCCACTGCTGCTCTGTTCTTTATATTCCTCTTATAATTATCTATCCTGATGCCTAATCACTTTAACCTCCCTTCATGTACGTACAGTGAATTTGGAAAGTATTCAGACCCCTTGACTTTTTCCACATTTTGTTACGTTATAGCCCTATTCTAAAATGGATTAAAGCGTTTTCCCCCTCATCACTCTACACACAATACCCCATAATGACAAATCAAAACAGGTTTTTAGAAATGTTTAGAAATGTATACAAAAACAACAACTGATATTTCACATTTACATAAGTATTCAGACCCTTTACTCAGTATTTTGTTGAAGCACCTTTGGCAGCGATTACAAGCTCGGCACACATGTAATTGTGGGGTTTCTCCCATTCTTCTCTGCAGATCCTCTCAAGCTCTGTCAGCTTGGATGGGGAACGTTGCTGAACAGCTATTTTCAGGTCTCTCCAGAGATGTTCGATCGGGTTTAAGTCCGGGCTCTGGCTGGGCCACTCAAGCACATTCAGAGACTTCTCCCGAAGCCACTCCTGCACTGTCTTGGCTGTGAGCTTAGGGTCGTTGTCCTGTTGGAAGGTGAACCTTTGCCCCAGTTTGAGGTCCTGAGCCCTCTGAAGCAGGTTTTCATCAAGGATCTCTCTGTACTCTGCTCCGTTCATCTTTCCCTCGATCCTGACTAGTCTCCCAGTCACTGCCGCTGAAAAACATCCACGCAGCATGTTGCTGCCAACACCATGATTCACCGTAGGGATGGTGCCAGGTTTCCTCCAGACGTGACACTTGGCATTCACGCAAAATAATTCAATCTTGGTTTCATCAGACCAGAGAATCCTTTTGGTGCCTTGTGGCAAACTCCAAGCGAGCTGTCATGCGCCTTTCCTCGAGAAGTGGCCTTTGTCTGGCCACTCAACCATAATGGCCTGATTGGTGGAGTGCTGCAGTGATGGTTGTCCTTCTGGAAGTTTCTCCCATCAACAAAGAGGAATTCTGGAGCTCTTTCAGATTGTTCTCGGTCACCCCCCTGACCAAGGCCTTTTTCCCCCGACTGCTCAGTGTTGCCAGCTCTAGGAAGAGTCTTATTGGTTCCAAACTTCTTCCATTTAAGAATGATGGAGGCCACTGTGTTCTTGGGGACTTCCCCAGATCTGTGCCTCGACACAATCCTGTCTCGGAGCTCTATGAACAATTCCTTCGACCTGGTTTTTGCTTTGACATGCACTGTCAACCGTGGACCCTTATATAGACAGGTGCGTGCCTTTCCAAATCATGTCCAATCAATTGAATTTATCACAGGTGGACTCCAATCAAGTTGTATTAACATCTCAAGGATGATCAATAGAAACAGGATGCACCTGCATCACAAAGGGTCTGAATACTTATGTAGATATACATTTGCAAAAAAAAAAAAAAACTGGTTTTCACTTTGTCATTATGGGGTGTTGTGTGTTGTGTTGTGTATTGTGTGTTGATTGATGAGGATTTGTTTATATTTAATCAATTTTAGAATAAGGCTGTAACGTAACAAAATGTAGAAAAAGGGAAGGGGTCTGAATACTTTCCAAATGCACTCTATCTACCTCAAGTACCTCTGCATATTGATCTGGTACTGGCACTCCCCGTATATAGCTAAATTTTTATTGTTATTGTATTCATCGTGTTACTGTTTTATTAATATTTAAAAATTCTGCATTGTTGGGAAGGGATTGTCATCAAGCATTTCACGGTATAGTCTTCACCAGTTGTATTCGGTGCGTGTGACAAATAAAATTTGATTTGACATATTACAAATGATCTTATGATTCATTAAAGACATGAGAAGTTGTTTATAAATGTGTGAAAAAATAGGTTACTAACATTTACAAATATGAGAGTAATGATTAATAAATTATCAAAATATTTACTAATCCGTTATACATGCTTTATTACATGGAGTTAATATAATGTGTCCATCACATTTTCTATTCCAAACCCCATTAAATCCTGTTCTTTTTTGAATTCCCCTTGAATGATCTTAAATAGGTGTCCTTGCTCAAGGCAAAGCACAACTCCAGATTTCTTACATAGTCTTAAGAGTATTCTTTATTTTCCGCCATCTCTAGAGCTTAAACTATTTCTGCTATTAAAACGGAACCAGCTTCCAAATGTCCAGACTTCCGGAAGTTAGATAGGTTGAGAAAATATTTCTGATGGCATTGATACTTTTTGAACTATAACAATACTTAAATGAGCTCCCAATGCATTTCAAATGGGGCAAAAGGAATATCGACTTTAAGCTATCAACTCCAAATGAACGTTGAGATGTGCAGACTGGCCCTACTCAGCTTACATGATACAATGTATACTTTTTTTTATTAGCATAAATTAACATGGATTTAAATGAGAACAATAGGAATACAGAAGAAAAAAAAATGGTCTGGCTCCATTAAGCTACAAGACCAACTTCCAGGCTATCCTAACTTCAAATTCGTTAAAATATTTCTCAATGATAACAATATTCAGTACCAGTCAAACGTTTGGACACACCTACTCAGTCAATGGTTTATCTTTATTTTTAGTATGTTCTATATTGTAGAATAATAGTGAAGACATCAAAACTATGAAATACCACATATGGAAACATGTAGTAACCAAAAAAGTGTTAAACAAATCAAAATATATTTTAGATTCTTCAAAATAGCCACCCTTTGCCTTGATGACAGCTATGCACACTCTTGGCATTCTCTCAACCAGCTCCTGAGGAATGCTTTTCCAACAGTCTTCAAGGAGTACCCACATATGCTGAGCACTTGTTGGCTGCTTTTCCTTCACTCTGCGGTCCAACTCATCCCAAACCATCTCAATTGGGTTGAGGTCTGGTGATTGTGGAGGCCATGTCATCTGATGCAGCACTCCATCACCCTCCTTGGTCAAATAGCCCTTACACAGCCTGGAGGTGTGTTTTGGGTCATTGTCATGTTGAAAAACAAATGATAGTCCCACTAAGCGCAAACCAGATGGGATGGCATATCGCTGCAGAATGCTGTGGTAGCCATGCTGGTAAAATGTGCCTTGAATTCTAAATAAATCACAGACATTGTCACCAGCAAAGCACCCCCACACCATCACATCTCGTCGTCCATGCTTCATGGTGGAAACCACACATGCGGAGATCATCCATTCACCTTCTCTGCATCTCACAAAGACACGGTGGTTGGAACCAAAAACTTATCAGACCAAAGGACAGATTTTCACCTGTCTAATGTCCATTGTTCATGTTTCTTGGTCCAAGCAAGTCTCTTCTTCGTATTGATGTCATTTAGTAGTGGTTTATTTGTAGCAATTCGACCATGAAGGCCTGATTCACGTACTCGCTGTTGAGATGTTGAGATGTGTCTGTTACTTGATATCTGTGAAGCATTTATTTCGCCTACAATTTCTGAGGTTGGTAACTCTAGTGAACTTATCCTCTGCAGCAGAGGTAACTCTGGGTCTTCCTTTCCTGTGGTGGTCATCATGAGAGCCAGTTTCATCATAGCGCTTGATGGTTTTGCGACTGCACTTGTCGTGGAAATATTCACTCAATAATATTTCTCAAATACCGGAGCTTGTGAGTTCAAATAGACTTTTTTACAAGGTAATATAAGCCAATCTGGTTCATGAAGCAACACCCTCAAGCCTTAGTAAACACTTTCTATACAGTTTTCCTCCTTACGTCACACACATAGTAACTCCTCTTTATTTTAATGATTCATCCCCTCTGTCATTTAGCCACCATTACATTTTCACCTTGCACGAATTTTAGCTTGGTTTCACATTGGGGCATATATTCTGTTTGTGGTGTAACCATAGCAACATGAAACATTAGGCCATGGCAATGGTACAAAAATAAACAGACATGCCCTCTCCCAAGACAGGTGCATGTCTAATGGTGCCTAATGACCTAGATACACATATAGAGTGCACTTATTTTACTCTAAGATGTCACACATGTACTGGAAAATTCCCAATACACTTGGAAAAAAAAGTTAAGTTCTTGAAATTTTCCGGATTGACTGACCTTCATGTCTTATTTTTAATATTTTTTATTTTACCTTTATTTAACTAGGCAAGTCAGTTAAGAACAAATTCTTATTTTAATTGACAGCATAGGAACAGTGGGTTAACTGCCTTGTCAGGGGCAGAATGACAGATTTTTACCTTGTCAGCTCCTAAAGTATCCTAGAAAAAAATTTGAAATTTAATGGTTTTCTTTCCCAAGGAATGAGCTACCCCGCATGGCTGCCAATGTGATAAGGATCCAACCAGGGCCGACACGGATGGCAGTTACTTATGTGCAGGACATAAAGTTGTCTTTTTAACTGTTCATCCCAGACACCCTCCAGAAAATCATTCTGGACTGCACTAATTTGGAGGGAAGGGGTTGTTTTTGGAGAGAGATGGAAGGAGATGGACCAAACTCATTTACATGCAGAATTTGGGGTTCTTATCCTTGCTGGTGTTTTCAGATCCAATGGGGAATCCACAGAATCCCTGTGGGATGCAGAAACTGGCAGAGAACTTTTCCGTGCAACAATGTCTCTGGAAAACTTTCACATTGTTTCCAGGGTTATCCACTTCGATAACTGAGACACCAGACCAGCTCGGAGGCAGAGAGACAAGCTAGCTGCAGTCAGGTCAGTGTGGGACAAATGGGTGGACCGTCTACCGTCTAAACGCGCAAAATATAGAATCAAGATCTGGGCTGCTTGTGAGGCTGCTTCATCAAACGGGTGGAACTTGCAATTGTAAACGGGAAGCCAGATGTAGGAGCCCCTGAGAAGAACCAAGGGATGCGGGTTGTCCTGGACGTGACACAGGGACTCTGTGGCCACAACATTACATGCAATAACTTTTTTACTTTGCACAAGCTGGAACAGGAGCTCCTCAAGAGGAAGTTGACGATGGTAGGAACAGTATTAAAAAATCAAGCCAGAGCTCCTACCTCAACTGTTGAATACAAGGAACAGACCTATCAATTCCTCTAAGTTTGTGTTCACGGGCGACACGTCCCTAGTGTCCTACATGCCAAAGAAAGGCAAAAATGTGGTACTCATGAGTACGCTGCATAGGGATGGGAGAATCTGTGGCCAGGAACATCAAAAAACAAGAATCATAATGTACTACAATGCCACAAAAGGAGGGTTGGACAATTTCGACAAGCTGGTGACTGGCCACAGCTGCAAAAGAACCCTATGCTGGCCACTTGTGATATTCTTCAATGTCTTGGACATCTCACCGTGCCACGCGTTTGCATCTGGATGGCGTTGAACCCAGATTGGCACAGAGGGAAGCTCTAGGGGAGTCGGTTCTTTCTCAAGGAGCTGGGCAAGGCATTGGTAAGACTTCAAATCCAGAGGAGGAAACATGGCTTCTGCAGCCAAGATAAGGAGGATTCAGGAGGAGGATGCTGGTACCCCATCTGCCCAAACCACAGAACCAACAACTCCATTACCGGAAGTAAGTGTGAGTGATGTTGTTGCATTTGTGTGTTTCTTACTCTCCTACCTTGGCCTGCTGTAACTATATATGTGGGTAGAATGGTGAAAACTCTTAGTTCAGGAATTGTACTAACATCTCACTCAGATTGCAGCTGGAAGCAACAAGAAGAAGCACTGCGATGTGTGTGGACCCAAGAAGGAGAGGAAGACACAGTACACATGCATCAAGTGCAAGCAATACATTTGCAACACATACACAGTAAAACTCTGTTCCTCATGTGGTGTGTAGACCGGCCATAAATTGTGTTCAATGGAGCTCATTTATCATTTCCATAAAATAATGGATGTACAATGTGTCCTTTCAATTTGTTCAGTTCAAAGCAATAAACACCAATAGTGATGGAAACCTTGTTTAAAATATATTTGTTGAAGATTAACATATTTTATTCCTCCAATGTCTTGATTATATTTGATTTTTGTTTACAAAAGTCAAGTTAAATTCTTTTATTTTTTATTGTGCTTTTATTGATAAATGTGATCTAGCAGAGGTAAATTACAAATCGGGATCGGTGTCCCTTCCACGGGACGGTTGAGCTAACGTAGGCTAATGCGATTAGCATGAGTTTGTAAGTAACAAGAACATTTCCCAGGACATATACATATCTGATATTGGCTAAAGCTTAAATTCTTGTTAATCAAACTGCACTGTCCAATTTACAATAGCTATTACAATGAAATAATACCATGCAATTGTTTGAGAGTGCACAATTTTGCACATGAAAAGTTATTAATAAACCAATTTGGGCTGTATTGATACACATTTTTTAACAGAAATGCAATGGTTCATTGGATCAGTCTAACACTTTGCACATACACTGATGCCATTTAGTGGCCAAAATATCTATTGCACCTGGGCTGGAATAATACATTGTGGCCTCCCTCTTGCATTTCAAAGAGGATGAAAAAAAGAGAAAAGAGAATGAGATGGCTTTTTTACGATCCCGTAACCAATTGTGCTATTGTGTAGGAGTGCCAACTCTGGATGAGCGTTATACTGTTTGCTTATGGCCTTATACAGCTCATTGAGTGCGGTCTCAGTGCCAGCATTGGTTTGTGGTGGTAAAAAGACAGCTACGAAAAATATAGATTAATACTCTCTTAGTTAATACTTTGGTTTACAGTTTATCATGAGATACTCTACCTCAGGTGAGCAAAACCTCAAGACTTCCTTACTTTTAGATGTTGTGCACCAGCTGTTGTTTACAAATATACACCCTTTGTCTTACCGGAGGTGGGTGTTCTATCTTGCCGATGCAGCATAAAACCCGCCATCTGTATGTTATTCATATCGTCGTTCAGCCACGACTTGGTGAAACATAAGATATTACAGTTTTGAACTTCTTAGAGCATGGTGGGACGGTAGAATCCCACCTGGCCAACATCTGGTGAAATTGCAGAGCGCGAAATTCAAACTACAGAATTATAAATATTTAACTTTCATAAAATCACAAGTGTAATACATCAAAATAAAGCTTAACTTCTTGTTAATCCAGCCGCTGGGTCAGATTTCAAAAAGGCTTTACGGCAAAAGCAAACCATGCGATAATCTGAGGACAGCGCCCTGCATACAAAAACATGAAAAACATGTGCAAATTTCACACATGAAAAATAAAACATTTCAACCAGGCAGGTGCGACACGAAAGTCAGAAATAGCGATATAAAAAATGCCTTACCTTTGATTATCTTTTTTTTTGGCACTCCAAAAGGTCCCAGTTGCATCACAAATGGTCCTATGTTTTGATAATGTCCTTCTTTATATCCATAAAAACTCAGTTTAGCTGGCGCACTTCAGTCAATAATCCACCCAGTTTCCCTCCATCAAAATGAATACAGAATGAATCCCAAACGTTACTAATAAACTTTTCCAAACAAGTCGAACAACGTTTATAATCAAACCTTACGTACCCTAATACGTAAATATACGATAAGATTTAAGACGGAGAATCGTTATTGTTCTCTTCCACGGGCTCTGTCCTGTTGTAGGAGAAAATTGGCTCCAATTAAGCGCCGTCCACAGGGCATGGCGTTGCGAAATGGGGTGACAGCATTCCTTCTTCAAGGTCCCTTTTACCCTGTACAAATCTCCCACTTTACCACCACCAAAGCACCCCCAGACCATCACATTGCCTCCACCGTGCTTGACAGATGGCGTCAAGCACTCCTCCAGCATCTTTTCATTTTGTCTGCGTCTTACAAATTTTCAGCTTTGTGATCAGAACACCTCAAACTTAGATTTGTCTGTCCATAACACTTTTTTCCTATCTTCCTCTGTCCATTGTCTGTGTTCTTTTGCCCATCTTAAACTTTTATTTTTATTGGCCAGTCTGAGATATGGCTTTTTCTTTGCAACTCTGCCTAGAAGTCCAGCATCCAGGAGTCGCCTCTTCACTGTTGACGTTGAGACTCGTGTTTTGCGGGTACTATTTAATGAAGCTGCCATTTGAGGACTTGTGATGTGTCTGTTTATCAAACTAGACACTCTAATGTACTTGTCCTCTTGCTCAGTTGTGCACTGGGGCCTCTCACTCTTCTTTCTATTCTGGTAAGAGCCAGTTTGTGCTGTTCTTTGAAGGGAGTAGTACACAGCGTTGTACGAGATCTTCAGTTTCTTGGCAATTTCTCGCATGGAATAGCCTTCCTTTCTCAGAACAAGAATAGACTGACGATTTTCAGAAGAAAGGTCTTTGTTTCTGGCCATTTTGAGCCTGTAATTGAACCCACAAATGCTGATGCTCCAGATACTCAACTAGTCTAAAGAAGGCCAGTTTAATTGCTTCTTTAATCAGATCAACAGTTTTCAGCTGTGCTAACATAATTGCAAAAGGGTTTTCTAATGATAAATTAGCCTTTTAAAATGATAAACTTACATTAGCTAATACAACGTGCCATTGGAACACAGGAGGGATGGTTGCTGATAATGGGCCACTGTACACCTATGTAGATATTCCATAAAAAATCTGCCTTTTCCAGTCATTTACAACATTAACAATGTCTACACTGTATTTCTGATCAATTTGATGTTATTTTAATGGACAAAAAATGTGCCTATCTTTCAAAAACAAGGACATTTCTAAGTTACTTCAAACTTTTGTACCGTAGTGTATGTTCAGTGCGAGGTGAGTAATCGCTGTCCTGATATCTATAAGAGACGGTGGCACAAACATTATGTACAAAATAAGTTACAAATAACGCAAAAAAAAGCACACAACAGCACAATTGGTTAGGAGTCCGTAAAATGGTAGCCATCTCCTCCGGTGCTATTATGTACCTATATTTACATATCTACCTCAATTTCGTTGTACCCCTGCATATCGACTCGGTACTGGTACCCCATGTATATAGCCAAGCTATCATTGGTCATTGTTTATTTATTCCATGTGTTACAATCATTTTTTCGATTATTATTATTTTATTTGTTTGTATTATGCATTGTTGGGAAAGGCCCGTAAGCATTTCACTGTTAGTCTACACCTGTTGTTTACGAAGCAAGTGACACTTGGGTTGGGTCGGACCTCATAAGGCTGCAGCCATACAGTACGGCGCCATCTTAATATCCAAACGGTTTACTAATTTACCTAGGTGTTATAAATAGATCTATCAATAGATAAATAACAGAGCATGGAGCTTAGTTTTTTTTCTATGGGAAAAAGAAAAATCAATGTTTTTCCACTTGGAACCGATAGGTTGCTCGAACCTTGTTCATGAATTTCTTCACAAGAAAATGTGTTGGAATAATGAGGGGATTAAGTCAAGGTCAGAATACTGTGTATCTGTAGACACACCTCCATTTCCCTGATATACACCCAAACGAATAGCTGGCTGACACATTTCTTCATGCTTCAATTCAAGGTCAGAATATGCGTAGAGAGAAAAGTGAATAAAAAGTGAATAAAGTTGAATTTACGCACTCGTAACTCAGGTCTTAATCCCCCCATTGTGATGATCTCAACCCGCAATATGACACGCTGCCTAGAAACAAATTTAAAGAAAACATCTCCAGTGAATGGATTTGTGACACAGGAGATACCCTATATCATGATCTAGGCAGAGGCAACGCACACAGTAGAAATCACTGGAAATCTGTGTATGCCAACTGTATGAGAAAGCGTGCGCATGGAAGAATGGAATCACTGTCCTGGAAGGCCAGTACTGTATTGTTGTTTTAATATGAACATCAATTTACATGTTGATTTACAATTATGAAATTGCTACATTTGGGAGACTCATTTGTACAACAATGGTCTCTAGATCTTATCGCCAGCTGAAATCACACATTGAAAGGTTTTGAATCCTTCCCACGTATAAAATAGATCTACATGTATCGTTATGTGCTAGATCACCTTGACCACATTCTGCATTAATGTTCAGGGGGAAGTTCCCGAAATTAGAGCTTATCAGGTACTGCATTAGAATCGAATAGCCCCCGTGATATACAACTTTTCAGCGAAGTTAGGAACCAATATACACAGGCAGTTAGGAAAGCAAAGGCTAGCTTTTTCAAACAGAAATTTGCATCCTGCAGCACAAACTTCAAAAAGTTCTCGGACACTGTAAAGTCCATGGAGAATAAGAGCACCTCCTCCCAGCTGCCCACTGCTCTGAGGCTAGGAAACACTGTCACCACTGATAAATCCATGATAATTGAGAATTTCAATAATAATTTTTCTATGGCTGGCCATGCTTTCCACCTGGCAACCCCTACCCTGGTCAACAGCCCTGCACCCACCACAGCAACTTTCCCAAGCCTCCCCTATTTCTACTTCACTTAAATCCAGCTGATGTTCTGAAAGAGCTGCAGGATCTGGACCCCTACAAATCAGCAGGACTAGACAATCTGGACCCTCTCTTTCTAAAATGATCAGCCAAAATTGTTGCAACCCCTATTACTAGCCCGTTCAACCTCCCTTTGCGAGTTTCCCAAAGATTGGAAAGCTGCCGCGGTCATCCCCCTCTTCAAAGGGGGAGACACTCTAGACCCAAACTGCTACAGACGTATATCTATCCTACTCTGCATTTCTAAGGTCTTCGAAAGCCAAGTTAACAAACAGATCACCGACCATTTCGAATCCCACCGTACCTTCTCCGCTCTGCAATCTGGTTTCCAAGCTGGTCATGGGTGCACAGCCACGCTCAAGGTCCTAAAAGATATAATAACCTCCATCGATAAGAGACAATACTGTAAAGCTGTTTTCATAGACCTGACCAAGGCTTTCGACTCTGTCAATCACCACATTCTTATCGGCAGACTCAAAAGCCTTGGTTTCTCAAATGACTGCCTCGCCTGGTTCACCAACTACTTATCAGACAGAGTTCAGTGTGTCAAATTGGAGGGCCTGTTGTCCGGACCTCTGGCAGTCTCTATGGGGGTGCCACAGGGTTCAAATCTCGGGCCGACTCTTTTCTCTGTATACATCAATGATGTCGCTCTTGCTGCTGGTGATTCTCTGATCCAACTCTACGCAGAGGACACCATTCTGTATACCTCTGGCCCTTCTTTGGACACTGTGTTAACTAACCTCCAAACGAGCTTCAATGCCATACAACTCTTCTTCCGTGGCCTCCAACTGCTCTTAAATGCAAGTAAAACTAAATGCATGCTCTTCAACCGAATGCTACCAGCACCTGCCCGCCCGTCCAGCATCACTACTCTGGATGGTTCTGACTTAGAATATGTGGACATCTACAAATACCTGGGTGTTTGGTTAGACTGTAAACTCTCCTTCCAGACTCATCTCCAATCCAAAATTAAATCTAGCTTCCTAAATTTATTTTCCTAAAGCTTTCTAAATCTGGCTTCCTATTTCACAACAAAGCATTATTCACTCATGCTGCAAATTTGTTAAAAAGTACATGTTGTTAGAACCAATAAAAACAACCCTGAATAAAAGTACTTTCATTGTAAAAACATCAAATCTGTAATAGCCATTTAAAATGTGTTCAATGATCCAACAAAGGTAAGATATTCTTAAGACATGAAAAACATGTTAAAAAGTCGCTTTGTTAAAAGGCTGGGTGAGGCGGGGTGAGTCCTTATCAATCTCGCCTCCTCCTGCTCTCCCGAATCAATCATCGTCTCATCCTTCGGGGCCCAGAGGAGATCCCTCCCCTAGGCGCATCGCCCTAGGCGCCGCAGCGCTGTCAGGCCGTGGCCGCCGGGACCTAGGGTGTTGTTGGGGACCCTTCGCCTGGGGTCGAGGCCCCCTTCCTTCTGTACCACCCCAGGGCTCGTGGCTACCATGGCCACTGCCTGGGGGGTGGTCTCTACACTTTTCGCTACCAGCAGGTTACGGGAGGACCACAGTGCCTCCTTCAGGCACGTGAGGGTGAGCCAGAACTTGGTGAAGGCCTTCGATGGAATAGGCCTTCGGCCCACCCCATACAGCACGAGCTGAGGTGTTAGGTCCTCCCCTGCTGGCAGACACGGGGTGATCAGGGGGCCTGCTTCCTTCCACAGGTCCCTGGCAGCTCGTAAAACTGACTACCCTACCGATCCTTGACCTTGGCGATGTCATTTACAAAATTGCCAACACTCTACTCTACTGCAAATTGGATGCAGTCTATCACAGTGCCATCCATTATGTCACCAAAGACCCATATACTACCGACCACTGCGACCTGTATGCTCTCGTTGGCTGGCCCTCGCTTCAAATTCGTCGCCAAACCCACCTGCTCCAGGTTATCTATAAGTCTTTGCTAGGTAAAGCCTTGCCTTATCTCAGCTCACTGGTCACCATAGCAGCACCCACCCGTAGCACGCGCTCCAGCAGGTATATTTCACTGGTCACCCCCAAAGCCAATTCTTCCTTTGGCCGCCTTTCCTTCCAGTTCTCTGCTGCCAATGACTGGAACGAATTGCAAAAATAATTGAAGACTCATATCTCCCTCACTAACTTTAAGCACCAGCTGTCAGAGCAGCTCACAGATCACTGCACCTGTACATAGCCCATCTGTAAATAGCCCATCCAACTACTTCATCCCCATACTGTTTTTTTTTATTGCTTTGCTCCTTTGCACCCCAGTATCTCTACTTGCACATTAATCTTCTGCACATCTATCACTCCAGTCTCTATCACTCCAGTGTTCAATTGCTAAATTGTAATTATTTCGCCACTATGGCCTATTTATTGCCTTACCTCCCTTATCTTACCTCATTTGCACACACTGTATATATAATTTTTTTCTATTGTGTTATTGACTGTATGTTTTGTTTATTCCATGTGTAACTCTGTGTTGTTGTTTGTGTCGCACTGCTTTGCTTTGTCTTGGCCAGGTCACATTTGTAAATGAGAACTTGTTCTCAACTAGCCCACCTGGTTAAATAAAGGTGAAATAAAAAAAGGTAAAGTCATTCTGATTGTTGCTCCAACAACTTTGTGGAACTATTGCACCATTATACTAACTTTCGGGGGGAAAAATTATTCATATGTGACCCAGTTCAGGAAAGTAGTCATATGTCGCAAGTCACAAATTCCCAGGAGAGCCGTTTGAACGTAAAACATGTTTTTTTCATCAAAATGCATTTTTATGGTTGAAATGCATTCTTGAACATGTGAACTTTCATGTGCCTTATTAACAAAGTTTTATGCGGCTGTTGAATGCGGCTTTGAACATTTTTTATGTTATAGTGGAGCTGCATAAGTGTGGCTCTCCACTTTCTGGAGGATCAAGTTTTGAAATCATTGAAATTAGATTATGATAGCCAAAGAGATGGAGGAAACATCTGTCTCCGGATTACATCTTCAAACTAAGGGCAACTATGGCATGGCATTCCTGACAGGGAGATTCGTCCATCATGCATGATGTATACAGGTAAGATAGTCTAGCATTAGCTAGCTAACGTAACATTTTCAGATATTACACGTTTTCAAATTTTGACAGAAAGTGGTTTCATTTCATGCCAAAGTGCTAACATAGCACATGGTTGGTTAGCTCCCAGCACTGTGGCATTGTTGGCAGTGTTAATTAACGTTGGCTGGCCCGTCAGCTAACGTTACGTGACGTGTGTACAACACCCGCTGAATATGGCCGGTGTCAGTAAATGTCTGCAAAAAAGCGTAATGAAATTGTTGCCATCAGAGCTGGTTAGGCTGTTGTCATGTTATCCAGAGGTAAACAAATCATCGGCCAGAGTGTCAGGGTGCGCTTCGAGAGCGAAACGAGATGGGTGGGGCAAAGAGTGCGGGAGGGTGTGATGGGAGGGTGTGAAAGATGCTGAATGGGTGTACACAAAGAAGAGCTCTTCACTAGATAGCAAAACATTCAAAGGCAATTTTCTCAAAAGTGAGTTTACAAGTTGATCAACTTTCAAAGCAGAAATACTTTCCCATTGTTCCTCTAATATTTCTGATATACCATTTTGTAGCTCAGTCTCTTCTTTTAAATAATGTAAAAAACACAATTTCAAATTTTGCTACATAATACCGAATCCAGGTGGTGAGTCACATATGTTCTCACACAGACTTGCTTGGCAAAGGCCTGCATAAACAATAAATTGACATCAATATCAGAGAAGTACGCAATTATTCCAGTGTTGGTACTCTCTTCATTATTTTGACTGTTTAACTCGAATACATTGGATTGAATTGTTATGGTGTCTGTGGCCCTGATCTGACCTTTGACCTTTGACCAACAGTATGTTGACAGTAAATCTGTAGATGACACTGGTCTGCACCACAGAGATGAATAGAAATTACAATGTTGTATCTGTCAGTGCATTGGTAGCGCAATTGAGGTCATCTCCATTTTTAAATTGTCAATTTGCTTATTCTACTACTTCTATGAGTTGGTAAACAAACTGAAAGGTGCATACTGCCACCTGAAGTGTGTTGTTCGAACAGCAATAAACCCAAGGTTGGCTATTTTCTGCCATCTGCAGTTCTGGAATGTTTGCTTGCAAGTTTTAATTTAATGGCTGATGGTAGCCTAGCGGTTAAGAGCATTGGGCCCGTAACTGAATGGTTGCCGGTTTGAGGTCCCGAGATGACTAGGTGAAAAATCTATCGATGTGCCCTTGAACAAGGCACTTAACCCTAATTGCTCCTGTAAACCGCTCTGGATTAAAGTGTCTGCTAAATGACTAAATCCCTACTGATGACCTGGATAAAATTATGTTTACCTTCCTTAACCCATTGAAATTCCCACCCAGTTGACTACTTCAAAATGGTGAAAGTCCTAAATGGTACAACCCATGTAAACACAGGTCCTCTATACATCTCTCAGGTTTTCACATCACACTGATAAGAGGACTTGGTGTTGTGCAGATATTTTAGGATTTTCTTTAGGTTTTTAGGTTAGGATCAGGGAAAGTGATGAATATCATAGCATGGTTAGGTGATCTGTGCAGAAAGACAAGCATATAATATAGTTGACAGATTGATTATTGAAAAATTGATTGATTTTATAAATGTTCTTACACTAAATTATTCAAATATATTATATATCACACAAATTTTTTCATGAAAAGTACATTGCATCTACAAGAAGCAGTGTAAGAAGCAACAGTGGAGGCATTGAAAGCTATGGCCATAACTCACCAGTGTGGAAGTGTGGGTTAGTTTACACACAGAAATCCGGAGGGAAATAGCTAGATATGAGAAATGAACATGTTCAGGAAGGATTCTTTTCCCATGCTATGGTTTCCTGTAACAACCCTTTCCACCTTGTTTATTTTTCAAACCCATTCATTTAAAGATGTCTTACAGCATTGTACATGTTCATAGAAAATTACAAGCATAGTGCATTTAATTAAATAGACAGTGCATTCGGAAAGTATACAGACACCTTGACTTTTTCCACATTTTGTTACGTTACAGCCTTATTTAAAAATGGATTAAATAGTGTTTTTTACCTCATTAATCTACACACAATACCTTATAATGACAAAGCAAAAACAGGTTTTTAGATATTTTAGCAAATGTATCAACATTTTAAATAGATATCTAATTTACATAAGTATTCAGATCCTTTACTTAGTACTTTGTTGAAGGACCTTTGGCAGCAATGACAGCTTAGAGTATTCTTGGGTAACACGCTATAAGCTTGGCACACCTATATTTGGGGAATTTCTCTCATTCTTCTCTGCAGATCCTCTCAAGCTCTGTCAGGTTGAAAGGGGAGCCTTGCTGCACAACAACTTTCAAGTCACTCCAGAGTTGATCGATTGGGTTCAAGTCCGGGCTCTGGCTGGGCCACTCAAGGACATTCAGAGACAAGTCCCACAGCCACTCCTGCATGGTCTTGGCTGTGTGGTTAGTGTCGTAGTCCTGTTGGAAGGTGAACCTTCGCCCCAGTCTGAGGTCATCAAGGATCTTTCTGTCCTTTTCTCCGTTCATCTTTCCCTTGATCGTGACTAGTCTCCCAGTCCCTGCAGCTGAAAAATTAAGCATGGATGCTGCCACCACCATGCTTCACCGGAGGGATGGTGCCAGGTTTCCTACAGATGTGACACTTGGCATTCAGGCCAAAGAGTTCAATCTTGGTTTCATCAGACCAGATAATCTTGTTTCTCATGGTCTGAGAGTCCTTTAGGTGCCTTTTGGCAAACTCCAAGCGGGCTGTCTGAGTGATCATCGGGTTTTTGGTCCCCTCCTTGACCAAGGCCCTTCTCCCCCGATTGCTCAGTTTGGCCTGGTCAGCTCTAGGAGGAGTGGTTCCAAACTTCTTACATTTAAGAATGATGGAGGCCACTTTGATCTTGAGGACCTTCAATGCAGCAGAGATTTGTTGGTACCCTTCCCCAGATCTGTGCCTCGACACAATCCTGTCTCGGAGCTCTACGGACAATACAATCAATCAAATGTATTTATAAAGCCCTTTTTACATCAGCTGATGTCACGAAGTGCCGTACAGAAACCCAGCCTAAAACCACAAACAGCAAGCAATGCAGTTGTAGAAGCACGGTGGCTAGGAACAACTCAGGATGACTTTACCTAGGAAGAAACCTAGAGAGGTACCAGGCACTGAGGGGTGGCCAGTCCTCTTCTAGCTGTGCCTGGTGGAGATTATAACTGTACATGGCGAAGATGTTCAAAAGTTCATAGATGACCAGCAGGGTAAAATAATAACAATCACAGTGGTTGTAGAGGGTGCAACAGGTCAGCACCTCAGGAGTAAATATCAGTTGGCTTTTCATAGCCGATCATTCAGAGTTAGAGACAGCAGGTGCAGTAGAGAGAGAGTCCAAAACAGCAGGTCCGGGACAAGGTAGCACATCCAGTGACCAGGTCAGGGTTCCATAGCCGCAGGCAGAACAGTTGAAACTGGAGCAGCAGCATGAATAGGTAGACTGGGAACAGCAAGGAGTCATCAGGCCAGGTAGTCCTGAGGTATGGTCCTGGGGCTCAGGTCCGAGAGAGAGAAAGAGAGAGAGAAAAAGAGAGAGAGAGAGAATTAGAGGGAGTATACTTAAATTCACACAGGACACTGGTTAAGACAGGAGAAATACTCCAAATGTAACAGAGTGACCCTAGCCCCCCAACACAAACTATTGCAGCATAAATACTGGAGGCTGAGACAGGAGGGGATGGGAGACACTGTGGCCCTGTCCGATGGTACCCCCGGACAGGGCTGAACAGGCAGGATATAACCCCACCAACTTTGCTAAAGCACAGCCTCTACATCAATAGTGGGATATCTTCAACCACCAACCTACTACCCTAAGACAAGGCCGAGTGTAGCCCATGAAGATCCCCCCCATGGCACGAATCCGAAGGGGGCGCCAACACGGACAGGAAGATCATGTTAGTGACTCAACCCACTGAAGTGACGCACCCCTTCCTAGGGACGGCATGGAAGAGCACCAGTAAGCCAGTGACTCAGCCCCCGTAATAGGGTTAGAGGCAGAGAATCCCAGTGGAGATAGGGGATCCGGCCAGGCAGAGACAGAATGGGCAGTTCATCGCTCCCGTGCCTTTCCCTTCACCTTCACACCCCTAGCCCAGACTACACTCACTCATAGGACCTACTGAAGATATGAGTCTTCAATAACAACTTAAAGGTTGACAGCGAGTCCTTCGACCTCATGGCTTGGTTTTTGATATGACATGCACTGTCAACTGTGGGACCTTATATAGACAGGTGTGTGCCTTTCCAAATCATGTCCAATCAATGGAATCTACCACAGGTGGACTCCAATCAATTTGTAGTAACATCTCAAAGAGGATCAATGGAAATATGATGCACCTGAGCTAAATGTTGAGTCTCATAGCAAAGGGTCTGAATGCTTATGTAAATAAGGTATTTCTGTTTTAGTTTTTTTTACATTTGCAAAAATTCTTAAAACGTTTTTTCACTTTGTCATTATGGGGAATTGTGTGTAGATTGATGATGATTTTTTGTATTTAATACATTTTAGAATAAGGCTGTAATGTACAAAAAAAAAAAAAAGTGAAGGTCTGAAAACTTTCCGAATGCACTGCAAATTCCCATGTTGTTTTAATAGATACGGGTCTGTAGCTGCGACAGAGAGGGTTATTCTCCTGGTTGCCTACAATAATATGTCAAACAGATTGAACAGCGTCTATTTAGAATGTAATGGCAGCAAAACTATCTGCAAAAATAGAATCAAATAGATCTGGGCTGCTTCTGTCACGAATCCCGCTTCCTGAGTCTGTTTTTGCCTGTGTTCTGTCCTGGAGTGTTTTTTCAGGTGTCCTGGAACGCACCCTGTCTGGTTGCCGGGTGACGTAGCTAGTTGGAGGATCTCTGAGTACCCGCACCTGTATCCCATCAGCTATCTGCACACCTGGTCCTGATCATCACCCCTCCACTTCATAAGCGCTGACCTGACATCCATTCCCTGCCGGATCGTTAGCCATGAACAGTATGTTGTGCCAGCGTATCAGCCTCCAGTTTGATAGAGTTTGTTTTGTTGTTTTGTACGTCTTGCTTGCCTTGAACTTACCTCCGTTTTTTCTGTCTACAGTCATTCCCCCGGAACACTCATCCCATCCCTACCTGGTCGTCGGTGACTTCAGTTACTTCCTTGGATCTGCTTACTCAATTCCATCAACTCACCTCCGCTGCCCGCTCCGCTACTTGGATTTTTCTATCACTACATTTAAACTTGTAAATAAATACTCACCTTCGTCTTACTCTCCTTGTCCTGGTCTGCTTCTGGGTTCTACTTTAGAGAACCGTGACAGCTTCCTGTGGTTGTTTATTTTAACTTAATCTCAACTTTTTCTCTGACAAATCACCTTTGCAGAGGAGCGCTCACCGAACATACACCATGGCGTAGCTTCTCACATATCCCACGTTGGAGATGTGGTATGGTTGGTTGTCCCGAATACAGCCTAAAGGCAGTTAATCACGACACGATAGAGACAGATCTTGAGCATGTTCAGAGCTTACTTTGTGCCACTTTCAAGCTTATCCCACATTCAATCTCCAAATGTTCAAGTTTTTTTCTCTGATTTCACGGCCTCTGGCTCTTGAGTTCAACATGGACCACTGTTTTCTAGATCTTTTAACATGTCACCATCACCAACATCCTTATTCTGTCTCTCGGTTAATGCAGGGAGGGGAAAGATGAATTGTGCTGAGGAGAATTTCCTATTAATGTCTCCCATTTCTTCCTTGAGGTCAAATTTTCCTTTTAAGTTTTCCCTTTGGCCATTTCTCATCCATTATAGATACAATTGACCTGTGAAAAGCGGCCTCATACTGTGCGGGCATTTAAACTTCATTAAACTTGTTGTTTTTAAGATGGAATACTGTTCTCTCGTTTTTATATGATACACTAGCAGTATCTTTGCTTAGCAGCCACTTGCGGTATGTGGTATGCATAGTTCAGTGTTCCATTTACCCATCTGGCAATTTATTAGGGCAAATCAAGGCACACAAATAACATAAGAACAACATGCCTCATCTGGTATTTGTTTACCCCCAATCTTTTTCTTCGTCCATGTCCCTAATGTCTCATACCAGTGAGTAACAGCTAGGCTTACAGTGCCGTGAAAAAGTATTTTCCCCCATTCTAATTTTCCCTACCTTTACATATTTTTGATATTGAATGTTATCAGATCTTCAACCAAAACCTGATATTGGATAAAGGGAAACTGAGTGAACAAATAACACAACAGTAACACACTTATTTCATGTTTTCATTTCATAAACAAAGTGTGCAACACCCAATGCCGTGTGAGAAAGTAATTGCCCCCTGACACTCAATAACTGGTTGTGCCACCTTTAGATGCAATGACTCCAACCAAAAGCTTCCTGTAGTTGTTGATCAGTCTCTCACGTCACTGTGGACGAATTTTGGCCCACTCCTCAATGCAGAACTGCTGTAACTCAGCAACATTTGTGGGTTTTCAAGCACAAACTGCTCTGTCCAAAAAGTTTGCCAAAAAGCACCTGGAAGCACCTGGACAACATGCCTGGCCTGGTCATGCCTGGCCATTATGCCTGGCGAAAACCAAACATTGCATTGTACAGTAAGAATCTCATACCAACAGTCAAGCATGGTGGTGGTAGTGTGATGGTTCGGGGATACTTTGCTGATTTAGAACCTGGACGACTTACCTTAATAGAAGGAACCATGAATTCTGCTTTGTATCAGATCATTCTACAGGAGAATGTCAGGCCATCTGTCTGTGAGCTAAAGCTGAAACACAGCTGGGTCATACATCAAGACAATGATCCAAAACACATAATCAAGTCTACATGAAAATGGCTAAAAAGCAACAGATTATACATTTTGGAATGGCCTAGTCAAAGTCCAGACCTAATCCCATTAGAGATGTTCTGGCAGGACTTGAAATGAGCAGTTCATGCTTGAAAACCCACAAATATCGCTGACTTAAAGCAGTTCTGCAGGAAGCATTTGGTTGCAGTCATTGCAGCTAAAGGTGGCACAACCAGTTATTGAGTGTCAGGGGGCAATTATTGTTTCACACAGGGGAATGCGTGTTGCATAACTTTGATAATTAAATAAATGAACTAAGGATATCTTTTTAGTTATTTGTAAACTCAGTTTCCCTTTCTCTAATATTAGGTTATGTTTGAAGATGTGATAACATTCAGTATCAAACATATGCAAAAACAGAGAAAATCTAAAAGGGGGAAAATACTTTCCCCTGCACTATATATACAGTAACTTTGTTTTTCGACATGTTTAGGCTAGCCATTGTCGTCTGAAATCAGGAAGGCATTCCAGGTGCATTCTAGAACCATACATTCTGTGCAGGCCTAGTGTCACAACTTCCGTCGAAGTCGGTTCCTCTCTTTGTTCGGGCGGCATTCGGAGGTCGACGTCACCGGTCTTCTAGCCATCGCCGATCCACCTTTCATTTTCCATTTGTTTTGTCTTGTTTTCCCACACACCTGATTTACATTCCCTCATTACTTGTCGTGTATATAACCCTCTATTCCCCGTATGTCTGTGTGTGAAATTGTTTATTTTCAGGTTGGTACACTTCCGGCTGGTGTACGCCGGGTTTTGTTTTGTACCCGTGCTTTGTGGAAGCCGGTACTTTGTACTTGGTTGTGTGTTCTTTGTGCTGCCTCACTTGTTCTTTGGGCATTTGTTTTTTGTGACGCGGTTGCGTCCTGTTTTAATAATATTGCCTGAGTAAAGTGCTTTGTCCACTCATCTCTGCTCTCCTGCGCCTGACTTCCATGAACCAGCTACACCCACCCATTGGCACCTAGTATCATGTTGATATGCTCCTGGGATGTTTAACACATCCTCCAGCATTGCAAAGCTGTGATGACCTGTGCAGACCTATGGAGCATTTAGTCTACCTGGAACATGCCCAATATGTTCCTGTCCATCTTTGACTACTCTCTTTCCAAGGAGGTGGACCTAAAACAGGTCTGCAGTCGCTAAGATACAGCAGAGCTAATGGATATTTGCCAGGCGTCCTATAAGAAGAATATCTCTCTGCAGCCGCAGACGGAGGGATAAAACAGAGGGGAGTGTTCAGAACTCTCTTTCATTCACATTTTGGAGATAATTGATTGGAATGGAGCCCCTACGTCTTCATTTGTTTTAGACTTTTTCCTCATCGTCTTTTGAGATCAGAAGGACTGACACTTATTAATTATTTCCCTGTCTTTCATGTGGTTATTTTCTGCTGTTTTGAACATATGAGTTCAGTTGGTCGGTCATATGAAAACATGTGGCCTAAGCCAAAGGGCCTCAGTCTCAAACCGGGGACAAGAGTCAAGTTTCATGCCTAGGGTCAGTGTGAGAAATCTGGGGGAAAAGGTGAAGGGTACTGCGGGTTAGCACGAAGGGCCAATAGAGAAGGGCTATCAGACTTCTTTAATTGGGTCTCTTATGTTATATCACAATCATCATTAAAAGTAAACAAGTGCACAATTGGCGTAATAAAAAAACTAGAACGAATCCAATCTAAAGTGTGCTCTGCATCAATTACACTAGTGTTTTTGGATACAAGACATGCGATCGCCAGATCAGCGGAGCAACCTAGTTGGAAACCAAATGCCCTGCTAAGGTTTTCAGCTCTCTTTTCACATTTTCAGCTCATAAAAGAGAGGAAAATACATTTTCAGGGCTGAAAAATAGATTTATAATGGCGCAGGACAAGAAATCCTCTTTGTCCTGACTTCATAAAAAACTTTACCTCTTTTCTCTACTCATTACTATTCTTTTATTGTTGCTTCAAGTTAATAAAAGTGCATTCGTGTGTTGTTTTTTTTGCCAAAACGACAACTAAGCCTACTAATAAATTGCACAGAGCCCAGGGCATGAACCTGCTTCACTTTTAGGGCTCCAGCTTTTTACTGTTACACTTGTGCTTGACATTCTTTGTGCAATAAACAAATGATTCCACTAGAAATCATGAACAATGAACACTCCTTTTCAATCAAATAGGGTCAAGTTGACTAAATATGTTCCTACAAATAAATAAACAGGATTAAGATATGTTTATTTGTCAGCCACACGAGTACAATACAGTCCTGAATATATTGATTTACTGGAAGAGCATAAGCAATCCATAATTCATGTTAAAGGCCCAGTGAAGTAAAAAAAAAAGTGATTTTCCAGTGTTTTTTAGATATATATATGTATATATATATATTTAGATCAGGCCCATATCTCCACACTATAAGGTTGGAATAATTCTGTGATATTGTGAAAATTATGATAATGCCCAATCAAATCCTTTTTAAACCCATGGCTGAGAGGTATCAAGAGACACAGTACCTTGAGCATCCTTGAAAAGTATAACAGGAAACGAAAGAGAAGTTCGGTAGCCAATAATGATCCTGCATTCCAAGCAGAAGGGGCACAGCAGGGTCAAGAGTGAAAGGTCAGGGCTGGGAGATGGCGAGGCACAGCTGTGTGCAATGATGAGTCCATCGGCCCGCCCCTGGATGACCCATCGAGTCACCACTTCCCCAAATGTCCTACCCATAACACATCTGGGCCTGATTCCCCCTAGGAGCATGTAGTCATTACAAACATACACAGAGAGAATGAGCCCCTCTGTTCTCCTGATACCTGGCTGCTAGAGCTCTCCTAGGAGGAATCAGGCCCAGATGTGTTATGGGTATGACGTTTGGGGAAGTGGTCGTCATCCAGGGGCAGGCCGATGGGCTCCTCATTGCATGAGCAAAGCAGAATTGAGGGTGGGACTGGGACCCAGACCCACCCTCAACCCTGACTTACTCATTAGCCCTTTAATTGACAACTTAAACAGCCTTGTGATGCGTTGCTTTACAAAGCTTTGATAAACTCTGAGACAGCTTCTACCCCAGCTTCTACCCCGTAAGACTGCTAAATAGCCATAAAACTGCTAAATAGTTAATGAATGGTTAGCCAGACTATCTGCACTGGTCCTATCTTGCACGGACTCTATGCACACTCAAAGACTAAATATACACACTGTATACACACTCACTCCCTCACACACACACTACACTGACACTCTCACACAAAACCAGCACACATTCACAAACAGTAGTGTCTTCAGAAAGTATTTATACCCCTTGACTTATTCAAAAAAAAATTGTGTTACAGCCTGAATTCAAAATAGATTAAAAAATATATATATCTCACCTAAAATGGATTAAATTAAACAAATCCACACACAATACCCAATAATGACAAAGTGAAAAGATGTTTTATAATTCTTTGCAAATATATTGAGAATGGAATACAGAAATATCTCATTTACTTAAGTATTCACACCCCTGACTCAATACTTTGAAAAAGCAACTTTGGCAGTGATTACAGCTGTGAGTCTCTCTGGGTAAGTGTCTAACAGCTTTCCACATTTGGAATGTGCAACATTTGCCCATTATTCTTTTCATAGATTTTTAAGTAGATTTAAGTCAAAACTGCAACTCGTCCACTCAGGAACATTCACTGACTTCTTGGTAAGCAACTGCAATATAGATGTGTCCATTTTAGGTTTTTGTCCTGCTGAAAGGTGAATTCATCGCCCAGTGTCTGGTAGAAAGCAGACTGGACCAGGTTTTCCTCTAGGATTTTGCTTGTGCTGAGCTCCAATCCCTTTCTTTTTTATCCTGAAAACTTCACACTCCTTTAATGATTACAAGTATACTCATAACAGAATGCAACCAACACCATGCTTGAATATATGGAGAGTGGTACTCAGTAATGTGTTGTATTGGATTTTCCCCAAACATACAGGAACACTTTGTATTCAGGACAAAAAATGAATTGCTTTGCCACATTTTTTGCAGTACTACTTTAGTGCCTTGTTGCAGGTCGCATGTTTTATAATATTTTGTATTCTGTACAAGGTTCCTTCTTTTCACTCTTTCAATTAGGTTAGTATTGTGGAGTATCTACAATGTTTTTGATCCAACCTCAGTTTACTTCTATCACAGTCATTAAACTCTGTTTTAATGTCACCATTGGCCTCATGGTGAAATCCCTGAGCGGTTTCACCAAATTAGTAAGAAAGGACACCTGTATCTTTGTAGTGACTGGGTGTATTGATACACCATCCAAAGTGTAATTAATAACCTCACCATGTTCAAAGGGATATTCAATGGCTGCTTTTTTTTACCCAGCTACCATTAAGTGCGCTTGCAAGGCACTGGAAAATCTCACTGGTCTTTGTGGTTGAATCTGTATTTCAAATTCACTGCTCGACTGAGGGACCTTACAGATAATTGTATGTGTGGGGTACAGAGATGAGGTAGTCATTCAGAAATCATGTGAATCACTGTTATTGCACACAGAGTGAGTCCATGCAACTTATTATGTGACTTGTTAAGCACATTTTTACTCCTGAACTTATTTAGGCTTGCCATAACAAAGGGGTTGAATACTTATTGACTCAAGACATTACAGCTTTTCATGTTTTATTCATTTGTAAACTTTTCTAAAAACATAATGCCACTGTGACATTAGGGGGTATTATGTGTAGGCCAGTGACAAAACATCTAAATGTTATACATATTCAATTCAGGATAAAATGCAACAAAATGTGAAACAAGTCAAGGTGTTTGAATACTTTCTGAATTCACTACATACACCACACACACTTATACCAACAACACAAACACTCATACACACACACACTTATACCGACACAACACACACACACAGCGCATGTGACAAATATCATTTATTTTAAACATTAATCTGTTGTCTTGGATGTGGAGAGTGAAAGGTGTCAGGTATGATATAGGGGCGACAAGGGGAATTGGGAGAAGAGGAGGGGAGTGAGGGAGTCATGGGTTCGTGGTTTTGTGAAGTCAATCGATTTAAAAGTGTGTTCAGATTTCATGAATCAATCAATCAAACTGTAGTGTCCTGTGAGATACTCTTAATAGCTGGAGGGAGATCAAACGCATGATGAATCACCCTGACCTCATCAATCATACGGGTGCCCACCAATCTCAGGACATTTGACCTCACCTCTACGTGTGTGTGTGTGTGTGTGTGTGTGTGTGTGTGTGTGTGTGTGTGTGTGTGTGTGTGTGTGTGTGTGTGTGTGTGTGTGTGTGTGTGTGTGTGTGTGTGTGTGTGTGTGTGTGTGTGTGTGTGTGTGTGTGTGTGTGTGTGTGTGTGTGTTTGTATGTGTGTGTGTACAGATTTCACCACTGGAAGGGGTTGTCTTGCCTCTCAAATTGGTATGTCAGTATGTTTGTATGGTGTGTGTGTCACTGTCTGTGTGTGCATCTGTGCTGTGTCTCTATGGATGGACATTCAAGTTTCCACCATGTCTAGAACGAGTGTGTGAGTGTATAGGCGTGAGCCCGCGCTAGCGTGTATGTATGTCTGTCTATCTGGCCTGATCTACTCTCCAGCTGCGAGCACACAGCCCACCAATTTCCCAGCAGTCAGATCTCCCTTCTCTTCTATTGCTGCATTACCATAATATATTTTATTTATCAAACAGCCCGCCATGCATGTTCTCTCCCACCACCTGTTAGTGATACACTCTCCATGCCACCATATGCAAACGAGGCCTTGGCCCCGCTCGTAATTGAGCTGGTAGATGCATCTTCAAAGTGCATGGAGCAGATGTCTCCCATCTCCCGAGACCCTATCTGAATGGAATTGATAAATAAGGCATCTCTGTTGAAATTCAGATGGATGTGGTCAGGAGGATGAGAGGGAGGATAGGAGGGGAAAGAGAGAGGGGAAGAGGATCAGTACCTGTCAGGTTGGGGTAAGGGGGGATTGAGGTAGGGGGAAGATAGGAGGAAGGCCTCTTCGTTTCCTATCTTAAGGGAGGGAGACAGAGAGAGAGAGGGTGTGTGTCATGATATGTGCTACCTCCCAGCCCCACTGATATCAAATCAAATGTTATTGGTCACATACAAATGGTTAGCAGATGTTAATGCGAGTGTAGCGAAATGCTTGTACTTCTAGTTCCGACTGTGCAGTAATATCTAACAAGTAACCTAACAATTTCACAACAGCTTACTTATACACACAAGTGTAAAGGAACTGAAAAATAATATACACATATAAATATATGCATGAGCGATGGCCAAACGGCATAGGCAAGACGCAGTAGATGGTATAAAGTACAGTATATACATATGAGATGAGTAATGTAGGGTATGTAAACATTATATAAAGTGGCATTGTTTAAAGTGATTAGTGATACATTTATTACATAAAATTTTTAATTATTAAAGTGGCTAGAGATTTAAGTCAGTATGTTGGCAGCAGCCACTCAATGTTAGTGATGGCTGTTTAACAGTCTGATGGCCTTGAGATAGAAGCTGTTTTTCACTCTCTCGGTCCCCGCTTTGATGCACCTGTACTGACCTTGCCTTCTGGATGATAGCGGGGTGAACAGGCGGTGGTTCGGGTGATTGTTGTCCTTGATGATCTTTTTGGCCTTCCTGTGACATCGGGTGGTGTAGGTGTCCTGGAGGGACAGTTGCCGTACCAGGCGGTGATAAGCCCGACAGGATGCTCTCGATTGTGCATCTGTAAAAATGTGCATCTGCCAAACCAAATGTCTTCAGCCTCCTGAGGTTGAAGAGGCGCTGTTGCGCTTCTTCACCACGCTGTCTGTGTGGGTGGACCATTTCAGTTTGTCCGTGATGTGTACGCCGAGGAATTTAAAACGTTCCACCTTCTCCACTATTGTCCCGTTGATGTGGATAGGGGGGTGCTCCCTCTGCTGTTTCCTGAAGTCCACGATCATCTCCTTTGTTTTGTTGACGTTGAGTGTGAGGTTATTTGCCTGACACCACACTCTGAGGGCCCTCACCTCCTCCCTGTAGGCCGTCTCGTCGTTGTTGGTAATCAAACCTAACACTGTAGTGTCGTCTGCAAACTTGATGATTGAGTTGGAGGCGTGCATGGCCACGCAGTCATGGGTGAACAGGGAATACAGGAGAGGGCTGAGAACACACCCTTGTGGGCCCCCCGTGTTGAGGATCAGCGGGGTGGAGATGTTGTTTCCTACCTTCACCACCTGGGGGTGGCCCGTCAGAAAGTCTTTGGAGTTTGGAGGGTACTATGGTGTTAAATGCTGAGCTGTAGTCGATGAACAGTATTCTTACATAGGTATTCCTCTTGTCCAGATGGGTTTGGGCAATGTGCAGTGTGATTGTGATTGCGTCGTCTGTGGACCTATTGGGGTGGTAAGCAAATTGGAGTGGGTCTAGGGTGTCAGGTAGGGTGGAGGTGATATGATCCTTGACTAGTATCTCAAAGCACTTCATGATGACGGAAATGAGTGCTACGGGGCGATTGTCGTTTAGCTCAGTGACCTTAGCTTTATAGGGAACAGGAACAATGGTGGACCTCTTGAAGCATGTTGGAACAGCTGACTGGGATAGAGATTGAATGAATATGTCCGTAAACACACCAGCCAGCTGATCTGCACATGCTCTGAGGACGCGGCTAGGGATGCCGTTTGGGCCGGCAGCCTTGCAAGAGTTAACACGTTTAAATGTTTTACTCACATAGGTTACGGTGAAGGGGAGCCCGCAGGTTTTGGTAGGGTGCCGTGTCAGTGGCACTGTATTATCCTCAAAGCGAGCAAAGTTGTTGTTTAGTTTGTTTGGGATCAAGACATCGGTGTCTGCGACGGGGCTGGTTTTCATTTTGTAATCCATGATTGACTGTAGACACTGCCACATACGTCTCATGTCTGAGCTGTTGAATTGCGACTACTTTGTCTCTATACTGATGCTTAGCTTGTTTGTTTGCCTTGCGGAGAGAATAGCTACTTTGTTTGTATTCGGTCATGTTTCCGGTTGCCTTGTCATGATTAAAAGCAGTGGTTCGCGCTTTCAGTTTTGCGCGAATGCTGCCATCAATCAACGGTTTCTGGTTGGGGAAGGTTTTAATGGTCACCGTGGGTACAACATCACCGATGCACTTGCTAATAAACTTTCTCACCGAATCAGCGTATACATCAATGTTGTTGTCCGATGCTATCCGGAACATATCCTAGTCCACGTGATCGAAACAATCTTGAAGCGTGGAATCAGATTGGTCGGACCATCATTGAACAGACCTGGGCACATGCCTTTCCTGTTTAAGTTTCTGTCTATAGGCTGGGAGCAACAAAATGGAGTTGTGGTCATATTTTCTGAAAGGAGGGCGAGGGAGGGCTTTGTATGCATTGCGGAAGTTCAGAATTTTGCCAGCCCGGTTCACGCATTCGGTATGCTGATAAAATTTAGGGAACATTGTTTTCAGAATAGCCTTGTTAAAATCCCCAGCTACAATAAATGCAGCCTCAGGATATGTGGTTTCCAGTTTACATAGAGTCCAATGAAGTTCTTTCAGGGCCGTCGAGGTGTCTGCTTGGGGGGATATACACGGCTGTGATTATAATTGAAGAGAATTCTCTTGGTAGATAATGCGTTCGGCATTTAATTGTGAGGAATTCTAGGTCAGGTGAACAAAAGGACTTGAGTTCCTGTATATTGTTATGATCACACCACAACTCATTAATCATAAGGTATACACCCCCGCCCTTCTTCTTACCAGAGAGATGTTTGTTTCTGTCGGCGCGATGCGTGAAGAAACCGGGTGGCTGTACCGACTCTGATGACGTATCCCGAGTGAGCCATGTTTCCGTGAAACAGAGAATATTACAATCTCTGATGTCTCTCTGGAAGGCAACCCTTGCTCGAATTTCATCTACCTTGTTGTCAAGAGACTGGACATTGGCGAGTAGTATACTCAGGAGCGGTGAGTGATGTGCCCGTCTACGGAGCCTGACCAGAAGACCGCTCCGTCTGCCCCTTCTGTGGTGCCGTATTTTTGGGTCGCCTAATGGGATCCGATCCGTTGTCCTGGGTGGTGGTCCAAACAGAGTATCCGCATCGGGAAAGTCGTATTCCTGGTCGTAATGTTGCTAAGTTGACGTTGCTCTTATACCCAATAGTTCCTCCCGGCTGTAGGTAATAAGACTTAAGACTTCCTGGGGTAACAGTGTAAGAAATATTACTTAAAAAAACTAAATACTGCATAGTTTCCTAAGAACGCAAAGCGAGGCGGCCATCTCTTTCGGCGCCATCACAAGAATGTCGAGTTAATAAAAATGGGCTGTGATTTTGCATGTGACGGTACAATACAGGTACAGTGTTTCCTTGAGTATGTAAGTGAAAGCTGCAACGCATGGGCCTCTATTTATTTTGTCTGTTAATAACCTGTTTGGGAAAGGCGTCCTGCTAGCGGGACACCTCGACAACATCCGGTGAAATTACAGAGCTCCAAATTCAAATTGAATTAATATAAATATTTAACTTTCATAAAATCACAAGTGTAATACATCAAAATAAAGCCAACTATAGGGGGTGCTGTTCCGCATTAGCATTTTTTGGTCTCCAAATTAAACTGCCTCGTGCTCAATTCTTGATCGTACAATATGCATATTATTGTTATTATTGGATAGAAAACACTTTCTAGTTTCTATAGCCGTTGGAATTTTGTCTCTGAGTGGTACAGAACTACTTCTACATCACTTTTCCTGACAGGGAGTCAGATTTCAGAAATTTTTACCCCTGATCTGGGATCGGTTTTAAGGTGCCAGTAGATGCTATAGAGAAACCGACACTGCCTACGTCTTCCTCTGGGTGTCAGTACGTCATCACGTTTTGAATGGATTCGATTGCGCAATCAGAGCCACTATAAAACACGAAAACGTAGAAGTACCGATCTCTTCCTGCATGCGTCATGCGCAAAATGGACATCAGACCTGCCTCCTTCCAAATCGTTGTTTAGAGAGTGATATTTCTCCGGTCATGTTTTCAGTCGTTATAGTTGTTAAAAACATCATAATGTAGTTAATTTGAACCGTTTTATAGCAATTTATATCCGTTTAGTGCGATTTTGAGGAATTTCTTTGTCGTGCACTCTGAATCTTTGGACACGTTTCGGGGTCCCGTTCGATCGTTAGTGGATATTTCGAAGGACAGAGGACATCTATCGACCAAAAGAAGATTCGACCCAAGAAAGGATTCTTTGCCCAAGATTCTGATGGAAGAACAGCTCACAGTAAGAACAATTTATGATGATAAATCGTGTTTCTGTCGATAAATGTTAAACGTTTATGTCGCCATCTTGTTTGCTATAGCTTCGCTTGGCGCAACCTGTATTGAAAAGTAAGGATAATTTAAAAAATGTAAATCAGCGATTGCATTAAGAACTAATTTGTCTTTCGATTCCTGTCAACCCTGTATTTTTTAGTCAAGTATATGATTAGCTTTCAATTAAACTAGATCACTCTGAAAGATGACGTGAGACATTTTGAGGCTTGATTTCCTAGTATTTTCATTGTGTAACCACGGTTTTGTATGGCTAAATATGCACATTTTCGAACAAACTGTATATGTATGTTGTAAAATGATGTTACAGGAGTGTCATCGGAAGAATTCTGAGAAGGTTAGTGAAAAAATTTATATATTTTGGCGGTGATTACGTTATAGCGCTCTTTGGCTGGAATCGATGCTCTGGTAACGTTTTCACATGTGGTATGCTAACTTATCGATTTATTGTGTTTTCGCTGTAAAACGCTTAGAAAATCTGAAATATTGTCTGGAATCACAAGATCTGGGTCTTTCCATTGCTATGCTTTGTCTATTCTTATGAAATGTTTTATTAAGAGTAAATTGGTCATACACGTTGCTCTCTATAGTAATTCTAGTCGTCTTGTGATGGTAGGTGCAATTGTAAACTGTGATTTCTACCTGAAATATGCACTTTTTTCTAACAAAACCTATCCTATACCATAAATATGTTATCAGACTGTCATCTGAAGAGGTTTTTTCTTGGTTAGTGGCTATCAATATCTTAGTTTAGCCGAATTGGTGATAGCACCTGAAGTAGTAAGAAACTGATGGAGTTAGAAAAGTGGTGTATTTTGCTAACGTGTTTAGCTAATAGATTTACATATTTTGTCTTCCCTGTAAAACATTTTAAAAATCTGAAATGGTGGCTTTATTCACAAGATCTGTATCTTTCATCTGGTGTCTTGGACTTGTGATTTAATGATATTTAGATGCTACTATCTACTTGTGAAGCTATGCTAGCTATGCTAATCAGTGTGTGGGGGGGTGAGGGGTGATCCCGGACCCGGGGTAGAGGCTCGTTAGAGGTTAACTTGTTGTTAATCCAGTCGCAGTGTCAGATTTCAAAAAGGCTTCACGGCGAAAGCAAACCATGCGATTATCTGAGGACAGCCCCCCGCATACCAACATATGAAAAACATATTTCAACCAGGCAGGTGCGACACGAAAGTCAGAAATAGCGATATAAAAAATGCCTTTCCTTTGATGATCTTCTTCTGTTGGCACTCCAAAAGGTCCCAGTTACATCACAAATGGTCCTTTTGTTCGATAATGTCCTTCTTTATATCTATAAAAACTCAGTTTAGCTGGCGCGCTTCAGTCAATAATCCATCCAGTTTCCCTCCATCAAAATGCATACAAAATGAATCTCAAACGTTACTAATAAACTTTTCCAAACAAGTCAAACAACGTCTATAAATCAAACCTTAGGTATCCTAATACGCAAATAAATGATCAAATTTAAGACAGAGAATAGTATGTTCATTACCGGAGATAAATAAGAAATAATGCCCAGTATTTCACGCGCTTGGAAACACTTCAGACAAAATTGGAGCCACCTTGAAAAACTACAATTTCTGTGTTGGTTTTTCCAAAAACTAGCCTGAAACTCTTTCTAAAGACTGTTGACATCTAGTGGAAGCCATAGGAACTGCAATGTGGGAGGATTTGGGATTATAATTATAGTACTAGCCTTTGAAAATAGTGGTAATCTGAAAATATTTTGTGGGGGATGTTTGTCCTTGGGGTTTTGCCTGCCATATAGGTTCTGTTATACTCATAGAAACTTTAGAGTGTTTTCTATCTAAATCTACCAATTATATGCATATCCTAGCATATGGGCCTGAGTAACAGGCAGTTACTTTGGGCACGCTTTTCATCCGGACGTGAAAATACTGACCCCTATCCCAAAGAAGTTTTAAGGGTTGTCCAAAAAAACGTTGGACTTCACCTAATTTGATCATGTTAACTTCATAAAAAACACATTTTCCCACTCAAGAAGTAAAATGTAAATAATTACTTCATGGTTGGGTAGGTTACCATATAAATGTATTCCTTTACAGTTACTAGTGACTTGTGACAAAATTGTATTCAGTAACGTAACTTTTGGATTACCCAAACTCAGCAATGTAATCGGATTACTTTTAAATTACTTTCCCCTGAACAGACATTAGAAGAAGACAAAAATGAATATTTTTTCCTTCATGGGTTATGTAGGCTTCTATCCCATTGCTTTCTACTCCAACACATTTAATAGGATAGGTAGCATAAGCCATGATTAATAGGAAATTTAGCCTACACTTCATCAATTCAATTTAAAATAAACATATTCATTTTGTGAATAGCCATCCACAACAACTACAATCCGTAATTGAGAGAGCAGCAGTGTGATTCACATAACTGCTATGTACAATACCAGTCAAAAGTTTAGACACACCTACTCATTCAAGGGTTTTTCTTTATTTTACTATTTTTTACATGGTTGAATAATAGTGAAGACATCGAAACTATGTGTTAACACATATGGAATCATGTAGTAAGCAAAAAAGTGTTAAACAAATCAAAATATATTTTAGATTTTAGATTCTTCAAAGTAGCCAACCTTTGCCTTGATGGCGGCTTTGCACACGCTTGGCATTCTCTCAACCAGCTTCACCTCTCAACCAGCTTCACCTACATATGCTGAGCACTTGTTGCCTGCTTTTCCTTCACTCTGCAGTCCAACTCATCCCAAACCATCTCAATTTGGTTGAGGTTGGGTGATTGTGGAGGCCAGGTCATCTGATACAGCACTCCATCACTCTCCTTCTTGGTCAAATAGCCCTTATGTAGCCTGGAGGCGTGTTGGGTCATTGTCCTGTTGAAAAACAAATGATAGTCCCACTAAGCACAAATCAGATGGGATGGTGCATTGCTGCAGAATGTTTTGGTAGCCATGCTGTTTAAATGTGCCTTGAATTTGTCACCAGCAAAGCACACCCACACCATCACAACTCCTCCTCCATGCTTCACGGTGGGAACCACACATGCAGAGATCATCTGTACACCTACTCTGCGTCTCACAAAGACATGGATGTTGGAAAAATCTCAAATTTGGAATCATCAGATTTCCAATGGTCTAACGTCCATTGCTAGTGTTTCTTGGCCCAAGCAAGTCTCTTCTTCTTATTGTTGTCCTTTAGTCATGGTAGCTTTTCAGCAATTCAACCATAAAGGCCTGATTCACACAGTCTCCTCTGAACAGTTGATTTTGAGATATGTCTGTTACTTGAACTCTGTGAAGCGTTGATTTGGGTTGCAATCTGAGGTGCATTTAACTGTAATTGACTTATCCTCTGCTGCAGAGGTAACTCTGGGTCTTCCTTTCCTGTGGTTGTCCTCATGAGAGCCAGTTTCATCATAGCGCTTGATGGTTTTGCAACTGCACTTGAAAAAACTTTCAAAGTTCTTGACATTTTCTGGATTGACTGACATTGATGTCTTAAAATAATAATGGACTTTGTATTTTAACAAATAGTGCTATCTTCTGTATATCAGACCTACCTTGTCACAACATAACTGATTGGCTCAAACACAATAAGAATGAAATAAATTCCATAAATTAACTTTTAACAAGGCACACCTGTTAATTTAAATGCATTCCAGGTGACTACCTCATGAAGCTGGTTAATAGAATGCCAAGTGTGCAAAGCTGTCATCAAGGCAAAGGGTGGCTACTTTAAAGAATCTCAAAAATAAAATATATTTTGATTTAACACTTTTTGGTTACTACATGATTCCATATGTGTTATTTCATTTGGATTTGTTTAATTAATCGATTAATAGCTGCCCATACCGTGCCACAGTACCAAGATAAAGTATGATTTCTCAATTTCTGCGTGAGATTGAACTTGTATTGAGTGTGTATTGAACTGCTGTTACTGTAAATGGTTAGCTGACTGATATATCCTAGTTAGATAACTAACCATTGGTAATCTTATTCAATGATGCCATACAGCCAAAACAACAGTAGGTATTGCTAGACTAGAGATATGCCCCTAGCTATAGTTAGTGAGTGGTTACCAATGGTTAGTTAGGTAAATATGATATATCAGTCAGCTAACCATGTACAGTAACATCGGTTCATTAAGTCAATTCACACCAATCTTATGCAGACATTAAGAAATCTTACTTTATTGCTCACCATATCACTACCCATCAATCCCACTCAGATCTCCACATGTCTAGACTCTGGGCAGTAGGAGCTAGGGGTTGTTTCTGGACAGGCCATGGGTATTATGGTATCGAAGTCAGTCAGTCAGTCTGGCACTGTCTAAATATGTGCATTTTTTTACAGTGCATAAAAAATAGATTTTCCATATTTTTTTACGATATTTCCACACACACACTATGAGGTGGGGTCGGGGTGATATCAGTATCTCAATATTTTTTCCATAGCAAAAATGAAAACACTAAGCAGACAAAACTCTTTGGTCCTTAAAAAAAATGTCTGTATGTAAAATATTGATTACAAATTAGTCACGGGTGAGTTCACCATTGATTGAAATAATTGAGTAAAACACTTTCTAAAAATCAAAGTAATCCGACGATGGGTATGTTTTTTTGTTGTTGCATCAACCAAAGATAAGAAGAGGAGACAAGATGAGTTTGGTCTGTTTGCAGTATGCATGTCATCTACCATCATTCACTTCCCTTCATTCACTTCCGGAAGTACAACCTTCAAAAAAGCATTTTACACATATCATATGTGTCCATTACAATCTATGCAAGAATTTAAATGCATGATTTGTGACCAGTACTTGAACACATGTGAATAAAACAGTAAATACATTATTCTCGATACATACTGTACATACATACATCAAATTAAATTAAATTTGGCACATGCTTACTTACAGGACCATAACCAAAAATGCAGTTTAAAGAAAAATAAGAGTTAAGAAAAATATTTACTGAATAAACTAAAGTAAAAATAAAAGAGGATCAATAAAATAACAATAACGAGGCTATATACAGGAGGTACCGGTACCGAGTCAATGTGCGGGGGTACAGGTTTGTCGAGGTAATTGAGGTAATATGTACAGTACCAGTCAATTGGCGTTGTACAATGTGACGGTCGGAAGTAGGCTACAGTGCTAAGAGCATAACATTTCCACACGCTAATTGTAGTCTAACCAACCAACAGAGATTCAGTGAAAATAAAAATCGCATTGATTTATAAAGACCAGTCCCCATGCTTGTATCAGAGCAGCGCGAAACGGTGCTGAAATATGGTGTCCATGTTTCTTGTGATATTTTGAATGACTTGAAGATGTTTTGTTGTTGCTAGTTATGGTATCATTGTGCCTACCTAGACTTTTATTCCTGTAATTACACACAAGAAAATCATATTAAAATGTATACTGAACAAAAATAGAAACACAAAATGAAACAATTTCCAATATTTTACTGAATTACAGTTCATATAAGGAAATCAGTCAGTTGAAAAAAATGAATTAGGCCCTAATCTACGGATTTCACATGACTGGGAATACAGATCAGATTTGCAATCTGTTGGTCACAGATACTGTAGATAATTCAAATGTTGTGCTGTTTGATATGTTATTGTCATTTGCTCTCATCTATTGCTCGTCCATCAAACCAGGTCATTATTGAGGACCAGAATGTCTTCTCCAAATTTCACCTGGATAAATTAAGGTGAAACGAATACATAGTGTTCTGACTTCGATACCTGACATAGGAGGAATGTAAGTCACTGGAGTCCCAGCTGACTTATAGGACCAGCTGTTTGGCCTCCATCAATACGTTGGCATGCTTTCCGGACTGGCTGTTAGCACCAAGAAATGTTAAGGTAGCCTGGCAGCGCTGTTCATTTTCCTGGTGAGTCAAGGCAAAAGGAGTACCCCCTTGCTTTGTAGAACTCTCTCAGGTATTTAATTACATCTCTTCAGGGAGGGATACGGTATATAGAATACACACATTCATAGGATGTGAAATTATATTTGTTATTTCCACAAAACATCCTTCTCGTCACACTGCCTAGCTGAGATACCAAACCACAATCCTTGGTCTTAGTACAGACCCCACAATGTGACAAACATGCAGTTTTAGTTGGCTAATCGCTGAAATCGACAAACAATATATTCTGACTGTGGTTCTCCTGTATAACACAATAGGCACCAGTAAGATTGCTGCTTCTCTCTTAGCTTAGCGAGTTTGTTTATTGCAGCAGAATATCTGATGAATCCAACATCTGGGTTTCACAGTTCATTCCAGAGAGCCCATATAAAATATTTAAAGGTCCACACTGTCTACGTTCTCAACTAAAACAGAATATGCATGATATATGAGAACAAAATCTGTCTAACCGCACACTTTGGCGCTACACACTCCTGTGGGAGTTGTACAGTAGGTTTTTTTGTGTATTGTCTAGTTTCTGACTAATTGTATCTCATGCTTGCTCCAGCTCTTTCTCAGATCTCCATAATGCATTCTTGGATCTCTGCTTATTTGAAGCGTAAATCAGATATCCCCTTTCCCTTCCATTGGTATTACATAATAACACAGCATTGTCAATTTTTGGTGATATCCTTCTAACTGGAATGTATTGTTATTTTCCTGCAAGGTTTTATTAAGTAGTCCCACTGCCTGTGAATAGGTAAGCCTATCCTTTCTGCGGAATGCAAACCAGAAAATATACATTTGAATTTGAAAATGTATAAATCCTTCTAAATTGAGCCAATTATGAGGGCTCATGCTGGGGCTGCAGGCTGAGCTAAATTCTTCCCAGCTGGAGAAAGGTTTAATGTGTACTATTGCTCCTCCACTCCCCGTGTCAGCCTACGAACATACAGCCCCCAGGACACCCCACTTTCTTGTGTTGTGTTTTCACTTTGAATGAAAACAAGGGGGTTGGTCTTACACTGCTCTGGGCTGGTCTTCTGGGCAAGGTGTGTCTTTGCGCTAACACCTGCCCATTCAAATGGCAGTGTTAGAGAGAGAGAGAGAGGAAGTGGAACGTTTCTTTCTACATCAGCCAAAGATAAACACAGCAGACTCAACCAGCAAGCTATTGCTTGTAACAGATAAACTGTTGTGGAAGCAGGGAGCAAATTGTCTGGAAATGTCTACATAACAAGAATCATTATAAGTTATTGGCTCTAAATCAACTCCAAGCGAAAAGAGAAAAAAAAAGTGAGAAAAAGACTGCCCATGACTAATTCAGATAGCGGATCAACATTGGAATTCATTTTGAAAGGTGGTAACCATTGAAAGATCTGAAAGGGTGTAAGAGTGACAACAAAATGGCCACCATTCTCATGGACAGGTAAGTGTTGGGTTTCCTTTTTATCCTGCTAGCTACTTAGTAAGCTACTTATCTAATGTTAGCTGCTAACCCTAGTGTGTTTAATTTTCAAGTTAGCTAACACTGCTACTTAGCTAGCTAGCTAACATCTATTTTTGTACTTACTACAGTAAATATCTAGCAAGATAAATCATCTACACTGCATACATCTTACAATATGCCCTATGCTTTATTTCAACTAACGTTAGCTAGCTAAAGCTAGATATGCAAATTGTAGCATGATAGTGTGTGTGGTTTTTTGATGATATGCTAGCTAGTTAGGTGGTCGGTAGCATTTTCACCCCTGAAAATGCATCTAGTTATAAAATAACTAACATCACATTAACATGTATTTCTTAGGGAGATACTGCTGGAGTCTGATTTCGAGGAACCTGGCTGAGGCTGTAAGTGTTGTGGGATTGCAAAACCTAATGCTGAGAGGTAAGAAATGCTATATTCATTTTTTATTCTGCTTTGTGATACAATAATTATATGGTTGGTAATCGACCCAAATATTTAGCTATGTTTGCCTATTCAGCACATTGCATATAGACCCTATATATAGACCCTATATATAAAGGCTGTATATAGTACATCATTGATTCCTAGTGTGAACAACCCACCAGAATGATGTGGAAAGGCTATGGGCAATCAAGTAAACAATGGCTTCATCTGCATGAAATATTGGTTGACTATGGGCAATCAAAGTAATAGGATGGTAACATTAGCATGACACATGTTACACTCGTTACTGCAGAACACCACATCCCATGTAAAGGACACTGTTGTGACACTGGCTTATTGGTAGTAATGGCATTTCCCCCCCATTTAGCTGTAGTCAACTGAGCATTGATGGTGACAACCATAGAGAGCATTGAAGAAGATGAGGTGGATGAATTCATAAATGGTGCGTACGTTCTTACTATAATTTACTCATATTCCATCAATATTATGTAATCAGTCAAAATTCCCCGTTTTGGCAGCTTCCCAGAATCTCCAAACATTCTAGAATTTAGATGACTATCTTCAACAAATTCTCTTCTAACCAGTGATGAAAAAAATATTCTCTGATTTCGTGTGGCCTTTGAATAGTGTTAGTTTAAATACCGCATACACCCACAAACATTTGCCCCTTGTTCTATTGATTTTAATGTGAAATCGATGGAAGTGATATAAAAAATAAATGTTGCGTTATACTTATCGCACTGGTGACGCAATTGAATCAAAATGCAACACTTCAAAATGTAGCTCGGTGTCTCTACACATTGTCCTCTAACCAGTGATGTACACATTATTCCCAGATTCCGTGTGGTTTTTGAGCTGTGTTAGTTTTAACAGGACGTGCAACCTCATCTCCCCCGTCTCGTGCTATTGATTTCAACGTGATAATTGATGACCGATTGACAAAAGTGTTGCCTTTCTGTTTTGGTGACCCCCTTATCAAAATGCAGCATTGCAAAATTTTGCTGACTGACTTCTGGAGGTTGTCATCTAACCAGTGATGTAAAAATAAATCCAGTTTCAATGTAGTCTTTGAGTTTCAACAGTGCATACAACCTGATTTTTCCCGCTACTCAATAAAAGTGATTTATTGCCACTTGTCAAAACAGCAGGGTTTTTGGTGCGTGTGCAGTTTATAATGTGCCCATTTACAAGTAATTTGACTACTATTGTTGCACATGTACAGCTGAAGTTAACATACACCTGACATTTAATCCGAGTAAAAGTTGTTAGGATCATCACTTCAGTTAGGATCACCACTTTATTTTAAGAATGTAAAATGTCAGAATAATAGTAGAGAGAATTATTTATTTCAGCTTGTATTTCTTTCGTCACATTCCCAGTGGGTCAGAAGTGTACATACACTCAATTATTATTTGGTAGCATTGCCTTTAAATTGTTTAACTTGGGTCAAACGTTTCAGGCAGCCTTCCACAAGCTTCCCACAATAAGTTGGGTGAATTTTGGTCCATTCCTCCTGACAGAGGAACTGAGTCAGGTTTGCAGGCCTCCTTGCTCGCACACGCTTTTTCTATAGGATTGAGGTTGGGGCTTTGTGATGGCCACTCCAATACCTTGACTTTGTTGTCCTTAAGCCATTTTGCCACAACTTTGGAAGAATGCTTGGGGTCATTGTCCATTTGGAAGACCCATTTGCGACCAAGCTTTAACTTCATGACTGATGTCTTGAGATGTTGCTTCAATATATCCACATCATTTTCCTACCTCATGATGCCATTTATTTTGTGAAGTGCACCAGTCCCTCCTGCAGCAAAGCACACCCACAACATGATGTTGCCACCCCCGTGCTTCACGGTTGGGATGGTGTTCTTCGGCTTGAAAGCCTCACCCTTTTTCCTCCAAATATAGCGATGGTCATTATGGCCAAACAGTTCTATTTTTGTTTCATCAGACCAGAGGTCAAAATGTACGATATTTGTTGCAAACCGTAGACTGGCCTTTTTATGGCGGTTTAGGGGCAGTGGCTTCTTCCTTGCTGAGCGTCCTTTCAGGTTATGTCAGTATAGGACTCGTTTTACTGTGGATATAGATGCTTTGTAACTGTTTCCTCCAGCATCTTCATAAGATGATGTCAAGCAAAGAGGCTCTGAGTTTGAAGGTAGGCCTTGAAATACATCCACAGATACACCTCCAATTGACTCTATCAGAAGCTTCTAAAGCCATGACAGCATTTCCTGGAATTTTCCAAGCTGTTTAAAGTCACAGTCAATTTAGTGTATGTAAACTTCTGACCCACTGGAATTGTGATACAGTGAATTATAAGTGAATTAATCTGTCTGTAAAAATTTTGGGGAAAAATTACTTGTGTCGTGCACAAAGTAGATGTCCTTACCGACTTGCCAAAATTATAGTTTGTTAACAAGAAATTTGTGGAGTGGTTGAAAAACTAGTTTTAATGACTCCAACCTAAGTGTATGTAAACTTCCGACTTCAACTGTATAAAGAAATTGTAAATGTTATGTTTAGGTTTTCAATATCAGGAACCGTTTCTGCATATTAGTTATTGATTTGGACACGTTAAAACCTTGTTTTTACATTGGGCTGTTTATCAAAGTGTCTTGTCAACAAGAAGCAGTGATAGCATCATTTTTCAACTTAGGTTTTAGAAATATAAATTGAACTTTCAACAAAAATGTGCAGCTAACATTATATACAGTAAGTAGCTAGCTAAGTAGCTAGCAGGCTAAAAAGACAACCCAACACTTACCTGTCCAAGGGAACGGTGTCACCCTTCCAACCTTTCAGATCTTTCAACGGTCGCAACCTTTCAAAATGTATTCCTATGTTTATCCGGTATCTGGATAATCACGAGCAGGCTTTTTCTCACTTCTTTTTCTATTTTTGGGTAAAGTTGATTCAGACCCAACAACTGATAATGATGCTTGTTCTGTAGACATTTTCTGATAACATTGTCCCTGCTACCACAACAGTTAATCTTTCGATAAGCTATAGCTTGCTGGTTGCGTCTGCTGTGTTTATCTTTGGCAACGTCAGTTGAGTGGGCAGGAGTTAGCGCAAAGACACACCTTGCCTAGAAGGCCAGCCCACAGCTGCTTAGGACCAACCCCCATGTTTTCGTTCAAAGTGAGAACACAACACAAGAAAGTGGGGTGGTCTGGGGATGCCTGCGGTTGTAGCCCTTTCCTGCAGTCAATGACCAAAAGCGCCCTCTTTGTCCTCATGGGTGGAATGTTATTCATATTTTTCAGAATTTCATCAATAATAAAGATAGTTCTTTTCATTTATTTTTAAGTTACATTTTTGTTATATTTCAGTCTTGTATATAAAGTGTAATATTGGGATGCAAATTTAAAATGTAAGAATTTAAACTCTATATCTGACATGGTATATGACTGTTTGGCAATAAAAAGAGTGGGGGAAATGGTTTACTCATAGAATCCATATTTCCTCCATTTGTTTTTGTCTCTATACCTACAGATTTTACAACATCAATGTTAGTTACAGCATGTATGATGCTTTCATAAGAGGTTGTATTTTTGTTGATGTTAGTGCTGAACGAATACTGCTTTTGAGGTCGTTTCGGTTCGGTTATAAAAAAAAAGAATGACTGTTTTGATTATTTTTTTAAACATTACATGCAAGATGAAATAATGAAATATATTACTCTAGAAATATTTTTATGGAAATTCCTGAGCCAAAAATAGTGAACATTCAATTGCCAAATAGTGAACATTCCATTGTCTCTATCAGGTCCACATTGATATTTACCCAATAGAAAAATAGGAAATTACTATGAAAAAATTATAAGTTGTGTATATTACTTTTATTTGAGGACTTTTTATTGTTTTTTTATCATTCCTTAAAGTCATTATCTCATCTCTGCTCAGGTGTCACGTTCCTGACCTTATTTCCTTTGTTTTTGTCTTTGTTTAGTTGGTCAGGACGTGAGCTGGGTGGGCATTCTATGTTATGTGTTTCTATGTTTAGGGTTGTTAACTAGCCTGATATGGTTCTCAATCAGGGGCAGGTGTTTTACGTTTCCTAGGCTGTTCACACTGTTTGTTTGTGGGTGATTGTTCCTGTGTCAGTGTTTGTGCCACACGGGACTGTTTTCTTTCGTTTCGTTCATTTCATTCGTGTGTTCCTTCCTGTTCGTGCGTTCATGTTATATGTTCACAAGTTCAGGTCTGTTAACGTCGTTTATTCTTTTGTAGTTTATCAAGTGTTTTTTCGTGTTCGTCTTTCTTTAATAAAACAAGTATGTATTCAATCCACGCTGCGTTTTGGTCCGATCCATGCTCATCCTCAGACGAGGAGGAGGACGAGCGTTACATCAGGTAGTAGCAGCCAGCCAGACATGGTTATCTCTGTGCTCCCCATACTGCACTGTATGCTGCATTGCTGTCTGATTTAAATAATTGTACTAGTTCTTCAAAGTAGATAAGGCATACTTTCACAAACTGTCTCTATCCCTATCTCTCGTTGTTTTGTTGTGTACATTCCTCTCTCACGCGGTCTGTGTTTATCTAGCAATGTAGCAGGCATAAAAGTGTATAATCTCAGGCGCAATGGATTATGGTCATTGTGGTTAATTACCAAACAAACAAAAACGATATGGAATTCAAGTAATTGAACCGATGTTGTTTAATAACCTCCCCAAAAAACGAATTTCACTCAGCATTAGTTGCCGTTCATCCAAATGCGCTTAAGTGCTTAGTTGAAACCAGTAATTGCTCATTTGTACATATCCCCAATTCACCCAGATATCAGTGCTAACTCAAACATAGCATTTCCCCATTTATCTTTGGAAAGAAAACAAAGCTTTTTTAGGAGGGCCTATTTTCCAAATTATGTAATGAGTTTGAAAGGGGTCCCCCCCCAATGAATTGCTTGTCAGCAATTGCTCCTGTTTAGCCTATTGGTCCGTCTGAAAAGGAAGCTAGTTATTGGCCATGTTCGAGAGCATCAAAACCGTTATGCATCATGGGTAAATTGTGATTGACTGACTGATCTACCAATAATTTTGAGTAGTTATTCATGATGCCAGGTGATTTGTAGAGCGGTAAGTCTCCACTCAACTTTCAAGTTGAACGCGTCCATTGGGTTGACTTTCTATGTATATTTCCTGCCGTCAACGGTCAGGGTCAGCACCCTCTTGCTGCATTTTTGTTAACCACATCAGCCACATAAATGCCAAGGACAGGGAAAGCCGATAGGGGCGTTTGACAAGACAGAGTAACAAATGAAATGATGATGATGACCTTTCGAACACAGGATCATGCACACTTTAGTTTGTGTGTGTGTGTGTGTGTGTGTGTGTGTGTGTGTGTGTGTGTGTGTGTGTGTGTGTGTGTGTGTGTGTGTGTGTGTGTGTGTGTGTGTGTGTGTGTGTGTGTGTGTGTGTGTGTGTGTGTGTGTGTGTGTGTGTTTGTGTGTGTGTGTGCAAGAGAGAGAGAGTGTGTGCATTGGGGTGGAGTTGGCAGGAATTGGGGGTAATAGCAAAGAATGTAGAGGATAACTACATTAAATACTTTTTGTACTTGTGGGAATAGGTTCATTCAAGAATGTCGCAGTTCTGACTTGGGTTTCCTCAATGAAAAGTGTGTAGCTTAACTGCTTGAACTACAACAGCTGAGCAGAATACTGCAGGCGTTGTCACTGGTGAACAGCCCATTCGTAGCCACCTCATTTTTCCCTGACGTCAAATAAATATTATGTGAATCCCCATGAATAATATACAACCTGTCCCTACAGCATGATTGATCCTACAGTATGCATCAAGCTTACTTTTTGTTGAAGTGACTTAAAGGGCGGCAGTTAGCCTAACGGTTAGAGCGTTGGGACAGTAACCAAATGTTTGCTGGTTTAAATACCTGAGCTGGCAAGTTGATGTGCCCAATGGAAAAATCTATTGACGTGCCTTTGAGCAAGGCACTTAACCCTAATTTGCTCCAGGGGTGCTGTAATGAATGGCTGACATTTGACAAAACAACACATTTCACATAGGTGATCTGGTGTATGTGATTTTATTTTTTAAAGGATTGGTTCACTATTTTACAACCAAATCCACATTTTTGATGTAAATGGCATGTTATTTAAAAAAAAAATCTAAAGACTACAGCCACCCAGCAAGCGGTACCGATGCACCAAGTCTAGAACCAACAGGACCCTGGACATCTGTATTGACCCTTTTTGCACTAACACTTTTGACTCATCACATGCCCTGCTGCTACTGTTAATTATCTATCCTATTGCATAGTTACTTTATCCCTATCTATATGTACAAATCTAACTCAATTACCTCATACCCCTGCACATGGACTCTGTGCTGGTACCCCGTGTACACAGTGCATTTGAAAAATATTTTTCCACACTTTACTACTTTACAGCCTTGTTCTAAAATGTATTCAATTGTTGTTTTGTCTCATCAATCTACACATAGGACCCCATAATGACAAAGCAAAACATTTATAAAAATACAAAACAGAAATATGACATTTACATAAGTATTCAGACCCTTTACTCAGTACCTTTATTGAAGCACCTTTGGCAGTGATTACAGCCTCGAGTCTTCTTGGGTATGACGCTACAAGCTTGGCACACCTGTATTTGGGGAGTTTCTTCCATTCTTCTCTGCAGATCCTATCAAGCTCTCAGGTTGGATGAGGAGCCTTGCTGCACATCTATTTTCAGGTCTCTCCAGAGATGTTTGATCGGGTTCAAGTCCGGGCTCTGGCTGGGCCACTCAAGGACATTCAGAGACTTGTCCCGAACCCACTCCTGCACTGTCTTGTCTGTGTGCTTTCGGGTCATTGTCCTGTTGGAAGGTGAACCTTCGCTCCAGTCTGAGATCCTGCTCCAGAGTGCTCAGGACTTCATCAAGGATCTCTCGGTACTTTGCTCCATTCATCTCTCCCTCGATCCTGACTAGTCTCCCAGTCCCAGCCGCTGAAAAACATCCCCACAACATGATTCTGCCACCACCATGCTTCACGGTAGGGATGGTGCCAGGTTTCCTCCAGAAGTGATGCTTGACATTCAGACCAAATAATCTTGTTTCTCATGGTCTAAGAGTCTTTAGGTGCCTTTTGGCAAACTCCAAGTGGGCTGTCATGTGCCTTTTACTGAGGAGAGGCTTCCGTCTGGCCACTCTACCATAAAGTCCTGATTGGTGGAGTGCTGCAGAGATGGTTGTCCTTCTGGAAGGTTCTCCCATCTCCACAGAAGAACTCTAGAGCTCTGTCAGAGTGACCATCAGGTTCTTGGTCACCTACCTGACCAAGACCCTTCTCCACCGATTGCTCAGTTTGGCCGAGCGGCGATCCTCAAAGAAGAGTCTTGGTGTTTCCAAACTTCTTCCATTTGAGAATGATGGAGGCCACTGTGTTCTTGGGGACCTTAAATGCTGCAGAAATTTTTTGTTCCCATTCCCCATATTTGTACCGCGAAACGATCCTGTCTTTTGAGCTCTACGGAAAATTCCTTTGACCTCATGGCGTGGTTTTTGCTCTGACATGCACTGACAACTGTGGGTCCTTATATAGACAGGTGTGTGCCTTTCCAAATCATGTCCAATCAGTTGAATTTTCCACAGGTGGATTTCAATCAAGTTGTAGAAACATCTCAAGGATGATCAATGGAAACATGATGCATCTGAGCTTAATTCCGAGTCTCATAGCAAAGGGTCTGAATACTTTTGTACGTCAGGTAATTCTGTTTTTTTATTATTTAAAAAAATTGCTTTGTCATTATGAGGTATTTTGTGTAGATTGGTGAGCATTTATTTATTTTTTAATCAATTTTAGAATAAGCCTGCAACCTATCAAAATGTGGAAAAAGTCAAGGGGTTTGAATACTTTCCGAAGGCACTGTATACCAAGCATTTGCTACTTGGTATGTATTTATTCCTTGTATTTGTTTTGTTATATTGTTTCAATATTTTTCTCTCTGCATTGTGACAAATACAATTTGATCCAATTCAAAACATGTGTCAAATACAATTTGATTTGATAGAAGGATTTTTTTGTGATTTCACTTGGTTTTGAGACATTTACCTCACCCGCAATATACTTCCTCAATGCTCATTCTGCAGTACGGGGGCCACAGAACAACATGAACATTTAATCTGAGTCTGTGTTCATCCATGAACGTTTAGTACAGCACTGTACATAGTCTCCCCCATTTTAGATTACCAAAAGTATTAGGACAAATTCCCAATTTTTATTTTATTTAGCTAGGCAAGTCAGTTAAGAACAAATTCTTATTTTCAATGACGGCCTAGGAACAGTGGGTTAACTGCCTGTTCAGGGGCAGAACGACAGATTTGTACCTTGTCAGCTCGGGGATTTGAACTTCAAACCTTTCGGTTACTAGACCAACGCTCTAACCACTAGGCTACCCTGAGTACTAAAGTAGTCAAAAGTTAAGTATTTGGTCCCATATTCCTTGCACGTAATGATCATATGAAGTGTGTGACTCTACAAACTTGTTGGATGCATTTGCTTTTTGTTTTGAATTTCTTTCTGATTATTTTGTGCCCAATAGAAATTAATGGTAAATATTGTATTGTGTCATTTTGCAGTCAATTTTATTGTAAATAAGAATATAATATGTTTCTAAACACTTCTAAATGAATGTGGATGCTATCATGACCAAAAATGTATGACATGGCTAATTGTCCATAAATTATTTTGGTCGACATTTAACTTTGAATAGAAAAAAAATGCAAAAATTGCCTGCTACCATAAATTTCCATTGAACTATCTTGTGACGATAAAAACAGCTGGACCTAATGACATCACACATAACAAATACATGTCAAAACTTATTGTCAAATAAAAATAAAGATAAAGTTTCCATGACCCATTTAGGCATTAAGAAATTGGCGACAGCCTGAATACCCTCACCTACAGTATCAGTCAAAAGTTTGGACACGCCTACTTATTCAAGTTTTTCATAATTTTTTTACTATTTTCTATAGATTAGAATAATAGTGAAGACATCAAAACTATGGAATCATGTAGTAACCAAAAAGTGTTAAATCAAAATATATTTTATATTTGAGATTCTTCTAAGTAGCCAACGTTTGCCTTGATGACAGCTTTGCCCACTCTTGGCATTCTATCAACCAGCTTCATTGGGAAGTCACCTGGAATGCATTTCAATTAACAGGTGTGCCTTGTTAAAAGTTCATTTGTGGAATTTCTTCTTAATGCGTTTGAACCAATCAGTTGTTGTGACAAGGTATTTTTTATTTTATTAATTTCACCTATATTTAACTAGGCATGTCAGTTAACTTCTCTAGGATACGTGGGACGCTAACGTTCCACTTGGCCAAAATCCAGAAAAAATGTAGCGCGCCAAATTCAAATATATTACTATAAAAATCTATCTTTCATGAAATCACACATGAAAGACACCAAATTAAAGCTACACATGTTGTAATTCCAGCCAACATGTCTGATTTCAAAAAGGATTTACGGGGAAAGCACACCAAAAAATTATGTTAGCTCAGTACATAGCCACAGAAAAACAAAGCCATTTTCCCAGCAAAAGATAGTAGCAACAAAAAACAGAAATAGAGATAAAATTAATCACTAACCTTTGAACATCTTCATCAGATGACACTCATATGACATCATGTTACACAATACATTTATGTTTTGTTCGATAATGTGCATATTTATATCCACAAATCTCGGTTTACATTGGCGCCATGTTCAGAAATGCCTCCAAAATATCCGGAGTAATTACAGAGAGCCACATCAAATAACAGAAATACTCATCATAACCTTTGATGAAAGATACATGTTTTACATATAATTAAAAATACACTTGTTCCTAATGCAACCTATCCTAGAGAAGTTAAGTTGCTTAACTTGGGTCAAACGTTTCAGGTAGGCTTCCACAAGCTTCCCACAATAATTTGGGTGAATTTTGGCTCATTCCACCTGAATGAGCCATTTCGTCACAACATACAGAAGAAACAACTGTATATATTTAACCACACATTTAGAGGGAGGAAAAACACTTTCAGGGTTGCAGTAATATTATATGCTTGGTAGAAGCTATAAAAATTGCTATAAGGCCAGCATCTCGGAGTCGCATCTACACTGTTGACGTTGAGACTGGTGTTTTGCGGGTATTATTTAATGAAGCTGCCAGTTGAGGACTTGTGAGGTGTCTGTTTCTCAAACTAGACACTCCAATGTACTTGTCCTCTTGCTCAGTTGTGCAGTAGGCCTCCCATTTCTCTTTCTATTCTTGTTAACCTGTTGAGGATGGGGGCGCTGTTGTGACTATTTATGCTAATCGTGTAATTTTTGAAACGGCTTCCCACAAAGTTCTTGATCGTACAATATGCATATTATTATTATTATTGGATAGAAAACAGTCTATAGTTTCTATAGGAGTTGAAATTTTGTCTCTAAGTGGAACAGAGCCCATTCTACAGCAATTTCCCTGACATGGAGTCAGATTTCAGAAATCTTGGCCACTGTTCTGGAGTCAGTTAAAAGGGCACTGTTATTGCTATGACTATACGGACACTGCTTACGTCTTCCCCTGGATGTCTTTACGTGATGACGATTTGAATGGGGTCGATTGCGCGTTCACAGGCACTACAAATTAAAAAACCCTGAGGCTAGTCACTCTTTTGGAGCTGCGTCATGCGCCTAGAGGACACCGACCCGCACCTGTTCCAAGCATTAGTGGAGGGAGTAATATTACTCGGGTCATGTTTCTACTCGTTATGGGAGTTAAAAACATCATAAGGTAGTTAATTTAAAGCGTTTTATAGCAATTTATATCCGTTTAGTGCGATTTTGGGACATTTATTTCTGAAACGCTGTGAATTGCTGGGCACGCTTCCAGTTCATCCCGAACGCAGTTGGCATTTCCACATGGCAAGAGGACAGCTTTCCACCAAAAGACGATTGGACCCAAGAAAGGATCCTTTTCCCAAGATACTGATGGAAGAACAGCTCAAAGTAGGACATTTTTATTATGATAAATCGTGTTTCTGTCGAAAAATGTTAGTGGCTTAGGACGCCATGTTTTTTGACGTAGCTTCGCTTGGCGCAAACTGTATTGAAAAGTAAGGATAATTTAAAAAATGTAATTCCGCGATTGTATTAAGAATTAAATTGTCTATCAATCCCTGTCCACCCTATATTTTTTAGTCACGTTTATGAGTATTTATGTATAAGAGTAGATCACTGTCTAAGTGGCGCACAGACATTTTCTGACCAGCTGAGCTACATTTCACATTGTCTAACCATGATTTTGGTGGCTAAATATAAACATTTTCGATCAAACTCTATATGGATTGTGTAATATGATGTTACAGGAGTGTCATCTGAAGAATTCTGAGAAGGTTAGTGAAAAAATTAATATATTTTGGCGATGTTGACTTTTATCGCTCACTTTGGCTAGAATCAATGCTGGGCTGCTATGTGCTATGTGCTATGCTAATATAACGATTTATTGTGTTTTCGCTGTAAGACACTTAGAAAATCTGAAATATTGTCTGTATTCACAGGATCTGTGTCTTTCGATTCGTGTATGCTGTGTATTTTTACGAAATGTTTGATGATTAGTAAGTAGGTAAACACGTTGCTCTAAGTAGTTTTTCTATTCCATTTGTGACGGTGGGTGCAATTGTAACCTATGCCATCTACCTGAAATATGCACTTTTTTCTAACAAAACCTATCCCATACCATAAATATGTTATCAGACTGTCATCTGATGAGTTTTTTTCTTGGTTAGGGGCTATAAATATCTTAGTTTAGCCGAATTGGTGATAGCTACTGGTGTTGGTGGACAAATAAAAGATGGTGGATTATGCTAATGTGTTTTTAGGTAATAGATGTACATCTTTACATATTGTGTCTTCCCTGTAAAACATTTTAAAAATCGGACATGTTGACTGGATTCACAAGATCTGTGTCTTTCATTAGCTGTATTGGACTTTAATGTGTGAAAGTTAAATATTTAAAAAAAATATTTTTTTTGAATTTCGCGGCACTGGTTTTTCAGTGGGGGTGGGGGGGGAGTGCCGCTAGCGGCACTCTCATCCTAGACAGGTTAACATTTCCACCTTCTCCACTGCTCTCCCGTTGATGTGGATAAGGGGTGCTCCCTCTGCTGTTTCCTGAGGTCCACAATCATCTCCTTTGTTTTGTAGACTTTGAGTGAAAGGTTATTTTCCTGACACCGCACTCTGAGAGTACTCACTTCCTCCCGGTAGGCTGTCTCGGCATTGTTGATAATCAAGTCTACTACTGTTGTGTCGTCTGCAAACAGGGAGTAGAGGAGGGGGCTGAGACGCACCCTTGTGGGGCTCCAGTGTTGAGGATCAGCGAAGTGGAGATGTTATAACAGGAGGGCTTCTTCAAGAAAAACTAACTGTTCTGTGAGAGCCGGAATTCTTACTGGTTGGTAGGTTATCAAATACTTATGTCATGCAATAAAATGCAAATTAATTACTTAAAAATCATACAATGTGATTTTCTGGATTTTTGTTTTAGATTCCGTCTCTCACAGTTGAAGTGTACCTATGATAAAAATGACAGACCTCTACATGCTTTGTAAGTAGGAAAACCTGCAAAATCGGCAGTGTATCAAATACTTGTTCTCCCCACTGTACATGTATTGTGTAACATGATGTCCTATTAGTGTCATCTGATGAAGATCATCAAAGGTTAGTGATTAACTTTATCTTTATTTCTGCTTTTTGTGACTGCTATCTTTGGCTGGAAAATGGCTGTGTTTTTTTTACTTGGCTCTGAACTAACATAATCATATGTTGTGTTTTCGCTCTAAAACCTTTTTTGAAATCGGACACGATGGGTAGATTAGCACGGTGTTTATCATTCATTTGCTGTATTGGACTTGTTAATGTGTAAAAGTGACATATCTCTGAAAAAAAATTAAAAAAATCCCGCACTGCCTTTTCAGCGGAATGTTGTCGAGGGGTTCCGCTAGCGGAACGCCTGCGCTAGAAAGGTTATTGCATGGTCTGCTTTTTCCGTAAAGCTTTTTTGAAATCTGACACAGCGGTTGCATTAAGGAGAAGTTTATATATAATTCCATGCATAACACTTGTATCTTTTATCAATGTTTATTATGAGTATTTCTGTAAATTGATGTAGCTCTCTGCAAAATCACCGGATGTTTTGGAAGCAAAACATTACTGAACATAACGCGCCAATGTAAACAGATTTTTGGATATAAATATGAACTTAATCGAACAAAACATACATGTATTGTGTAACATGAAGTCCTATGAGTGTCATCTGATGAAGATTAGGTTAGTGATTCATTTTATCTCTATATCTGCTTTTTGTGACTCCTCTTTGGCTGGAAAAATGACTGTTTTTCTGTGACTAGGTGCTTACCTAACATAATCGCATGGTATGCTTTTGTCGTAAAGCCTTTTTGAAATCGGACACTGTGGTGGGATTAACAACAGGTGTAGCTTTAATTTGGTGTATTGCATGTGTGATTTCATGAAAGTTTTTATAGTAATTTATTTGAATTTGGCGCTCTGCATTTTCACTGGATGTTGCCCATGTGGGACGCTATCCCAGAGAGGTTAAAACCTGCTCTAGAGCGCTTACGACCTCAGACTGGGGGTGAAGGTTCATTTTTCCACAGGACAACGACCCTAAGCACACAGCCAAGACAACGCAGGAGTGGCTTCAGGACAAGTCTCTGAATGTCCTTGAGTGGCCTAGCCAGAGCCCGGACTTGAACCCGATCGAACACCTCTGGAGAGACCTGAAAATAGCTGTGCAGCAACGCTCCCCATCCAACTTGACAGAGTTTGAGAGGATCTGCAGAGAAGAATGGGAGAAACTCCCCAAATACAGGTGTTTCAAGCTTGTAGGGTCATACCCATTTCCGCTCGGCTGCCCGAACAGGGCTCCGGGCAGCCGAGCGGAAATGGAGGAAAACTCGCCTCCCTGCGGACCTGGCATCCTTTCACTCCCTCCTCTCTACATTTTCCTCTTCTGTCTCTGCTGCTAAAGCCACTTTCTACCACTCTAAATTCCAAGCATCTGCCTCTAACCCCAGGAAGCTCTTTGCCACCTTTTCCTCCCTCCTGAATCCTCCTCCCCCTCCCCCCCCCTCCTCCCTCTCTGCAGATGACTTCGTCAACCATTTTGAAAAGAAGGTCGACGACATCCGATCCTCGTTTGCTAAGTCAAACGACACCGCTGGTTCTGCTCACACTGCCCCACCCTGTGCTCTGACCTCTTTCTCCCCTCTCTCTCCAGATGAAATCTCGCGTCTTGTGACGGCCGGCCGCCCAACAACCTGCCCGCTTGACCCTATCCCCTCCTCTCTTCTCCAGACCATTTCCGGAGACCTTCTCCCTTACCTCACCTCGCTCATCAACTCATCCCTGACCGCTGGCTACGTCCCTTCCGTCTTCAAGAGAGCGAGAGTTGCACCCCTTCTGAAAAAACCTACACTCGATCCCTCCGATGTCAACAACTACAGACCAGTATCCCTTCTTTCTTTTCTCTCCAAAACTCTTGAACGTGCCGTCCTTGGCCAGCTCTCCCGCTATCTCTCTCAGAATGACCTTCTTGATCCAAATCAGTCAGGTTTCAAGACTAGTCATTCAACTGAGACTGCTCTTCTCTGTATCACGGAGGCGCTCCGCACTGCTAAAGCTAACTCTCTCTCCTCTGCTCTCATCCTTCTAGACCTATCGGCTGCCTTCGATACTGTGAACCATCAGATCCTCCTCTCCACCCTCTCCGAGTTGGGCATCTCCGGCGCGGCCCACGCTTGGATTGCGTCCTACCTGACAGGTCGCTCCTACCAGGTGGCGTGGCGAGAATCTGTCTCCTCACCACGTGCTCTCACCACTGGTGTCCCCCAGGGCTCTGTTCTAGGCCCTCTCCTATTCTCGCTATACACCAAGTCACTTGGCTCTGTCATAACCTCACATGGTCTCTCCTATCATTGCTATGCAGACGACACACAACTAATCTTCTCCTTTCCCCCTTCTGATGACCAGGTGGCGAATCGCATCTCTGCATGTCTGGCAGACATATCAGTGTGGATGACGGATCACCACCTCAAGCTGAACCTCGGCAAGACGGAGCTGCTCTTCCTCCCGGGGAAGGACTGCCCGTTCCATGATCTCGCCATCACGGTTGACAACTCCATTGTGTCCTCCTCCCAGAGCGCTAAGAACCTTGGCGTGATCCTGGACAACACCCTGTCGTTCTCAACCAACATCAAGGCGGTGGCCCGTTCCTGTAGGTTCATGCTCTACAACATCCGCAGAGTACGACCCTGCCTCACACAGGAAGCGGCGCAGGTCCTAATCCAGGCACTTGTCATCTCCCGTCTGGATTACTGCAACTCGCTGTTGGCTGGGCTCCCTGCCTGTGCCATTAAACCCCTACAACTCATCCAGAACGCCGCAGCCCGTCTGGTGTTCAACCTTCCCAAGTTCTCTCACGTCACCCCGCTCCTCCGCTCTCTCCACTGGCTTCCAGTTGAAGCTCGCATCCGCTACAAGACCATGGTGCTTGCCTACGGAGCTGTGAGGGGAACGGCACCTCAGTACCTCCAGGCTCTGATCAGGCCCTACACCCAAACAAGGGCACTGCGTTCATCCACCTCTGGCCTGCTCGCCTCCCTACCACTGAGGAAGTACAGTTCCCGCTCAGCCCAGTCAAAACTGTTCGCTGCTCTGGCCCCCCAATGGTGGAACAAACTCCCTCACGACGCCAGGACAGCGGAGTCAATCACCACCTTCCGGAGACACCTGAAACCCCACCTCTTTAAGGAATACCTAGGATAGGATAAAGTAATCCTTCTCACTCCCCCCCCCCTTAAAAGATTTAGATGCACTATTGTAAAGTGGCCGTTCCACTGGATGTCATAAGGTGAATGCACCAATTTGTAAGTCGCTCTGGATAAGAGCGTCTGCTAAATGACTTAAATGTAAATGTAAATGTAATACCCAAGAACACTCGAGACTGTAATCGCTGTCAATGGTGATTCAACAAAGTACTGAGAAAAGAGTCTGTATACTTACAGTATGGAAATGTCATATATTTATTTTGCTTTGTCATTATGGGGTATTGTGTGTAGCTTGATAAAGAAAAACTATTTAATCAATTTTAGAATAATGATGTAAGATAACAAAATGTGGAAAAAGTCAAAGGATGTAAATACTTTCCCGAATGCACTGTATATAAGTTGTTTGATATAAAACATTGTGTCTCTAGCTCTATCGATCTCTGAGTAATTAGAAAAAAAAACTAAAGGTGTTACTTTCGTCCAGGTTCTCCTCTACATTTTATTTTCTGATGATGCATGCCTTTTATTAAAATGTATAGTTCAACAAGATGCATGTTTTAGTGCACAATCTGTTGCCATATGCTATAGTTGATCAATATGTTGAGATCAGCGCACTCTATTCCTCGACTAAAGTCGACTGACAGTCTGTTCATGGATAATTCATATTAAACTTTGTTAGGCGCTTGTGCTCTGGCATCAGGCCCATTGCAGGTTTCTCTCAGCGACAGGTGGTCTTTAATAACTCTGGACCTCCTGGGTTGTAAAGGAGCTATACAATCTCACAACTCTCTGACCACATGATCAAGGGAGAACTTGTACCTGTCAAGCGATGGAGAAGTATTGGTTAACAAGGGTGTGTAATCTGAAACAACGCAGATACAGTATACTGCTGGAGTTGGAGCTATCAGCTCTCTCTCTCTCTGTTATGACACTCAGTCTGGTAATTATTCTTGGGCAGCCAAGACTGGCTGGGACTTTGCCTCGAGCACTTGCTGTGCTAGTCAAGGATAACAATGGAGCACAACATTGACTTGGGAGTACACACAAGGACACCAGCTAACTGCTTATTTTAGAGAAACATAAGATTAACCAGAGGATATACACACTATCTATCATAACGGACTGAAATCGGTCGCACAGGAAATCCGATAATTAACCATTTAAACGAACTGTGCGGTTTAGAAGTCTTTGCCGTACTCTTTGTCAAGGCTCAACCCCCCCCCAGAAATGAATTTTTCACGAAGCCATCTGAAAATGGGCACAAGTGATGTCAGTGGCTGAAATAATCCTTATCCTATTACCTGTCAATCACAGAGATAGGATTCAATTACCCAAGGTACCTGTGATGTCCAATTATACACATGGTGTGGCGAGGTGTCAAAATATTGATTCAGTTAATGTCCCCACTCCAAATAATGACACTCGCTGAAGAGTTATGCCCACCCAGATCCCAGATAAAGGCTGAACCAATCAAGTGTGGCAAGGATGAACAGGGTGACATTAGGGACTCGTCCCAAAGCCTTGGGGTGGATCTCTCAGAGCACTCAGCACGCACACAAAGGAGAACATAAGATAGCCTAAGTGTCTGGGTCCGTGGTGTAATCCATCTCATTCTATTGATATACTTCAAATTCAGCTGCCCTTTTTAACGCGCAATCTCCTGGTTCTGAGATAATGAGCGCTGAACAATCCAGGGCATTCTAGGATATACTAATACAACATTTCTCAATTCAATTCAAACAACTTTATTTGTCCCCTTAGGGTAATTATTATTCGGGCTCAAGCAGTGCTTCAGAACCAAAACAAACAGGCAGAGAGAGAGACAATAAATAGACAAAAAATACGAGTCAGTCAAATACAGAAGTTGTGAAGTGTGGATATAACCTCAGCAAAAAAAGAAATGTCCTCTCACTGTCAACTGCGTTTAATTTTAGAAATACATTTGCATGAAGATAACACGATTCAACAACTGAGACATAAACTGAAAAAGTTCCACAGACATGTTACTAACAGAAATGGAATAATGTGTCCATGAACAAAGGGGGGGTCAAAATCAAAAGTAACAGTCAGTATCTGGTGTGGCCACCAGCTGCATTAAGTACTGCAGCGCATCTCCTCCTCATGGACTGCACCAGATTTGCAAGTTCTTGCTGTGAGATGTTACCCCACTCTTCCTCGAAGGCACCTGCCCTCACCCTCCGATCCAACAGGTCCCAGACGTGCTCAATGGGATTGAGATCCGGGCTCTTCACTGGCCATGACAGAACAATGACATTCCTGTCTTGCAGGAAATTGTGCACAGAACGAGCAGTATGGATGAGCCTGCAGGAAGGGTACCACATGAGGGAGGAGGATGTCTTCCCTGTAACGCTCTGCATTGAGATTTCCTGCAATGACAACAAGCTCAGTCTGATGATGCTGTGACACACCGCCCCAGACCATGACGGAACCTCCACCCCGCTCCAGAGCACTTTTTGCCAGTCCTGTCTGGTCCAGCGAGGGTGGGTCTGTGCCCATAGGCGACGTTGTTGTCTGGTGAGAACCTGCCTTACAACAGGCCTACAAGCCCTCAGTCCAGCCTCTCACAGCCTATTGCGCACAGTCTGAGCACTGATGAAGGGATTGTGCGTTCCTGGTGTTACTCGGGCAGTTGTTGCCATCCTGTACCTGTCCCGCAGGTGTAATGTTCGGATATACCGATCCTGTGCAGGTGTTGTTACACGTGCTCTGCCACTGCGAGGATGATCCGCTGTCTGTCCTGTCTCCCTGTAGCACTGTTTTAGGCGTCTCACAGTACGGACATTGCAATTTATTGCCCTGGCCACATCTGCAGTCCTCATGCCTCCTTGTAGCATGCCTAAGGCACGTTCACGCAGATGAGCAGGGATCCTGGGCATCTTTCTTTTTGGTGTTTTTCAGAGTCAGTAGAAGGGCCTCTTTAGTGTCCTACGTTTTCATAACTGTGACCTTAATTGCCTACCGTCTGTAAGCTGTTAGTGTCTTAACAACCTTTCCACAGGTGCATGTTCATTAGTTGTTTATGGTTCATTGAACAAGCATGGGAAACAGTGTTTAAACTCTTTACAAAGAAGATCTGTGAAGTTATTTGGATTATTACGAATTATCTTTGAATGACAGTGTCCTGAAAAAGGGATTTTTTTTTTGCTGAGTTTATATAGCACATTAATGACAGTATTGTCATATTGCAACGATCTTCGTTGGGAGAAAGAGAGGAGGACCAAAGCGCAACGTGGTAAGTGTTCCTGATGAATATTTAATGGAACAAAACTGAACACTGAAATACAAAACAATAAAGTGAACGAACTAAAACCGAAACAGTTCCGTGTGGAACACACAGACACGGAAGACAACCACCCACGAAACCCAGGTGAAAAAAGGCTACCTAATTATGATTCTCAATCAGAGACATCTAACGACACCTGACTCTGATTGAGAATCATACCAGGCCAAACGAAAAAACCAACATAGAAAAACGAACATAGATAACCCACCCAACTCACGCTCTGACCACACTAAAACAAAGAAATAACAAAAGAACTAGGGTCAGAAGGTGACACATATGTCGTCACATGGCAGTTTTGCATTGATTTCTATCTAAGCCACTCGACCCTCATTATCACTGTCTTTGGGTGGCCAAATCGAAGAAATATCACTGGCCTTTTTGGAGCAAAGATGGAGCAAAATAACTTGATCCTTGTAAAGAGAGTTTTAAAGTTAGTGTGGTCCAATTGCAATTGAGGACACTGAGAATAAATATTTGACTTGTGTGCTTGTTGCTTTGTATACTCGGCTACAGCGTCTCTCGAGTAATAGCGCTATTAGAGATATGTCCAAGAACAGCTGAACAGACTAGGTCAACCAGGATTAAGCTCTTTGCAACTGCTCTCCTTAGAATAGCTCCAATAACATTAATAATTGACTTTGTATAACGTCACAGGAATGACCTCCTGTGTCTGAAATAGGCTTTCGGCTGCCATCTTCAATTCATGGCTTTTGTACCACATGGCTCTCTGAGAAACAAGAGAAAAATTCCCGAGTTAATAACAGCGAAACTGCAATGTTGTACACCTTGGCAAAGTGCTTTAGAAGTTCTTCAGAGACTAGAGCAGTGTTTTGGGGGAAAGAAAGTAAATAAAAGGTCTGCTGCCCCTATCACTGAGGCGTCTACTGGCCGGTCAAGCGCAGTGACATGGTTTAAGGAAACCTGCAACAAATGTAAACATTTACTGGTAGAGATGGAAAAAACAAAAAAATGTCTAAAACGCTGCAATGGCTGTTTTATGCCAGAACTGTTTCGGGGCTCCAGGGGAAATATTGATTTACAAGTTGATGCGTTAGAAAAACACTGATGAAAACATTTAACAACACAGAGGGGAATGGGGGCCAGACAGCACTTGTCATGAAAGGGTCCAGGGTCTTACCTCACTCTGTTATCGCAGTTTGGGGACTGCTCCATTGTGCCTTTTTAAAGTGTACATGCTGCTGTGTTAGAGTGAGTAGGCCAAGAAGCATCTGGCTGACTCCATCCAGTCTTGCGCTGTCCAAACCTCCTTGCAGGTTTGTTTGTGTGTGTGCGTACATGCTTGCGTATGTGTGTGTGTGTCTGTTGACTGTCTTGACTTTGTTGAAATCTTTACATGGTAAAGTTGGTTGGTAGGTATTCAGCATTTTGCCGAGAGTAAACAACGACAGACCAATACATTTACTCAGACCAATACATTTACTGCTGTATAATAGACATCTGAATAGAAAACTTTTCAGACAAGGAAAAGGACATTTTGAGTCAAGCCATTTGATAATACATTGTCCAGCTTTTGTGCATGAGTTTATTTTTTATCCTGGAATTACAAAGTACATTACAAAGAACAAAAGAGGTGCTAACTAGAACCTTCAGGGGTTCTTTGGCTGTCCCCATAGAACCCTTTAAAGAACCCTTTTTTTTCACAGGGAGAACGCTTTTGACTCCAGGTTGTACATCGAACCAAAATGTGTTCTACCTGGAACCGAAAAGGCGTATCCTATGGTGACAGCCGAAGAACCCTTTTTTTTCTACGAGTGTAGTCGTTTCATTACTGGGCATGTATTCAGTTGGCTGACCTGAGCAGAAAATAACTGCTGGAGCCCAAAAATGATTTAACTCCTTTTAAACATAGCCAGAGACCTCAATTAAGTCTGCGTGCCACCTTTCTGTCGAGGCTAAATGGATTTACTTCTTCCGACAAATTGCTTCTTCTGTGGTGAGCTGGCAGGGAGATAGTATTGTGAATATTTTAACCGTGTACACCTGTGTCTGAGAGAGGATCTGCTTGACTGGCTCACTGCTGGGTTGATGTTCAATTTTGTCTAACTTTGTCTGATGTACTCTATAGCAATGCAGTTAAACCACCAATGCTGTTATCCCAAAACTATACAGAGTGGGTCGTGTATGACTGGAGGATTTATTAATTGGTCTTTTTTTTTTTTACAACGGACACATTATACACATTGTAGTATCGTTCGTTTGATATAGAAGATGATAGTGTGTTATTTCCAAGATCACTAACACCTCAAATTGGGCTCACATCTCGATACCTCAGTGACGAGCCAAAACGTTATTTTACTCCATGGGAAGGGAGATTTTTTTGTATGTACATTATCAGTGGTACAGATAAATTACAAATCTGGCTCTTTGGAAGGGCATAAAATGAAATCTGTTGGATTACTATGACCACATCTACTAGAGCTTTACAGTTTGTAGCAGTAGTTGAAAAAAAACACAGCCCACAACACAGGGGATGTGATTATAAAACCGAACCAAATTAAAATGGGATAGTTTAGTAGTTCATGGCCAAGTATCAAGGCCATAAACTATACATTCTTACCGAGACCAGAGATCAGATAAGAGCGAATGCATATTTTCTTTGTGGTTTTAATAATCGCTCATTGGCTCGAAATAATCTCACTGTCTATTTGTTTGAGCATTAATTGATCCTCACAACAAAGATCTGTTTTTGGCTAAACTGCAGGTATAATAACAGCTCTCTGAAACCAAGGATGGTAGCATGCCAGTATAATTTTTTCTCCCTTTATCCATCTGCAATTCTAATTTCTCCCTCCACCCAGCCAAGCATATCTATTCCAACACCTGACAAGCCCATCCGATGTGCACGGGTATTTTTTCCCGGAGAGTGACGGCCAACATTCCTGCCGTTCTGGGGGCCTCATGTTTAATTCCGTCTGCAACCTTTTCCCAACAGCTACAACCATCCAGGCAGGCAGGCAGGCAGTCATCCATCTAGGCAGCTCCCGGACCGACGGAGCCCAGAAGAGCTGAAGTGTGCTCTGGGTTGAGCAAGCCCCTCTGTCCTTCACCTTCAACATTTGCCTCGGCGGAGCATTCCATTTATTTTATAGGAGCACTCCACTCGATAGGGCTGACCGCTGGGATCCCTCGGGATTAATGAGATGGTTACGGTGAGGTCAGACCTCAAGGTTGACTGGAAGGACCAAGCGCCATATGGGATCTTCTCCTCTGGAAGGGTTGTTGTTGTAAAGTCGGAGCCTGATTTCTGAACAGCCCCTCCCAGTCCCCCCCCCATGCCTGACAATGGCAGTGTCCTTTCTCTGATCACTGTGACTGATTGGTTTGTCATGGAGGGGATTCATCATGAAATCTAAACACAGGGATGGCCAAGGATGTTGTTTCGTACTCCTGGGGTTTAGAGAGGAGCGGCAACAATCTGTCACAGCAAGGAAGGGAGTTGTCTTGGCATCTTAGGTTCAAGTGTCACTCAGAGGAGTGCCATGTTGTGGGCAAACTGACGACTTACATCAAAAAGATCACCATTGTACAGTGACTGCTTCGAGGGTACCATAAGAAGTCTAAAATAATGACCAAGCACTGTCTCATATTGATTAGCCACCAAATTGAAAGAAAGCAGACTTAAACAAGGAAGGACTACGTGGACTTGTTTTTGTTTTTCATTGCAAAGCTTTTTAAAAAGTTTTCCTTGGCATGCCTTTTAATGAACATGACCCAGGAGTACAATAACACCACTGCCTATCAATCCACGCCATGCCCAAAAAAATGAAAACACATAAAATTGTAATAATGTCTGGGGCTGGGAAACAGACCAGACTGGAATAGAGGCAGTGATATAGAAAGTAACCATTCATCTGAGACATTTAGTCACACTTGCCAAAGGCCTAAGCATCATCTGGCAAATGTGTAGATCTGTCTGTACTTTAATGCGAGTTATGCTGATGTCATGGAGCCCCTCATCTGTGAGGATTCCCAAACAGTGGAGGATGGTACATGATTAGAACAGAGACAGCAGGGCTACAGATAGCTATCATCAAACACAATCAGGCTGACACTAATCGGCTTCCTGTGTCACTGCACTGCGGTTTGACCTGGAATGACGCTGGGCGACCCGCAGGAAACACAGGTTAATAGGCTTTCTCCTTCACCAACTCTGGCCTTCCCAATCAAAACATTACCCCGGGTTTCAGACACACACACACACACACACACACACACACACACACACACACACACACACACACACACACACACACACACACACACACACACACACACACACACACACACACACACACACACACACGCGCACACGTGCACAAACGCACACACCTGCATACACACACAGAGACACACACACACACATTCCACCCTCTATGTATCTGATTAATCCCGTCATTAATCAGAGCGTGGGTGATTGCTATAAACAGTATTGATAGTTCATATGGCCATCTTGTCAACATGCTCCCCTGTGTTTACGTGAATGGATGCCCATGTGTGCTTCCCCGCACAGACGGGTAATTAACATGTTACCACCACTTCATTGCAGAGGGAGGGAGGGAATGGGGGAGAGGTGGTTAGTCAGAGAAAGTCAGAGCGATAAAGAGAGGAATGGAAAAGGTTGTAAGAAGAAAAGGGAGGCTGTTTCAGACAAGAGTTTGAGAAGAAGTCAGACTGAATGAGAGCGTGGAAGAGAGAGCGAGAGGAGAGAGAGAGTTTGGCAGCGCTAGGAGTGAAGGATCCTTTGAAGATGAGAAAATGAGGGACTGACGAAGGAGTGGGAAAGCTCTCTCACACTCGTGTCATGTCCACACACTAAAAACAAATGGTTCTATATAGTGCCAAATAAGGGTTATTTGGCTTTAGTCATAAGAGATCCCTTTTTGACCCCTTATTTTGATGGTTCTATAAAGAACCATGCTCATAAATACAGGTTCTAAATGGAACCTGTATGGTGATTTAAATAACAACTTCCTAAGGTTCTATAAAGAATCATTGAAAAAAAGGTTGTAAAATAGAACCAAATAAGGGTTCCGCTATGATCACAACCCTTTTTGGCGCTATATAGAACACTTTTTGTTGTTGATGTTATTTTATAGAACCATTCATCAATCTCAAAGGTGCTTTGTAGATTATTTTGCAGAACCATGAAGTTTTTTAAAATTCTGGATAGCCATATCATATTGTTCAAATTCATAGGTGTTAGTAATGTGTCAACTGACAAGTAGAATTAGGTGTGCTAGCTCTGGGGTCCCTGAGGAGAGAATTGAGAACCACGGTTTTATCAAATGTTCTCCATTGACACAAGGACATTCGTATCTTTTACAAGATACTGTAACTTACCATAGATTTATTTAACATGTAATAGCATAACACAACACAATAGACAAACTGGAATGACACTCACGGTTGCACAAAAAGAGCTGCAAGCAAACCACGCCCAACAGTATGCTAATGAGCCGGCACCCCTACATTTTAATGATCACTAAATAACCCTTTTGTGAACTGTAAAGAACCATTGAATGGCTCGAAGGGTTCTTTAAGTCATTTTGGTTCCACATTGAACTATCACCCTTCCCAAAGAACCCTTGAGGAACCCTATTTTCTGAGTGTGCAGCTTCAAATAAATCCTTTGCGTTTCTCCCTCATTTTTTCATATCATGAAAAAAATCTGCTTCTTTAAGAAAACTTTTTTCATTTACCGTGGGTTTGGCATGAGATTAGCGTCTGCTTGTGTTAAGAACAAATCAAAATATGCCTCTAGTTGAGCTGTTGAATCCCAATGATCGGATCTGTGGATTCTCTCTCGCTCTCAATTTCAATTTAAGGGGCTTTATTGGCATGGTAAACATATGTTTACATTGCCAAAGGAAGTGAAATGGATAATATTTCGGACTAAAGTTAAACTGTTACATTGATGCTGTTGACCCGGATCACTGGTTGCTGCAGAAAAGGAGGAGGTCGAAAGGGGGGTAAATGTAACCAATGTGAAATGGCTAGCTAGGTAGCGGTGTTGCGCGCTAGCAGACTTTCAGTCGGTGACGTCACTTACTCTGAAACCTTGAAGTAGTGGTTCCCCTTGCTCTGCAAGGGCCGCAGCCTTTGTGGAGCGATGGGTAATGATGCTTTGTGGGTGACTATTGTTGATGTGTGCAGAGGGTCCCTGGTTCGTGCCTGGGGCAAGGGGACGGACTAAAGTTAAACTGTTACATTTACAATGGTGTTTGTTCTTCACTGGTTGCCCTTTTTTTGTGGCAACAGGTCACAAATATTGCTGCTGTGATTGTACACTGTGGTATTTCATCCAATAGATCTCTCTCTCTCTCTCTCTCTCTCTCTCAATTGAATTCAATTCATGGGGCTTTATTGGCATGGGAAACAAGTCTCTCTCTCTCTGGCTCTCTCACACACACACACACACACACACACACACACACACACACACACACACACACACACACACACACACACACACACACACACACACACACACACACACACACACACACACACACACACACACACACACACACACACACACACACACAGGACCTCAGGATCACTACAAAGGAATGCACAGGGCAAAGGAATTGATGCAGGTTAAAAATAGCCCTTTTGTCTAGAGCCCTATGGTACAATTAAATACCATTTAAAGTCTTCAAAGTCTAAACAGAGAGCCAGTGGAATGACCTTTTTTATCGATGTCATATTGTTTTGGTTCAAAGCTTCGCTTGCAGACTCCAGTGCACACTCAGATACTGCCTTTATGCTGATTGTCTGTAACATGGACCCGAGCCAGAACGATAACGACCACATTCACTGGGACTATTTAATGATATTTCTTGGGAATTTTCCCTTGCAGATTGATCCCCTTTGAACCGGTTACATTATCATGGCAACACAATTTTCTGTCCGGTTCCATAAAATAAATGAGGAAATAAATTACAAAAAAAGACTGTGAGATGAAAACACCACTATCTAAGAAGAGAAGAGAAATCTACAGTATGTCTTTTTTGAATGTGTATGTATTAAACAGAATGGCATTCCATTTGTTATAAAAGCAGCAGTTACTTTTCCTGGGGTCCACACAAAACATAAAATATGACCAAATACAGAACAGAATAGACATGAACAGCTCCAAGACAGAACTACATAAATGTAAAATAAGAATATAGAAATAAAAAAGATCCTGTACTGACAAAATACTGAGAAAACAAAGAGACCTACAGTGCCTTCACACCCCTTGACTTTTTCCATATTTTGAGATTTAGATTTTGTGTGACTAGCCTACACACAATACCCCCTGTCAAAGGGTAATCAATACCCCATGTCAAAGGGTAATTATGTTTAGATTTTTTTTATATATAAAAAATAGCCTTTCACCGGCCCAGATTTTGTTCAGGCCCTGGTCTAACTACATTGTAGACTAAACATCAGCTACTCACCAGGACCTTGATAAGTAGACTGGTGTTTCAGGGCTGGATCAAAAGCCAAGCCTGCACACCCAGGAGCTCTCCAGATGGAGGGTTGACCACATGTTGCCAACATGTGACTAACAGTGCAGTTCTATTTTGTCGGGGGTGAAGTCCTTTGATCAAGGGCACAACGGCAGGAGATGGTAGACCTACATGGGATCAGACACAGCTGTCTTTCAGTGTCAATGCTTACTTTTTCATGTAGGCTATAATACTAGTCATGTATTAGAAAGAAGGGCACCTTTTGGTAGATGGGTAAAAATAAAAAAACAGACATTGAATATCCCTTTGAGCATGGTGAAGTTATTAATTGCAGTGGATGGTATATCAATACACCCAGTCACTACAAAGATACAGCCGTCCTTCCTAACTCAGTTTTTTTATAAAAATTATTTGTATAGAGCTAAGCACAGGGAAAACCCTAGAGGAAAACCTGCTTCAGTCTTTTTTGCAACAGACACTGGGTGTCACGTCTACTCTCGTTCCCCCTCTCCAGCGTTGCCGGTTTACTAACCACCGGTCCTGGCAACCCATCATTATGCACACTTGGCAAACCTCATTACGCACACCTGCAACTCATGAGGCACACCTGGACTCCATCACTACCCAGAATACTCCCCCATTTTCTAGCACTCCCTAGCTTCATTATTCAGGTTGAATTGGTTAAGTTTTCCTTCTTAGACGCTTCTCTTGTTTTGTATTCTTTCCAGGTTCATTTTCATTAAACTCACATTGCACTTGCTTTCAGACACCCTGTGTTTACGTTACAGAATACTACTTTGAAAATATGGAAGCAGCAGAAGATAGAGAAACATTCAGACGGTCGGCGAACAGGGACACCTACTCCACCAACACCAACACCATCAGCTGGCGCAACTGCGGATGAGGTACTCCACGTCATCCACCATCTCAACACCCGAGAGGAGTCACTTTCAAATAGCGGAAGGTCCTCTCGTTCCAGCGAGCCAGTCCCCCAGCCTACTGTCATGACAATAACCATACCTTCTCTTACCAACAGAAAAGGGGAGGAGGGAACTGGGCCAGTTGGACAGTTCACACCCTGTTGTAAATTACAGAGAAGGGGGGCTATTTCTCTCCCTTTAGTATCAACCAAAGGAATGGCTTTGTTTCACAGACAGTTTTCTTCTTATGGCTGCGGGGCAGTATTGAGTAGCTTGGATGAATAAGGTGCCCAGAGGTGCCCAGAGTAAACTGCCTGCTCCTCAGTCCTAGTTGCTAATATATGCATAGTATTAGTATATTTGGATAGAAAACACTCTGAAGTTTCTAAAACTGTTTGAATTATGTCTGTGAGTATAACAGAACTCATATGGCAGGAAAAAACCTGAGAAAAAAATCCAAACAGGAAGTGGGAAATCTGAGGTTGGTCGATTTTAAACTCAGCCCCTATTGAAGATACAGTAGGATATTGGTCATGTTGCACTTCCTAAGGCTTCCACTAGATGTCAACAGTCTTTAGAACCTTGTCTGATGCTTCTACTGTGAAGTGGGGCCAAATGAGAGGGGGTTGAGTAAGGTCTACCATTAGCTGAACATGCGCTGACCATGCGCGTTCATGTGAGAGCGAGCTCTGTTCTATCGCATTTCTGAAGACAAAGGAATTCTCCGGTTGGAACATTATTGAAGATTTATGTTAAAAACATCCTGAAGATTGATTCAATACATCGTTTGACATGTTTCTACTGACTGTAACGGAAACTTTTTTACATTTCGTCTGCTTTTAGTGAACGCGCTTCATGACTTTGGATTTGTTTACCAAACGGGCAAAACAAAAGTAGCTATTTGGACATAAATTATGGACATTACCGAACAAATCAAACATTTATTGTGGAACTGGGATTCCTGGGAGTGCATTCTGATGAAGATCATCACAGGTAAGTGAATATTTATAATTTTATTTCTGACTTCTGTTGACTGCACAATATGGCGGATATATTTTTATCTTGATTGGGCTCTGGGCGCAGACCTCAGATTATTGCATGGTTTGCTTTTTCCGTAAAGCTTTTTTAAAATCTGACAACGGTTGCATTAAGGAGAAGTGGATCTAAAATTCCATGTATAACACTTGATCTTTGATCAACGTTTATTAGGAGTATTTCTGGAAATTGATGTGGCTCTGCAAAATCACTGGATGTTTTTGGAACTACTGAACATAACGCGCCAATGTATACTCAGATGTTTTATATAAATATGAATTTTACCGAACAAAACATACATGTATTGTGTAACATGAAGTCCTATGAGTGTCATCTGATGAAGATCATCAAAGGTTAGTTTAAAACTAAATGCATGCTCTTCAACCGATCGCTGCCTGCACCTGCCCGCCTGTCCAACATCACTACTCTGGACGGCTCTGACTTAGAATATGTGGACAACTACAAATACCTAGGTGTCTGGTTAGACTGTAAACTCTCCTTCCAGACTCACATCAAACATCTCCAATCCAAAGTTAAATCTAGAATTGGCTTCCTATTTCGCAACAAAGCATCCTTCACTCATGCTGCCAAACATACCCTTGTAAAACTGACCATCCTACCAATCCTCGACTTCGGTGATGTCATTTACAAAATAGCCTCCAAAACCCTACTCAATAAATTGGATGCAGTCTATCACAGTGCCATCCGTTTTGTCACCAAAGCCCCATATACTACCCACCACTGCAACCTGTACACTCTCGTTGGCTGGCCCTCGCTTCATACTCGTCGCCAAACCCACTGGTTCCAAGTCATCTACAAGACCCTGCTAGGTAAAGTCCCCCCTTATCTCAGCTCGCTGGTCACCATAGCGCTCCAGCAGGTTTATCTCTCTGGTCACCCCCAAAACCAATTCTTCCTTTGGCCGCCTCTCCTTCCAGTTCTCTGCTGCCAATGACTGGAACGAACTACAAAAATCTCTGAAACTGGAAACACTTATCTCCCTCACTAGCTTTAAGCACCAGCTGTCAGAGCAGCTCATAGATTACTGCACCTGTACATAGCCCATCTATAATTTAGCCCAAACAACTACCTCTTTACCTACTGTATTTATTTATTTATTTTGCTCCTTTGCACCCCATTATTTCTGTCTCTACTTTGCGCTTTCTTCCACTGCAAACCAACCATTCCAGTGTTTTTAGTTTTTATTTTACTTGCTGTGTTGTATTTACTTCGCCACCATGGCCTTTTTATATTTTTATTTATTTATACATATATTTGTTTGCCTTCACCTCCCTTATTTTTTTTACATGTTAAGTCATTTAGCAGACGCTCTTATCCAGAGCGACTTACAAATTGAAAAGTTCATACATATTCAATTGACTCAAATGATGTCAATTAGCCTATCAGAAGCTTCTAAAGCCATGACACAATTTTCTGGAATTTTCCAAGCGGTTTAAAGGCACAGTCAACTTAGTGTATGTAAACTTCCGACCCACTGGAATTGTGATACAGTGAATTATAAGTGAAATAATCTGTCAGTAAACAATTGTTGGAAAAATTACTTGTGTCATGCACAAAGTAGATGTTCTAACCGACTTGACAAAACTATAGTTTGTTATCAAGAAATTTGTGGAGTGGTTGAAAAATGAGTTTTAATGACTCCAACCTAAGTGTATGTAAACTTCTGACTTAAACTGTACATACCAAGAGGTATGGTTTTAGTGGAAGGGATGCGATCGTGCTGATGGACTGACTTGACCATCTTACATACACCACACACAGTGAATACTGCTGGAGACTGACTTGACCATCTTACATACATCACACACAGTGAATACTGTTGGAGACTGACTTGACCATCTTACATACATCACACACAGTGAATACTGTTGGAGACTGACTTGACCATCTTACATACATCACACACAGTGAATACTGTTGGAGACTGACTTGAGCCAGTTTAATATGTTTATAAGTAGTAATTATTGTTTTATGGGTTGGATGGAATGGTCTATGTGCATTGTCTTTGGGCAGAGGGGAAGGGGGCCTGTCTCTGAGGACAACAATGATAAAGATTGAATAGGAGCCATTTGTCTAGAGAGAGTGTTGTAGAACAGTAATTACAATCCATCCTATATCTCTACTGGTTTAGTTTACACAGCGCCTTTGGAAAGTATTCAGACCCCTTCTCCACATTGTTATGTTACAGCCTTATTCAAAAATTGATTAAATAAAAAATCCTCAATCTACACACAATAGCTATGACACTCGAAATTGAGCTCAGGTGCATCCATGTATGGAGTAAAAGGTACATTGTCTTTAGGAATGTAGTGGAGTAAACATTTTCAAAAATATAAACAGTAAAGTAAATGTAATTTTATTAGTCACATGCGCTGAATACAACAGGTGTAGTAGACCTTACAGTGAAATGCTGAATACAACAGGTGTAGTAGACCTTACAGTGAAATGCTGAATACAACAGGTGTAGTAGACCTTACAGTGAAATGCTGAATACAACAGGTGTAGTAGACCTTAAAGTGAAATGCTGAATACAACAGGTGTAGTAGACCTCACAGTGAAATGCTGACTTACGAGCCCCTAACCAACAATGCAGTTTCAAAAAAGTAATATGATAATATAACAATAGCGAGACTATACAGGGGGTACCGGTACAGAGTCAATGTGCGGGGGCACCGGTTAGTTGAGGTAATATGTACATGTAGGTAGAGTTATTAAAGTGACTATGCATAGATAACAAGAGAGAAGCAGCGGTGTAAAATAGGGGGGGGGGTAGTCTGGGTAGCCATCTCATTACTCATTAGGTGTTCAGGAGTCTTATGTCACGGGGGTAGAAGCTGTTTAGAAGCCTCTTGGACCTAGACTTGGTGCTCCGGTATCGTTTGCCGTGCGGTAGCAGCGAGAACAGTTTATGACTAGGGTGGCTGACAATTTTTAGGCCCTTCCTCTGACACCGCCTGGTATGGAGGTCCTGGATGGCAGGAAGCTTGGCCCTTATCTCACCTCACTTGCTCACATTGTATATAGACTTATTTTTTTCACTGTATCATTGACTATATGTTTGTTTTACTCCATGTGTAACTATGTGTTGTTGTATGTGTCGAACTGCTTTGCTTTATCTTGGCCAGGTCGCAATTGTAAATGAGAACGTGTTCTCAATTTGCCTACCTGGTTAAATAAAGGTTAAATAAAATAAAATAAAAAAAGTGAATAATTGTATCTATTTCTGCTTTTTGTGACTCCTGTCTTTGGCTGGAAAAATGGCTGTGTTTTTCTGTGATTTGGCGGTGACCTAACATAATCGTTTATTGTGCTTTCGCTGTGAAGCCTTTTTGAAATCGGACACTGTGGTGGGATTAACAACAAGATTACCTTTAAAATTGTATAAAATACTTTTATGTTTGAGGAATTTTAATTTTTGGATTTCTGTTGTTTGAATTTGGCGCCCTGCACTTTCACTGGCTGTTGTCATATCGATCCCGTTAACGATTGCTGTCCTCCCAGATTGCAGTTCCTAGGGCTTCCACTAGATGTCAACAGTCTTTAGAAAGAGTTACAGGCTTGTTTTTGGGAAAATGAGCTAGAATTTGTCGTTTTTCTAATAAGTGGCTCCCATTTTGGCTGTAGTGTTTGTTACGCGTACTGGCTAATGCGCGTACTTTGTTGTTTATCTCCGGTAATGACAATAACGATTCTCCGTCTTAATTTTTATCGTATATTTATGTATTAGGGTACCTGAGGCTTGATTATAAACGTTGTTTGACTTGTTTGGAAAGTTTATTGGTAACGTTTGGGATTCATTTTGTATGCATTTTGAAGGAGGGAAACCGGTAGATTATTGAAAGAAGCATGCCAGGGTAACTGATTTTTGGGGGATATAAAGAAGGACTTTATCGAACAAAATTACCATTTGTGATGTAGCTGGGACCTTTTGGAGTGCCAACAGAAGAAGATCTTCAAAGGAAAGTGATTTATTTTATCGCTATTTCTGACTTTCGTGGCGCATCTGCCTGGTTGGAAAATATTTTTAATGCTTTTGTGTGCTGGGCACTGTCCTCAGATAATCGCATGCAATATCGTCAGTATTCTGGAATAATTCTAATGTCAAGATTTGTAAGATTTGAATGCTGAAGAGGTTTTTAAACCTCTTCAGGATCTAACCCTTTTTTTAAAATGTTGCCTAAAACGACATACCCAAATCTAAATGCCTATAACTCAGGCCCTGATGCAAGGATATGCATTTTCGTGGTACCATTTAAAAGGAAACGCCTTTGAAGTTTGTGGAAATGTGAAAGGAATGTAGGAGAATATAACACAATAGAGCTGGTTAAAGACAATACAAAGAAAAAACAACCGTTCTTTTGTATTATTTTTTTAATGCAAGAGAAAGGCCATCATGTATTTTTCCAGCCCAGCTGCAATTTAGATTTTGGCCAGTAGATGGCAGCAGTCGTTGTGCAACGTTTTAGATGGTTTCAATGAACCATTGCATTTCTGTTCTAAATTTTGTATCAAGACTGCCCAAATGTGCCTAATTGGTTTATTAATAACTTTATGTTCAAAACTGTGCACTCTCCCCAAACAAAAAGCATGGTTTTCTTTCACTGTATTAGCTACTGTAAATTGGACAGTGCAGTTAGATTAACAAGAATTTGAGCTTTCTACCAATATCAGATATGACTATGTCCTGGGAAATGTTCTTGTTACTTACATCATTCTAATTGCATTAGCCTACATTAGCTAAACGTCACGCAGGGGACCCAGCAATCCTGAAGAAGTTTTAATTATGCATCTTTCTTACAACGGCCGAAGATGAAACATGCATTTCAGTGCTGTCTTTCTTTTGATCCTTTTAGTATCGACACATGCTTCAACGACACACTTAGCGAAAGTTCTCTCAGCGTGGTGTTTTGGGAAATGCATGTTTCATCTTCGGCCATTGTAAGAAAGATGCATCATTAAAACACTACCATCACTATTGGGAAACTGGGCCCTGGTCAATAGAAAACAATAGTAATGGGGCCTTTTTGTAGCCATTAATGGAAGCTAACTCTGCCATGGCTCGTTGGCCAAAGTCTTTGGGGAAATGGAAGGGGCTTTTGGATAAACACAGGCTTAGGAGCTCTTATACGTTTTGTTTAATGAGTCTTCATCAGCTAACGTTACTTTGAATTTTGAAGCATTTATGTAAAGCACATAATGTACAAAGCCTTCAATATTCATAACGGTCTTGTTAACTGACTGATATTATCTCATAGAGCAAAATGTATAAAATCTCCTTAACCTCAGACCTTATTTTTTGCATTCATCCCAAAACCCCATTCTTTCCCCCATAGAAATGTCTGAACAAACCAGAATTTTATTTACGGTTTTTAGGACTAGAAACTGGCAAGCTCTATGGCAAAACATTTTCCAAAAATGGCACCAAAATGGTGGACTTAGATTAACAATCATAAACTCAAATATCTCAAGATAGGAATGTCCTATCAACATTACATTTTCGGTGGTTATATACAATAATTTCAGAATATTAAAATGTAATATAATTGTATTTACAGTATATACACATGCAAATTAGCAATGTGCGCATATTTTATGGTGTACGCAATACATTGTTGACAATTGTTGACATTTAGTATTTTTCCACTTAAGGTATTTCTTTTCACCTACTAATGAAATGAATCGTACACATATGATACTGAACTTACCAGAGGTAATACTTTTAGGTTTTAGTGTGCTTGTTACAGACACGACATAGTCATACTATTTTTCTTTTGACCACCCCTGCTCTAAAACCTTTAAGCTACAGACACCTAACTAACATTACAGACTGCTTTAGAGTAGATCACCTGAGAAAATCTTGTTGATACGATTTCTACTTTTTAAACCATAGCAGTACATACAAATCAATGCATTCCAATGGCCATGGGCAATGTCCATTCAAATCTCCTTCCACACTTTACACCTTATATGCAAGCCTCACCAAACCTTTACACCTCCCTTAGACTACACAGTGTGTGTGTGTGTGTGTGTCGGCTAACCTTCCTGATAGCTACTCTAGCATATGTGAGATTGCAAGGTCACAAATGCACGCACAACACACTGCTTTCCAAACAGATTCTCGGTTGGGTCTTTTGCCCATTTATTAGCAGCAATGATAAAACCCGTCCATACAGGCAGATGTCATTACAGTAGGTACATATTGTATCTTAAGGTTCCATAGTTCATAGTGAACATGCAAATAATACATGCCTGTTTATATCAAACAAAAAACAGATTGAGCATCTGTACTTTTCACACAACCGACAATCTGTGTGGTCTTTATATACAGACTAATTGGTCAGAAGAGGGGTAGAACAGGCCATCCAGACAAGCAAGATGTCTGTCAAAACATGGGGAGAGTATCTAACAAAAAATTATGAGCATCTGTAATGTCACACAACAATCAATAAAGTGTGAGAGCGCGAAGGCGAGAGAGAGAGATTTGATGGTTCAAACGTAGACTGTGATGAGTTCAAGCTCTGAGCATAATGATCATGAGCTCACATATTACCTTCACATCTCTCCCACCTTTTACCCCTCCCTCATAGACTTAGACTACTGTGTGTGTGTATAAACTAACATTATACAGACTAATATGTCAGAAGAGGGGTAGATGAGCAAGATATCTGTTAAACGTGGGAAGAATACAGGCCTATTAAGTACTATGTAGACCCGGTAAAGTGTCACACCTTAAACATAGGTTTTCACAGGTCCAAAAAGTAGTAATTTGTTATATGCAGTTTTCAGGACATGTAGGATCATTTGGCCCATATTGCTTGTTTATTGATGACGCTGGCTGCACCCAGTCTGTTTCTTTCTTTCTATCTCTTTCTACTCTTGGATCTGAACCGGTACGTGTCTGTTTGAGTCTGTTTTTCCACAGCCCCATTTATGAATGGTTCTGACTGTCCTTTGGTCCATTTCAGAACAGGTCCAACCTAGGCCAAGGCTCCTTTCACTCGCTCTCTCTCTCTCTCTCTCTCTCTCTCTCTCTCTCTCGTGAGATAAGTGGCCAGAACCATTTTCAGCTGGACATAAGCTTTAAGTTTTATTGAGTTGAAATTGGCTGACACAGATAAAAAGCTGACGCTCATCACCTCACACATTAAATTAACAGAGGACGGGTCAAATCGTGTCCAGTTGTTAAATATATTTTAATTACACACCTGGCCGAGGCCCGTGGAAATGACATGAGACTCAACCCAGATTCAGAATTTAGGACCCGCTCAGGTCCCGGGACAGATCTTGGATTTTCGGTTCTGTTGGAGCCTTGGAGACCTCATCCTTGAATCAGGGAAGATATTAGTAGGAAGAAACAAATTAGGTAGCACATATCAAGTCTTTAGGGAGTAAAGGACAAAACATAACATAAACCTTTTACAGGTAAATCCTTCATCTCATCTCTCCACGCACAGTTTGCTCCCTGGCTATTTTTGCTCTGTAATAGACTGTTTAAATGACTTAAGAGGAAAAGTGCTGAGTTCAGCTGCAGCGTGTCAAATTACTGAAACCTCTTGTTTTCCCTGTCAAAACCGACTGGATCAAAGATGTCTGACCGATGGTGCCAGAAAAACACTGCTGGATTAGGCATTGTACACCAGATATATTCCAAATGCAACAACTGGCCCAGGAAGAATAAAAATGGATTATGAAAATGTGCAATTCATTCTCTGACTGGTGAGAATGTTTTAAATTCCTTCTTGAGCTGGGAGTTTTAGAACTTTTCTGCACATTGAAATTGTCTTTAATCACTAGCTAGTCTTTACCGCCATGCCTAAGAGAGAAACCACTGACATCGCAGTCTACTGATATACAGTTAAGGCCCTGAATTGAACTGAAGTGTCTCCACCGGTATCAAGATCATATCAGGGCCTGAAACATGCCTTTGAGATACGCCTCATGACTCACTGGCAGAGAGGAGCATGGTTAACCTCTCTGGGATAGATGGGACGCTTGCGTCCCAACAGCCATGTCAAAATGTAGAGCGCCAAATTCAAAAAAACTATATAAAATTAAACTTGATTAAATCACACATATAAGATATCAAATTAAAGCTACACTCGTTGTGAATCCAGCCAACATGTCAGATTTCAAAAAGGCTTTTCGGCGAAAGCAAACGATGCTATTATCTGAGGATACACCATAGTAAACAAAGAGAGAGAAGCATATTTCAACCATGCCGGCGCTACTCAAAACGCAGAAATAAAATATAAAAAACGCATTACCTTTTATGAGATTCTTTTGTTGGCACTCCAATATGTCCCATAAACATCACAAGTGGTCCTTTAGTTCGATTAATTCCGTCCATATATATCCAAATTGTCCATTTATTTGGCGCCGTTGTACCAGGAAAAACAGCGTTCAATTTGAGCAAAATCACGACACAATATCTAAAAAAAATTACCTCTAAACTTTGCCAAAACATTTCAAAGTACTTTTGTAATACAGCTTAAGGTATTTGTAAACGTTAATAATCGATCAAATTGAAGATAGGTCAATCTGTTTTCAATACAGGATATCAACAAACTCACGGAACATTTCATGTCTTGCCCAAATCTCAAACATAAACAAACGACGTCACTCCACTTCCGGGTTAATATCTTTTTCACCTCACTAAGAAAAAACCTTAACCATTTTCCATACAATGGCGACATCCAGTGGAAGCAGTAGAAACTGCGCATTTACTGATTAGAATTCTGGTTTGCCCAACACAATCCATTGAACATAGAGGAACTGAACAATAAAAAAGTTAGTCCTCAGGGTTTTGACTGCTATATAAGTTCTGTTATACTTACAGATATGATTCAAACAGTTTTAGAAACTTCAGAGTGTTTTCTATCCAAATCTACTAATTATATGCATATCTTATATTCTGGGGATGAGTAGCACGAAGTTGAAATTGCGCACGCTATTTTTCCCTAAGTGAAAACTCTGCACCCTATCCTAGAGAAGTTAACAAAAAGCAGACTCAGAGGAGACTATAGCATTCATCACAAAAAAGGAGAGTTATGCTGAGAGGGTGTTCTTTAAAACTTCTTCGGGATAGAGGGCAGCATTTTCACTTTTGGATAAATAGCGTGGCCAATTTCAACTTCCTTCTACTCATCCCCAGAATATAAGATATGCATATTATTAGTAGATTTGGATGGAAAACACTCTGAAGTTTCTAAAACTGTTTGAATCATGTCTGTGAGTATAACATAAGTTATGTAGCAGGCAAAACCCCTAGGACTAACCATTCAGAAAAAAATTGAGGTCACTGTCTGTTCAATGAGGTTTCATTGGGATACTAGATTTCTAAGGGACTTGTTTGCAGTTCCTACCGCTTCCACTGGATGACACCAGTCTTTGGAAATAGGTTGAAGTTATTCCTTTGTGCAATGAAGAAGTACGGCCATCTTGAATCAGAGTAATGTTATGTGTACTGTTTGAGAGTTGCGCAAGACTAGAAAAGTAGCGTTAGTTTGTTGTCCTCCTGTATTGAAAACAGACCCGTCTTCAATTTGATCGATTATTAACGTTTAAAAATACCTAAAGTTGTATTACAAAAGTAGTTTGAAATGTTTTGTCAAAGTTTACAGGTCATTTTTGAGAGATTTTGTAGTGACGTTGCGCAAATTGGAAGCTGTTTTTTTCTGGATCAAACACGCCAAATAAATGGACATTTTGGATATATATGGACGGAATTAATCGAACAAAAGGACCATTTGTGATGTTTATGGGACATATTGGAGTGCCAACAAAAGAAGCTTGTCAGGTAAGGCATGATTTATATTTTATTTCTGCGTTTTGTGTTATGCCTGCAGGGTTGAAATATGCCACACTCTCTTTGTTTACTGTTGTGCTATCATCAGATAATAGCATCTTATGCTTTCCTCGAAAAGCCTTTTTGAAATCTGACATGTTGGCTGGATTCACAACGAGTGTAGCTTTAATTTGGTTTCTTACCTGTGTGATTTAATGACGCAAGCGTCCCACATATCCCACAGATGTCTTAAGGGTGGTTATGAAAGAAGAGGGCATCCTGCAAAAAATCCCAGAGTTGTTAGGTTGTCCCCGAATGTCACAAAATGGTCGCCTAAAGTCGTCAGAACAATGTGTCATGGTCCTGTGGAGGTTTTGATTAGCACCCAGTTTGTTCCTGGAACATCCCCAAGGATGATTTTAGGACGTTCTCGGAATGTTGTGTTATGGTCTTGTAGAGGACTAGTACAAAGTGTATAACTAAAAATGTATGACTAGTATAGAAATGAGGATGTCCTAAAAAGTTCATGACATGGTCCTCAGGGACGTACTGGTAATGTACAGGGAACAAGACAAAGGTCCCCCAGAGAACGTTCTCTTAGGACCATCATGTGACGTCCCCCTGACCATCATGAAATGTCCCCTTGTGGTTATTGAATGTTCCATAGATAACATCCTATCAGAACCAAATAGGTGTAACGGTCCTGACCTGTTTTATGTTGTTTTTGTATGTGTTTAGGTCAGGGCATGTGTTTTGGGTGGGCAGTCTATGTTATCTGTTTCTATGTTGGTTGTGGTTGCCTGGTATGGCTCTTAATTAGAGGCAGGTGTTTTGCGTTCTCCTCTAATTAAGAGTCATATTTAGGTAGGGTGTTCTCACTGTTTGTTTGTGGGTGATTGTCTTCCGTATCTGTGTTATGTCTTGCACCATACGGGACTGTTCGGTTGTTCGTGTCGTTTCGATGTAGTCTGTTCCTGTCCGTAAGTGTTACGTTTAATTATGTAAGTTTATGTTCAGGTTTCGTCTACTTCGTTTTCTTGTTTTGTATTTTTGAAGGTGTTTTGTTTTTCCGTGTTGCCATCATCGTATTGAAATAAAGAGATGGCCTATTTCCCTACTGCTGCATTTTGGTCTGATGATCCTTCTCTCCTCTCCTCGTCCGAGGATGAGGAGAGAGACAGCCCTTACAGAATCACCCACCACGCTAAGACCAAGCGGCAAGGGAATGCTCAACAGAGCACCAAGGACTCCTGGACTTGGGAGGAGATCCTGGATGGTAGAGGACCTTGGGCTCAGCCAGGGGAATATCGCCGTCCCAAGGAGGAGTTGGAAGCAGCGAAGGCTGAGAGGCGCTGGTATGAGGAGGCAGCGCGTCGACGCGGTTGGGAGCCCGTGAGTCAGACCCAAAAATTTCTTGGGGGGGGGGCACACGAGGAGGGTGGCAAAGCCGGGTAGGATACCTGAGCCAACTCCCCGTGCTTACCGTGGAGGAAGAAGGCATCGTACTGGTAAGACACCGTGTTATGCGGTAAAGCGCACGGTGTCCCCAGTACGTGTGCTTAGCCCAGTGCGGGCTATTCCACCTTGCCGCACTGGGAGGGCTAGGTTGGGCATCGAGCCGGATGTCATGAAGCCGGCCCAACGTATCTGGCCTCCAGTACGTCTCCTCGGGCCGGCGTACATGGCACCAGCCTTACAGGTGGTGTCCCCGGTTCGCCTGCATAGCCCAGTGCGGGCTATTCCACCTCGCCGCACTGGCAGGGCTACGGGCACCATTCAGCCTGGTAAGGTTGGGCAGGCTCGGTGCTCAAGAGCACGTGTCCTCCTTCACGGTCCGGTATACCCGGTGCCACCTCCATGTACCAGTCCTCCGGTGGCAGCCCCCCGTACCAGGCTGTCTCTCCGGGTTCTCTCTCCAGCTGTTTCCTCCTCTCCAGCGCAGCCAGTGCCTATACCACGCACCAGGCTGTCTCTCCTTCTCCTCCCTACAGAGCCGTCCTGCCATGACCAGCCAGAGCCGTCCTGCCATGACCAGCCAGAGCCGTCCTGCCATGACCAGCCAGAGCCGTCCTGCCATGACCAGCCAGAGCCGTCCTGCCATGACCAGCCAGAGCCGTCCTGCCATGACCAGCCAGAGCCGTCCTGCCATGACCAGCCAGAGCCGTCCTGCCATGACCAGCCAGAGCCGTCCAGCCAGGACCTGCCAGAGCCGTCCAGCCAGGACCTGCCAGAGCCGTCCAGCCAGGGCCTGCCAGAGCCGACCAGCCAGGACCTGCCAGAGCCGTCCAGCCAGGACCTGCCAGAGCCGTCCAGCCAGGACCTGCCAGAGCCGTCCAGCCAGGACCTGCCAGAGCCGTCCAGCCAGGACCTGCCAGAGCCGTCCAGCCAGGACCTGCCGGAGCCGTCCAGCCAGGGCCTGCCGGAGCCGTCCAGACAGGACCTGCCGGAGTCCCTCAGCCAGGACCTGCCGGAGTCCCTCAGCCAGGACCTGCCGGAGTCCCTCAGCCAGGACCTGCCGGAGTCCCTCAGCCAGGACCTGCCAGAGTCCCTCAGCCAGGACCTGCCAGAGTCCCTCAGCCAGGACCTGCCAGAGTCCCTCAGCCAGGACCTGCCAGAGTCCCTCAGCCAGGACCTGCCAGAGTCCCTCAGCCAGGACCTGCCAGAGTCCCTCAGCCAGGACCTGCCAGAGTCCCTCAGCCAGGACCTGCCAGAGTCCCTCAGCCAGGACCTGCCAGAGTCCCTCAGCCAGGACCTGCCAGAGTCCCTCAGCCAGGACCTGCCAGAGTCCCTCAGCCAGGATCTGCCAGAGTATCTCAGCCGGGACCTGCCCCTTGTCCCGGTGCTGCTCCTTGTCCCGGTGCTGCCCCTTGTCCCGGTGCTGCCCCTTGTCCCGGTGCTGCCCCTTGTCCCGGTGCTGCCCCTTGTCCCGGTGCTGCCCCTTGTCCCGGTGCTGCCCCTTGTCCCGGTGCTGCCCCTTCTCCCGGTGCTGGCCGTTCATTTAGGGGAAGTTAGTTTTAGGGTGGTCATTGGAAGGGGAAGACAGAAGCGGGGAGTGACTATGGTGGTGTGGGGGCAGCGTCCAGAGCCTGAGCCACCACCGTGGTCAACTGCCCACCCAGACCCTCCCCTGGACTTTGTGCTGGTGCGCCCGGCGTTCGCACCTTGAGGGGGGGGTTCTGTAACGGTCCTGACCTGTTTTATGTTGTTTTTGTATGTGTTTAGGTCAGGGCATGTGTTTTGGGTGGGCAGTCTATGTTATCTGTTTCTATGTTGGTTGTGGTTGCCTGGTATGGCTCTTAATTAGAGGCAGGTGTTTTGCGTTCTCCTCTAATTAAGAGTCATATTTAGGTAGGGTGTTCTCACTGTTTGTTTGTGGGTGATTGTCTTCCGTATCTATGTTATGTCTTGCACCATACGGGACTGTTCGGTTGTTCGTGTCGTTTCGATGTCTGTTCCTGTCCGTAAGTGTTACGTTTAATTATGTAAGTTTATGTTCAGGTTTCGTCTACTTCGTTTTCTTGTTTTGTATTTTTGAAGGTGTTTTGTTTTTCCGTGTTGCCATCATCGTATTGAAATAAAGAGATGGCCTATTTCCCTACTGCTGCATTTTGGTCTGATGATCCTTCTCTCCTCTCCTCGTCCGATGATGAGGAGAGAGACAGCCCTTACAATAGGAACCTTTTTGTAATGTTTCTTAATGGACATCAAGACACCTTATAAGGTTATACTGTGACCAAACCAGGACCTGATTTAATGTTCCTAGAACATTCTCAGAACATAAGTGGATAACGTCTCGCCAAAATCCTTAAAGGGACCATTGCTTAATGTCCTTAGGACGTGCCCTGTTTGGTGGGCACATTCAGTGAGGTCTAAGACACTTTTTCGGTGATTTTGGCTCTATGGAGCTAGCACTTTGGATTCTGTTTCAGAATATTTAGTGCCAAATATATAGTACCAGTCAAAAGTTGACACAGCTACTCATTCAAAGATTTTAATTTATTTGTACTATTTTCTACATTGTAGAATAATAGTGAACACATCAAAACTATGTTCAACAAATCAAAATATATTTTATATTTGAGATTCTTCAAAGTAGCGACACTTAACTTGACAGCTTTAAACACTCTTGGCATTCTCTCAAAGAGCTTCATGAGGTAGTCACCTGGAATGCATTTCAAATAACAGGTGTGCCTTGATAAAAGTTAAAAATAAAGATAAATATTTGTGGAAGTTCTTTCCTTCTTAATGCGTTTGAGAAAATCAGTTTTGTTGTGACAAGGTAAGGGTGGTATACAGTAGATAGCCCTATTTGGTAAAAGACCAAGTACATATTATGGCAAGAACAGAGAGAAACGACAGTCCATTGCTTTAAGACATGAAGGTCAGCCAATTCAGAAAATTTCAAGAACTTTGAAAGTTTCTTCAAGTGCAATCGCAGAAACCATCAAGCACTATGATGAAACTGGCTCTCATAAGGACCGCCACAGGAAAGGAAGACGCAGAGTCATCTCTGCTGCAGAGGATAAATTCGTTAGAGTTAACTGCACCTCAAATTGCAGCCCGAAATAATGCTTCACAGAGTTCAAGTAACAGACATATCTCAACATCAACTGTTCTGAGGAGACTGTGAGAATCAGGCCTTCATGGTAGAATTGCTGCAAAGAAACCACTACTAAAGGAAACCAATAATAAGAAGAGACTTGCTTGAGCCAAGAAAAACAATCCATTAGACCAGTGGAAATCTGTCCTTTGGTCTGACGAGTCCAAATTTGAGATTTTTGGTTCCAACCGCTGCGTCTTTGTGAGACGCAGAATAGGTGAACGGATTATCTCCGCATGTATGGTTCAAACCGCGAATCATGGAGAAGGAGGTGTGATGGTGTGGGGGTGCTTTGCTGGTGACAGTGTCTGTGTCAGTGATTTATTTAGAATTCAAGGCACACGTAATCAGCATGGCTACCACAGCATTCTGCAGCGATACGCCATCCCATCTGGTTTGCACTTAGTCCCACTATCATCTGTTTTTCAACAGGGGAATGACCCAACACACCTTCAGGCTGTGTAAGGGCTGTTTGACTAAGACGGAGAGTGAAGGAGTGCTGCATCAGATGACCTGGCCTCCACAAACACCCAACCTCAACCAAATTGAGATGGTTTGGGATGAGTTGGACCGCAGAGTGAAGGAAAAGCAGCCAACAATTGCTCAGCATATGTGGGAACTCCTTCAAGACTGTTGAAAAAGCATTCCTCGTGGAGCTGGTTGAGAGAATGCCAAGAGTGTGCAAAGCTGTCATCAAGGCAAAGGGTGGCTATGATGAAGAATCTAAAAAATAAAAAATAAAAATGTATTATTATTATTTTTTTTTTTGTCATTTAGCAGACGCTCTTATCCAGAGCGACTTACAGTAGAGTGCATACATTTTATTACATTTTTTACATACTGAGACAAGGATATCCCTACCGGCCAAGAGCAGACGCTCTTATCCAGAGCGACTTACAGTAGAGTGCATACATTTTTACATACTGAGACAAGGATATCCCTACCGGCCAAACCCTCCCTACCGGCCAAACCCTCCCTAACCCGGACGACGCTATGCCAATTGTGCGTCGCCCCACGGATCTCCCGGTTGCGACAGAGCCTGGGCGCGAACCCAGCCCAGCCTGGGCACGAACCCAGAGACTCTGGTGACGCAGCTAGCACTGCGATGCAGTGCCCTAGACCACTGCGCCACCCGGCGCAGTGTATATAACACACACATATATACCACACTTTTTTGGTTACTACATAACATAGGTGAATGCACCAATTTGTAAGTCGCTCTGGATAAGAGCGTCTGCTAAATGACTTAAATGTAAATGTAAATGTACATGATTCCATATGTGTTATTTCATAGTGTTGATGACGTCACCATTATTCTACAATGTAGAAAATAGTAAAAATAAAGAAAAACCTTGAATGAGTAGGTGTGACTGGTACTGTAAATGAATGGTAAATAACGTATTCTGTCATTTTGGAGTCACTTTTATTGTATATAAGAATAGAATATGTTTATAAACACCTCTTTATTAATGTGGATGCTACCATGATTACAGATAATCATTTATGAATCGTGAATAATGAGTGAGAAAGTTACAAAGGCATACGTATTATGCACAATTAATCAAATCAGTCTCTGCAAAAAGATCAAGCTAGTTATTTCTCAGATTGATGGTGAGGAAATGAACACATATGCTGGAATCAAACCGCCTGTCTGCTTACTCTCCCAGGATTAGATACTGTAGTCAGATGTTCCTTTTGGACCTGGGCCGGACAGGTGTAAGTGTGTGTCTGTGTGAGTGTGCAGTGTAGTACCTGCTGTGCGTGGGAGCGAGGCCCTATGCCGTGTCTGTATGGCGTCTTTCAGAGATAATGGCCTCCCACTGGCTGCAAGGTACCCTGCAAGACACCCAGGAATTAAGTTTGCACTGAGGCTGATGAGGTCTGCTAATCCACTGATACAGACAGCTGCAGTCCAGCTGATAGGCCCGGCCCAGCCCTTTCTCCAGTGTCTGCGGGGGGAGTGGTGACAAGTGCCGGTGGGGGTCTTCAGGATTGGGGGCCGGTGGACAGCTAATACAGTTTGGAAAGTATTCACCCCTCTTGGCATTCGCCTTGTTTTGTCGCCTCACCACCTGGAATTTAAATGGATTTTTGAAGGCTATGTACCATTTGATTTACACAACATGCCTACCAATTTGAAGATGCTAAATATTTTTTTTGTGAAACAAGCAAGAAATAACACCATTTTTAAAAAAATGGAGCGTGCATAACTATTTACCCCCCCCCCAAAGTCAATACTTTGTAGAGCCACCTTTTGCAGCAATTACAGCTGCAAGTCTCTTGGAGTATGTCTCTATAAGCTTGGCACATCTAGCCACTGGGATCTTTGCCCAATCTTCAAGGAAAAACTGTTCCAGCTCCTTCAAGTTGGATTGGTTCCGCTGGTGTACAGCAATATTTAAGTCATACCACAGATTGTCAATTGGATTGAGGGCTAGGCTTTGACTAGGCCATTCCAAGACATTTAAATGTTTCCCCTTAAACCACTCGAGTGTTGCTTTAGCAGGATGCTTAGGGTTATTGTCCTGCTGGAAGGTGAACCTCTGTCCCAGTCTCAAATCTCTGGATTTGAAAGGTTTCCTTCAAGAATTTCCCTCCGTCATTCCTTCAGTTCTGACCAGTTTCCCAGTCCCTGCCGATGAAAAACATCCCCACAGCAGGATGCCGCCACCACCATACTTCACTGTAGGGATGGTTTTGAGCAGTGCGCCGGACATAGCGTTTTCCTTGATGGCCAAAAAGCTAAATTTTATAGTCTCATCTGACCAGAGAACCTTCTGCCATATGTTTGGGGAGTCTCCCACATGCCTTTTGGCGAACAGCAAATGTGTTTGCTTATTTTTTTCTTTAACTTCTCTGTGCTACGGATCCCTTTTACGGGATCACTTTCCTAAACATCCGCTAGAATTGCAGGGCGCCAAATACAAAAATATTACTAAAAATATTTATAATCATGCAATCACAAGTGAAATATACCAAAACACAGTTTAGCTTTTTGTTAATCCACCTATCGTGTCAGATTTTGAAAATATATTTTACAGCGAATGAAATCCAAGCTTTTGTGAGTGTAGCTTTCAATGCTACAACAGCTAGCCTTATATTAGCTTGGTTAGCTTGGTCACGAAAGTCAGAAAAGTAATAAAATTAATCGCTTACCTTTGATAATCTTCGGATGTTTCCACTCACGAGACTCCCAGTTACACAACAAATGTTATTTTTGTTCGAAAAATATTACTTTTATCACAAAGAAAACGCTATTTGGGTTGCGCATTATCTTGAGAAAACCAAAGCCGTGTTCCGTTCGAAAAATCCCAAAAGTATCCGTAATGGTCGTAGAAACATGTCAAATGTTTTTTATAATCATTCCTCAGGTTGTTTTTAACAAACATAATCGATAATATTTCGACCGTAACCTACTCAATAAGAGACAAACGGAAAATGGAGAACTCCTCTCGCGCGCGCAGGAACTATTCGGAGGACAGTTGACTAGTTTTGAAAGATCTTGTTCATTTTTCCAAATAAAAGCCTGAAACTATGTCTAAAGCCTGGTCACAGCCTGAGGAAGCCATTGGAAAAGGAATCTGGTTGATACCCCTTTAAATGGAAGAAAGACGGTCCTAGAAACAAAGTTTTATTTTTTTTATATCTCACTTCCGGGTTATATTTTCTCAGGTTTTTGTCTGCAGAATACGTTTTGTAATACTCACAGACAATATTTTGACAGTTTTGGAAACTTTGGAGTGTTTTCTATCCTAATCTGTAAATTATATGCGTATTCTACGATCTGGGCAAGAGAAAATGTCAGTTTACGTTGGGAACATTTTAAAAATAAAATAAAAAATCTGACCCCTAGCGCCTTAAGCGATGGCTTTTTTTTGGCCACTCTTACGTAAAGCCCAGCTCTGTGGAGTGTACGGCTTAAAGTGGTCCTATGGACAGATACTCCAATCTCCGCTGTGGAGTTTTGCAGATCCTTCAGGGTTATCTTTGGTCTCTTTGTTGCTTCTCTGATTAATGCCCTCCTTGCCTGGTCCGTGAGTTTTGGTTGGCGGCCCTCTCTTGGCAGGTGTGTAGTGGTGCCAAATTCTTTCCGTTTTTTAAATTACGGATTTAATGGTGCTCTGTGGGATGTTCAACGTTTCTGATCATTTGTTATAACCCAACCCTGATCTGTACTTCTCCACAACTTTGTCCCTGACCTGTTTGGAGAGCTCATTGGTTTGGTGGTGCCCCTTCCTTTGTGGTGCTGCAGATTCTGGGGCCTTTCACAACAGGTATATATACTGAGATCATGTGACACTAAGATTGCACACAGGTGGACTTTATTTAACTAATTATGTGACTTCTGAAGGTAATTGGTTGCACCAGATCTTATTAGGGGCCTCATAGTAAAGGGGGGTGAATACATATGCACGCACCACTTTTCCGTTTAAATATTTTTTATAATCTTTTGAAACAAGTAATTTTTTACATTTCACTTCACCAATTTGGACTATTTTGTGTATGGTCATTACATGAAATCAAAATAAAAAATACATTTAATTACAGGTTGTAATGCAACAAAATAGGAAAAACACACTGTACCCTGCATTTGGGGATGCCCAACCCAAATACTTTTCCTGCTACCCCTCCGGACCTCCTTAGCAAATTCAGAGTGTAAAGGCCACATTAGGTTGCTGGACATGTAGCTTATAGTTTTTGTCAAAGCTGATGTTGATTGATTGGTGTTTTCTTTTCGGGTTGTAAATGTAGCTGCAGCAGTAACGGCGGTATTAAGAACATATGAGCGCGGGATTTAAACTGCTCACTCCCTGATGCACAATCAAATTTCAAAATTGCACGTTGTGTATTCTACTGTTCTAACTCTCAACAGTAAGTTAAGACCCCAACTGAGTTCCTTTAATTTTTACATTTATCCGCGGGCCCATCGCTGATACAAGCAATGATTTATATATACACTAGATGACTATTGGGGAGCTGTTTTGAAGCCACCAAGCCTCAATTTTGGCACTCCCCCACCGTTGTAAAAAAACTATTTTGCAAGCTATAGAAATAGATTTATTAATGTCTAGATTTGTTTTTGTAACATGTATTATATTACAGCCACCTTCATGCATACTTTTATATTATATTATGTGAACTAAACATAAAAATGTAATATGAAAAAATATATTAAAACATTTTCCTCAAAGTATAATGTTTTACAAAGTTCTTATGTTACTGTCCCCAGTAATAAAAATGTTTTTACTTAACTTTTTCATGTGTGAGTTCCAAATATCTCTAATGGTCACCCCAGCGTGAGTTTCTTTTGCGCCTGATGTCAGAATGTACTCACTGTTCCAAAATGTGATTGTTACGCAGCAGGACAGTTCATTTGTGCTACCCTCAAACCAAGCTACACTACCTGCTAATTATCTACAGGCTATGTTTCAACTTGTCAATTTCAAATGATTTCCTAAAAGTTGTATTTTCTCACAACAGTGAATTGAGGTGTGTTCTGCCTCCTCGTTAATTCACATAAGAAGTAGACAATTTCACTGTTACAGACAATTTATATTTGAAGCTTTACTGAGCTGGACAGACTTCTCTCTTTAAAACCTGTTATGGCTGCAGGGGGCGTATTGGAAAAACTGGAAAATATGTGCCAATTTTCAAACGGCTTCTTAATCAATTTTTGCTCTTACAATATGCATATTATTAATACTATTGGATAGAAAACAGTCTCTAGTTTCTAAAACCGTTTTAATTTTTTCTCTGAGTGGAACAGAAGTCATTTGGCAGCACTTTCCCTGACCAGGAAGTAGAATGTCAGAAATCTCTGCTCTCTTCAACGTTATGCCTATACATGGTCATTTGACGTAGGACCCTACGGACACTTCAGACGCCTTCCTCTGGGTGTCAAGAGGGTGTGAGAGAAGGAATTTTGTGTTCATCTTGTTTAGAGGTTGAATAATAGCTATTTCTTTGGCGTGACCGACCAATTCCGGAAGTCTGAAACGCGCGACTTGGGAGTGACATTGGGTTCTGTTTTGCTGCCGTTTTGGACGGGAACAATCTCCGGCTCGGTTTTTAGTTGATAAATGAGACCATATCATCGTAATGTATGTTTTTTCAATATAGTTTAATCAGATTATTTGAATTTTTTCGGGAGTTTTGCCGTGTTCCGTTCTCTGAATTTATTTATGTTGGACAGATCCGTGCCAGTGGACCGGTACCCATGCTAAATTAAGGTGGAAAGTTGCCATTATGAATCCAAACAACGACTCATCTGGACAAAGGACACATTGATCAACATTCTGATGAAAGATCAGCAAAAGTAAGACCCAATTTATAATGTTATTTCATATATCTGTCGTGCATGTCAACTGGTCGTGCGCGCCCAAGTGTGTCTGGCTAATGTGGCTATGCTAATATAGCGCTACATTTTGTTTTCGCTGTAAAACATTTAATAAATCGGAAATATTGTCTGGAATCACAAGAATCCTGTTTTTCAATTGCTGCACAGTATGTATTTCTCAGATATGTTTTATGAGGAGTAATTAGGTATTTGATGTTGGTGTCTGTAAATGTTATGGCTGCTTTCGGTGCAATTTCTGATTGTAGCTGAAATGTAATTTATGATTTATACCATAAATATGCAAATTTTTCAAAAAAAACATATGCTATACAATAAATATGTTATCAGACTGTCATCTTATGAAGTTGTTTCTTGGTTAGTGGCTATATATATCTTTATTTGGTCGAATTAGTGATAGCTGGTGATGGAGGTAAAAACTGATGGTGTTAGAAAGTGGTGTCTTTTGCTAACGTGGTTAGCTAATAGATTTACATATTTTGTCTTCCCTGTAAAACATTTTAAAAATCGGACATGTTGGCTTGATTCACAAGATGTCTACCTTTCATATGCTGTATTGGACTTGTTAATGTGTGAAAGTTAAATATTTGTAAAAAATAGCTTTTGAATTGCGCGCCCTGCACTTGAGCTGGATGTTGTCATAAGTGTACCGGTGTCGGGCTGCACCCCAAACAGGTTAACTGGAGCCCAAGCACTTCCCCAGTGTTTCCCCAGATCAAGTATTATGACATCTAGTCAGAACTGGCCTTGGACAAACTTTTTCCCTCTGGCACATTTTCTGTCTGGTGCCTGCATTGCCTTCATTGTTGTTTTCCTTCCAAATAATAACTTTGGACATATGTGTGTTCCTATCAAACTAAGTGCCTTGTTTCCTGTATATTGTATTGTCATTTCTACTGTAGCATACCCTATGCATGTGTGGACTATAATGTATTTACTGTTTTATTCACATGTTTTCAAGGTTTGGTGACAAATCATACAATCCGATTCTTGCATAGATTGTAATGTGTCAAATACCTTTTTGAATGTTGTACTGATTATGGTGAGCTAATGCTATGCTATTTGCCAACTATGTGTGGCACCATGTTTGTTGACATCATACAATGCATCCTGGTTGTCACGTAAACGTCTATCAGACCAAATATGCCATAATAAACAAGGTGAAGGGATAGTTCATTCGAGTGACTAATGGTGCTTTCAAGACAACTAGGAACTTGAAAAAATATGAGGTCAAATCATGAAGTCAGTAACCTTCAGGTTGGAAAGTCAGAGCTCTAGAAAGAAGCCAGAGTTATCGAGATGGATGATGGTTCAAAAATATTTTTCCCAGTCGGACCTCGTTGTCTTGAACGTACTGAAGTCAGAAGCCGGCAATTTTCGAGTTCCCAGTTGTTCTGAACGCTGCATCAGATTGTAACTTTGGTACCTCAGGGTTGCCAGCTTAGACCCCCCCTTTCCAGGGTTTTTATTTTTATTTAGCGTATTAACTTCTCCTTTGTTTGCCCCACATTTATTGATTAATCCACCATCATAGTAACATTTCCTGCATAATTTCCCTCATTTCTACCAGCCATTGGACTTCAAACCCCCCTAAAATGGTCCATCCCTGTTTAGCTTTCGCACTACTGTTAGGCTAGGCAGTAGGCTTGTATTTGGTGTGATGATGATCTGTGAGGTGATAACATTTTATTTGCTTTGTGATTTGTCAAAAACAGTAAACGACTTGTCAAGTCATGTGTTCCGGTTCTTGTATACACTGTAACAAGTACATCGAAGAATTGTAATATGCTGAAAAGTGGCACAATTTTCTTTTTCAGGCAATGGGTGCAGCCATCTTTGACTTTGACTTTGTTTATTTGGGTCCTATAGTGAATGGCATTCTGGCATTAGGGAGTTTTTCCTCAACAAACATAAACAATACTTTTTTGTATTTTTTTAACCTTTATATTTAAGAACACATTCTTATTTACAATGACGGCCTATCCCGGCCAAACCCTAGCCTGGATGACGCTGAACCAATTGTGTGCCATCATAAAGAATTTAGATGCTGTTAACTTAACCTGTCTAGGACTGGGGTTCTAGACAAATTGCAGGACGCCAAATTCAATCAAAAGAAATCTCATAATTACATTTTCTCAAACATACAAGTATTATTATTACAAGTATATCCGGAGTTCCAAATTAAGCAGCAGCAGCTGAAAAGATGAGCTCCTACAAATATTGAAATTTAAATGTTTTTTTAGAGTAAAGTACATCGAAAAAAATCAAAAGAAAACTGCAAACTGAATAGGAGACCAAACAAGCAGCAAACAAAGAAGAAAGGCTTTTGAAAAAGTAACAATTTTTCATAAAATTATACCGTTTTCTTAGCTAGCTAAGTTGTTTACCTGTTGCTAGGCAGTTGCTAGGGACATTCCTGGAAGAAGCTAGCTAGCTAACAAGGAGTGTCTAGTTGGCAGAAGAGAAGAAGGGACAAAGAAGGGACAAAGTGGGACAAAATAAGGACAGAAGAAAAGGGAAAGGGGACATTAAGGTGAAGCAGTCCTCTAAAGACACAAAAGACAATAATACAAGAAACAACACTTCTATTGCCTCTCCCTCTACGATACGCACTTCCGGGTTGGAGCGAGTAGTTGCATTCCGCTTTGCTCCACAGGTAGTATTACATTTCATTTCATTACAGTACAACAGTTTGATTTGTTTGATCTTAGCTGGCTACATAGCCGTCTTTGTATCCAAGATAATTGTGTAGTCTAGAGTAATTGTCGAGGTTACCTAGCCAGTTAGAGGTTACCTAGCCAGCTACACTTTCAAACAAAGTCAACAACGCAGCCACTGCTAGCTAGCCTATTTCACCAGCCAGCAGTACTATATCATTTTAGTCAATAAGATTTTTTGCAACGTAAGCTTAACTTTCTGAACATTCGAGACGTGTAGTCCACTTGTCATTCCAATCTCCTTTGCATTAGCGTAGCCTCTTCTGTAGCCTGTCAACTATGTGTCTGTCTATCCCTGTTCTCTCCTCTCTGCACAGACCATACAAACGCTTCACACCGCGTGGCCGCTGCTACTCTAACCTGGTGGTCCCAGCGCGCACGACCCACGTGGAGTTCCAGGTCTCAGGCAGCCTCTGGAACTGCCGATCTGCGGCCAACAAGGCAGAGTTCATCTCAGCCTATGCTTCCCTCCAGTCCCTCGACTTCTTGGCACTGACGGAAACATGGATTACCACTGATAACACTGCTACTCCTACTGCTCTCTCCTCGTCTGCCCACGTGTTCTCACACACCCCGAGAGCTTCTGGTCAGCGGGGTGGTGGCACTGGGATCCTCATCTCTCCCAAGTGGACATTCTCTCTTTCTCCCCTGACCCATCTGTCTATCGCCTCCTTTGAATTCCATGCTGTCACAGTTACCAGCCCTTTCAAGCTTAACATCCTTATCATTTATCGCCCTCCAGGTTCCCTTGGAGAGTTCATCAATGAGCTTGACGCCCTGATAAGTTCCTTTCCTGAGGATGGCTCACCTCTCACAGTTCTGGGTGACTTTAACCTCCCCACGTCTACCTTTGACTCATTCCTCTCTGCCTCCTTCTTTCCACTCCTCTCCTCTTTTGACCTCACCCTCTCACCTTCCCCCCCTACTCACAAGGCAGGCAATACGCTTGACCTCATCTTTACTAGATGCTGTTCTTCCACTAATCTCATTGCAACTCCCCTCCAAGTCTCCGACCACTACCTTGTATCCTTTTCCCTCTCGCTCTCATCCAACACTTCCCACACTGCCCCTACTCGGATGGTATCGCGCCGTCCCAACCTTCGCTCTCTCTCCCCCGCTACTCTCTCCTCTTCCATCCTATCATCTCTTCCCTCTGCTCAAACCTTCTCCAACCTATCTCCTGATTCTGCCTCCTCAACCCTCCTCTCCTCCCTTTCTGCATCCTTTGACTCTCTATGTCCCCTATCCTCCAGGCCGGCTCGGTCCTCCCCTCCTGCTCCGTGGCTCGACGACTCATTGCGAGCTCACAGAACAGGGCTCCGGGCAGGCGAGCGGAAATGGAGGAAAACTCGCCTCCCTGCGGACCTGGCATCCTTTCACTCCCTCCTCTCTACATTCTCCTCTTCTGTCTCTGCTGCTAAAGCCAATTTCTACCACTCTAAATTCCAAGCATCTGCCTCTAACCCTAGGAAGCTCTTTGCCACCTTCTCCTCCCTCCTGAATCCTCCTCCCCCTCCTCCCCCCTCCTCCCTCTCTGCTGATGACTTCGTCAACCATTTTGAAAAGAAGGTCGACGACATCCGATACTCGTTTGCTAAGTCAAACGACACCGCTGGTTCTGCTCACACTGCCCTACCCTGTGCTTTGACCTCTTTCTCCCCTCTCTCTCCAGATGAAATCTCGCGTCTTGTGACGGCCGGCCGCCCAACAACCTGCCCGCTTGACCCTATCCCCTCCTCTCTTCTCCAGACCATTTCCGGAGACCTTCTCCCTTACCTCACCTCGCTCATCAACTCATCCTTGACCGCTGGCTACGTCCCTTCCGTCTTCAAGAGAGCGAGAGTTGCACCCCTTCTGAAAAAACCTACACTTGATCCCTCCGATGTCAACAACTACAGACCAGTATCCCTTCTTTCTTTTCTCTCCAAAACTCTTGAACGTGCCGTCCTTGGCCAGCTCTCCTGCTATCTCTCTCAGAATGACCTTCTTGATCCAAATCAGTCAGGTTTCAAGACTAGTCATTCAACTGAGACTGCTCTTCTCTGTGTCACGGAGGCGCTCCGCACTGCTAAAGCTAACTCTCTCTCCTCTGCTCTCATCCTTCTAGACCTATCGGCTGCCTTTGATACTGTGAACCATCAGATCCTCCTCTCCACCCTCTCCGAGCTGGGCATCTCCGGCGCGGCCCACGCTTGGATTGCGTCCTACCTGACAGGTCGCTCCTACCAGGTGGCGTGGCGAGAATCTGTCTCCGCACCACGTGCTCTCACCACTGGTGTCCCCCAGGGCTCTGTTCTAGGCCCTCTCCTATTCTCGCTATACACCAAGTCACTTGGCTCTGTCATATCCTCACATGGTCTCTCCTATCATTGCTATGCAGACGACACACAATTAATCTTCTCCTTTCCCCCCTCTGATAACCAGGTGGTGAATCGCATCTCTGCATGTCTGGCAGACATATCAGTGTGGATGACGGATCACCACCTCAAGCTGAACCTCGGCAAGACGGAGCTGCTCTTCCTCCCGGGGAAGGCCTGCCCGTTCCATGATCTCGCCATCACGGTTGACAACTCCATTGTGTCCTCCTCCCAGAGTGCTAAGAACCTTGGCGTGATCCTGGACAACACCCTGTCGTTCTCAACTAACATCAAGGCGGTGACCCGTTCCTGTAGGTTCATGCTCTACAACATTCGCAGAGTACGACCCTGCCTCACGCAGGAAGCGGCGCAGGTCCTAATCCAGGCACTTGTCATCTCCCGTCTGGATTACTGCAACTCGCTGTTGGCTGGGCTCCCTGCCTGTGCCATTAAACCCCTACAACTCATCCAGAACGCCGCAGCCCGTCTGGTGTTCAACTTTCCCAAGTTCTCTCACGTCACCCCGCTCCTCCGCTCTCTCCACTGGCCTCCAGTTGAAGCTCGCATCCGCTACAAGACCATGGTGCTTGCCTACGGAGCTGTGAGGGGAACGGCACCTCCGTACCTTCAGGCTCTGATCAGGCCCTACACCCAAACAAGGGCACTGCGTTCATCCACCTCTGGCCTGCTCGCCTCCCTACCTCTGAGGAAGTACAGTTCCCGCTCAGCCCAGTCAAAACTGTTCGCTGCTCTGGCACCCCAATGGTGGAACAAACTCCCTCACGACGCCAGGTCAGCGGAGTCAATCACCACCTTCCGGAGACACCTGAAACCCCACCTCTTTAAGGAATACCTAGGATAGGATAAAGTAATCCTTCTAACCACCCCCCCCTTAAAAGAGTTAGATGCACTATTGTAAAGTGGTTGTTCCACTGGATATCATAAGGTGAATGCACCAATTTGTAAGTCGCTCTGGATAAGAGCGTCTGCTAAATGACTTAAATGTAAATGTATTAGACACCATTTTAAAGAAAAAATTCTCGTTAATCCAACCACAGTGTCCGATTTCATAAAAGCTTTTCGGCTAAAGCAGAACATATCATTATGTTAGGTTAACAACTATTCACAGAAAGCATACAGCAATGTTCCAAGCAAAGAGAGGAGTCACAAAAAGCATAAATAGTGATAAAATGAATCACTAACCTTTGATATTCTTCATCAGATGACACTCCCGGGACAACATGTTACACAATACATATATGTTTTGTTTGATCAAGTTCATATTTATATCCAAAAACCTCAGTTTACATTTGGCTTTGCCTCCAAAACATCCCGTGAATTTGCACAGAGCCACATCAAATCACAGAAATACTCATAATAAACATTGATAAAAGACACACGTGTTATTCACAGATTTAAAGATATACTTCTCCTTAATGCAACTGCTCTGTCAGATTTCAAAAAAACTTTACGGAAGCAAACCATGCAATAATCTGAGTATGGCGCTCAGACGACAAATAACCCAAAGAGACATCCGCCATGTTGGAGTCAACATAAGTCAGAAATAGCATTATAAACATTCACTTACCTTTGATGATCTTCATCAGAATGCACTCCCAGGAATCCCAGTTCCACAATAAATGTTTGACTTGCTCGATAAAGTCGATCATTTATGTCCAAACACCTCCTTTTGTTCGCGCGTTTAGTACACAATCCAAACTGGCGACGCGCTGGCAGGTCCAGGCGAAAGTTCAGACGAAAAGTCATTTTACAGTCCATAGAAACATGTCAAACTAAGTATAGAATCAATCTTTAGGATGTTTTTATCATAAATCTTCAATAATGTTCCAACCGGAGAATTCCTTTGTCTTCAGAAATGCGATGGAACGCAAGCTACCTCTCATGTGAATGCGCATGACCAGCGCATGACCAGCTCGTGGCCTTCTGCCAGACCTCTGACTCAATCCCCTCTCATTCCCCCCTCCTTTATAGTAGAAACATCAAACAAGGTTCTAAATACTGTTGACATCTAGTGGAAGCCTTAGGAAGTGCAACATGACCCCATTTCCACTGTATGTTGGATAGGCAAAGAGTTGAAACACTACAAACCTCAGATTTCCCACTTCCTGGTTGGATTTTTTCTCAGGTTTTTGCCTGCCATATGAGTTCTGTTATACTCACAGACATCATTCAAACAGTTTTAGAAACTTCCGAGTGTTTTCTATCAAAATCTGCTAATTATATGCATATTCTAGCTTTTGGACAGAGTAGCAGGTAGTTTACTCTGGGAACCTTTTTATCCAAGCTACTCAATACTGTCCCAAATAATTTAAAATAAAAGGGGAATTTGAAAAAGTTGCGACGTCCTTTATTTCCCATCAGTAAAAAAAACATTGTTTAAATGCTTTTCAGCCAACAATGATGTTTAGACGTGTTTGTTGCATTGTATGTTCTGTTGCTATTGTTCTAATCACATATTTGCGATGGTATGCTGCAGGGCCCACTCGACAATGATAAAAAATATTTGATTCTACGCATCAAAGGGTTTAGCCCAAATCAAATGGAAGACGTGTGTCAATGTTGTGCAACTACTGCACATGTTGATCTATTGTTGACATCATCATTGTTAACAAATATTTAGACACCCCTGTTGAGAATTTGTGGTGAATACTTCATCATGGGTGAGAGTAAAAAATATGGCTTGATGATTATCTAGCTTTCCTACAATTATCTTTAAAACAGAGCACATATTTGTTAGCTAGTTGACCAAGACGACTACCAAATTCAGGAATCCCATCGAACCCAAACATAAGTTGGCAGTCACTGTTGAGGTAAAGAGTGAATTTGCATTCATTTAATTTGTTGCCAGAGTGAACTGAATCCAAGGTTTTAAGATGCCAATAAAGCATTTTATTCAAGAAGAAATGGAGAGCAGTCTCATCTACAGAATGCAAAAACTGAATCACGCTCACTCTGAAATGTCCACAAATAGATTGTAATAGTTTTTTTTGTTCTTGGTTAAACGTGACTCTGTAAACTGATAGTGTTAGCCAGCTAGCTAGCTAGAGTGGGTTAGTTAGCTGGTCCTGCTGTTGGTCGTAAGTGCTGACATATCATCACGCAGGCTACATTTTCTACTGTGATTGGTCAACAATGACGGTGCTGCTTGAAAAATAGAGCAGAATCCTAATTTCTCCGCCTCAACTGACCAGCTTTCATGGCACAAGCACTGCCAACCGCTCTGCCTGGATACAACTGTATGTCAATGTGAGCATAAAACAATTCTCATCCAAATCGGAAAAAGTAGGCCACATTAATCCTAGCACTGAATGAGGAAAGAGTGAGCAAGCGGTCATACTTATCTAACTCTTGGCTGACAAAAAAACATAAAATGAATTAGACAATATCAATTAGTTTTCACTATTGATCACATCACGGGTGAGTAAAATTTAGTAAAACACTTTCCAAAAGTCCAACGTAATCCGACAGTGGCTAGAGTTTGTACGCGCAGCCATATTTGTTTCCGCGTCAACCAAAGGTAAGACAAGGTGACAAGATGAGTTGGGTCTGTTTGCAGTATGCATGTTGAAGAGAGTGTGTCATCTGGGCAGTTTCATAGGACAAGATAGGTAATAGGTAACTCCCATCGTTCACTTCCCATCATTCAGTTTGGGAAGTTTACCCAAAAGACAAGTTAACCATCCCTTCACCTTGTTTTGTTTTAACATCTTTGGTCTGACAGCTGTTTACCTGACACCCAGAATGCATTAAGCAAAAACCATTAGCAATGCAATCACCAGCTTTCCTTTTTTAAGAAACTTGAACATGCTACAGCATTCAGGAACTGTACTGTGGCTAAGGCACACACAGAGTAAGGAGACACTGCCTTGTATCTGTTGATGAGCTGGAAGCGTTCATTTCAATTCTGTAGGTCGGTGGAGCATTCGGTGGACATGTATGGGATACTTTTCTTTGGAGAAACCATGTCACTTGATTGCTTCAGAGAGATCATGCGTTTACCTCCATTTTGATGACAAAGAAACTGACAAATTTGCCATGGTATCCGACATATTATTCATTTTCTATTTTTGGCTGCTGTCATATCTAAACTTATATTCATTATAATGCCATTATTGCCTTGTGCTGATTATCACTATTTATCAAGCACGCTTGCCGAAAATAATGATGTTTAGGCTACTGATATTTTTATAATTTGACCGTGCGTCTTGCTGACCGTGCATCTTGGTGGTTCCAACACATTTTCTGTTTCATAATTGTAACAAAGGCACTCTACAAATAAAATGTATTGAACACTTCATTTAAAAATATATATAATTACATATAGCCTACAGCCCTCAAACTCAACTCTGGACCTCGAAGCCAGTTCCACTGCAGTTTTTCATTGTACCCTCTAATCAGGGACTGATTTAGACCTGGACCACCAGGTGTGTGCAATTAATTATCAGGTAGAACATGAAAACCAGCAGGCTCTGGACCTCATAGTTGAGTACCCCTGGCCTACAGTAACAAACTAATGAAAATGCTATTGTGTTATTTGAAATAAAATAATAATCACATTCAATGTTACCTTAGAACTTAATAAACACAACCAAATTATTATTTTTGCGATAGAATATATGAAATGCATAATATACACTGCTCAAAAAAATAAAGGGAACACTTAAACAACACAATGTAACTCCAAGTCAATCACACTTCTGTGAAATCAAACTGTCCACTTAGGAAGCAACACTGATTGACAATAAATTTCACATGCTGTTGTGCAAATGGAATAGACAAAAGGTGGAAATTATGGGCAATTAGCAAGACACCCCCAATAAAGGAGTGGTTCTGCAGGTGGTGACCACAGACCACTTCTCAGTTCCTATGCTTCCTGGCTGATGTTTTGGTCACGTTTGAATGCTGGCGGTGCTTTCACTCTAGTGGTAGCATGAGACGGAGTCTACAACCCACACAAGTGGCTCAGGTAGTGCAGCTCATCCAGGATGGCACATCAATGCGAGCTGTGGCAAGAAGGTTTGCTGTGTCTGTCAGCGTAGTGTCCAGAGCATGGAGGCGCTACCAGGAGACAGGCCAGTACATCAGGAGACGTGGAGGAGGCCGTAGGAGGGCAACAACCCAGCAGCAGGACCGCTACCTAGGAGCACTTGCTATGAACAAGGATATAAAGCCAGTAAATTATTAGCTCACAAATTACATCAACTATCATCATCACACCAGATTCCTACAATTCGTACCTCTTCTGGGATATCATTAGACCCTAGGGGCATCAATGATGAGTTCAAGAGATTGTACCAGACTTTATATACTTCTGAAAGTAAAGCGGATACATTGGAATTGGATGACTTCTTCCACTCACTTGCTGTGCTTTCTGTCAGACGTGGATTTGGTTAAAACATTAGATTAGCTGATCACTGTTGAAGAATTGTCTAATGCTGTCAAATCCCTTCAATCCGGGAGAAGCTCAGGGCCTGACAGCTACTTGGCAGAGTTTTATAGAAAGTATATCTCCAAAATAGCCCATATTCTAATTGAAATGTACAATGAAGTATTTGTAAATGGTGCTCTCCCACAGATTCTCACTCAGGCAACCATTTGTCTTAGTCTTAAAAAAAACAAATACCCTCTTGACTGTGTATCATACTGTCCAATTAGCCTGCTAAATGTTGACTATAAAATTCTAGGCAAACTTCAAGTAATGCGTCTGGAAAACAGTCCTCCCATCAATTATCTCTCCGGATCAAACAGGATTTATTAAAAATAGACACTCATTCTTCCATCTTCAACGATTATTTAATATTATATATAATCCTTCTCTCACCAGTGCCTCTGAAGCCATTATATCCCTGGATGCAGAGAAAGTGTTTGACCGGGTGGAATGGAAACACCTTTTTTACACTCTAAATAAATTTGGCTTTGGCTCCAAATTCATTACTTGGATAAGACTTCTGTACTCATCCCATCAAGCCTCTGTCAGGACTAATAACACTCAATCAGATTGCTTCCCTTTGCAACGATCGACCCGCCAGGGTTGCCCTTTAAGTCCCTTACTGTTTGCCCTGGCCATAGAACCCCTTGCAATAGCACTTCGCTCCAACCCCCTCATCAAAGGTATAGTCAGATACGGACACAAACTGTCTTTTTATGCAGATTATTTATTATTATACACATCCAACCTTTCTGTTTCTGTTCCTGCTGCCCTTGCCACATTCACATCCTTCGGTGACTTATCAAGGTATAAACGGAATCTCAGTAAAAGCGAATTGATGCCGCTTAATATGGCTGCAAAAAAATACGCTTTACATAACTTGACATTTAAAATTGCTCACAGTAGTTTTATTTTTCTTGGGGTACATGTCACAATCAGATTTGAAAACCTTTTTCAAGCCAACTTTGCTCCTCTTTTGACCCGTACTAAGAACGATTTGGAACGCTGGTTTTTACTACACCTCTCCTTAGTTGTAATAATTAATTATATTAAAATGAATACTATTCAAAAATTATTACCTCTATCAGTGGCTACCGATTTATCTTCCCAATATGTTTTTCAAAAAGATTGATGGCCTAATTCTACCCTTTATATGGGACAAAAAGCCACCTAGGATAGGAAAACATCTTTTGCAGAGTCCCAAACCAGATGGCGGTCTAGCGCTACCGGGTTTCAGATTCTATTGGGCCACTAACCTTAGGATCATTCAGTACTGGTTGCAGAGCAGAGATATATTCCCACCCCCAATTTGGCTGGAGATGAAGGCCACTTCATCTATAACAGCATCATTGTCTTCCCTCGCTCACTCCTCCATTACAGGCCCTTTTAAAAAAATATATATATTTGACCTTTATTTAACTAGGCAAGTCAGTTAACCCTTTAACCTAACGCCTAGCCTTAACCCTAACGCCTAATCAGTGTGGAAAAAGTAACCAAGTGAGTAAAAGTAAAGATACCTACATAGAAAATGACTGAAATAAAGGTGAGTCACCCAGCAAAATACTACAGTAAAATTCTAAAAGTATTTGGTTTTAAATACACTTAAGAGTCAAAGTAAATGTTAGTTCTAAAATATACTTAAATATCAAAAGTAAACGAATAAATAATTTCACCTTCATTTTATTAGAGCGTTAGACTAGTAACCGAAAGGTTGCAAGTTCGAATCCCTGAGCTGACAAGGTACAAATCTGTCATTCTGCCCCTGAACAAGGCAGTTAAGGCATCCTCTGTTCCTAGGCCGTAATTGAAAATAAGAGTTTGTTTTTAAGGTTATGGTTAGGGTTGTGTGAAGGGTTAGCTAACATGCTAAGCAGTTGCAAAGTAGCTAAATAGTAGTAATTTGTTGGAAAGTTGCAATTTAGTGAAAATGCTAAAGTTGTCTGTGATAAGGTTCTCAGAACATCATGGTGTCGTCCCAGATTGAAACCATGATTCGGCCCATTCCAGGTCTCAATATGGATGGTCATTTGATAGAAGAATGTCCTGTCTTTTTTAATAGATCATTATTTTTACTTCTCTGTGTGAACGTCAAATAAGCTTGGGATGCCAGTTTGGAGGTTGTAGACTAAACAAAAGATGTCCACTCCCACCTCCCCACCCACCTCTAGACCATACCAAGGCCTTAGCTGACTGCAATAGGGGATCATTAATATATAAGAGCGATATCATACCTATGGTCTAACACACAGTGGACACAAAGTCAACATGGAACATAACCCCTTCACTGGCCTGAACCACTGAGACGGAGAGGGGGGGGGGGGCATAGCATATCTTCTTCCATCACAGGATGAAGGAGGGAAAAACAAATAAGAGAGAGAAAAATGAGGATAGACCACAGCAAACATTACTGGGCAGGGAGGGGAATAATAGTTTTAGCTGGCTGTTTATTTGAACATGGCGCAGTAGAGGGAGAGGTCACAGGAGGACTAAGGTTTGGGAGTAATGAAGTCAAGCTGGAATAAAATACCCTCTACCGGCTCTGGTCACCATGCTGCAATAAGGCCACCACGAACTGGGATCGGATGCCATGTTTAAGTAAATAACACATTTTCTGCCCAGAGACAATATAACTTTCAGAGAGCGTTAAGCGTTTGGTGGTTTTGACTGAATCTGTAGTTTTCCAAATCCAGAGTTGCTTGAAAAGGCAATTGAGCTGCAAATTCATTGTATGGTGGATAAAACTGTCCTATTAGCAACAATGGAGTTTGTAGCCTACAACTGAGCTCTCTTTCAATTGAGTCCATCTAATATAGCATCCCTCTCACATTTTATTTACCGACATTCCGTCTCTCAAGAGGACGGCACAGAACAGCTTGTCTGGCCATGTATCCTCAAATATAACGTGGCACAATACACATCATTAATATTTCCACTTAGGCTAACCTTTCACCTACACCACCACGCCACTCATACTGTACACAGCCTCAGTTTGACGAGTGGAAACAAACAACCTCTACGTCCTAATAACTCCAAGTAAATCCAACGCTTACGTAAACCCAAATCTGTACTCCTCGGTTTTCCCCTTCAAACGACACTCGGCCTTGTCAGAGCTAACATGTGCATGTGCTTCCCTCAAAACTCGTCTCACATTTTGATCAAGTGGTGAAAACATAATTTATGAGATGTTAAAAAGGGCTCCATTGTGAACGTCAAGTGGAAGTGTGTTGTATTTGCTTAATGAATAGAGTTAGTGGAGATCAAAGAGGAGAAATATGACGGGGCGAAGGGGATAGGCTGAGAGATTCAGGCTTGTCTTGCCTAATTGCTGTCTGGCCAGGGAAAAATCTAATCAAGTCAAGAGTTCACGCTTGGTTTCAGACGTGGTCGGAGGAGGTTTTGTTTCATACATTCTTAATCAGGCAAAAGACTGATGAATGCACTTTTGCACCTGTGTTTAATTTGTCAATTTCTGTTCACTTTGAAGATTCATCGTTTTCCAATTACTCTAGAGTACCATTGGTTCAGGCTGTTAGACATATCCATGTTCAAACGGTTGCTTATTTTCAGATGTGATAGGTGTAGTTTTGCAGCGTAAACTAAGTCTGAGCAAAAATGTCTTATAGTAACCATAATCAGGTTTATATCGCTCATGTTTAACCATTCACAGTTCAATTCCTGAAACAGACAGAACAAATAGTCATGGGATCACTACATAACCCAGACGTTTTGGGGACCTCTGCATAACCCAAACAGATAAGAGGTCAAATACCTAACGATAATGTACACTAGAAGCCCAATGCATATGATTGAACAGTGAAATAAGACACTTCAGTTTTATATTTAGGTCTGAATGTATTCGATTTTGATTAGTTCCATGATCAAAGGTGATAAAATAACCCCTACGATGGGTCAGCTCCCGGTCATCGCAGTCAAATCTCTTCTCTGTCCTGGCAACCCCTATATTGGAACAAGCTTCATCCTAACATCAGGACATGAGTCCCGGCCCATCTTCCAACCCCCCCTTTGCGTGGTGGCCCATTCTTGATACACACAGAAGACGGTTGAGCGTGAAAAACCCAGCGGCGTTGCAGTTCTTGACACAAACCGATGCGCCTGGCACCTACTGGACATATACTGCATGTTAATGTATAGCCCAGCTCTCCCTCTCCTTATCTGGACATATACTGCATGTTGAAACAGTAGCTGACTCACCTGAAGAAAGAACGTGTTACGCAATTTACAATATTTTCAAGCACACGAAGATTATGAAATTTAGGCTCCGACTTAAGTGTGTGTTAGAGGGGAAAGAGTTCTCGGTAAAGTTTTTTAGTGTTTGTGAAAAGCAAAAAAGCTAACACGGGTTTAGCACAAATGGAAGACTTGTTGCGTTATCAACGCTGCAGGAAATGAATATACTTTGCCCTGTTTCGGGATGAAGTCGAACACCCTGATTTTCAGTGCGACAATTGCTTGCTCACGGAGGGTTACAGAGAAGAAGTCTCTATACTGGGCATACAAATAGCTGAATCTCACAGGCTACTGGGAAAGCCAAGACCTGCAATTTTCTCATTTTCCTCCACTCCGAGGGCCATGCATCGCGCTGGGCTGATAGGAGTCTCGCCTTTGGGCAGGTTATCTTCGGTGGAGGAGGTGACACAGAATGGAGTTGGCGGGACCTTTGTTGCTGAATGATCCTCTCCTGGACCTGGCTGGCCGGACAGGGAGACACGTCGCCGTTCATCGCGGTAGATGGATGGGTAGTTCATCGCGGCACCCTCCACTTTCTGAGCCCTCAGCGGTGAAGGGATTCATGAATGGGCTGCTGACATCGAATCGTTTCGATGCTCTGGAGCCTGATATCCCAGCTCCATCTTCTCATGGAGAGTCGGAGGTTCCTTCGGTTCTTTCGATATCAGCCAACATTGTGATGGCATCACTAGGGACTAAGGTGGGTTCTGCTTCCCCTGGGTCTACGGTGGGCTCTGCTATTCATATAATTTGTGGGGGGGAGAGTTAGAGGAGCCCCTGATGGGGCAAGGGTTGGGTTAAGGGCTCCGGCTCGAAATGGATAACAGCCATCAACCATTATTATGGGAAGCTCCATGGTTAGATTGGTGGAAGGCCGAAATACCCGTACACTTTGTTTTCCTGGAGCTAAGGTATTGGATTTCTTAGAAATCATGCCCACCATCAAGAAACAGATTCCTGCTATGAAAACAGTTCTGTTGCATATTGAGTCTATTGATTTTATGCGGGTGAAATCTGTAAAGCTATGAGACAATTTCTTACAACTCTTGGAGAATGCTCAGAAATTAGCAGGACATATAATTGTCTCGGGCCCAATTCCATCTCCTCGCCGTTGTGGGACTGAGTGTTTTAGCCATCTTGGTCTCTTCACCAGTGGTTAATGCGTCTGACCAAGGACTTGGGCATGTCCTTCATCAACAATTTTGACTCATTCTGGAATAGGCCTGGCTACTTTGTGGAAGACGGAATTCACCTTGGTGAAAATTGCTCCCCGCTGTTGTCATCAAACATTGGAAAGGTTCTTAGTCAACTAAATTGATGGGAGGGAAATCCCTGGACTCTGAGGTTTCTATGGATGGTTACAATGTGTTTAGGGTGGATAGGAAAGGCAAAGGTGGTGGTGTTGCTATTTACACAAGGAATATTCTTCCTGTGTCTCTGTAAAAGGCGACCTCCAGTCCGAAACGGTTTGAATTGTTGCCTTTAAGTCTTCAGTTGGGTTCAAACTCAAGAATAACAGTTATAGGAATCTGTCATCCACCCTCCGCCAAGAAGTGTGTACTAAACAAACTCACTGATTTAATTGCCATTTTTATCACTTGAGATTTTAATCTTGCATAGGGAACACAAGAAGCTGACTGTTTAAATTATTTTTGTACTAATCTAAATTTGACCCAGCTGATTACAAAGCCCACACATCCAAACTTAAAGGACCCTACGAAATCGACTTTGATTGACCTCATGTTTACAAATTCTCCATAGAAATATGCTGGGAGTGGTGTATTTGCTTTGGATATTAGAAACCACTGTCCCATTGTATGTGTCAGGGATATACAGATGTCTCGATCCAAACCTTGTTTTATCAAAAAGAGGAATTTTAAAAATGTCAATGAACAGGCCTTTTTTTGTGACCTTCATTTTGTTTACCTGTTGGCCCCAGCCTCGAACTCAGGTCCTGTATGTACCTAATTGAAACGCTCTGCCTATTCATCACCATTTACCCGTTGTCTTAGCTCTACTGATCAACACCTGTGATTGCTTTATGCCTCTCTCTAATTTCAATATGCCTTGTCTACTGGTGTCTTGGCTAGTTCTTATTGTTTTGTTTCAATGTAGAGCCCACAGTCCCGCTCAAAATGCCTCAGATAGCAATTTTGTCCCACCCCACACATGCGGAGACCTCACCTGGCTAAACTGGTGCCTCCAGAGACGAAACCTCTCTCATCGTCACTCTACTCCTAGGTTTACCTCCACTGTACTCACAACCTACCATAGCCTTGTCTGTACATTATGACTTGAATCTATTCTAGCACGCCCAGAAATCGGCTCCTTTTATTCTCTGTCCCCAACGCATTAGACAACCTTATTTTCTTTAGCCGTACCCTTATCCTACTTCTTCTCTGTTCCTCTGGTGATGTAGAGGTTAACCCAGGCTCTGTAGCCCCCAGTTCCACTCCTATTCCCCAGGCATTATCATTTGTTGACTTCTGTAACCGTCAAAGCCTTGGTTTCATGCATGTTAACATCAGAAGCCTCCTCCCTAAGTTTGTTTTATTTAATGCTTTAGCACACTCCGCCAACCCTGATGTCCTAGCTGTGTCTGAATCCTGGTTTAGGTAGGCCACCATAACTTCTGAAATATCCATCCCCAACTACAATATTTTCCGCCAAGATAGAACTGCCAAAGGGGTGGAGTTGCAATCTACTGAAGAGATAGCCTGCAGAGTTCTATCATGCTATCCAGGTCTGTGCCTAAACAGTTTGAGCTTCTACCTTTAAAAATCCACCTTTCCAAAAAAAAGTCTCTCACTGTTGCCACTTGTTACAGACCCCCCTAAGCCCCCAGCTGTGCCCTGGACACCATATGTGAATTAATTGCCCCCCATTTATCTTCAGAGTTTGTACTATTAGGTGACCTAAACTGGGATATGCTTAACATCCAGGCCATACTACAATCTAAGCTAGATGCCCTCAATCTCAAACAAATGATCATGGAACCTACCAGGTACAACCCTAAATCCGCAAACACGGGCACCATGATAGATATCACCCTTACCAACCTGCCCTTTAAATACAGCTCTGCTGTCTTCAACCAGGATCTCAGAGATCACTGATTCATTTCCTGTGTCTGTAATGGGTCCCCCCCCCCCCCATCACAGTTAAACGCTCCATAAAGGGGGATGCCTGGATATTCTTTAAAAGTGCATGCTGGCCATGCTTTACACCTGGCTACCCCTACTCCGGTCAACAGCCCTCCCTCCCCACAGCAACTTGCCCAAGCCTCCACCATTTCTCCTTCACCCAAATCCAGATAGCTGATGTTATGAAAGAGCTGCAAAATATGGACCCCTACAAATCAGCGTGGCTAGACAATCTGGACTCTCTCTTTCGAAAATTATCGACCCCTATTACTAGCCTGTTCAACCTCTCTTTTGTATCGCCTGAGATCCCTAAAGATTGGAAAGCTGCCACAGTCATCCCACTCTTCAAAGGGGAGACACTCTAGACCCAAACTCTTACAGACCTATATCTAGCCTACCATGCCTTTCTAAAGTCTTCGAAAGCCAAGTTAACAAACAGATCACCGACCATTTCGAATCCCACCGTACTGTCTGCAATCTGGTTTCTGAGCTGGTCTTGGGTGCACCTCAGCCACGCTCAAGGTCCTAAACGATATCATAACCGCCATCGATAAAAGACAATACTGTGCAGCCGTCTTCATCGACCTGGCCAGGGTTTTCGACTCTGTCAATCATCACGTTCTCATCGGCAGACTCAACAGCCTTGATTTCTCAAATGACTGCCTCGTCTGGTTCACCAACTACTTCTCAGATAGAGTTCAGTGTGTCAAATCGGAGGGCCTGTTGTCCGGACCTCTGACAGTCTCTATTGGGGTGCCACAGGGTTCAATTCTGGGCTGACTGTTTTCTCTGTATATATCAATGATGTCACTCTTGCTGCTGGTGAGTCTCTGATCCACCTCTATGCAGACGACACCATTCTGTATACTTCTGTTCCTTCTTTGGACTGTGTTAACAAACCTCCAGACGAACTTTAATGCCATACAAAACTCCTTCCTCTGCTGCCAATGACTGGAACGAACTGCAAAATCACTGAAGCTGGAGACTCATATCTCCCTCACTAACTTTAAGCACCAGATTTCAGAGCAGCTCACAGATCGGTGCACCTGTACATAGCCCATCTGTAAATAGCCCATCCAACTACCTCATCCCCATACTCTTACTTATTTATTTTGCTCCTTTGCAACCTAGTATCTCTACTTGCACATTCATCTTCTGCACATCTATCACTCCAGTGTTTAATTGCTAAATTGTAATTATTTCGCCACTATGGCCTATTTATTGCCTTACCTCCCTAATCTTACTACATTTGCACACACTGTATATAGACTTTTCTATTGTGTTAATGACTGTACGTTTGTTTTTTCCATGTGTAAATCTGTGTTGTTTGTGTCGCACTGCTTTGCTTTGTCTTGGCCATGTCGCAGTTGTAAATGAGAACTTGTTCTCAACTGGCCTACCTGGTGAAATAAAATTAATTAAAAAAAAATGATCTGATGTCATACACAACAGAGATGCTGCCTGAGCCAAAGCTAGATTCACAGACTCGGGCCCAGACTGGCAATCTTTTAGGCGATTGCGAAATCTGTTTGTAAAACTAGTTAAAAAGTCCAAATCAGATTATTATGTTAATACACTATCTGAATGTATAGAGGGAGTCCAGCTACATTTTGGAAAGCTGTTAAATCACTGAAGGGTTGTGTCTCCTTTTCTCTCCCCCAATAAATGATTTTAGATTCTGGCCCTATTATTGACAAAATTGATGTTTTATGAATGCATTTCATCAGCATTTTATCACTGCATGCTTTGTATTTGAATGTGTTTCAAAGCCAGCTCTTGAAAAGAGTAGTTTGGATGTAGATGGTGAAAATCTATTGAATGATACTGAAAATGCTGGTCAGGAGATTTATTTTACTGGATGCTTTGTTAACATTAGACTAAAAAAAATCCACAGGGGCTGATCATTTGGAGCCTGGTCTGCTTATTAAGTGTGCAGCACCCATTTTTTTCTGGATCGGTAACCCACATTGTTTAATTTAACATTGATATCAGGAAGTAGTTGTTAATGATCTTGTCAATGCCTTGGATGCTAAAAGGAGCTGTGCTGTCTTGTTCATTGACCTGTCAAAGGCATGTTTTGCTGAAGAAATGATCAAGAATAGGCCTGGGACATACAGTCTGATTATGGTTTCGGAATTATCTTATCGACAGAACTCAGGCCATCTTAACAGACGGGGTTAAATCTGAAATTCTTGAGAACCAAAAAGGTGTTCTTCAGGTTTCGATTTTGGGTCAATTATTGTTCACTTTGTATATTAATGACATTGTATCATTCATCTCTACGCAGATGACACAGTTTTGTGAACTTCAGCATGACTTTGATTCAATTCAGAAATCACTTACAGATCTTAAATTAGTGTTATATACAAGTAAAACCAAGCTCATGCTGTTTTCTAGGTCACGAAATGTTGACCCTGGGGACCTGCATATTTGCGTGAATCAATGGAGCCCAAATTGAGCTTGTTTCTCAATATAAGTACCTGGGTGTCTGGATTGATGACAAGTTGTCCTTCGTAACGCATATAAAAAATCTGACTCAGAAGCTAAGATCCAAGATAGTTTTTTTTATATTGAAATAAATCATGCCTAAGTATTAAAAATAGGAGAAAGATTGTTTAAACAACGCCTCTCTCTGTATTGGATGTTGATGATATTGTATACATCCACTTGCAACCTCTGTTTTAATTTTCAAACCCTTGGATGCAGTCTACCATTCAGCAATACGTTTTATCACAGGGGACAATTTTAGGACTCAGCATTGTAGTCAGTATAAAAAAGTCTCTTTTATTTATTTACAAAGCAATCTTACAGAAACTCCCTCTATATGCAACATCATTAACCTTTCTCGCCCTGGGGTTCCGCTAGCGGAACACCCACAACAATCCGCTGCCTTCGCAGAGCGCGAAATTAAAAAAATATTTTTTAGAAATATTTAACTTCCGCACATTAACAAGTCCAATAGAGCAAATGAAAGATAAACATCTTGTGAATCCAGCCAACATGTCCGATTTTTAAAATGTTTTACAGCGAAAACACAATATATATTTATGTTAGCTCACCACAATAGCCAAACACACAACGCTATTTATCCACCGCATAGGTAGCTTTCAAAAAACCGACAAAATATACATAAATATACACATTTTTCGAACAAAACATAAATGTATTGTGTAACATGTTATAAGACTGTCATCTGATGAAGTTGTTTCTTGGTTAGTGACTAATTATGAGGTATAAATCATAGTTTTACATTGCAGCTACAATCACAAATAGCACCGAAGCAGCCAGAATAATTACAGAGAGCAACGTGAAATACATAAATACTCATCATAAAACATTTATGAAAAAATACATGGTGTACAGCAAATGAAAGATAAACATCTTGTGAATCCAGCCAATATTTCCGATTTTTTAAGTGTTTTACAGCGAAAACACAATATAGAAATATATTAGCTTACCACAATTGCCAAACACACAACCCCATTTATTCACCGCAAAGATAGCTTTAGCAAAAACCAGCAATAAATATAAAATAAATCACTAACCTTTGGACAACTTCATCAGATGACAGTCTTATAACATCATGTTACACAAAACATTTATGTTTTGTTCGAAAATGTGCATATCTAGAGCTGAAAACCGTGGTTATACATTGTGAAAATGTAGCAACCTTTTCCCAGAATGTCCGGATATATTTCTGACACTCACCTAATCTGACCAAATAACTCTTCATAAACTTTACATAAAAATACTTGTTGTATGGCAAATGAAAGATACACTGGTGCAACCGCTGTGTTAGATTTTTTAAAATAACTTTAGTACGACATACAGCTTGCGTTTTTGCGAGACAGCGCCCGCTAAAAGGGCGGAGAATAGGACTAAACATTTCACACAAAAATACGAAATAACATCATAAATGTTGTCTTACTTTTTCTGAGCTTCCATCAGAATCTTGTACAAGGAGTCCTTGGTCTAGAATAAATCGTTGTTTGGTTTTAGAATGTCCTTTTCTCCTGTCGAATTAGCAACCTTAGCTAGCCAAGTGGCGCGAACATGTCCATCTTCTCTCGACGCAAACAACGGAAAACTCTAAAAGTCCCGATTAAACGTTGAATAATCTGATAAAACTCGGTTGAAAAAGCATACTTTACGATGATATTATCACATGTATCAAATAAAATCAGAGCCGGAGATATTAGCCGTGTATACCGAACGCTTTTCAGAAGGCAATCTGGGGTTCCTTCTCGCGCCTTCGAAGACAATGAAATTTCCAGACCTGTCACTCCAAAAGCTCTTGTTCGACCTCAGATCAAGCTAGACACCCCATTTCACCTCCCACTGCCTGTTGACATCTAGTGGAAGGCGTATGAAGTGCATGTATATCGATAGATATAAGCCAGTTGAATAGGCAGGCCCTGGAACAGAGCCTCGATTTCAGATTTTTCACTTCCTGTCTGGAAGTTTGCTGCAAAATGAGTTCTGTTTTACTCACAGATATAATTCAAACAGTTTTAGAAACTTGAGAGTGTTTTCTATCCAATAGTAATAATAATATGCATATTGTACGATCTAGAATAGAGTACAAGGCCGTTTCATTTGGGCACGATTTTTTCCCAAAGTGAAAATAGCGCCCCCTACACACTAACAGGTTAATTAAGATAAGAATCGTAAGTTACCAAACCCGTTCACAGGAATGGACAACACTAGAGATCCCTCCAGTCTCCGCAGATTTGGGAAAATCTGTGTTTGTTTTTTTTTGCCTCAAATTTTTTGAACAATCTGCAGAATTCACTACAGTTAAATGTGCTGGTGTCACTCAGGCAGTTTAAATGATTGATTGAGGACCTCATGTAGTTGAATGTGATTGCTTTTATTAAATGTTTATTTTGGTTTATTGTGCTCAATTATATTGTTTTAACATGTGTATGACGTTTTAATATTTTGTTTTTATTATAATGTGTACAGAGTTCTCATGTAAAATAGATTTTAAATCTCAATGTGTCTCCCTGTTTCAATAAAGGTTAAATAAAATGTAAAAAAATACTACCATACCCTGTTCAAAGGCACATTCACCCTCTGAATGGCACATACACACAATCCATGTATCAGTTGTCTAAAAATCCTTCTTTAACCTGTCTCCCCCCCTTAATCTGGATGTGTTGTTGTCTCTGGGTCAGTTTAGGAGAAAGATTAGGGATTTTTTATATTGATACATGTGTTTGTTTGCTTAATTGTTTATTGTGTATATAATATTTGCTATTTTTTTTATTTTGTGTTTTATATTGTGTATAATTGTGTTTTCTGTATTGTTACCAGGGCACATTTGCAAATGAGACCTAGGTCTCAACGTGTTTTCTCCCTGGTTAAATAAAAGTTAATGAATAAAAAATAAATTGACAGTGATTGAAGTAACATCTCAAGACATCAGTCAGGAAGTTAAAGCTTGGTCGGAAATGAGTCTTCCAAATGGACAATGACCCCAAGCATGCTTCCAAAGTTGTGGCAAAATGGCTATAGGACAACAAAGTCAAGGTATTGGAGTGGCCATCACAAAGCCCTGACCTCAATCCTATAGAAAATGTGTGGGCAGAACTGAAAAAGCGTGTGCGAGCAAGGAGGCCTACAAACCTGACTCAGTTACACCAGCTCTGTCAGGAGGCATGGACCAAAATTCACCCAACTGTTGGAAGCTGGTGGAAGGCTACCTGAAACGTTTGACCCAAGTTAAACAATTTAAAGGCAATGCTACCAAATACTAATTGAGTAAACTTCTGACCCACTGGGAATGTGATGAAATAAATAAAAGCTGAAATATATAATTCTCTCTACTATTATTCTGATTTTTCACATTCTTAAAATGAAGTGGTGATCCTAACTGTTGTGAAAAACTGAGTTTAAATGTATTTGGCTAAGGTGTATTTAAACTTCCGACTTCAACTGTATATGTTAGTAATGTCAGTGTTGTGCTCACTTTCTTTCTGCGTCAAATTATCTGTTCTTAGCTGTCCCCCTCCCCACAATCCATACAATCATGCCTGCTATACTAAAGGCCAAAACTGCCCAATGCCATGGCCTGCTGCCTGCACAATCATTAGAGGAAAGAAATAACCCTCTTTACCCATTGACACTGGGAGTTTGCAAGATCCAAAGATACAGGTAACACACTGATATCAACTCCTGTTCTGTGACCTTCACCACCCAACCTTGTGTCACAGAGGAAGAAGTAGACACAATGGATGGAGCAGAAAGTATGGAGCAGAAAGAGGAGGAGGAGGAGGATGAAGAAGAGGAAAGGAAGAGGAAGAAAGAAGTGGAGGAGAGAATGTCTTTAGATTAGTTATTGAGATCTTTATGTTGCCCATTTCCTCTCTCTCTGTCTGTTCCTCTAACTCAACTCCTCTCTCTCTCACATGGTACCCCTTTCTCCTTTAGATCAGGGTTTCTTAAACTATGGGTCAGGACCCAAAATGGGCACTAGGTATGTTAGAGGTGGGTTGCAAATTATGATCTATAATATTATCTATAATCACACACTATTTCTTCCTAATTTGGGTCACGGGAGGACAGTCAATTTCAAATTTAGGTCTCAAACTGAAAACGTTTTTTGACGCCTCAGCCTCAAGCTCCTCAGTCAGTGTAGTCAGCAGGTATGGCCAGAATGTAAAGTGATAATAATAATATATATGCAATTTAGCAGTATCCAAAGTATATTCCAGTGCAGTGAATGTGTCTGAAAACCAGGCGGTCTGGACCGTGAAGTCACGAGCTCTGCTGGTCGGCGATCGTAGCAACTTAGCAGTGTCAAAAGCCCTACATTGACCATGATCCTTTGCCATTCAGCCCCTTTCAGCAATATGGCGTGCTTCAAATTCAAATACTTCCAGCTTCATTCACAATCGGGAGTTATCCATAGGAATGTGTGGATGATGTCAGCGCTATCACTATCTTCTGCTTTTGACGTCTATGCTGAAAACGTGTCCTCTGTCATTTGACAGGGGGCGGCACTACCAGAGCCAGTCAGGGATGAGCTCCGGGGGCTCCGAGCATGGGCAGTATGTACCTGTCAGCTACACCAGCAGCTCACAGCTCAGAGGTAATCAATTTAGATTTTTTTATGTCATCGTTATTTTAGAGATGTGTTGTCTATATGAGATTTAAAGCATATGATGTGTGTCTGTTAGCCTGGTCCCCGATCTGTCGTCTTGCCAACCTCTAGTGTCATTGTTATGCCAGAATTGTTTGACAGCGATCAAAGGAGTTGGCAAGACAGCACAAACAGATCTGGGAACAGGCTATGTATATGTTCGTATCATGTTTCTCAAAGTGACTGTGATGAGGTCATTATGAGAATGGGAAGCCTGGTGTGTATGCTGTCTATGTTTGTGATTAATTCATGAACCCCTCGTTATGTCCCCTCCTCTGGATGAGTGCTACGAGGGGCCCATTCCCAACAAAGAGGTGACATTTGCTCGCCTCAATGACAACATCAAGGATCCCTTCCTGGCCGAGATGTGCGCCAAGTTTTGAGAGGCGGAAGAGATCTTCATCAGCACCAGGGGTGCTAAGGACTCGGTCAGAAACCTGCACAACACCTCTGTCACGGGCAACATCATTCACGCTAAGCTGGATATCAAAGGTAGGACATGGCTTCATGTCTGCGTGGACATGAAGCCATGTGTTTTAGTGTTTGATTTTGTGAGTGTAGGGAAAAAAACTAGCAGTTACTATTGAAGCAAAGAGGTGTTTTATGGAGACATTTTTTTTTAAGGTGCTACAGACGGGATGGCCTGGGCTCCCAAGAACCATCGCAGACACCATAACTACCACTCACACAACCACAGTAGCAGCGGAGCAGCCGCGACCGGGACAGCGACTACTCTAACAGCTCAAATCCCATCACACACCTTTGCCTCCCCTCCTGCCCTCTCCACCCCACTCCTCCATCACCTACTCCACTTTGCCCACCTCCCTCCCTCACTATCTCCCCTTTATTCTTATTATGGTCTGTTGAGATGTGAACCTGCAAGTAAACATTTCATTGTATTGTGTACACCAGGGCTCTCCAACCCTGCTCCTGGAGAGCTACCATCCTGTAGGTTTTCACTCCAACCCTAATGTAATGCACCTGATTCTAGTAAATAGCTGGTTGATAAGGTTAGTTACAACTGGGGTTGGATTGAAAACCGACAAGAGGGTAACTCTCCAGGAACAGGGTTGGAAAGCCCTGGTTGTACATCATGTATATCTGGGACTGGGCGATGTGTTCAAAATATATCACTGTATTTTTTCCATTTTAGACTGGATTTGATGTTGCTGAAAAATAAATTTTCTAAATATGCTTTTGGGTAGTGCATGGCCCTTGGATGGCAACACATGAATCTACATGGTTTTAATGTGCTTTCTCCATTCTGATTGCATTACTGTTTAATCAAAAATTATGTAAGGACAAACCTGACAGTGAAGCAGTCCTAGTTGTAGAACATTGCATAGGAATCCTTGTACTCTGTTACTAAACCAATGGTTTCCATTTGTTCAACTTCAGCATTCACTTCCAGCATTTCAATCAATTTCTTAATTTCCTGCTCACATTTTTTTTATCATTCACACACGGTGTCATGTTATTTTGTCTTAGTATGCCTCTATTTTATTTCCTTGACAGAATAATTATTCTCCGACCGATTTGACTGTATTTTCGGCTTCGATTGCCCTTCGCCGCTAGGGGTAGTCGCTCAATTTCTTGGTCTTTACTCCCAATGTTTTTTTACCTGTTGCTCTTGCAAGCAAACTTCCTCAGTTCTCCGCTGAAAGCAGTTCTTTCTGCCGATAAAAGCGGATGATTGGCATAATTTGTTGGAGTCATTACTGAATTATTGAATGTAACAAATGAAACATTCAAATTATGTTATAGAAGGTCAGGTAAAAATACCTGTATAGTGGTTTACATCCCAGACAGTGTATTCTGTACATATAACAAATAGACTGTCAGATGGTGGACTGAACACAGCGGTGCCGATCGCTTCAAGATAAAAACGCAATATTCAAAATCAATAAGTTAGACGTTATTACCCACGTCATATACTCATGGGTAATAACATTCAATCTGGATAACAACAAATAATAAATCATAAGGCTAGAGAAATGTATTGACAAATATTAACAAAACAAGCAACACTCAAACATGACAGAGAGTAAACGAGGAGAATCAATCTCGAAAAGAAAATGCGACTCCTCGACGGATGCAGACAATTTATGCTTTTCAGCACCGGGACTGGTAAGGCTGGTAAGCGATCTGTTAACCTTTTCTCAATATAGGGGGTGCTGTTTCAACATTAGCATTTATCGTCTCCAAATTAAACTGCCTCATACTCAATTCTTGCTCGTACAATATGCATATTATAGTTATTATTGGATAGAAAACACTCTAGTTTCTATAGCCGTTTGAATTATGTCTCTGAGTGAAACAGAACTGATTCTACAGCACTTTTCCTGATATGGAGTGAGATTTCAGACATTTTGGCCTCTGGTCCCAGGTCAGTTTTAAAGTCCCTGTAAATCCTATGAGGATACAAACACTGCCCATGCCTTCCTCTAGATGTCAGTAAGAGGTGACAATTTGAATGGAGTCGATTGCGCAATCAGGGCCAGTATAAAACAGAAAAGACCGGATGCACCGTTCTTTTCCTGCTGCGCCTCACGCAAGATGGACGTCGGACTCTCTCTCTTTCCAAGCGTTGGTTTAGCCACTTATATATCGCCGGTCATGTTTTTACTCGTTATAGGTGTTAAAAACATCATAAGGTAGTTAATTTTAACCGTTTTATAGCAATTTATATCCGTTTACTGCGATTTTGAGGCATTGCTTTGTGATGCACATTGAAGCACCGGGCACGTTTCGGGGTCCCGGTCGAACGTTAGTGGGCATTTCGACGGACAAGAGGACAGCTTTCGACCAAAAGAAGATTAGACCCAAGAAAGGATACATTGCCCAAGATACTGATGGAAGAACAGCTCACAGTAAGAACTATTTATGATGATAAATCGTTGTTCTGTCGAAAAATGTTATACGCATATTCCGCCATTTTTTTTGGTATAGCTTCGCTTGGCGAACCCTGTATTGCACAGTAAGGATATTTTTAGAAATGTAATTCAGCGATTGCATTAAGAACTAATTTGTCTTTCGATTGCTGTCCACCCTATATTTTTTAGTCAAGTTTACGATTAGTTATTCATTACGCCAGATCACTGTCCAAAATGGAGCCCGACATTTTCAGGCTAGTTTTGCTAGTATTGTCATGTTATAACCACGTTTTTTTTGTGGCTAAATATGCACATTTTCGAACAAACTCTATATGTATGTTGTAATATGATGTTACAGGGGTGTCATCGGAAGAATTCTGAGAAGGTTAGTGAAAAAATTAATACATTTTGGCGATGATTACGTTATCTCTCTCTTTGGCTTGTATCAATGCTCGGGTAACGTTTGCACATGTGGTATGCTAATATAACGATTTATTGTGTTTTCGCTGTAAAACACTTAGAACATCTGAAATATTGTCTGAATTCACAAGATCTGTGTCTTTCCAATGCTATGCTTTGTCTATTTTTAAGAAATGTTTTTTGATGAGTAAATTGGTAATACACGTTGCTCTCTGTATTTATTCTAGTCGAGTTGTGATGGTGGGTGCAATTGTAAACTATGATTTCTACCTGAAATATGCACATTTTTCTAACAAAAACTATCCTATACAATAAATATGTTATCAGACTGTCATCTGATGAGGTTTGTTCTTGGTTAGTGGCTATCAATATCTTTATTTGGCCGAATTGGTGATAGCTACTGGTGGAGAGAAAAAATGGTGGACAAAGAAAATGGTGTCTTTTGCTAACGTGGTTAGCTAATAGATTTACATATTGTGTCTTCCCTGTAAAACATTTTAAAAATCAGAAATGATTGCTGGATTCACAAGAAGTGGATCTTTCATCTGGTATCTTGGACTTGTGATTGAATGATATTTAGATGCTACTATTTACTTGTGACGCTATGCTAGCTATGCTATTCAGCTTTTTTACTGGTGGGGGGTGGGGGGTGCTCCCGGATCCGGGTTTCTGACTCGTTAGAAGTTAAAGTCGATAAATAAAAAAACTTGATTTAGCCGGTAAGGATATAAAGGAGTTGCAGGCGAGCCTCGAAATAAGTAACGAAAAAGCCGAATTAATGGTGAAAGAAACAAACCAGCTAAAAGGGACAGTCAATCAGATAGAAACGGGCGTTAATGAACAGCATCATTCTGAGAGAAGCCTTACTAGACATACAGACTAGATCAATAAGATAAAATCTAGTAGTTATGGGTATTCAAGAAAGAGAAGAAGTTCCCAAAAAGGTAGTGAAGGAATTATTTCTTACAGCGCTTCAAATCCCATTCGATGCTGTCGATAAACTCCAAGTCAAACGTGTACACCATTTCCGACAAAGAAGACAGAGATATGAGTGCCCAATTGTTGCCAAATTTGCTTTCTTTAAGGATAAAGTAATGGTTAAAAGCCTGGGCAAAAGTCTCGCTGGCACGAAAATAGGCATGAATGATCAGTTCCCGAGGGAGATTGCAGAATGGCGCAAAGTTCTGTACTCAATCATCAAGGAGAATATATTAAAAGGGAAGCGTGTAGCTCTCGTAGTCGATAAACTGTATATTGACAACAAAATGTTCCGAGACACAAGAACTACTCCATGGTTATTCTAAATATTACAAAGATCTCATAGAGGAGTCGAATAATGGAACACTCAATACTTGCCATGGTTGTGATTGTAATAATAATAATAAAAATAGATAGAAAAGCAATAAAATAAAACAATTGTTAAATGTGGTGGAGATAAAATCCAAGCAAACAGAAGACACAGTATGTGGGTATGTGTGGATGTATTGTGATGGTGGTGTGTGTTTTTGTGTGTGGAAAAGTGTGGCGTTAATTCTTATGGGCAGGTGGTACGGTAACGTCTCACCTGGCCAACATCCGGTGAAATTGCAGAGCGCGAAATTCAAACTAATGGCTCAAACAGAAGGAATATCATATTTATTGTTAACAGGAAACTCATTCAACAATTTTAGATGTTGTCTTAAAAAAGTACTGGAGGGTGAAATATACTTCTCTCATGGGCAAAGAAACTCAAAAGGAGTAATGATATTAATTAACAGTAATTTTGATCCTAAGGTGCAAATTGTCCAAACAGATCCACAAGGTAGATGGTAAATATGATATTGGACCATGTTATTGGACCATAAACAGATATGGCTCATTAAACTTTACGGACCAAATAATGATGATCCAACTATGAAACTATGAACCAACTATGAAATAACACATATGGAATCATGTAGTAAACAAAAAATTGTTATAATAATCAAAATATATTTTATACTTCAAAGATTCTTCAAAGTAGCCACCCTTTGCCTTGATGACAGCGTTGCACAATGTTGGAATTATCTCTACCAGCTTCATGAGGTAGTCACCTGGAATGCATTTCAAATAAAAGGTGTGCCTTGTTAACCTCTCTTGGGTACGTGAGACGTTAGCGTCGCACCTCTTCAACAGCCAGTGAAACTGCTGGGTGCCAAATTCAAATACAGAAATACTCATTACAAAAATGCAGAAAACAAAACATATTTTACATAGGTTTAAAGATTAACTTCTTGTGAATCCAACCACGGTGTCAGATTTAAAAAATGTTTCACGGCAAAAGCATACCTTACGATTATTTGAGAACATAGCCCAGCAGACAAATCATTACAAACAGTAACCAGCCAAGTAGAAGAGTTACACAAGTCAGAAATAGAGATAAAATGAATCCCTTACCTTTGATGATCTTCATATGGTTGCACTCAGCAGACATTCATTTACTCAATAAATGTTCCTTTTGTTCGATAAAGTCTCTTTATATCCAAAAACCTCCATTTAGTTTGCGCGTTTTCTTTAGTAATCCACAGGCTCAAACGCAGTCAAACCAGGCAGACAAAAAATCCAAATTGTATCCGTAAAGTTCATAGAAACATGTCAAACGATGTCTATATTCAAGCCTCAGGTTGTTTTTAGCCTAAATAATTGATAATATTTCAACCGGACAATAACGTTGTCAATATAAAAGGTAAACAAGAAAGGCACTCTCTCAAACGTGCGCATGAAAAAGCTATGTGACACTTTAGGGTCCACTCATTCAGACTGCTCTTACTTCCTCATTTTTCAGAATACAAGCCTGAAACAATTTCTAAAGACTGTTGACATCTAGTGGAAGGCATAGGAACTGCAATTTGAGTCCTACGTCAATGGATACTATAATGGCATTGAATAGAAAACTACAAAACCAAAGAAAAACTACTTCCTGAATGGATTTTTCTCAGGTTTCCGCCAGTTCTGTTCTGTTATACTCACAGACACTAATTTAACAGTTTTGGAAACGTTAGAGTGTTTTCTATCCAAATCGACCAGTTATATGCATTTCATATCTTCTGGGCCTGAGAAGCAGGCAGTTTAATTTGGGCATGCTTTTCATCCAAAATTACGAATGCTGCCCCCTACCCTAGAGAAGTTAAACGTTAATTTGTGGAATTTCTTTCCTTCTTAATGCGTTTGAGCCAATCAGTTGTGTCATGAAAAGGTACTGTAGGGGTGGTATACAGAAGATAGCCCTATTTGGCAAAAGACCAAGTCCATACTATGGCAAGAACAGCTCAAATAAGCAAAGAGAAACGACAGTCCATCAGTCAATCTGGAAAAATGCTAAAACTTTGGACGTTTCTTCAAGTGCAGTCGCAAAAACCATCAAATGCTACGATGAACTGGGATATATTCCGCATAGCCTCGGACAATAATTTTTATGTATACGCTGACTCGGTGAGCGAGTTTATTAGCAAGTGCATCAGAGACGTGGTACCCACTCTGACTATTAAAATGTTTCCTAACCAGAAATCGTGGATTGATGGCAGCATTCGCAAAAACTGAAAGTGCAAACCACCGCTTTTAAACATGGCATTGCAACTGGAAACATGACCGAATACAAACAGTGTAGCTACTCACACTGCAAGCCTATCAAACAAGCAAAGTGTCAGTATAGAGTCAAATTAGAGACGCAATTCAATGGCTCAAACACGAGACGTATGTGGCAGGCTCCACAGTCAATAACGGATAACAAAAAGATAAACAGCCCTGCCGTGGACACCGACGTCTTGCTCACAGATAAATTAAACAACTTCTTTGCTCGCTTTGAGGACAATACAGTGCCACTGACATGGCCTGCAACCAAAGCCTGTGGGCTCCCCTTCTCTGTGGTCAACGTGAGTAAAACATTTAAACGTGTTAACCCTCGCAAGGCCGCCGGACCAGACGGCATCCCTAGCCGCGTCCTCAAAGTACACGCAGACCAGCTGGCTGGTGTGTTTACGGACATATTCAATCAATCCCTATCCCAGTCTACTATCCCCGTATGCTTCAAGATGGCCACCATTATTCCTGTTCCCAAAAAAGCTAAGGTAATGGATCTAAATTACTTTGAGATACTAGTCAAGGATCATATCATCTCCACCCCACCTGATACCCTAGACCCACTCCAATTTTCTTACCGCCCCAATAGGTCCACTGACAATGCAATCGCCATCACACTGCACACTGCCCTATCTCATCTGGACAAGAGGAACACCTATGTAAGAATGCTATCCATTGACTCCAGCTCAGCATTTAACACCATAGTACCCTCCAAACTCGTTATTAAGGTCGAGACCCTGGACCTCACTTGGTGCAACTGGGTCATGGACTTTCTGACGGGCCGCCCCAGGTAGTGAAAGTAGGAAACAACATCTCCACCCTCCGCTGAGCCTCAACACTGGGGCCCCGCGAGGTTGCGTTCTCAGCCCTCTCCTGTACTCCCTGTTCACCCATGACTGCGTGGCCATGCATGCTTCCAACTCAATCATCAAGTTTGCAGATGACACCACAGTGGTAGGCTTGATTACCAACAACGACAAGAAGGCCTACAGGGAGGAGGTGAGGGCCATCGAAGTGTGGTGTCAGGAAAATAACCTCACACTCAACGTCAACAAAACAAAGGACATGATAGTTGACTTCAGGAAACAGCAGAGGGAACACCCCCCATCCACACATTTAAGTTCCTCGGCGTACACATCATGGACAAATTTAAATGGTCCAACAACACAGACAGCGTGGTGAAGAAGGCGCAACAGCGCCTCTTCAACCTCAGGAGGCTGAAGAAATTTGGCTTGACGTCTAAATCATTCAAAAACTTTTAAAGATGCACAAATCGAGAGCATCCTGTCGGGGTGTATCTCCGCTAGGTACGGCAACCTTAGCCGCAAGGCTCTCCAGAGGATAGTGCGGTCTGCACAACTCATCACCGGGGGCAAACTACCTGCCCTCCAGGACATCTACAGCACCCAATGTCACAGGAAGGCCAAAAAGATCATCAAGGACAACAACCACCCGAGCCACTGCCTGTTCACCCTGCTATCATCCAGAAGGCGAGGTCAGTACAGGTGCGTCAAAGCTGGGACCGAGAGACTGAAAAACAGTTTCTATCTCACGGCCATCAGACTGTTAAACAGCCATCACTAACATAGAGAGGCTGCTGCCAACATACTGACTCAAATCTCTGGCCACTTTAATAAATGGACTTAATAAAGGTAGAACTAGTCACTTTCAATAACGCCACTTTAGCCTCCCCTGGGTAGGGGGCAGTATTGTCACGTCCGGATGAAAAGCATGCCCAAAGTAAACTGCCTGTTACTCAGGCCCAGAAGCTAGGATATGCATATAATTGGTCGATGTGGATAGAAAACACTCTAAAGTTTCTAAAACTGTAAAAATGATGTCTGTGAGTATAACAGAACTGGTATGGCAGGCAAAACCCCGAGGACAACCCATCCCCCCCAAAAAAAGATTCAGCCTACCACTGTTTTCAATGGCTGTCACTTTTATTATAAGGCGACATCCTCCCAGATTGCAGTTCCTACGGCTTCCACTAGATGTCAACAGTCTTTAGAAAGAGTTTCATGCTGGTTTTTGGAAAAATTAGCCAGAAATTGTAGTTTTTCTAGGTGGCTCCCATTTTGGCTGTAGTTTTTCCAAGCACTTGGAAGAAAGCGCGTTCTTTGGTATTTTTCTCCGGTAAAGACAATAACGATTCTCCGTCTTCAATTTGTGTAGATTTTTTTTTACGTATTAGGGTACGTAAGGTTTGATTATAAACGTTGTTTGACTTGTTTGGAAAAGTTTATTAATAACGTTTGGGATTCATTTTGTATGCATTTTGATGGAGGGAAACTGGGTGGATTATTGATTGACGCCCGCCAGCTAAACTGAGTTTTTCTGGATATAAAGTAGGACATTTTCGAACAAAAGGACCATTTGTGATGTATCTGGGACCTTTTGGAGTGCCAACAGAAGAAGATCATCAAAGGTAAGGCATTTATTATATCGCCATTTCTGACTTTCGTGTCACACCTGCCTGGTTGAAATATGTTTTTCATGCTTTTGTATGCGGGGCGCTGTCCTCAGATAATCACATGGTGTGCTTTCGCCATAAAGCCTTTTTGAAATCTGACACAGCGGCTGGATTAACAGGAAGTTAAGCTTTATTTTGATGTATTACACTTGTGATTTTATGAAAGTTAAATATTTATAATTCTGTAGTTTGAATTTGGCGCTCTGCAATTTCACCGGATATTGGCCAGGTGGGACGCTACCATCCCACCTGCCCATAAGAAGTTAATAATGTATACATATCCTACACTACTCATCTCGTATGTATATACTGTATTCTATTCTATACCATCTACTGCATCTTGCCAATGCCGCACGGCTATCACAAATACATATATTTATATGTACATATTTTCATTCATCACTTTACATTTGTGTGTATAAGGTAGTTGTTGTGATATGTTAGATTACTTGTTAGATATTACTGCACTGTCGGAACTAGAAGCGCAAGCAATTCGCTACACTCGCATTAACTTCTTGCCACTAGGGGGGTGCTATTTCGACATAGCACAAATGTGTATCCAATGTAAACGGCCTCCTACTCAATTCTTGCTCGTACAATATGCATATTATTCTTACTATTGGATAGAAAACACTCTCTAGTTTCTAAAACCGTTGGAATTATGTCTGTAAGTGAAACAGAACTCGACTTAGAGCACTTTTCCTATGTCTGTGTGAGAATGGGAAATTTTATCATCTGCTTTGAGACCTGTCTTTAACTTTGCCTGTCTTCTATTGGTTGAGATGCACTGCATACGCCTTCCCCTGGCTGTTAGCGAATAGGGAGAGTTGAAATGACGTCTCTACGTATTTCCCAAAGTTTTTTAATTGATTGGAACCGAGGTGTCCGACCTTTTGGGACTTTGCGCTGACGCAAAGAGGGTCTTGGCATGTCTTTTTAGAACGTCTGGTTTTAGCTCCTAGAAGTATCCGGCTCTGTTTTCATTCGCTATAGGCTTTAAAGACATCATAATCTTGTTATTTTGAACCGAATTATACCAGTTTAGGTCAGTATATTGCGATTTTCAGGTATTTATTTCCATGGCGCTGTAGAAACGTGGGTGTCTCTCTCTCGAATGCCATTCTGTACTGCTAATTGCAACGTCGAGGGAAACATTCTCCAACCCAGCAACGATTCTTTTGGCCAACGGACACCTTTCACAAGATTCTGATGGGAGTTCAGCTAATAGTAGGCACTATTTATGCTGATAAAACGTTGTTCTGTTGAAAAAGAAAAATGTATTAGACGCCATTATTTTCCATGTAGCGTTGCGCTATCGCACCCTGTATTGTACCCAGTATTGCGCAGTAAGGTTAATTTTAAAAATGTAATTCAGCGATTGCATTAAGAACTAATTTCTCTTTCAATTGCTGTCCAACCTGTATTTTTTTAGTCAAGTTTATGAATAGTTTTCGATAAGATTAGGTGCCTTTCCAAAATGGCGCCGGACAGATTGCTTGATTTTTTGCCCACTAAACACGTTGTGTAACCACGAATTGTGCGGCTAAATATGCACATTTTCTAACAAACTATATGCATTGTGTAATATGATGTTACAGGACTGTCATCTGAAGAATTCTGAGAAGGTTAGTGAAAAAATTAATAGCGTTTGGTGGTTTATAACGTTATTGCTATTTTTGGCTTGAATCAATGCTACTGTGTGACTGACTTGTAGTAAGCTAAGATAACGCTATATTGTGTTTTCGCTGTAAAACACTTAGAAAATCTGACATATTGGCTATATTCACATGATCTGTGTCTTTCATCTGCTGTACGCTGTGTATTTTTAAGAAATGTTTTATGATGAGTAATTAGCTAATACACGATGGTCTCTGTAGTTATTCTAGTCATTTTAGTGATAGTTGTAATGGGGGCTGCAATTGTAAACTATGATTTATACCTGAAATATGCACATTTTTCTAACAAAACCTATGCTATACAATAAATATGTTATCAGACTGTCATCTGATGAGAATTGTTTCTTGGTTAGTGGCTATTTATATCTTTATTTGGTCGAATTTGTGATAGCTACTGATGCAGTAAAAAATATGGTGGAGTAAAAAAAGTGGTGTCTTTTGCTAACGTGGTTAGCTAATAGATTTACATATTGTGTCTTCCCTGTAAAACATTTAAAAAATCTGAGATGATGGCTTGAATCACAAGATCTGTATCTTTCATTTGGTGTCTTGGACTTGTGATTTCATGAACATTTTATTTTATGATATCCCTGTAACTTTAGGCTAGGCTATGCTAGTCAGCTTTTGTGATGGGGGGGATCCCGGATCCGGGTTTGTGACTCTATAAAGGTTAACAAACTATAGTTTTGGCAAGTCGGTTAGGACATCTACTTTGTGCATGACACAAGTAATTTTTACAACAATGTTTTCACTTATAATTTACTGTATCACAATTCCAGACACCATGGGACCATACAGCAATCATACCGCTCTCCTAGAGATGAATGTACTTTGGTGTGAAAAGTGCAAATCAATCCCAGAACAACAGCAAAAGACCTTGTGAAGATGCTGGAGGAAACAGGTACAAAAGTTTCTATATCCACAGTAAAACGAGTCCTATATCAACATAACCTGAAAAGCCGCTCAGCAAGGAAGAAGCCACTGCTCCAAAACCGCCATAAAAAAGCCAGACTATGGTTCAAAACTTTACATGGGGACAAGGATTGAAACTTTTTGAGAAATGTCCTCTGGTCTGATGAAACAAAAATATAACTATTTGGTCAAAATGACCATCGTTATGTTTGGAGGTAAAAGGGGGAGGCTTGCAAGCCGAAGAACACCATCCCAACCGTGAAGCACGGGGGTGGCAGCATCATGTTGTGGGGGTGCTTTGCTGCAGGAGGGACTGGTGCACTTCACAAAATAGATGGCATCATGAGGGTGGATAATTATGTGGATATATTGAAGCAACATCTCAAGACATCAGTCAGGATGTTAAAGCTTGGTCACAAATGGGTCTTCCAAATGGACAATGACCCCAAGCATATTTCCAAAGTTGTGGCAAAATGGCTGTAGGACAACAAAGTCAAGGTATTGGAGTGGCCATCACAAAGCCCTGACCTCAATCCAATGGAAAATTTGATGGCAGAACTGAAAAAGCGTGTGCAAGCAAGGAGGCCTACAAACCTGACTCAGTTACATTAGCTCTGTCAGCAGGAATGGGCCAAAATGCACCCAACTTATTGTGGGAAGCTTGTGGAAGGCTACCTGAAACGTTTGACCCAAGTTAAACAATTTAAAGGCAATGCTACCAGATACTAATTGATGTGTATGTAAACTTCTGACCCACTGGGAATGTGATGAAAGAAATAACAGCTGAAATAAATAATTCTCTCTGCTATTATTCTGACATTTCACATTCTTAAAATAAAGTGGTGATCCAAACTGACCTAAGACAGGGATTTTTACTAGGATTAAATGTCAGGAATTGTGAAAACGGAGTTTAAATGTTTTTGGCTAAGGTGTAGATCCCTGTTCAATATCACTTACCCGCTCTTCCATCTCTTGACCAGTTGTCTGGGACAGAGATGCTGTTTCGTTGTGCCAATTCGTAAGCAAGTCATCTGCCTTTGAGGCTACTAAGACCATGAAACTGGTCCGCAAGATTCTTGATGTGTTTAGCAAGCTCAGACTCCATGCCATCAGACAAGACCTTGTGTGCCTCTGCAACTCTATTGCAACCTCTCTTTATCAAGCTCAGACTCCATGCCATCAGACAAGACCTTGTGTGCCTCTGCAACTCTATTACAACTTCTCTTTCGCAAAGGTACATGTGTGTTTATTTTCTTTGTCAATGTACCACTTCAGTGTTATTCAGTCAATTTGCTCATCCCTTGCTGATGCTCGAATGGACTTCTTCCCTTCTCTCACTTCCTTGGTTGCTCTTTCAAGAATCTCAAGCTTCAAGAACCCTGGTTGTTTTACGTTTGCATACACGGGTCATGATGATGATGTCTGCTCTGTAACAATACACATGCACATCTTGAATTCATATGCATGACACATTGCAAAAATACTATAATTTATATAATTTATAAAACTGATCAAATGTAATCAACATTTGTATGGAGAATGTTGAGCCACTGTCTCAACTTGCTCCTGGCCTAATGGCACAATTTACCTCAAAGCAACCATTTTGACGATATTAACCCACACAGCTGCAAGGATGCACTTTCAAGCTAGGTTTAGGGCCTGGTATTGTAGCATATAGACCCCCCCAATGTATGTATAAAACAATCTACTTTGGTTTAGATACAAGCATCATGAAACTAATAACATAATAAATTCAATCGATTTTTAAAAAATTGTTTTTTTGCTTACCACGTGTTTCATGTGGTATCTACCTTCACATACTTCATGAAATGATTACCTCTTCCTAAATATTTGCTGAAATGATTAATTTGTGTATGGTTTCCTAGAAACAAGGGATGTCTCAACTAAACTTTTGGCATGACTTACCCCACTCTTATGTAAGGTTAGATAGGGAGTTGGGTGGGAACCAACCCTAATTTTAGGGGTTGGGGAAATCTAAAACTGTGACTTTGCTATGGCTATGGTACAGAATTCATGAGTACAAGAGCTCAGGCTATAACTTTACTGTACAAAGAGTTGAGTTGGAGCTAAGGTTCATGTCTTGGAGTTCAGACTTTGAACCAACAGTTAACACAAAAAAATGGTCATACTTGAGTAAAAGTAAAGATACCTCAATAGAAAATGACTCAAGTAAAAGTGAAAGTCACCCAGTAAAATACTACTTGAGAAAAAGTCTAAAAGTATTTGGTTTTAAATATATGTAATTGCTAAAATATACTTAAGTGTCAAAAGTAAAACTATGAATCATATTACAATTTCCTTATATTAAGCAAACCAGACACCAACATTTTCTTTTTTTGTTATTTACGAATAGCCAGGGGCACACATCAATCCTCAGACATAATTTACAAACAAAGCATGTGCGTTTAGTGAGTCCGTCAGATCAGAGGCAGTAGGGACGACAAGTGATGTTCTCTTGATAAATGTGTGAATTGGACAATTTTCCTGTCCTGCTAAGCATTCAAAATGTAATGAGTACTTTTGGGTGTCAGGGAAAATGTATGGTGTAAAAAGTTTTCTTCAAGAATGTGATGAAGTAGAAGTTGTCAAAAATATAAATAGTAAAGTACAGACACACTAAAAAACAACTTAAGTAGTACTTTAAAGTATTTTTTCTTACTAAGTACTTTTACACCACTGCATTATTGTCAGCGCTGAAGCTATAAGAGACAAGGCACAATTGTAGGGTTTGAACTTAATTGATATCCAGCTAGAATTATGGTTGGGGCCAGAACCAGGAGCGCTCAAGGACTCCATTACGGTTGAGGAGCTGTGAGGGAACGCACAATAGAGCTGAGGCCAGTTGTTGGAATTGGCTCACAACAGTTGACTGGTCTGAGATCAGAGGCTGACTTCAAATGTAGTATGTTGAATAATGTCTATGCTTTGATTCAACCCATCATTATTACTCAAATCATAGGGGATGTGGACAGTTGTATAATATGGAGTTACAATCCTGGCACTGCACAAAATATGAATTTTCTATTTCATGGATTTCCAAGTGAATAGTTGGCAGGCTAACACATTATGTGCCAGAATGTGTGTGTGTCCTCGTGTGCATTCGTGCATGTACTGTTGTGTGTTTTTGTCTGTCTCCCTGCATGTACTATGTGTGTTTGCTTTCCATTGTAAATGTGCCAGGGAGCAGTCAACACCTGGATCAGCACGTCTCTCCCTCATTCTCATCTACTCTTACACTGTCGAGTGATCTTCATTCGCCGGCAGAAAACAGACTAGACGGCTGCTTACTTTCCCAGGATTGGACATCCAGCTCCATGCAGGAGGCTATTGAAACTGAGCTCCAAGCTTGCTTCACCAAGTCCACAATCCCTTTAATTTGTTGAAGTAACGGGTTGCATCACCCTTTGCAATTTGTTTTACATGGCTTTTTCGGATGCATGGAGTTTTCATGAGGTTCCGAAATCACCATAAAAGTTGCTGATTGACACTTGATGTCCTGTTGTCATGAGATCAGTTATGCAGGGATGTCTGGACTGCATTTGTTATTTGTGCAAATGCAGCATTATCAAATAGCTTTTTGGATTCATCTCTGCAAGACAAAAACATACTGTCTTTGTTCAATAAATCAGTTTAGCCCTAGGTCCGATTTCATGCTCTAGTCAATTTAAACAGCAATTCTGCTTACATAATCAAAACAATTCACTATTTTGACTTATTCTTGTGATAGTTTGGTTGAGTCAACCTGAGGCCTGAGTCATGATGGACAATAGCCAGAGGAACCCCCTGGTACACTATTAGCTCCCTGGTGGCCTATTACAATCCTGTATAGGAACATGTAACCTTGTTGGCAGCCAATGAAAGGACAGACTGCCGCCCACATCCCTCTGTGCAGACCAGGGGTGGCTTTCAGTGGGGTTAATGCTTCTCTATCTCTCACACACACACGCACATATTAAGTCTCCAACCACAGTGTTAGCAGCTAGCATGAAAGGGAATAGAATGCAAAACATTCCTCCCTTGATGGAAAGTATGAAACCTATAAGGGAGGAATCGGAATCAGATAGAGACATGTCTCTCACTTCTCATACCACCAGTCCCTTGCCTCCGAAGGTGGGTTAGTTCATCATTAATGCCAGCTCCTGGGGTCTGTTCAAGTGACAGCAGATGTCTTGCACTTTGGTTCTGAGGAGCAGCGTGATATCAAATACACCTTGAGAGGACTCTGAAAGGATGGAGTTGAGGAGGCCCAGCAGTATTTATTACAACTTCAATTACATGACTACCGACTATGTCTCACCTGAGCTGAATACTAGCATGGTTTCTCCATTATCTCTCTGCTCAAAGAGACCGAGAAATTAGAACACTCTCCGAGCTTCTGTGAAAGAGTGTGTTGAAATTCTCCTGATTGTCATATTTTATAAATGTGGTCATCATTGTGTGTCACACCCTGATCTGTTTCACCTGTCTTTGTGCTTGTCTCCTCCCTCCAGGTTTTGCCCATTATCCCCTGTGTATTTATACCTGTGTTCTCTGTTTGTCTGTTGCCAGTTCGTCTTGTCAGGTCTTACAAGCGTGCTTTCCCGTCTTCCTGTTTCTTATATTAGCAATATATTTAATTTATGTAAGGGCAACAGGCCCCTGGAACACAGACAGGGCTGGCTCCAGGCATAAGTGACATAAGCGGTCGCTTAGGGCACCAGTGGTCGCTTAGGGCCCACTTAATTTTTTTGAAACTCAGTCGAGGTCTCAACTTACTGTTGAGAGTTAGAATAGTAGAATACACAATGTGCAAGTTTCAAATTTGGTTGTACATCAGCAATTTTTCTGTTGTTATGTCAGTCACTGACAGTCACTCAATTAGCCATGTCAGCTAACCATTTTTAGATTGGTAAATTAGTCTAGCCAGCTATCTAAACTTGTAGTAATCATGGCTGAATACCGACCAGGCATGCAGGGCACGTGCCCAGGGCCCACTTTGATTTTGTCTCTCTGCCCCATGACAAATGAATAGAATTGCATAAAATTCACTTTAAAATGTAAATGTTTCTCTACACTATCAAGAGGGGGGCCACTAAAATGTTTTGCTCGTGAGGTGGGGAGGGTGCAACCAAGTAACAGTTGCAGCAGCAGACAGGAGGACAGGAATACTGATTCACCAGCAAAAATGTTTTATGGCACTTAGTGCCCACAGTGCCTTGAAAAAACTCCAAAAAGCATCAGAAGGCTAATTCAAGAGGTACCCTAGAAATAGTGACCTCATCGTCCTCCAGAGCTCTGAGGAGCAGTCTTTAACAGTCTGAAGAGTGAAGCAGCTGTAGCCCGCAGCAGTAGCTGAGCCATGGACAGCTGTTGTTGAGGAACAGGTGGTTGTGGGTAGTCCTGTGTATTAGCATGGCTATGACAGACACATCAGACCACACAGACATCAAAGACCCGGCGCAGGGTCGCTAATGATCTGCAGAAACGAGTGGGGAGAGGGGAGTGAGACACAGAACGTGGAGGGCATCCTCCTCAACGTTCATCTCAAACCATTTTCCTCTGTGTTTCATATGACGTCGTAATTTCTTTGTGATGAATGTTGTCTAGAGTTGATGTCTGCACCCCCACGGGAATCAGTTTAAGCTAGAGATATCTGTTTTTTTGCAATCCACTACATCTGCCGATGTCGCACTTCCACATCTGCGGTAAAAAGTGACAGAGCTAAAGCGGTGTTGGTCATGAGACATCCCGAAAATTGGTCTTCTCACAAAATCATCTGTAGCGCCTGAACGGTTTGGCCTTTACAACTATTGTGACCCCTCTAAAATGATGAGACTCAAAATTGTCGTGGGACTCGTCTGAAGTCGATACAGCCAATCTGCCCATTTCTGTCCGAACAGTTTGGGCTACACACTTATATGATCCCTCTGTGGAAAGAGACATTCACGAACAAGCACATGTCAGTTGTTTTTCTGTAGGATGCCCACAGGCCTCACAAGACTCATCTGAAGGTCACGCGGTACCAGTTGAAAGAATGTATGGAAGTATATATATACGTGACTCGTTTCAGGAAACTTTTTTTTTCATAATACGGTTTTTGGCAGAATTTTTTTCTGGAACACTTGAACTTTCATGTGCCTTAATAACAAACTTGTACACCATCTGTAAATACACATACAATTGTTAAATTAAGAGTCTACTTGGTTTAACAATGGAAAAAGCCAGCAACCTTCCCGCTAGCCATGATTAGCTGAGATAATGAGTGGGCTGGACATGCAGAGAAATGAGTTTGGATTGGTCTGCCATATAGCACGCTTCTGTCTATTTGAGCTGGTCAGTATGTCAAGGTAATCCTGTCTAACGTGGCTTTTTATTAAATGTATCATGTATTAAAACTGCTTAAGTGTTGCTCTCCTCTTTCTGGAGTACTGAATTTTGAAATCAGTGGAATTTGAGTATGATAGCTTCCGGACTACATCTTTAAAATAAGGGCAGCCATGGCATCTGATAGGAGACGCGTCCAACCATGAATGATGTATATGGGTAAGATACTCTGGCTATATACATTATCAGATATTACATGTTTCTAATTGACAGAAAGAGCCTTTTACTTGGCTAGCTATAGCCTACTGTTAGCTAGCTAACATTGAACCTGGTTGGTTAGCTACCTGCAGATTCATGCAGGGTAGTAACGTCATGAGTTCAAATCAAATCAAATGTATTTATATAGCCCTTCTTACATCAGCTGATATCTCAAAGTGCTGTACAAAAACCCAGCCTAAAACCCCAAACAGCAAGCAATGCAGGTGTAGAAGCACAGTGGCTAAGAAAAACTCTCTAGAAAAGCCAAAACCTAGGAAGAAACCTAGAGAGGAACCAGGCTATGAGGGGTGGCCAGTCCTCTTCTGGCTGTGCCGGGTGGAGATTATAATATAACATGGCCTAAATGTTCAAATGTTCATAAATGTCCAGCATGGTCAAATAATAATAATCACAGTAGTTGTCGAGGGTGCAACAAGTCAGCACCTCAGGAGTAAGTGTCAGTTGGCTTTTCATAGCCAATCATTGAGAGTATCTCTACCGCTCCTGCTGTCTCTAGAGAGTTGAAAACAGCAGGTCTTGTACAGGTAGCACGTCCGGTGAACAGGTCAGCGTTCCATAGCCGCAGGCAGAACAGTTGAAACTGGAGCAGCAGCACGGCCAGGTGGACTGGGGACAGCAAGGAGTCATCATGCCAGGTAGTCCTGAGGCATGGTCCTAGGGCTCAGGTCCTCCAAGAGAGAGAGAGAAAGAAAGAGAGAATTAGAGAGAGCATACTTAAATTCACACAGGACAAGACAGGAGAAATACTCCAGATATAACAGACTGACCCTAGCCCCCCGACACATAAACTACTGCAGCATAAATACTGAAGGCTGAGACAGGAGGGGTGAGGAGACACTGTGGCCCCATCCGATGATACCCCCGGACAGGGCCAAACAGGCAGGATATAACCCCACCCACTTCGCCAAAGCACAGCCATCACACCACTAGAGGGATATCTTCAAACACCAACTTACCATCCTCAGACAAGGCAGAGTATAGCCCACAAAGATCTCCGCCACGGCACAACCCAAGGGGGGGCGCCAACCCAGACAGGAAGACCACGTCAGTGACTCAACCGACTCAAGTGACGCACCCCTCCTAAGGACGGCATGGAAGAGCACCAGTAAGCCAGTGACTCAGCCCCTGTAATAGGGTTAGAGGCAGAGAATCCCAGTGGAGAGAGGGGAACTGGCCAGGCAGAGACAGCAAGGGCGGTTCGTTGCTCCAGAGCCTTTCTGTTCACCTTCACACTCCTGGGCCAGACTACACTCAATCATAGGACCCACTGAAGAGATGAGTCTTCAGTAAAGACTTAAAGGTTGAGACCGAGTCAGCATCTCTCACATGGGTAGTCAGACCATTCCATAAAACTGGAGCTCTATTGGAGAAAGCCCTGCCTCCAGCTGTTTGCTTAGAAATTGTAGGAACAAATAGGAGGCCTGCGTCTTGTGACCGTAGCGTACGTGTAGGTATGTACGGCAGGACCAAATCGGAAATATAGGTTAGAGCAAGCCCATGTAATGCTTTGTAGGTTAGCAGTAAAACCTTGAAATCAGCCCTTGCCTTAACAGGAAGCCAGTGTAGGGAGGTTAGCACTGGAGTAATATGATCACATTTTTGGGATTCATGGATACATTTTTCTGCATCATTTTTGGACAGAAAGTTTCAGATTTTTGCAATGTTACATAGATGGAAATAAGCTGTCCTTGAAACAGTCTTGATATGTTCGTCAAAAGAGAGAACAGGGTCCAGAGTAACGCTGAGGTCCTTCACAGTTTTATTTGAGACCACTGTACAACCATCAAGATAAATTATCAGATTCAACAGAAGATTTCTTTGTTTCTTGGGACCTAGCACAAGCATATCTGTTTTGTCCGAGTTTAAAAGTAGAAAGTTTGCAGCCATCCACTTCCTTATGTCTGAAACACAGGCTTCTAGCGAGGGCAATTTTGGGGCTTCACCATGTTTCATTGAAATATACAGCTGTGTGTCATCCGCATAGCAGTGAAAGTTAACATTATGTTTTCGAATGACATCCCCAAGAGGTAAAATATATAGTGAAAACAATAGTGGTCCTAAAACGGAACCTTGAGGAACACCGAAATGTACAGTTGATTTGTCAGAGGACAAACCATTCACAGAGACAAACTGATATCTTTCCGACAGATAAGATCTAAACCAGGCCAGAACTTGTCCGTGTAGACCAATTTGGGATTCCAATCTCTCCAGAAGAATGTGGTGATCGATGGTATCAAAAGCAGCACTAAGGTCTAGGAGCACGAGGACAGATGCAGAGCCTCGGTCTGACGCCATTAAAAGGTAATTTACCACCTTCACAAGTGCAGTCTCAGTGCTATGTTGGGGTCTAAAACCAGACGTTTATTATGTTCAACATAGAGGTCCAAGCACAGGAAGCTGCTCTTTCAGTAGTTTAGTTGGAATAGAGTCCAGTATGCAGCTTGAAGGTTTAGAGGCCATGATTATTTTCATCATTGTGTCAAGAGATATAGTACTAAAACACTTGCGTGTCTCCCTTGATCCTAGGTCCTGGCAGAGTTGTGCAGACTCAGGACAACTGAGCATTGGAGGAATAAAGAGGAATAAAGATTTAAAGAGGAGTCCATAATTTGCTTTCTAATGATCATGATCTTTTCCTCTTACTGCTGAAGTGAAATCCCATCAGTGCTCAGACTGTCCTCAATATGCTGAGAGAGGCTGGACTGAGGGCTTGTAGGCCTGTTGTAATCAGGTCGTCACTAGACATCACCAGCAACAACGTCGCCTATGGGTACAAACCCACCGTCACTGGACCAGACAGGACAGGCAAAAAGTGCTCTTCACCGACGAGTCACAGTTTTGTCTCACCAGGGCTGATGTTCGGATTTGCATTAATCTTCGAAGGAATGAGCATAACACCGTGGCCTGTACTCTGGAGCAGGATCGATTTGGAGGTGGAGGGTCCGTTATGGTCTGGGGCGGTGTGTCACAGCATCATTGGATTGAGCTTGTTGTCATTGCAGGCAATCTCAACCCTGTGCGTTACAGGGAAGACATCCTCCTCCCTTATATGGTACCCTTCCTGCAGGCTCATCCTGACATCATCCTGACCCTCCAGCATGACAATGCCACCAGCCATACTGCTCGTTTTGTGCGTGATTGCCCAAAGCTTTCCCATTATTATTTTGCATGCATTCATTGAATTCAAAAGCTCCTAATATTCTCTAGTTTGTTAAAATTTGGAGAGACCTACTTGGTGTTTCTATTGCTGAGGCAGGCTCTCAAAACGAATCACACAAACTTTAACTATAAGTAAGAACCTAGCTCACCTCTTGTCTAGGTGGCCAACTATTTGTGCAATTCATCCAGAAAGGCCTATCTGCAGTCACAAAGTTTTCCACCGAGCCACTCCTGGCGAGCTCGTCATTTATGTCGGAGATATATTCGGCCAGTAATTTTTCTCAGATACTGGAACTTGTGAATTCAAATAGACTTTATTACAAAGTAACAAGCCGAGCAGTTCTATGGATCTTTCCAGTCTCAGCACTCTCATTTTATACAGTTTTACCCTTACATAACATACATAGTCACTCCACTTTATGTAAATGATTAATACCCTTTCGCCACCATTATCTTTCAGTCTCACTTCTGACTTGTTTACACCCACCTCTGAACTATTCATGCCCATCTTAGATTATATTGGTGGCTTCACCATAGTACTAATTCAAGAAATAATACATATATATATTACTAATACATGTCCATATCTAATAGTACTTAATTAATACAACATACCTTCCTAATACAGGTACATGTCTAGTGGTGCCTATAAATGATTAATCAATGTTCCTGTCCAATGGCCTTCACAAGACCAGGAATGACCCAGTCACCCAGTCTGAAACAGTCATGTAGGTTAACATCCACATCATCATAACACTGGCACTTCCTGTTTGAGCTTCTGGTTGTAATCAGCAATCAGGAGGATAGAATAATGGTCAGGTTTGCCAAATGGAGGGCGAGGGAGAGCTTTGCATGTGTTTCTTTGTGTGGAGTTAAGGTGATCTAGAGTTTTCTGACTCTAGTTGCACAGGTGACATGCTTGTAAAAAATAAGGTGAGACGGATTTCAGTTTTCCTGCATTAAAATCACCGGCTACTAGGAGTGCCATCTCTGGATGTGGATTTTTTTGTTGTTGCTTATGGCTCTAAACAGCTCGTTGAGTGTGGTCTTAGTGCCAGCATCAGCTTGTGGTGGTAAATAGACAGCAACAAAAAATATAGATAAAACTCTCTTGGTAAATAGTATGATCGGCAATTTATTATGAGGTATTCTAACTCAGGCGAGAAAAACCTTGAGACTTCCCTAACATTAGAGATCGGGCACCATCTGTTGTTAACGAAGAGACACATAACTCCCCCTAACCTTACCTGAAGATGCAGTTCGGTCTTGATGATGCATAAAAAAAACCAGCTAGTTGGACATTATCTATGTCGTTGTTCAGCCACGATTCCAAGAAACATAGGATATTACAGTTCTTCAACTCCTGTTGATAGGACAGTTGCGAACGGAGAACGTCCAGTTTGTTTTCTATTGATTGTACGTTCGCAAATAGAACGGAAGGCAGAGGCTGTTTATTTTACCTCCTGGCGTAATCACGTCAGGGAGCCCGCTCGTTTGCCTCTCTTGAGCTTCTCTTCCTCTTTTCGAGTCCCAGGGAATAAGGTCTTGTCCGGAATGAGCAGTACATCCACAGCTGCCGACTCGGTGAAGTAGAAGTGCTCATCCAAATTGAGGTTAGTGATCACTGTTCTGATGCTCAGAAGCTGTTTTCGATCATAGAAAATTATGGCAGAAATATTATGGGGAAAAAAGTTTAGATCATCGTAAAAAAAACACAAAACAACAGAATTGGAGAGGATCCCGTAAGATGGCAGCTATCCATTGCATTGCCATCCTCAATCTGACAAATAGCTCAGATTGTCCCTGGTCATTTCACCTCCCTTGCCTGCTTTTAATTTGTTCCCATTCTTACTCTTAGGCTATTAGGCTTAGCGGAATGTAAAGAAGGAATTTAAGATGTAAAAGCCAATTGTGACTTGTTTCAGGAAACTAGGATAAGGTCATGGGTCACCACTTCACAGGAGAAGCATTTGAATGCAAACATTTATGTGCCTTAAAATAACAAACTTGTATGCCATCTGTAAATATGGGGCGGCAGGTAGCCGAGTGGTTAGAGCGATGGACTAGTAAGCGAAAGGTTGCAAGATCGAATTTCCCGAGCTGACAAGGTAAAATTCTGTCGTTCAACCCCTGAACAAGGCAGTTAACCCACTGTGTCTAGGCCGTCATTGAAAATTTGAATTTGTTCTTAACTTTCTTGCCTAGTTAAATAAAGGTAAAACATAAAAAAAAAAATACAAATACAATTATTAAATTATGAACCTAGTTGGTTTAGCCACGGAAAAAGTCAGGAACCTTCCTGCTACCTATGATTGGCTGGGATTAGTTTGGATTGGTCTGCCATGTAGCACACGTCTGTCTATGTCATGAGCTGCTCAGTGTGTGTAGGGAATCCTTTCTAATGCAGCTTTTTTTAAAGATATCAGGAAGAACTGCAAAAGTCTTACTAATGCTCTCCACTTTCTAGAGGACTGAGTTATGTAATCAGTGAAATGTCCGGTGGAAGCAGGGTATGATAGCTAAGGTGATGGAGAAAATGATGGCGTTTTATTGCAAATATGAGGAGGGAGTCGAAAAGAGAACACACAGAAGGCTGTTGTATAAAACACCTGTCTCCGGATTACATCTTCAAACAAGGCAACCATGGCATCCACGACAGAGAAGGAGGAGCGTTCATCCATGTATACAGGTAAGAGAGTTTAGCTAGCTACATTTTCAGATATTATACATTTCAATTTATTTCAGAATGTGTATGATCTGTGTAGTAATATTATTTGTATCTTATTTGTATCTCAGTGCCATGGGCATTGCTAGTTATAGCCTAATGTTAGCTAGCTAGCATTAGGCCAACGTTGAAAATATAAATAGATTTTCCCAAGTTCGACCGGGGCAGACCAAGATGGGGAAATTCATTTGGAAGCGTTTGGAAACATTCCTACAGCTCACTCATGAACCGCTTGTGAAACCATTTGGGATATTATTGTTTGAAACCCCAATAAATGCTTGGCTTTGCGTTTGGCAGCATCACAATGTTGTAAAGAATAATCCATTTCAAGTTATCAATGTTCCCATCGCAGTCTAATAGTGGTAATCAAAATATTTAGTAGCAATCATTTTACAAGCCCAACCCAACAGATCTAGGTCTACTGATTGAATTAATTATCAGTAGCTGTCTTAACATTACATTTTACATTTTAGTCATTTTAGCAGACGCTCTTATCCAGAGAGACTTACAGTAGAGTGCATACATTTTATTACATTTTTACATACTGAGACAAGGATATCCCTACCGGCCAAGAGCAGACGCTCTTATCCAGAGCGACTTACAGTAGAGTGCATACATTTTATTACATTTTTTACATACTGAGACAAGGATATCCCTACCGGCCAAACCCTCCCTAACCCGGACGACGCTATGCCAATTGTGCGTCGCCCCACGGATCTCCCGGTTGCGACAGAGCCTGGGCGCGAACCCAGCCCAGCCTGGGCGTGAACCCAGAGACTCTGGTGGCGCAGCTAGCACTGCGATGCAGTGCCCTAGACCACTGCGCCACCCGGGAGATAAGGTGCTTACATGATGACATACACCTTGTGAGAATGACAACTGTCACACCCTGATCTGTTTCACCTGTCCTCATTATTGTCTCCACCCCCTCCATGTGTCGCTTATTTTCCCCAGTGTATTTATCCCTGTGTTTCCTGTCTCTCTGTGCCACTTTGTCTTGTATGTTTCCAAGTCAACCAGCATTTTTCCTGTTCTCCTGCATTCTCCTTTTTCTACTCCTCCCGGTTTTGACCCTTGCCTGTTTCTGGACTTTGTACCCACCTGCCTGACCATTCTGCCTGCCTTGACCACGAGCCTGTCTGCCACTCTGTACCTCCTGGACTCTGATCTGGTTTTGACCTTTTTGCCTGTCCGTGACCATTCTCCTGCCTACCCCTTTGGATTAATAAACATTGTAAGACTCCAACCATCTGCCTCCTGTGTCCGCATTTGGGTCTCGTCTTGTGCCTTGATAGACAACACAAGGTAACTCTAAACTCATGAGCTCATAGAACAATTATTTCTGTGAAATCCGAAAGTTTCTCCGGGATAAAATGAAACTAATTGAGAAATGAATCAGTACTGATAAGCCAGTACTTGCCATTTAAAGAGGAGGTGGAAAAAAAAGAAAGCGTGATGGCAGCCTATTATCAGCCTCAAAACATCCCCTTGTGAGGATTTTTCAAAAAGATAGCATCACAACATATGATGCCTATGTCAATACATTGCATTCAATGGGAAAAGATGAGCGTCACAGTGTTTGATGCTTATGTAGATACATTGCATTCAATGTGAAAAGATGAGCGTCACAGGGTTTATGCCTAAGTGAAGGGGGGGGGGGATTATCCTCACACCATTGATGCCTAGAGAACAGCTTTACGGACATAATGTCTAAATCAATAAATTGCATTCAATGCGAAAAGATAAGCATCACAGGGTTAATGCCTAAGTCAACACATTGCATTCAATGTAAAAAGAGTAGCATCACAGGGTTTGATGCCTAAGTGGATACATTGCATTCAATGGGGGAAAGATTAGCATCATAGAGAATGCCTAGAGAAATGCATCACGGACATGATGCGTAAGTGAATACATTGTATTCAATGGTGGACGATTAGCATCACAACATGGACGCCTAGAGAAATGTTTCACGGACATGACACCCTCCTCTCTCTCCCTTCCCTCCCTACTTTCTTTCCCCCCTCCCTTTTTCAACTTCTCTCTCCCTCTCCCCCTTTTCTCTCGCTCCCTCCCCCTCCATTCTCTCTCCCTCCTTCTTTCCCTCTTTCAGACCACTTCCGTATAGAGCGCATCACTGGTAATACTTGTTTGAGTTTTTGCTTGTAATCAGGAATTAAGAGGATGGAGTTATTGTTATGCTGGTGAATGAGGACCCAAAAGCGACTTAATAGAAACAGAGTCTTTATTCCAGTCTTAAACAAAAACCGATACTCCTGGATATATCTTAGGTAAATCCAAAACAGGAAAACTGAAATCCTCTCGTCAGTAGAGAGGAACGACTGGAGACGCGACCACAGACTGCAGGTCGCTTCGGGAGGGCCGTAGCTGACATAGACACCTGCTCACACGCAGCATCTGAAGAAGGCAAAAACACGACAGGGCGGAACAAGGACACAGAACAGCAAACATCAAACAAGGATCCGACAAGGACAGAAGCGGAAAACAGAGGGAGAAATAGGGGCTCTAATCAGAGCGCAAAATAGGGGACAGGTGTGAAAGAGTAAATGAGGTAGTTAGGAGAATGAGGAACAGCTGGGAGCAGGAACGGAACGATAGAGAGAGAGAGCGAGAGAGGGAGAGAGGGAGGGGGAGAGAGAGGGATAGAAAGAGGGAAAGAACCTAATAAGACCAGCAGAGGGAAACGAATAGAAGGGAAGCACAGGGACAAGACATGATAATCAATGACAAAACATGACAGTACCCCCCCACTCACCGAGCGCCTCCTGGCTCACTCGAGGAGGAACCCTGGCGGCAACGGAGGAAATCATCAATCAACGAACGGTCCAGCACGTCCCGAGATGGAACCCAACTCCTCTCCTCAGGACCGTAACCCTCCCAATCCACTAAGTACTGGTGACCACGTCCCCGAGAACGCATGTCCATGATCTTCCGTACCTTGTAAATAGGTGCGCCCTCGACAAGGACGGGGGGGGGGGAGGGAAGACGAACGGGGGCGCGAAGAAAAGGTTTGACACAGGAGACATGGAAGACAGGGTGGACGCGACGAAGATGTCGCGGAAGAAGCAGTCGCACAGCGACAGGATTGACGACCTGAGAGACACGGAACGGACCAATGAACCGCGGAGTCAACTTGCGAGAAGCTGTCGTAAGGGGAAGGTTACGAGTGGAAAGCCACACTCTCTGACCGCGACAATACCTAGGACTCTTAATCCTACGTTTATTGGCGGCTCTCACAGTCTGCGCCCTGTAACGGCAAAGTGCAGACCTGACCCTCCTCCAGGTGCGCTCACAACGTTGGACAAAAGCCTGAGCGGAGGGAACGCTGGACTCGGCGAGCTGGGACGAGAACAGAGGAGGCTGGTACCCAAGACTACTCTGAAACGGAGATAGCCCGGTAGCAGACGAAGGAAGCGAGTTGTGAGCGTATTCTGCCCAGGGGAGCTGTTCTGCCCAAGACGCAGGGTTTCGAAAAGAAAGGCTGCGTAATATGCGACCAATCGACTGATTGGCCCTTTCTGCTTGACCGTTAGACTGGGGATGAAACCCGGAAGAGAGACTGACGGAAGCACCAATCAAACGACAGAACTCCCTCCAAAACTGTGACGTGAATTGCGGGCCTCTGTCTGAAACGGCGTCTAACGGGAGGCCATGAATTCTGAACACATTCTCAATGATGATTTGTGCCGTCTCCTTAGCGGAAGGAAGCTTAGCGAGGGGAATGAAATGTGCCGCCTTAGAGAACCTATCGACAACCGTAAGAATCACAGTCTTCCCCGCAGACGAAGGCAGACCGGTAATAAAGTCTAAGGCGATGTGAGACCATGGTCGAGAAGGAATGGGAAGCGGTCTGAGACGACCGGCAGGAGGAGAGTTACCTGACTTAGTCTGCGCGCAGTCCGAACAAGCAGCCACGAAACGGCGCGTGTCACGCTCCTGAGTAGGCCACCAAAACCGCTGGCGAATAGAAGCAAGCGTACCCCGAACGCCGGGGTGGCCAGCTAACTTGGCAGAGTGAGCCCACTGAAGAACAGCCAGACGAGTAGAGACAGGAACGAACAGAAGGTTACTAGGACAAGCGCGCGGCGACGCAGTGTGAGTGAGTGCTTGCTTTACCTGTCTCTCAATTCCCCAGACAGTCAACCCGACCACACGCCCTTCAGGGAGAATCCCCTCGGGGTCGGTAGAAGCCACAGAAGAACTAAAGAGACGGGATAAGGCATCAGGCTTGGTGTTCTTATTACCCGGGCGATAAGAAATCACGAACTCGAAACGAGCGAAAAACAACGCCCAACGAGCTTGACGTGCATTAAGTCGTTTGGCAGAACGGATGTACTCAAGGTTCTTATGGTCAGTCCAAACGACAAAAGGAACGGTCGCCCCCTCCAACCACTGTCGCCATTCGCCTATGGCTAAGCGGATGGCGAGCAGTTCGCGGTTACCCACATCATAGTTGCGTTCCGATGGCGACAGGCGATGAGAAAAATAAGCGCAAGGATGGACCTTATCGTCAGAATGGAAGCGCTGGGACAGAATGGCTCCCACGCCCACCTCTGAAGCGTCTACCTCGACAATGAATTGTTTAGTGACGTCAGGAGTAACAAGGATAGGAGCGGATGTAAAACGCTTCTTGAGGAGATCAAAAGCTCCCTGGGCAGAACCGGACCACTTAAAGCACGTCTTGACAGAAGTCAGAGCTGTGAGAGGGGCAGCCACTTGACCGATTACGAATGAAACGCCGATAGAAATTAGCGAAACCGAGAAAGCGCTGCAACTCGACACGTGACTTAGGAACGGGCCAATCGCTGACAGCCTGGACCTTAGCGGGATCCATCTGAATGCCCTCAGCGGAAATAACAGAACCGAGAAATGTGACAGAGGAGACATGAAAGGCGCACTTCTCAGCCTTCACGTAGAGACAATTCTCTAAAAGGCGCTGGAGTACACGTCGAACGTGCTGAACATGAATCTCGAGTGACGGTGAAAAAAATCAGGATATCGTCAAGGTAAACGAAAACAAAGATGTTCAGCATGTCTCTCAGTACATCATTAACTAATGCCTGAAAGACAGCTGGAGCATTAGCGAGACCGAACGGCAGAACCCGGTATTCAAAATGCCCTAACGGAGTGTTAAACGCCGTTTTCCACTCGTCCCCCTCTCTGATGCGCACGAGATGGTAAGCGTTACGAAGGTCCAACTTAGTAAAGAACCTGGCTCCCTGCAGAATCTCGAAGGCTGACGACATAAGGGGAAGCGGATAACGATTCTTAACCGTTATGTCATTCAGCCCTCGATAATCCACGCAGGGGCGCAGAGTACCGTCCTTCTTCTTAACAAAAAAAAACCCCGCTCCGGCGGGAGAGGAAGAAGGCACCACGGTACCGGTGTCGAGAGAAACAGACAGATAATCCTCGAGAGCCTTACGTTCGGGAGCCGACAGAGAGTATAGTCTACCCCGAGGGGGAGTGGTCCCCGGAAGGAGATCAATACAACAATCATACGACCGGTGAGGAGGAAGAGAGTTGGCTCTGGACCGACTGAAGACCGTGCGCAGATCATGATATTCCTCCGGCACTCCTGTCAAATCACCAGGTTCCTCCTGAGAAGAGGGGACAGAAGAAACAGGAGGGATAGCAGACATTAAACACTTCACATGACAAGAAACGTTCCAGGATAGGATAGAATTACTAGACCAATTAATAGAAGGATTATGACATACTAGCCAGGGATGACCCAAAACAACAGGTGTAAAAGGTGAACGAAAAATCAAAAAGGAAATGGTCTCACTGTGGTTACCAGATACTGTGAGGGTTAAAGGTAGTGTCTCACATCTGATACTGGGGAGAAGACTACCATCTAAGGCGAACATGGGCGTGGGCTTCCCTAACTGTCTGAGAGGAATGTCATGTTTCCGAGCCCATGCTTCGTCCATAAAACAACCCTCAGCCCCAGAGTCTATCAAGGCACTGCAGGAAGCAGCCGAACCGGTCCAGCGTAGATGGACCGACAAGGTAGTACAGGATCTTGATGAAGAGACCTGAGTAGTAGCGCTCACCAGTAGCCCTCCGCTTACTGATGAGCTCTGGCTTTTACAGGACATGACATGACAAAATGTCCAGCAGAACCGCAATAGAGGCAAAGGCGGTTGGTGATTCTCCGTTCCCTCTCCTTAGTCGAGATGCGAATACCTCCCAGCTGCATGGGCTCAGTCTCTGAGCCGGTGGGAGGAGATGGTTGAGATGCGGAGAGGGGGAACACCGTTAACGCGAGCTCTCTTCCACGAGCTCGGTGACGAAGATCTACCCGTCGTTCTATGCGGATGGCGAGTGCAATCAAAGAGTCCACGCTGGAAGGAACCTCCCGGGAGAGAATCTCATCCTTAACCTCAGCGTGGAGTCCCTCCAGAAAACGAGCGAGCAACGCCGGCTCGTTCCAGTCACTGGAGGCAGCAAGAGTGCGAAACTCTATAGAGTAATCCGTTATGGATCGATCACCTTGACATAGGGAAGCCAGGGCCCTGGAAGCCTCCTTCCCAAAAACTGAACGATCAAAAACCCGTATCATCTCCTCTTTAAAGTTCTGATAATCGTTAGAACACTCAGCCCTTGCCTCCCAGATAGCTGTGCCCCACTCCCGAGCCCGACCAGTAAGGAGTGATATGACGTAAGCGATCCGAGCTCTCTCTCTTGAGTATGTGTTGGGCTGGAGAGAGAACACAATATCACACTGGGTGAGAAAGGAGCGACACTCAGTGGGCTGCCCAGAGTAACATGGTGGGTTATTAACCCTAGGTTCCGGAGACTCGGAAGACCAGGAAGTAGCTGGTGGCACGAGACGAAGACTCTGAAACTGTCCTGAGAGGTCGGAGACCTGAGCGGCCAGGGTCTCAACGGCATGACGAGCAGCAGACAATTCCTGCTCGTGTCTGCCGAGCATTGCTCCCTGGAACTCGACGGCAGTGTTGCGAGAATCCGTAGTCGCTGGGTCCATACTTGGTCGGATCCTTCTGTTATGCTGGTGAATGAGGACCCAAAAGCGACTTAATAGAAACAGAGTCTTTATTCCAGTCTTAAACAAAAACCGATACTCCTGGATATATCTTAGGTAAATCCAAAACAGGAAAACTGAAATCCTCTCGTCAGTAGAGAGGAACGACTGGAGACGCGACCACAGACTGCAGGTCGCTTCGGGAAGGCACAGGCCGTAGCTGACATAGACACCTGCTCACACGCAGCATCTGAAGAAGGCAAAAACACGACAGGGCGGAACAAGGACACAGAACAGCAAACATCAAACAAGGATCCGACAAGGACAGAAGCGGAAAACAGAGGGAGAAATAGGGACTCTAATCAGAGGGCAAAATAGGGGACAGGTGTGAAAGAGTAAATGAGGTAGTTAGGAGAATGAGGAACAGCTGGGAGCAGGAACGGAACGATAGAGCGAGAGAGGGAGAGAGGGAGGGGGAGAGAGAGGGATAGAAAGAGGGAAAGAACCTAATAAGACCAGCAAAGGGAAACGAATAGAAGGGAAGCACAGGGACAAGACATGATAATCAATGACAAAACATGACAGTTATGGTCAGATTTGCCAAATGGAGGGTGAGGGAGAGCCAATGTTGCTCCTAGACATTTTCACTTCAATAACTGCACTTACAGTTCACTGGGGCAGCTCAAGCAGGGCATAAATTTGACGAACAACGTTGAAAGTTACTGAGCTCTTCCGTAAAGCCATTCTACTGCCAATGTTTGTCTATGGAGATTGCATGGATGTGTGCTCGATTTTATACACATGTCAGCAACGGGTACGGCTGACATCCACTAATTTGAAGGTGTGTCCACATACTGTTGTATATATTTATAGTGTAATTTTGGTCATATGAAGCGATGGCCGAAACATTATGTACCAAAAAAGTTAAGATCAGCGCAAAAAAACACACAAAATGGCACAATTGGCCAGGAGCCCATAAAACAACGCCATTCTCAAAATATGGAGATGAAGCGAGGGTTAACTTGTTATGGCTGCAGAAGGCGTATTGAAAAACTGGAAAATATGTGCCCATTTTCAAATGGCCTCTTACTAAATTTTTGCTCGTACAATATGCATATTATTATTAGTATTGGATAGAAAACACTGTCTAGTTTCTAAAACAGGTTTAATTATTTCTCTAAGTGAAACATAACTCTTTTTACAGCCCATTTTCTATCCAAAAGTGAAATTTCCAAGAAGCTATGTCTCTCTTCAAGATACTCTCTATAAAAGGCCTTGGCACTTAGGACTGTAGAAACACGTCACACGCCTTCCCCTGTGTGTCATGCGGAAGTGAGAGAAGAAATGACTTGATTATCTCTGTCAGGGACTGAACACAACATCTTGGAGTCAGAAGTGCGCACTTAATTTTTTTTTCTGGGCACGAAGTAGGAACTGGACTGCGCTCCTGGAAAACCCTCGTTATAGGTGAATATGACCTCCGGCTTCGATTTTTTTTGATACATGTCACAATATCTTCCTAAAGCATGTTTTTTCAATATACTTTAATTATATTATTGAAATTTATTCTGGACTTTAGACGTGATGCGACGCAAGAATTTTGTCAAGACGGAGAGGTTAGCACGGCATGGCCAGTGTGCATGCTAATTCAAGAGGGACATCGTTCGTTCTGGGTCCAAATGAAGACGGTTCTGAACAAAGGACCCTTTGGAGAACATTCTGATGGAAGATCAACAAAGATAAGGACCCAATTTGGGATGCTTTTTCATATATCTGTCGAACTGTGCTATGCTACCGTTTGCCTTGAGTCAATGCTGTTGTGATGTTAGCTATTGTAGTAAGCTAATATAACGATATATTGTGTTTTCGCTGTAAAACACTTCAGAAATCGGAAATATTGTCTGTATTCACAAGATCTTTCTCTTTCATTAGCTATCCACCGTATATTTGTCTGAAATGATTTATGATGAGTAATAAGGTAGTTGACGTTGGTGTCTATTTTCTCTGGCTACTCCCGTGCGATTTCTTACTGTAGCTATGATGGTAGCAGTAATGTAAAACTGATTTATAGCTAAAATATGCAATTTTTTGGAACAAAACATAGATTTATTGTGTAACATGTTATAGGACTGTCATCTGAGGTAGTTTTTTCTAGGTTATTTAGGTTGGTTCTAGGTTAGTTAGGTTGGCTTGTGCATGCTACTTGCATCCTACTTGTGCTGTGAAAAATGTCTGTCCTCTTTTTTATTTGGTGGTGAGCTAACATAAATATATGTGGTGTTTTCTCTGTAAAACATTTAAAAAATCGGACATGTTGGCTGGATTGACAAGATGTTTATCTTTCAAATGCTGTATTGGACTTGTTAATGTGTGAAAGTTAAATATTTAAAAAAAATAGATTTTGAATTTCGCGCCCTGCACTTGAGCTGGATGTTGTCATAGGTGTACCGACGTCGGGCTGCAGCCATAACAGGTTTTAAGGTTGAGCAGGGAGTCGACATTAAGTTCGGGTTAGGGTTGAGGCTAGGTTTATGGTTGAGCCGCGATGTGAACATTAAGCTGGCTTAGGGTTGAGCCAGGAATGGAAATGAAGCTATGGGTTAGGGTTGAGGCTAGGTTTAGGGTTGAGCCGGGATGTGGACATGAAGCTAGAGTTAGGGTTGAACTGGTAGTCGACATACGGCTAGGGTTAGGGCCTCAATCCTAGACACAACCCTTAACCTAAATCCAATTAACAATGAATTAATTTGTCCCTCCCCCCACTACATGGCAAAAAGGTAGGCCTCACTTGAAGCCTGACCTAGAGTTAATGTGTTTTTGAATGACATCGGCAGAACGGTTTGGGCTAGAAACCAAATTCACGTATGGGATCATTCAACAGACGCTCCCGATGAACTCAAGCCTACACCTGACCAGCTGTATCAACTTGTTTTTGCCTTGAATGCAATGTATTGATTTATGCATCTGTCTGTGGAGGTGGGAGGGAGAGAGAGTGAGTGATGAGAGGAGGGGGGAAAGAAGGAGGGAGAGATTAGAGGGAGAGTGAGAAGGGGGAGAGTCAGGGAGGTGGAGAGATGGGAGAGAGTGGGAAAGGGTGAAGGAGGGAGAGAGAGAGAGTGATGAGAGGAGGGGGGAAAGAAAGAGGGAGAGAGAATAGATGAGGTAGAGTGAGAAGGGGGAGAGTCAGGGAGGGGGAGAGGTGGGAGAGAGGGAATGAGAGAGGGGGAGTGAGAGGAGGGAGGGGAGAGAGAGTCAACAGACAGACAGAGGTTTGAACGAGATGAGAGGGGGATGGGAAAGAAGGAGGGAGAGAATGGAGGAGGGAGAGTGAGAAGGGGGAGAGTCAGGGAGGTGGAGAGATGGGAGAGAGTGGGAAAGGGTGAAGGAGGGAGAGAGAGAGAGTGATGAGAGGAGGGGGGAAAGAAAGAGGGAGAGAGAATAGATGAGGTAGAGTGAGAAGGGGGAGAGTCAGGGAGGGGGAGAGGTGGGAGAGAGGGAATGAGAGAGGGGGAGTGAGAGGAGGGAGGGGAGAGAGAGTCAACAGACAGACAGAGGTTTGAACGAGATGAGAGGGGGATGGGAAAGAAGGAGGGAGAGAATGGAGGGGGGAGGGAAAGAGAGAGAAGGTGGATAGTGAGGGGGAGAGGGTGATGGTGGGAGAGAGAGGAGGGGGAAGGGAAAGAAGGAGAGTGAGAGAATGGGGGGGAGGGAAAGAGAGAGAAGGTGGATAGTGAGGAGGGGGAGAGAAGGGGATAGGGTGACAGAGGGAGGTGGGAGAGAGAGGAGGGAGTGATGAGAGGAGGGGGGGACAGAAGGAGGGAGAGAGAATAGAGGAGGGAGAGTGAGACAGGGGAGAGTCAGCGAGGGGGAGAGAGTGGGAGATGGTGAGAGAAGAGGAAGGGGAGAGAGAGTTAACAGACAGACAGAGGTAGGAGAGAGATGAGAGAGAGATGAGAGGAGGGAGAGGAAGGGAAAGAAGGAGGGAGAGAGAATGCTGGGGGGAGAAGAGAGAGAAGAAGGAGAGTAAGGGAGGGGAGAGAGAGTCAACAGACAGACAGAGGTTGGAGAGAGAGGAGGGAGAGAGAGAGATGAGAGGAGGGGGAAGGGAAAGGGAGAATGGAGGGGGAGGGAAATAGAGAGAAGGGGGAGAGTAAGAGAGGGGGAGAGGGTGACGGAGGGAGGTGGGAGAGAGAGGAGGGAGGGGAGAGAGTGATGAGGATTGGGAAGGAGGGAGAGAGAATAGAGGAGGGAGAGTGAGAAGGGGGAGAGTCTTTGAGAGGGGAGAGGGTGCGAGAGGAGGGAGGGGAGAAAGAGTTAACAGACAGACAGAGGTAGGAGAGAGAAGAGGGAGATGAGAGGCGTGGGAGGAAGGGAAAGAAGGAGGGAGAGAGAATGGAGGGGGGAGGGAAAGAGAGAGAAGGGGGAGAGTGAAGGGGGGGAGAGGGTGGCGGATGGATGGAGGTGGGAGAAAGAGGAGGAAGGGTGGAGAGAGAAAGAGGGTTATAGGAAGGAGAAATAAAGAGATAGAAAGGAGGGAGAGAGAGGGTGGAGCGGTGAAAGAAGGGGGAGGGAGAGAGAAGGGGAAGAGAGAGACGGAGAGGGGGGATTAGAGAATAGAGAGAGAGAGCGCGAGAGACATGTCTGTCTGTCTGCCTGTCTGTCTAAATTAAATAAAGGTTAATCCCACATTTTCGCCAAGTTTTCAACATCAATGTAAAGCCTTATTTTGTTGATTTTACAAAGTAATTTTAATTTAATGTGATTAGTGATTAGTCATTTACGTCTGTATCTCATTTTAAGGTCAAACGTGTTACGTGAACTGAACTTGCTTTAATATGGTGATACTATTCCTTTTTAAATAGTTATTTTCAAAACAACACTGAACTAATCTAATAGTAAATCATAGTGTAAAAGCAGGTGAGCTGGTTCTACTCCTTTTGGCCATTTTCTGGTGTTTTGTTGTGGAAAAATGAACTGGTCGAGCATAACACATCAACACTGTTAGCAATAGACATTTTTTAACAATTACATTTTTTTGTGAAGCTTGCCATATGATTCCATATGCCCTGTGACAAGGGGATTGATGGCTGATTTAAGATGAAATCGTCAACCCTATTACAGTCAACGCTGTTACTTTATTTGGCACTTAATAGGCACTTAGTCTTTTTTAAGGTCCAATGTATCCGTTTTTTTACAATATCAAAACATTTATTGATACCAATTAAGTACCTTACTGTGATTGTTTTCAATAAAAAAATTCAAAAAATAACCTAAAATACTTTTTAGCAAATTGAACAAAACATTAAGAAAACCTAGTTGGCCTCCCGGGTGGCGCAGTGGTCTAGGGCACTGCATCGCAGTGCTAGCTGTGCCACCAGAGTCTCTGGGTTCGCGCCCAGGCTCTGTCGCAGCCGGCCGCGACCGGGAGGTCCGTGGGGCAACGCACAATTGGCATAGCGTCGTCCGGGTTAGGGAGGGTTTGGCCGGTAGGGATATCCTTGTCTCATCTCGCTCCAGCGACCCCTGTGGCGGGCCGGGCGCAGTGCGCGCTAACCAAGGGGGCCAGGTACACAGTGTTTCCTCCGACACATTGGTGCGGCTGGCTTCCGGGTTGGAGGCGCGCTGTGTTAAGAAGCAGTGCGGCTTGGTTGGGTTGTGCTTCGGAGGACGCATGGCTTTCGACCTTCGTCTCTCCTCAGCCCATACGGGAGTTGTAGCGATGAGACAAGATAGTAATTACTAGCGATTGGAGACCATGAAAATTGGGGAGAAAATGGGATAAAAAAAATAAATAAAAAAAAACTAGTTGTTTTTTGCCATCATTGTAAACCTGACACACACACACACACTATACGATACATGTATTAACCTGTCTAGCCCCCACATTCCACTGAAAAGGCAGCGCGGGAAATTCAAAAATATTTTTTTGAAATATTTCACTTTCACACATTAACAAGTCCAATACAGCAAATGAAAGATAAACATATTGTGAATCCAGCCAACATGTCAGATTTTTTTAATGTTTTACAGCGAAAACACCACATATATTTATGTTAGCTCACCACCAAATAGAAAAAAAGCACAGACATTTCTTTCACAGCACAGGTAGCTTTCACAAAACCCCCAAATTGAGATAGAATTAATCACTAACCTTTGAAATTCTTCATCAGATGAGTCATATAACATCATGTTACACAATACATTTATGTATTGTTCGATAATGTGCATATATATATCTAAAAAAAATCTCAGTTTACATTGGTGCGTTACGTGCAGTAATGTTTTGATTCCAAAACATCTGGTGATTTTGCAGAAATACTCATAATAAACATTGATAAAAGATGCAAGTGTTATTCACATAATTAAAGATAAACTTATCCTCTATGCAACCGCTGTGTCAGATTTCAAAATAAACTTTACGGAAAAAGATTAATCTGAGAACGGCGTTTAGAGCACAATCCAGCCAAAGAAATAGTCGCCATTTTGTCGTCAACAAAAGCAACAAAAACACTATAAATATGCACTTACCTTCGAATAACTTCATCAGAAGGCACTCCCAGGATTCCCAGATCGACAATAAATGACTGAAAAGTTCCATAAAGCCCATCATTTAGCCACTTGTTGTTAGCATGTTCAGCCCAGGAATCCATTTTCATGACGCACGAACAATCCCTCCAGACAAAAACTCAAAAAGTTCCGTTACAGGTCGTAGAAACAGGTCAAATGATGTTTGCAATCCATATTTAGTATGTGTTTCACATTAATCATCAATAAGGATCCAACCGGAGAATTTAATTGTCTGAAGAAAGAGCATTGGAACGAGAGCACTCTCTCTCCCTCGCGCGCAAAACCAGACTGAGATTTCTGACGACCACTCACTAAACCAGCTCCTATGAGCCCCTCCTTTTTAGTAGAATCATAAGACTAAAATCTAAAGACGGTGACATCTAGTGGAAGCCCTAGGCAGTGTTTGTTCAGTCATATCTAGAAGGGGTGTCATTTGACACCGTTTTGAAAATCGAGTTCTCATTTCCTGTTTTGACCTCTTCTCAGGTTTTTGTCTGTCAAATGAGTTCTGTTATACTTACAGAAATAATTCAAACAGTTTTAAAAACTTCAGAGTGTTTTCTATACAATAGTAATAATACTATGCATGTATTACCTTCTGGGACAGAGTAGGAGGAAATTTTGTTTGGGCACGCAATTTGTTCAAAGTGGAAACACCGCCCCCTATCCCGATGGAAACACCGCCCCCTATCCCGATTAAACATAAGAATGAGTTTGAGTTTTTCTCACAGCCCTCCTCGTAGGACGTGACAAAGAGCTCTTATAGGACTAGGGCACAAATAATAATATAATAATCAATCAATTTGCTCTTTATTTTGCCATCTTACATAAAAAAAACTTATTTGTTCATTAAATATTGTGAATAACTCACCGCAGGTTAATGAGAAGTGAATGCTTGAAAGGATGCACGTAACTCTGCAATGTTGGGTTGTATTGGAGAGGGTCTCAGTCTTGAATAATTTTCCACACACAGTCTGTGCCTGTATTTAGTTTCCATGCTAGTGAGGGCCGAGAATCCACTCTCACATAGGTACATGGTTGCAAAGGGCATCAGTGTCTTAACAGCACAATTTGCCAAGGCAAGAAACTCTGACCGCAGCCCAATCCAGAAATCTGGCAGTGGCTTCTGATTAAATTACATTTTCACAGAACCGCTTGTTGCAATTTTGATGATGCTCTCTTGTTAAGATATCGGTAAGTGGACTGGAGGCAGGGCATGAAAGGGACAAGGAATCCAGTTGTCTGTGTCGTCCATTTCGGGAAAGTACCTGCGTAATTGCGCTCCCAACTCACTCAGGTGCTTCGCTATATAACATTTGACATTGTCTGTGGATTGAGTTAATTTGCACACAAAAAAAATCATACAATGATGGAAAGACCTGTGTGTTGTCTTGTTAATGCAGAGACAAATGAGCTCCAACTTCTTAATCATAGCCTCAATTTTGTCCCGCACATTGAATATAGTTGCGGAGAGTCCCTGTAATCCTAGATTCAGAACATTCAGGCGAGAAAAAACATCACCCATATAGGCCAGTCGTGTGAGAAACTTGTCGTCATGCAAGCAGTCAGACAAGGCAAAATGACGGTCAGTAAAGAAAATTTAAGCTCGTCTCCCAATTTTAAAAAACGTGTCAATACTTTGCCCCTTGATAACCAGCGCACTCTGTATGTTGTAAAAGTTTTGTATGGTCGCTGCCCATATCATTGCATAATGCAGAAAATACATAAGAATTCTGGGGCCTTGCTTTCACTGTACAGTAGTGTACAAAACATATTTCAAGACGTCAGGCAATTTCCTTGGCAGCAAGAGCCTCTCGGTGGATGCTGCAGTGTACCCAAGTGACATTGGGAGCCACTGCTTGCATGCGTGATACCACTCCACTGTCATGGCTTTTGCGCCATCAGTACAGATACAAACACATCTTGACCACCAAAGTCCATTTGATGTTACAAAGCTGTTGTCCTGGTTTCCAGAAGAGGATGTCTTCCTTAATTGACCCCCCATAAACGTAACGGACATATACCAGGAGCTGTGCCAGGCCCGCCACGTCTGTTGACTTATCCAGCTGTAAGGCATATAATTCACTGGCTTGTATGCGAAGCAGTAATTGTTTCAAAACATCTCCTGCCATGTCAGTGATGTGTTGTAAAACAATGTTGTATGATAAAGGCATTGTCTGTATAGTTTTTTTGTCCTTTTCCCCTAGAATTGTCCTTTTCATAACCACGGCAGCAGGAAGAATTAAGTCCTCCACAATAGTATGGGGCTTGCCTGTCCTAGCAACTTGCTAGTTCACCATATAAGACACTTATAGCCCCTTCTTATGAATGGTATCTGTTGCTTTTATACATGTCTTATAAAGTCGTCTTTATTCTCGCTCAAATCTGTTGTGGCTTAATTTTCAAATTGTCATGTTTTGTTTCTAAATGTCTTCACAAGAGTGAAGGTTTCCCGCGAGAGAGTAATGGTTAATGTGATTGGATGTTAATTATTTGACTAGGCTACCTGTATTTGACATTATGTTGTTATTTCGCTGAACACTAGATGGTTTCATTTTATTTTTGGCAGTGTAACGAGGTTACTCAGGCGAGAAAACTCACCCAAATGTATAGCCCCGTTGAAAAATATAAATGTACTGTTTGAAAATAAAATAATTTATATTAAAATGTGAATCACATTTTATTTGGCGTACCCCCGAGGGCATTGCGCGTACCCCAGTTTGGGAATACTTAGTCTAGATGAACAGGAAAACATACAGTACCAGGCAAACGTTTCTGAGTTGGACCGCACAGTGAAGGAAAGCAGCCAACAAGTGCTCAACATATGTGGGAACTCCTTCAAGACTGTTGGAAAAGCATTCCAGGTGAAGCTGGTTGAGAGAATATCCAAGAGCATGCAAAGCTGTCATCAAGGCAAAGGGTGGCTGTTTGAAGAATCTCAAATCTCAAATATATTTTGATTCGTGTAACACTTTTTTAACACTTTTTCTACATAATTCCATTTTATTTCATAGTTTTGATGTCTTCACTATTATTCTACAATGTGGAAATTAGTAAAAAAATTATGAAAAACCCTTGAATGAGTAAGTGTGTCCAAACTTTTGACTGGTACTGTACGTGGGTCAGAATCCCAGAAGGGACAGAAGGGCGCAGTCCTCTTTCCTGCCAGACATCCTCGGCGGAGAGACTTTTGACAGGCCTCCAATCATTTACAGGGTGCATTACACTCTAGCGGCAAAACCACAGCTTGGTTGCCCTCCCAGAGCAATGCTGGTCCGCATACATTACTTCCAGACCAAAGAGATTATTATTTGGACCTCCCACGAGAGAGGACAGCTGAGTTACCATGGCAAGCAGATCCATGTCTTTACAGATTACTCGGCAGACCTGGCAAGACGCAGAGCTGCATACAAAGATGTGAAAGCCCACCTTCACAAGGCAGGAGTGTTAACGTCTACTCTGGCTCCCCCTCTTACGCGCACCTGCGCCTCATCATGAGACACACCTGGACTCCATCACTTGATTACCTCCCCCATATCTGTCACTCCCTTAGTCAATACTGCCTGTGGAATGGAACTATGTGTTTCATGTCTAGACGCTACTCTTGTCTTGAACCGTTCCATGTTCATTATATTATTAAACTCACCACCGGCACATGCTTCTAAACTCCCAGCGTCTCCGTTACAGAATACTGCCTCGACAAATGGAAGGAGCAGGAAATTAGGACATCTCCCAGACGGTCGACAATAGGATACCTACTTTGTCAGGGATACCTACTTTGTCAACACCGCAACCAGATGGCGCAACTGGGGACAGTTATGGAAGAGGTTCTTCGCGGTCTTCAACATCTCGAAGGCGTTGCCTTCAACTAGCAGAGGATACCCTGCCATCAGTCGACCCAGCGAGCCAGCACACCAGTCCATTCAGCAGTTCAGTTTGTCCCTCCTGGATAAATATGATGGAACACCATCTAAATGCTGTGGCTCCCTCTATTTTGTGAACCACATGGGAGCCCCCACCATCGAGAGGTCCAAGGTTGCCATGGTTATTTCTCTGCTGACAGGGCGGGCGTTGGAGTGGGCTATGGCCGTCTGGGAGAGATGAGGAGCTGGCTTCGTATGAGGGGTTCATGGTTCGGTTCAGAGGTATCTTCAATCATTCACCGAAGGGCAGAGAGGGGGCTATGCGCCTACTCCAACTACGGTAGGATGACGAGACCACTGCCAAGTACACGCTCACTTTCCGGACAGTAGCAGCATCCAGCGAATGGAATGAGCCAGTGCTCCGTACGTTATTCCGAAGAGGACTGCGCGAGGAGGTCCAAACGGACCTGGCATGTCATGACTTCAACCTCTCCTTGGACTCACTCATCGTGATGGCCATCCGTTTGGATAGCCTACCTCGGGGGCATCGGTACCCACATCGCTTCTAACCCTCCCTCAGTGAAAATTCTGTTTCAGAGCCTGAATCTATGGAGGTCACAAGCCTCCCTGCGGTGGAGTGACACAGACCGAGACAGCTGGGGATCTGTCTCTATTGTGGTCAAGTGGGGCATCAGCTCCAGCAGTGTCCGGTACGTCCCAACTCGGGTTCCACGAGACCAGAGGGACGGTCACGTGATCTTCCAACTCCGGGGGCAGGTGTGAGTATCCCATCTTCATAATTTCTGCCAAACCCTTTTTGGTGTTGATCACACCAGCTGGCTGTCCCTCATGTACTGTTTCTACATCGATTCCGGTGCCGCGGGGAACTTTATTGACCAGACCCTTGCCTCCTCTCTGAACATCCCCTCATACCCGCTTCCTCTCCGTTTCCGGTTCAAACCCTTGGTAATCGGCCACTAGGATCCAGAACATCACCACACTGCTCACCCTCACCGTGGAGTCCATTCACCAGGAAAACATTCCCTTCTTCATCACTAGCGCACCAGTTCACAAGATCATCCTCAGGCTCCAATGGCTCCAACGCCATAACCCCACCATCTCATGGTCGAGGATGAGAATCACGGACTGGTCACCCGATTGCCAGAGGAACTGTTTTCCTGTTCCCTCTCGAGTCGTAGACCCTGTGTTTTGGGACGTAGATTTGGACATTCACCAGGCTCTGGAGAGGGAACCTGCACCCACTACCTGTGCTCTGGAGTAAATATACAGTGGGGAGAACAAGTATTTGATACACTGCCGATTTTGCAGGTTTTCCTACTTACAAAGCATGTAGAGGTCTGTAATTTTTATCATAGGTACACTTCAACTGTGAGAGGCGGAATCTAAAACAAAAATCCAGAAAATCACATTGTATGATTTTTAAGTAATTAATTTGCATTTTATTGCATGACATAAGTATTTGATCACCTACCAACCAGTAAGAATTCCGGCTCTCACAGACCTGTTAGTTTTACTTTAAGAAGCCCTCCTGTTCTCCACTCATTACCTGTATTAACTGCACCTGTTTGAACTCATTACCTGTATAAAAGACACCTGTCCACACACTCAATCAAACAGACTCCAACCTCTCCACAATGGCCAAGACCAGAGAGCTGTGTAAGGACATCAGGGATAAATTGTAGACCTCTACAAGGCTGGGATGGGCTACAGGACAATAGCCAAGCAGCTTGGTGAGAAGGCAACAACTGTTGGCACAATTATTAGAAAATGGAAGAAGTTCAAGATGACGGTCAATCACCCTCGGTCTGGGGCTCCATGCAAGATCTCACCTCGTGGGGCATCAATGATCATGAGGAATGTGAGGGATCAGCCCAGAACTACACGGCAGGACCTGGTCAATGACCTGAAGAGAGCTGGGACCACAGTCTCAAAGAAAACCATTAGTAACACACTACGCCGTCATGGATTAAAATCCTGCAGCGCACGCAAGGTCCCCCTGCTCAAGCCAGTGCATGTCCAGGCCTGTCTGAAGTTTGCCAATGACCATCTGGATGATCCAGAGGAGGAATGGGAGAAGGTCATGTGGTCTGATGAGACAAAAATAGAGCTTTTTGCTCTAAACTCCACTCGCCGTGTTTGGAGGAATAGAAGGATGAGTACAACCCCAAGAACACCATCCCAACCGTGAAGCATGGAGGTGGAAACATCATTCTTTGGGGATGCTTTTCTGCAAAGGGGACAGGACGACTGCACCGTATTGAGGGGAGGATGGATGGGGCCATGTATCGCGAGATCTTGACCAACAACCTCCTTCCCTCAGTAAGAGCATTGAAGATGGGTCGTGGCTGGGTCTTCCAGCATGACAACGACCCGAAACACACAGCCAGGGCAACTAAGGAGTGGCTCCGTAAGAAGCATCTCAAGGTCCTGGAGTGGCCTAGCCAGTCTCCAGACCTGAACCCAATAGAAAATCTTTGGAGGGAGCCGAAAGTCCGTATTGCCCAGCGACAGCCCCGAAACCTGAAGGATCTGGAGAAGGTCTGTATGGAGGAGTGGGCCAAAATCCCTGCTGCAGTGTGTGCAAACCTGGTCAAGAACTACAGGAAACGTATGATCTCTGTAATTGCAAACTAAGGTTTCTGTACCAAATATTCAGTTCTGCTTTTCTGATGTATCAAATACTTATGTCATGCAATAAAATGCAAATTAATTACTTAAAAATCATACAATGTGATTTTCTGGATTTTTGTTTTAGATTCCTTCTCTCACAGTTGAAGTGTACCTATGATAAAAATTACAGACCTCTACATGCTTTGTAAGTAGGAAAACCTGCAAAATTGTCAGTGTATCAAATACTTGTTCTCCCCACTGTACGTTCCCATGGGGATAAGAGAGCGGCTGTTGACCTGGGCACAGACAGCTGTCATCGCTAAACATCCTGGCATCACCCGTACTATTCAATCGCTCTGCAAAAAGTATTGGTGGCCCACCTTGGCACAGGATTTTATTTGCTAGGTCAACTCCTGTTCTGTGTATGCCCAAACTAAGTCCCCCCGGCACACCCAGCAGAGAAACTCCTTCCCCTTCCTGTGTCTCAGCATCCCTGGTCTCATCTATCCATTGATTTTGTCACTGATCTCCCCTCCTTTGATGGGTTCACCACCATTTTGGTGGTTGTGGATAGATTTTCCAAATCCTGTTCATTTTATCCCTCTCTCTGGTCTACCTACTGGTCTCCAGGTCTCTGAGTCACAGTTCTAGCAGGTCTTCCGACACATCGTCTCCGACCATGGACCCACATCACGGGTAGGGAGAGCCTTCATGGAGAAGCTCGGGGTCACAGGAAGCTTCACTTCTGGGTTTAGGCCTCAGTCCAACAGGCAGGTAGAGAGGATGAACCAGTGTTACTGAGGAGCCACTGTCAGGACCGGCAGGGGGAGTGGGCCTGATTCCTTCTCTGGGAAGAGTACGCCCAGAATTCGTTATGTCACTCCTACACCGGGCTGACTCCCTTCCAGTGTATTCTGGGTTATTAGCCGGCACTGGCTCCGTGGACCCCGGGCAAGACTGAAGCTCCTGCAGTGGATGAGTGGTTCAGGTGCGCAAAAGAAATGTGGAACGATGCCCACGTTAGACTCCAGCGCCACCACAGGGAGGCTCCTGTGTTCCATCCTGGTGATCGAGTCTGGCTCGCCACTAGAAACCTCCCACTCCGTCTGCCCTGCAAGAAGCTGAGCCAGATTTAGCCTGATACCCCCGGCTAAACTGAGGATTACTTTCCAGGGGGCTAGCCATATATTTGACAACACCCACCTTCTACCGGGACAATATCCCCTCAACAGCGGCACAGAACCCAGATCTGTGAAGGCTGCTAGTTATGTTATTAGGGTGCACACATGGTCAGTTTATGGACGTGAACGTGAGTAACTTTTATTTGCCCTATTTAGGCATTCCATGCACTGCATATAGATGACTGACTACCTTGGGATGGAGCTGTCTACCATGCCATGGTATACAAAGTAATCATTATGGTGTAATGTAACTAAGCTTTTCATTTAAAGAACTGAGTTTTTTTATTTTTTTATTCATGAATGATTCATTTGCTCCATTAGTCGGGCCTCAACGTAGGCAAAGGGGTGTAATTTACTTTTGGCCCGCAATTTGTAATTTTTATTTATTTATTCTATAGGCTATGCTGTTTGTGTTCTGGCACGTGCATAGGAGTGCAATAGCGATAATGCTTAGGACAACTTAAAAGATTAGGTTATTAGATTTAGTTCTATGTTACTTCCACTTTATTCAACATAGGTTTCACGTATACTCACTCTCCGGCGCTCTAGGTCACCAGGCTGCTATTATTACACACACCTGTCACGATCGTTACATACACCAGCACCTCATCATACTCAAGCCTCGATTGGCCGGTCAAGCGTCTGCTGCCGAGTCTACCGAGGATGCCTCAGCTTGCTCGTCAGGCTTCCATGCCTTAGCTGGCTCGCCAGGTTCACAAGACTCGGTAGGCTCGGCAGGCTCCCACGCCTCAGTCAGCTCGTCAAGTTCCCGCGCCTCTGCCGGCTCGTCAGGTTCCCGCGCCTCTGCCCGCTCGTCAGGTTCCTGCTCCTCTGCCGGCTCGTCAGGTTCCCGCGCCTCTGCCCGCTCGTCAGGTTCCCGCTCCTCTGCCGGCTCGTCAGGTTCCCGTGCCTCTGCCGGCTCGTCAGGTTCCCGCGCCTCAGCCGACTCGACAGGTTCCCGCGCCTCAGCAGCGGCGACCGGTCCACTCCTGGTCACCGGGAGCATTAATTTGGTCGGCGTCCTGAGGCTGGAGCCACGCGTCAGGGAGGGGGTACAGTCACGTATATTCCCTCTCCGGCACTCTAGGTCACCAGGCTGCTCATTATTATGCATACCTTTCACCATCGTTACGGGCACCAGCGCCTAATCAGACTCAACTGGACTTCATCACCTTCCTGATTACCTTCCCTATATCTGTCACTCCCTTTGGTTCCTTCCCCCAGGAGTTTTTATTTCTATTTCTTGTCGGTATGCTGCTCATGTTTCTGGTTTTGTTCATGTTCATTTAGTTATTAAATACACTCCCGACTCAAAACAGGGTAGGTACTGTTTCATTTGGAGACTCGGCAGTGGGGTTTTTCTAAATTTTATTTTTATGTTTTATTTTAGTTTAGTTTAGGGTTACACAAACGTTTTGTTTTTGTGATGCACTACTCAGTCTGGGTTAAGTTATTCTTTAATACTACTGTAACATAAACAGTTCATTTAAAGCAGTCTCCTGGAATGTTCGGGGCAGTGGACATGTGGTCAAGAGGAAGAAAACATTCTTACAAAAGGAAAGGGTTTCAAATGCTATGCAACAGGAGACCCATTGATCTTCAACAGAACATGCTAAGCTGAAAAGGGACTGGGTGGGCCAGGTGTACTTTTTTTCTACATTCTAGAATAATAGTGAACACATACAAAACTATGAAATAACACATATGGAATCTTGTAGCAACCAAAAAAGTGTGAAACAAATCTAAATATATTTCTTCTTCAAAGTAATCACCCTTTGCCTTGATGACAGCTTTGCACACTCTTGGCATTCTCGCAACCATTTTAACGTGAAATGCTTTTCCAACATTCTTGAAGGAGTTCCCACATATGCTGAGCATTTGTTGGCTGCTTTTCCTTCAGTCTGCGGTCCAACTCATCCCAAACCATCTCAATTTGTTTGAGGTCGGGTGATTGTGGAGGACAAGTCATCTCCTTCTTGGTCAAATAGCCCATTACAATGAATGTCCCAATAAGTGCAAACCAGATGGGATGGCGTATTGCTGCAGAATGCTGTGGCAGTCATGCTGGTTAAGTGTGCCTTGAATTCTAAATAAATCACTGACAGCGTCACCAGTAAAGCACTCCCACACTATCACACCTCCTCCTCCATGCCTCACGGCGGGAACCACACATGCGGAGATCATCCTTTCACCTACTCTGCATCTCAAAGACATGCTGGTTGGAACCAAAAATCTCCAATTTGGACTCATCAGACCAAAGGACAGATTACTATTGGTCTAATGTCCATTGCTCGTGTTTCTTGGAGAAGTAAGAAGTCTCTTCTTATTATTGGTGTCCATTAGCAGTGGTTTCTTTGCAGCAATTTGACCATGAAGGCCTGATTCACACAGGTTCTTCTGAACAGTTGATGTTGAGACGTATCTGTTACTTGAACTCTGTGAAGCATTGATTTGGGCTGCATTTTCTGAGGCATTTTCTGAGGCAGGTAATTCTAATGAACGTATCCTCTGCAGCAGAAGTGACTCTGGGTCTTCCTTTCCTGTGGCGGGCCTCAATGAGAGCCAGTTTCATCATAGCGCTTGATGGTTTTTCCGACTGCACTTGAAGAAACTTTCAAAGTTCTTGAAATGTTCCATATTGACTGATCTTCATGTCTTAAAGTAATGATGGACTGTCATTTCTCTTTGATTAGAGCTGTTCTTGCCATTATATGGACTTAGTCTTTTACCAAATAGAGCTATCGTCTGTATACCACCCCTACTTTTTCACAACATAACTGATTGGCTCGAACGCAATTCCACAAATTAACTTTTAACAAGGCACACCTGTTAATTGAAATGCATTATAGGTGACTACTTCATGAAGCTGGATGAGAGAATGCCAAGAGTGTGCAAAGCTGTCGGTACTTTGGAGAATCTGAAATATTAAATATATATATTTTTTTATTTAACACTTTTTTTGGTTACTACATGATTCCATATGTGTTATTTCATAGTTTTGATTTCTTCACTATCATTCTACAATGTAGAAAATAGTAAAGAATTAAGAAAAACCCTTGAATTAGTAAGTGTGTCCAAACTTTTGACTGGTACTGTTTAACCTATCCTATGATGCGTTGAGACATGTTTGGGAGAGAGACATTGGACATGCATTTGGTGAGGAAGAATGGGCTTCTATCTGCGAAAGGGTCTACCCCAAATGCACCTCCATAAGCATAGAATAACTACATTTCAAATGATTTCATAGAACCTACTTTACACCTGTTCGCCTTTACAGAATCTTTTCCAATGCATCACATTTGTGTTTCAAATGTAAACAAGATACTGGCACCTTCATGCACGTTTTTTGGTACAGTGGCATCTAGTCTTATTGCAATGATATTAATTTACACATCCAGAAGATCATGGGTAGACAATTTGGTTTTTAACCTAATTTCTATTTTGTCTACTTTAATTGTAACGTTGTGTTTGACCCTGACTCTGAATTTTCTTTGACCCTGACCCTGACTCTGAATTTTCTTTCACAGAACGTTAAGATTTTGTGAAATACATTTTTTCTCGACCAAGTTACACTTCTCAAAAGGCACCGAATTGGTGGAAAGACCCACTTGTACTGTTCTGATAAATGAGATGTCATTATGACAGGAGGATATACCAGTAGTCAGTTTTGAATCACATGATGTCAGTTCGTAAAATATATATTTATATAGGGCAGAGATCAAGCAAAGAACAAGCTTTACATCATTTTGCTGGGCTTTGAAATGCTATTACCACGGTCTAAAGATCAAATCAATGCGGGATTTTCCCCCACAGGTTGAGATATTGATCCTTGTGATTTTTCTACTCATTTTCTTGACAACTGTTTTTGTTTTGATAATTTATTTCTCTTTGGTCATCAAAGATGTTAACATTTCTTTATTCTGTTTTACAGTGTGGTATTCACTCCCGAGTGGTGCAGCAAAATAAGGCACTGCATCTCAGTGCTGGAGTTGTCACTACAGACTCTAGTTCGATCCCTGGCTGTATCACAACTGGCCGTGATCGGGAGTCCCATAGGGCGGCACACAACTGGCCCAGCGGCGTCTGGTTTAGGGGAGGGTTTGGCTGGGGTAGGCAGTCATTGTAAATAAGAATTTGTTCTTAACTGACTTGCCTCGTTAGATTAAATCAATTATTTTGAGGCCTGAAAATTATTCTGAGGAACCCGGAGAATCCATGCATAGAGACAACTCCTTTGAAAAGTTTGCATTGGTAGTGCCCTCTAAGGGAGTGCCTACATAAATAACGTACACATCTCATCAATGCATCAAGACACAAGATACCCAGGTCATGACCCATTAGCCTTCATTTTGTATTCTGGTCCTCCAGATTTTAACTGTTTTTTTCTCTTAAAAGGCCATAACAGTGATTGCGAGTTATGTAGTCCAGGTCTCGGGGATGACACCTAGCCTTTCGTTATTTTTACAGCTGTCGGTTTGATTTTCAACCGTTGGTCTGTTCAGTAACACAGCTGTCATACACAAAGGCCGGTGGAGTTTGTCAAACCTTTATTGGGTGAGATCCTGAGAGGATAGTCTTGGGTTTTATGCCTGGAGGCCTCAGGCCTCAATATACGGCACCTGAGTTCAAGCTATGACCTTTGACCCTCTTGAAAACCGCCCTACATCCTCGTTCTGGAAGCAAGGAGTCAAGGGTTTTATGTTTGTTTCTCAGAAATGGTCATCATTTAAAAAGTAATATAAAGTTATGGCCATTCTAGAGATGTAAAGGTTGTGGGACAAATACATTCTGGTAGTGGTTTAGCCATATTAAACCAGTGACCTGCATGGCTTGTTGTGTGGCTTACTAGACTAGAGCATACGAAAGTAGCACAATATCTGTAGCTATCTGACAAAATATACACCTCAAAGCCATATTCAAGGTAAAACTGTAGATAATAATTCCTTTAAAGAACGTACATTTTCCAAATGATAAACAATCTGCTCTGCATCAACTGCCCAAATGTAGTGATCATGTTAGACACCATCTAAATTTCCCTAACCCAGTATTTGGATTCTCAGTGAGTGGACTCTAAGTTTATCTACTTGCGTAGTGTGTCTACTATTGAGGCCTGCCTTTGTTTGACCTACTTCAATTCTCTTCAGCCAAATAGAGAAAATCTATTTGCCCGACCAATCACTCAGTCTGTTGGTAGACTTGATTTAATCCCCCGCGATGCAGTTGAGTTTGAATGTCCACAGACGCGTCTGATACAGCAGTATTGATCAAATAAACTGAGAGAGGAATATCAGGGTGTCTGTGAGAAAGAGAAAATACTCTCAGCCGAAGTCAAATCACTCTATCCCCTGTTCTCTCTCCTCCTGCCTCCATTCCCATCACCTCTGCAGGGCGTTTTAGGGGCACTGTCGGCACTCGGCAAACACAGCGTGGCAAAGCATGCCCACACCTCACAGATCTGCGCACATGTTGCTTCCCTATCCTCTCCCTGACCACCTCCTTCCCAGAGTCACCTGGATAGCGGATTTTTAAGACATGGCCAAATGCCTTGCTCACCGAGCCCGGGATGCGAAAGACAAAATCAAATATAAATAAATATTTTATTTATTATTGTATCTTTCTTTCTCACTCCTCTTTCCTTCTTTTCAGCGAAGTGCTTCCTTTAGCCGGCGCTGTGGGACACCACTTTAGGCTCTGCCGATCGTTTCTCTCCCTGAAAAAAGTAGTGGTGTGTGGGTATTAATTGGACATCAGATATCCCGTGGTCCTCGGAGTGTCTCCATGGACTCCATGGAAATATGCAGGAGGATGGAAGGGCTTAGTTTGGCCTAATAGCCCATAAGAACATCAGCCCCGGGATGAGGTCATCCCTGACCTTTAGACAAATCAAACACAGGATCAGGCAATGATCCCTTACGTCTTGTTTAACCCCATCTACATAGACACATGTTCTCACAGACGTGTGTCTCATACACAAACACATCAGCACACACACACACACACACACACACACACACACACACACACACACACACACACACACACACACACACACACACACAGTTTATTTTGTACCATGATGGTAAAGCTCCTAAGAAGTGATGAGGGGGGTCTAAATGTGGGGGGCTCCTAAAATAAAGATAAAGTAACCAATTGAAGGGGTAGAAACAATGTTCAACCAAAGAAATGGTTGATCTACTTTTCCTATATGGCTCAAAAGCCATATTCAATGTACAGAGGTTCATGGTACTCTTTTTTCAATGACATGTTTTACCTTTATTTTAACTAGGCAAGTCAGTTAAGAACAAATTATTATTTTCAATGATGGCCTAGGAACAGTGGTTTAACTGTCTTGTTCAAGGGCAGAACGACAGATTTGTACCTTGTCAGCTCGGGGACTCGAACTTGCAATCTTTTTGTTATTAGCCCAACGCTCTAACCACTAGGCTACCCTGCCGCCAAGCGGAACAGGCTACACACTAGGCTACACACACACAAAAGGAACAAAACATTGGACAAAGCTGAAAGGTAACTGAACAAATGAAACAAAAAACTGGAGGAATCCACATGTCCAGTCTGTGTTTTGTCACAGTGATTCCTCACTTTGCAATAATGTCTGAAACATGGCCGAAATCCCTGGGCTAGCCTTCAAGAAAATCAAAGTAAGGCACCTTCAAAGTAAGGCCTCTTTCCATGTAAAACATCTTCAGGAAACATCGAAACGCCCTGGACCTGACCATCAGAGATACTATGTGCTTTCATAACCGCACAACACTCCCCAAGACTGTCATTTGTAAAGTTACATGGTTCTGTGCTACGCTAAACCCCCTTCATATGGTAGCGATTAGCTTAATCCATACACAATGATTACTACTGTCAAAAATATAGAAATGGGCAACAACTCAGCACCCAGCACCTGCTTTACTAAGGGATTTTAATTTCTCAGGATCCTCACGACATTGTATTGGAAGCCATGTGATCTGCGAATTTGAATGGGCTCCAAACTTCCAAACAAAAGGAAATGGTCATGCATAACGAAGCGTTGCCTGTTCTGTTGCTCTTCTATCAGCACCTTCCCTTACAATCAAAGTGAACAAAAACCAGTCAATGCTTTTTTCAATGCTTTTGAGATTACCGGCTGTTGTCGGGCAGGATGGGGAAGGGGGGGTAATAAAATGGAGACTCCTCAGGAATGGTGATTATGGGCCGCTCAATTGAAACCAGCCTGGCGAAACCAGATCTGAGTCCGTGAGAAGCATTAAAGTGAAGATGAATCTGGGGTCCATAAAGTGAGAAATATCCTTTTGAACTTTAGGCATTAGGTAGGCAGATGGAGATGGAGAAAAGAGAAAAGGGAAAGAGTAAGCAACAATCTCTCACAGTCTTACCACAGAATTAGTCATTTTCCAAGTAAATTTCGAAGTTGCTCGGACGTGTTTTGGATGAAACGTCATATTTCAAAATTGCTAAAACAAGTGCCTATCCCTGGGATTGAACACACGACCCTCAGAGCCGGAGCACCTGTCCAATTTCTAAATTGTAAAAATGTGTGCCCACCACCCCTGTCTACAATAACCCTAGCAAAACCCAAGCCTAGCCCTAGTGGCGACGTCCTGTATTTAGGCACAACTCCCTCATGAGTTTTAGGCATATTAGTTAAACAGAAACAACTCTACGGTTCAGTTAAGGCATTCATTCCGATTGGGTTAAGTTAAGGATTAAGGTTTGGGATACAGAAACAACTCTAGGGTTAATTTCAGGCATTCATTCTGATTGGTTAACAATTCAGGCATTAATTCAGATTGCTCAAATTAAGGATTAAGGTTTGGGATAGGGTTAAAGAAAAAAGTAACTAACTTAACTTTAACTCCACGGTTAAGTTTAGCCATTAACTAAGACCCACCTTGTTTTCTCACTGTGGATGGATGGCAAAGTTGTGTAAGCAGTGTGTTCCTGCTCCATAGACCACAGGTTCAAACCCAGCTCTGGGCATTGAGGTCTTTATTTTTTGGCCCTAGTGGATGGTTTTGAACGTGTCTTCTGACATCCTGGGGACTTACAAAAACGTCAGATTTCGTCTTGAATCTGGAGTGATCTCTCTGTGGTAAGATGGGAGCAATGTGAAAAACGAAGCGCTGTTAATCACATCAATCTACAAAGAGTCAAGGGGCTGACATTAAAATGTGGGCGGATGACAACCAGGGACTATTATGGGGGAAATAGTAACAAGGACCCCGCTCTGTGCCTTCCATTCCCCCTGACCAATTGCCTCCCAGGTGCCTCACCTCTCCCAGCTTTCTTTATTAAATTAAAAGCCAAGATTTATACCCAGGTGCCAAAGCAACAGCTTTAGTCGAATTTGGAATCATTTATCCCTTCAGAGTGGGTGAAAGCGTGGGGTTTGACTGATAGACCCAGAGCAGTGGGGAAGTATATAGTTACACACGGCTGCCTTTCCGACTGGGGCTCCTGGATCTCTAATTCAGCACCAAATCGCATTATCCGGCCCAGCCAACAATGTGGCGCAGGTAACCAATTCCCCTGACTACTATAAAGATAGATGGCTATGGGTTGGGATTGTTGGAGGCTGCTATAGGGGGGAGTGGGTTATGGAACAGACTGCAGGATATGCTTTGACAAGGACTCTTGCTTGTGACGTTTAGCGGCCCCGTTATGGCTCCACAGTCTCCTCTCAAACAGATTCGGCCCTTGGCTTTGTCCCTCTGCCCCGTATTTCTGTAGTGCTTCTCACCAGATGTGCATTCACACACACACGTCTGAGCTCTCATGACAGTGATTTTTGAGGAAAGCAAGGCTTTCCAAGGAGCTGAATAGCACGGCAAAGTGCACTGCTAATTTTATGAAATCGTGTGGGATTTTGATTGTATAAGTGTTTGAATGCAGTCCATTCTAGGTAAATATAATTCCTGGTCTGCCATTAGGCATTCAGACTTGGAAAACCTGCCATCAAATCAAATCAAATGTATTTGGTCACATACACATGGTTAGCAGATGTGTGAAATGCTTGTGCTTCTAGTTCCGACAGTGCAGTAAAATCTAACAAGTAATCTAACAATTTCACATCAATTACCTTTACAAGTGTAAAGGGATGAATAAGAATATGTACATATAAATATATGGATGAGCAATGGCCGTACGGCATAGGCAAGATGCAGTAGATGGTATAGAGTACAGTATATACTGTACATATGAGATGAGTAATGTAGAGTATGTAAACAAATAAAGTGGAATTGTTTAAAGTGATTAGTGATACATTTAGTACATCCAATTTTTTATTATTAATTTGGCTAGGTATTTGAGTCAGTATGTTGGCAGCAGCCACTCAATGATAGTGATGGCTGTTTAACCGTCTGATGGCCTTGAGATAGAAGCTGTTTATCAGTCTCTTGGTCCCAGCTTTGATGTACCTGTACTAACTTCGCCTTCTGGATGATAGCAGGGTGAACAGTGGCTCGGGTGTTTCTTGTCCTTGATGATCTTTTTGGCCTTCCTGTGACATCGGGTGGTGTAGGTGTCCTGGAGGGCAGGTAGTTTTGATGATAGGTTCTGCAGACCGCACTACCTTCTGGAGAGCCTTACGGTTGTGGGTGGAGCAGTTTCCGTACCAGGCGGTGATACAGCCCGGCAGGATGCTCTCGATTGTGCATCTGTGAAAGTTTGTGAATATTTTAGGTGACAAACCGAATTTCTTCAGCCTCCTGAGGTTGAAGAGGCGCTATTGCGCCTTCTTCACCACGCTGTCTGTGTGGGTGGCCCATTTCAGTTTGTCCGTGATGTGTACGCTGAGAAACTTAAAACTTTCCACCTTCTCCACTACTGTCCCGTTGATATGGATAGGGGGGGTGCTCCCTCTGCTGTTTTCTGAAGTCCACGATCATCTCCTTTGTTTTGTTGATGTTGAGTGTGAAGTTATTTTCCTGACACTACACTCCGGGGGCCCTCACCTCCTCCCTGTAGGCCGTCTCATCGTTGTTGGTAATCAAGCCTACCACTGTAGCGTCACCTGCAAACTTGATGATTGAGTTGGAGGCGTGCATGGCCACGCAGTCATGGGTGAACAAGGAGTACAGGAGAGTGCCGAGAACGCACCCTTGTCGGGCCCCAGTGTTGAGGATCAGCAGGGTGGAGATGTTGATTTCTACCCTCACAACCTCGGGCGGAAGTTAGAAAGTCCAGGACCCAGTTGCACAGGGCGGCGTTGAGACCCAGGGTCTAGAGCTTAATGATGAGTTTGGAGGGTACTATGGTGTTAAATGCTGAGCTTAAGTCAATGAACAGCATTCTTACTTAGGTATGACAGAACTTCTTAACTTCTCTTGGGTAGGGGGCAGCACTCGGAATTTTGGATGAAAAGCATGCCCAATTTCAACTTCCATCTACTCATCCCCAGAATATAAGATATGCATATTATTATTAGATTTGGATAGAAAACACTCTGAAGGTTCTAAAACTGTTTGAATCATGTCTGTGAGTATAACAGAACGTATGTAGCAGGCAAAACCCCGATACTAGATTTCTAAGGGACTTGTTTGCAGTTCCTACCGCTTCCACTGGATGTCACCAGTCTTTGGAAATTGGTTGAGGTTATTCCTTTGTGCAATGAAGAAGTACGGCCATCTTGAATCAGTGTAACGTTATGTGTACTGTTTGAGTGTTGCGCAAGACTAGAAAAGTAGCGTTAGTTTGTTGTCCTTCTGTATTGAAAACAGTTAGACCCGTCTTCAATTTGATCGATTATTAACGTTTAAAAATACCTACAGTTGTATTACAAAAGTAGTTTGAAATGTTTTGGCAAAGTTTACAAGTAACTTTTGAGATATTTTGAAGTGACTTTGCGCAATATGGAAGCTGTTTTTTTCTGGATCAAACGCGCCAAATAAATGGACATTTTGGATATATATGGACGGAATTAATTGAACAAAAGGACCATTTGTGATGTTTATGGGACATATTGGAGTGCCAACAAAAGAAGCTCTTCAAAGGCATGATTTATATTTTATTTCTACATTTTGTGTTGCGCCTGCAGGGTTGAAATATGCTACACTCTCTTTGTTTACTGTTGTGCTATCATCAGATAATAGCATCTTATGCTTTCGCCGAAAAGCCTTTTTGAAATCTGACATAATGGCTGGATTCACAACGAGTGTAGCTTTAATTTGGTATCTTACATGTGTGATTTAATGAATTTGGCGCTCTGCATTTCCCCTGGCTTTTGGCCAAGTGGGACGCAATCGTCCCACCTATCCCAGAGAGGTTAATGCAACCGCTGTGTTAGATTTTTTAAAATAACTTTACCACAACATACAGCTTGCATTATTGCGAGACAGTGCTCACCAAAACGGCGGAGAACAGGACTCAACATTTTACACCGAAAAACGAAATAACATCATAAATGTTTTCTTACTTTTGCTGAGCTTCCATCAGAATGTTGTACAAGGAGTCCTATTTCCAGAATAAATCGTTGTTTGGTTTTAGAATGTCTATTTCTTCTGTCGAGTTAGCAACCTTGGCTAGCATTGTGGCGCGAACATTCCCATCCTCTTTTGGCGCAAAGAACGGAAAATTCCAAAAGTCCCATTAAACGTTGAATAAACTGATAAACTCGGTTGAAAAAAACTGATGTTTTTCTCATATGTATCAAATAAAATCAGAGCCGGAGATATTCGCCGTGTATACCGAACGCTTTTCAGAAGACAATGTCGAGTTCCCCCGCGCGCCTTCGAAGACAAAGAAAACCGGACCTGTCACTCCAAAAGCTCTTATTCGGCCTCAGATCAAGCTAGACACCCCATTCCACCTTCCACTGCCTGTTGACATCTAGTGGAAGGCGTATGAAGTGCATACATATCGATAAATAAAAGCCAGTTGAATAGGCAGGCCCTGAAACAGAGCCTCGTTTTCAGATTTTTCACTTCCTGTATGGAAGTTTGCTGCCAAATGAGTTCTGTTTTACTCACAGATATAATTCAAACAGTTTGAGAAACTTCTGAGTGTTTTCTATCCAATAGTAATAATAATATGCATATTGTATGATCTAGAATAGAGTACGAGGCCGTTTAATTTGGGCACGATTTTTTCCAAAGTGAAAACAGCGCCCCCCCTATTGACAAGAAGTTTTAAATGTTTCCAAATTTTGTTACGCTACATTCTTATTATAAAATGTATTCAATATTTATTTTAATATATACATAATGGCAGAACAAAAACAGTCATTTTATTTTTGGCAAATGTATTTTCTCATTTACTCGAAATTGAGCTCAGGTACATCCTGTTTCCATTGATCATCCTTGAGATGGTTCTACAACTTGATTGGAGTCCACCTGTGGTAAATTAAATTTATTGGACATTATTTGGAAAGGCACACACCTGTTTATAGAAGGTCCCACAGTTAACAGTGCATTTCAGAGTAAAAACGAAGTCATAAGGTCGAAGGAATTGTCCATAGAGCTTCGAGACAGGATTGTGTCAAGGCAGTGATCTGGGGAAGCGAACCAAAAAATGTCTGCAGAATTGAAGGTCCCCAAAAAGACGGTGGCCTCCATTTTTAAATGTAAGAAGTTTGGAACCACTCAGCCAAACTACACAATCGGGGGAGAACGGGCGTAGTCAGTGAGATGACCAGGAACCTGATGGTCACTCTGACAGGGCTCCAGAGTTCCTCTGTGGAGATGGGAGAACCTTCCAGAAGGACAACCATCTCTGCAGCACTCCACAAATCAGGTCTTTACAGTAGAGTGGCCAGACGGGAGTCACTCCTCAGTAAAAGGCACATGATAACCCGTTTGGAGTTTGCCAAAAGGCACCTAAAGACACTCAGACCATAAGAAATAAAATGATCTGGTCTGATGAAACTAATATTGAACTCTTTGTCCTGAATGCCAAGCATCATGTCTGGAGGAAACCTTGCACCATCCCTATGGTGAAGCACGGTGGTGGCAGCATCATGTTGAATGTTTTTCAGTGGCAAGGACTGGGAGACTAGTCAGGATCGAGGGAAAGATGAACGGAGAAAAGCACAGATAGATCCTTGATGAACACCTGCTCCAGTGGTTGTAAGGTTCACCTTCCAACAGGACAATGACCCTAAGCACACAGCCAAGACAATGCGGGATTGGCTTCGGGACAAGTCTCTGAATGTCCTTGAGTGATCCAGCCAGAGCCCAGACTTAAATCCGATCAAATATCTCTGGAGAAGAATGGGAGAAACTCCCCAAATACTGGTGTACCAAGCTTGTAGCGTCATACCCAAGAAGACGCAAGGCTGTAATCGCTGCCAAATGTGCTTCAACAAAGTACTGAGTAAAGGGTCTGAATACTTAAGTAAATGTGATATTTCATTATGGGGTAGTGTGTGTAGATTAATGATGGAAAAAAACTATTGAATTCCTTTTAGAATAAGGCTGTAACATAACAAAGTGTGGAAAAAGTCAAGGGGTCTGAATACTTTCCGAATGCACTGTAGCTAGCTCTCTCTCTCTCCTCCGTCTTTAAAGCAATTGATTTGTTAAAAACTGTTCAACAAATTGTTTTTCTCTCTTTGAGTCAAGAGAGAGAAAGACAACCAACAATAGATACACAGACAATACAATCACCATCACATTGCACATTGCCCTATCCTGTCTGGCAAGAAGAATACCTATGTAAGAATGCTATTCATTGACTACAGCTCAGCATTCAACACCATAGTACCCCCCAAGCTCAAGCTCGAGGCCCTGGGTCTGAACCCTGCCCTGTGCACCTGGGTCCTGGACTTCCTGACGGGCTGCCCCCAGGTGGTGAAGGTAGGAAACAGCACCTCCACTTCGCTGATCCTCAACACTGGGGCCCCACAGGGGTGTGTGCTCAGCCCTCTCCTGTACTCCCTGTTCACCCATGACTGTGTGGCAACGCACGCCTTCAACTAAATCATAAATTTTGCAGGCGACACAACAGTAGTAGGCTTGATTACCAACATTGACGAGGTGAGGGCTCTCGGAGTTTGGTGTCAGGAAAACAACCTCTCACCCAACGTCAACAAAAGAAAGGACATGATCGTGGACTTCAGGAAACAACAGAGGAAGCACCCCCTTATCTAAATCGACAGGGCCGCAGTGGAGAAGGTGGAAAGTTCCTCGGCGTACACATCACTGACAAACTGAAATGGTCCACCCACACAGACAGCGTGGTGAAGAAGGCGCAACAGCACAACAGCGCCTCTTCATCCTCAGCAGGCTAAATAAATTTGGCTAAGCACCTAAAACCCTCACAAAATTTTACAGCTGCACAATTGAGAGCATCCTGTCGGGCTGTATCACCGCCTGGTACGGCAACTGCACTGCCCGCAACCGCAGGGCTCTCCAGAGGGTGGTGCGGTCTGCCCAATGCATCACTGGGGCCAAACTTAAGTTCAGTTTAGTTTATTAGTTTGACTATTTTAAAAAACAAGCATACATAAAACTTAAAAGCCATACATGCACATGAATAAAATCATTGAGGATAACACACAATAAAGTCTGGGACTTATTTCCATTGTGGTCCTCTTGAGACAATAACTACCTGCCTTCCAGGACACCTACAGCACCCAATGTCACAGGAAGGCCAAAAAGATCATCAAGGACAACAACCACCCGAGCCACTGCCTGTTCACCCCGCTATCATCCAGAAGGCGAGGTCAGTACAGGTGCATCAAAGCTGGGACTGAGAGACTGAAAAACAGCTTCTATCTCAAGGCCATCAGACAGTTAAATAGCCATCACTAGCACATTAGAGGCTGCTGCCTATATAGATAGACTTGAAATTACTGGGCCACTTTAATAAATGGAACACTAGTCACTTTAATAATGTTTACATATTTTGCATTTCTCATCTCAAATGTATATGCTGTATTCTATTCTACTGTATCTTAGTCTATGCCGCTCTGACATTGCTTGTCCATATATTCGTATTTCTTTATTCCATTCCTTTACTTAGCGCTGATGTGTATAGGGTATAAGTTGTGAAATTGGTAGTTATTACTTGTTAGATATTACTGCACTGTCGGAGCTAGAAACACAAGCACTTCGCTACACCCACAATAACATCTGCTAAACATGTGTATGTGACCAATAAAATGAGATTTTATTAGATTTTGAACTACTCACCACATGTTATGCACTGCAATGCTAGCTATCTGTAGCTTATGCTTTCAGTACTAGATACATTCTCTCATCCTTTGATTGGGTGGACAACATGTCAGTTCAGGCTGCAAAAATGTTGGTACCCTACAGAGTGCTGTTTTGGCTACTGTAGACCTTCATTGCAAAGCAGTGTGTTTTAATCAATTATTTGTTGACGTGAATATGTTTAGTATAGTTTTATCTAAAAAGGAAAACTTTTAAAATATATATTTTGTTATTTTTATGAAATTCACTGAGGAGGATGGTCTTCCCCTTCCTCCTATGAGGAGCCTGCAGTGCTGTATTTGGATATGATCTATCATACATACATACATACATAAGGAGGTATCCAACATCAAGAAACTGCATGTCTCCACATAATAACTCATGAATAACAACACGTTTGAATGAAAGGCACTTCTATTCAAGAAATACCGCACTGGTAAAAACAGGAGGAATTTCTACTTTTCAACTGCTGCCGGATCACACAGTTTCCAGGCATTCTGGTTCTCGAGAGACACAATGTAAATCAGCAGTTTGGCCATCCTCCAACTCTAGTGCTGGTGCCTATAGGGACAACACAGCAACCGTTATCAGACCGTAGGAACTAAACCTAAACCTGACCCTAGATAGTGTTGGGACCTCCTCTCCTCAGTCTTCCCTTCTTCCTCCCTGCTGAGAGAGGGAGTGCATACTGTAGCATCTCTTACTGTTTACCCTGGACATTCTTTCGGGGGGTGAACGAGCAGAGAGAACCGAAACGTACAGTAAAACACCTGTCAGACACTTGGTGTTCCTGAGGTAACGGCTAACTGCTGATGATAGACTGGGGAGAGTTATTTTTTTTTTTACATTAAATTCCTTTCTGCTTCGGGCAGACAATGTCATCTGTTTCTAGACTTGTTGTAAAATCAGTGGGTCTCGCGTTGGTTGAAGTGTTTGGGCCATAGGTGCTGACAAAGTGACAAGAGAGGGTGGTTGGAAACCCGCTGTTGCAGTAGAATTCCAACTGACTTCATGCGATTCTGTCAACAGGAATTCAGGTGTGAGAGGAGCAGCGCTCTGAGTTCAAGGATTAGGGGAAGTCAAACAAACCGACACCTTTGACGGAGAATGCTAACTGTTGATAGGTTTGTCTCTTGCTTTCATTGATGCTAGACAACGTTATATGCAAGTCAAGTACCAAAATCTGTGTCGTGCCTCTAGACAATGATGAGTTACAGAACAACTCCATAACTCCTCAACTGCTTCTTAACCATCCTTCACTCTCGATTCAATCTCCCTGAGGCACACATACAATCCATTAGGATACATCACACTTTCTTCATGCCTGTCATAGACATAGTACATTGCATTGTTACGTGATTCGTTGTTTGGCCTCAATTTGAAAGGAGATGCCATTGCTGGCTCCATCTTTTCAACAAACTGTTGCTGGTAATTGCCCATTACTCTGGAGCAGACAGAGACGTGGTGTCCAGAGGGCAACTGCTTATCTGGAAACAATCAGGGAGTTTGGCAGGCTGGCAGACACAGCAGGCTTGCAGACCCTGGTCCCCTTCACTGTTGAATGCTGCCTGGTACTTTTCTGTTGCTGGAGGAGGAAGACTAGCAAGCCCTCTCTGTGGAGAAAACGTGCTAGCCCTCATACCATGCAGAAAAATGGTGGACCCTCTCAAGCTATTGTTTACCAAGAAGTAGGCTTCATCAATGAAGATACCACTGTCTCAGTTCTAAAACAGCATTCCAATTTTAACTGCTAGCACGTACCATTAGCTACTGAAATGCTCTTTGTTAAAATGCATTCTATATTTGTGCCTTCAGAACAGTCGTCGGTGCATGGACTCTGTTTAAATGTCATCGTTGGCCTCATGGTGAAATCCCTGAGCAAGTTAGGAAGGACACCTATATCTTTGTAGTGACTGGGTGTACTGATACGCCATCCAAAGTGCAATGAATAACTTCACCATACTCAAAGGGATGTTCAATGTCTGCTTTAAAAGAAAAATCCCTGTCTACCAATAGGTGCCCTTCTTTGCGAGGCATTCGAAAACCTCCCTGGTCTTTGTGGTTGAATCTGTGTTTGATATTCACGAAATCCATTTTAAAATCAGGCTGTAACACAACAGGAGTGTGACTAATTTCTGAAGGAATTGTATGTTATGATGGTTAGCATTGGGTGCAACTTAAGTACTTCAAATTGATGTGGTGCTGGAAAGAGCACTGTTTTAACGGAATATTTAGTCAACAATGGGATGTGCTGCCCTGTGAAGCCAGGTTAGGTGGCCTTCAACAAGTGGCTACGAAATTACCATGGCGCATGCAATGTATGCCGTGCATCCTCCCCTTATCTGCCAGACCCAAACATTACAGGAGAAGAAAAATAGCAACTGACACGTCTACGTCTGGCGTAGACTGGCAACAGGATCAAGATGTGAAGAGCATATCATTACCGTTTAATTGGCTGATATCAAAACAAAGAGGCACATTCCAGTGCTTCCCTTTTTCACTCCTGCAGGTATGCCTAAAAACACATAGAATCTGTCATCACTTGTCTCCTATTTCTGTAGGCTTTGTTCTCTGAGGGACTGCATGGTGTAGATCTGTGAAGGCACAGGTAGATGACCTTATGGATAATGAGCTGATATGGCAAGAGGTAATGGAGTGTACAGTTTAGATAGAGTGTAGATGCATTGGGGGTAGCAGTCAGAGAAAGAGAGTACCCTAGAAGTGGCAGTGCCCTAGACATGCTCACAAGGCTATCAAGTAAACCACATGACTGGAGGCAGCCCCTGGATCTCGCTGTCCAACGATCTTGCTGATTCAAGTTCAGGCCTCTTGAAGCGAAGCATGAATAACTAAATACACTGTCATCTTTCCCACTTCCCTTTCATACTTGAAAGGTGGGTCTCACAGCTTTCAGATTGAGCTCTTGTGGCTTTCGGAATCTTTCAGTCTTCACAACCCCTGACCACCCTGCCCCCTTTACTCTCTCCCTTTCTGACATCCTGGAACCGACCACCATTGATGGTTCTTTGCCTGTTTTGTAACATTGCTCACTTCTCTGTGTACTTGAGGATGTTTGGTTATGTATATTTCCATCCGTTCCGTTTCCCTCCCTTTCTTTCCAGCTAGAAAAAGCCAGGGGGTGCAGAAATACCAGGCTAGCCGTCGAGTTTCAAGGCCGGTGTTGAGTTGCAGATTGCGGGGGAACATCATTGTGATGAACGGGCGAGAGATGAAACCCACTATGACACCACAGGGGAATGTGGTGGGGCTCCGAAAACAAGCCCCTGGACTTGTGTAAATAAGAAGGCTGGTGTCACATTTTGATCCTCTGTAAATGATGTGAAGCACCCTCCTCTTGAAAGAAGCCCACACACGGGGCGCAAAGAACAGAAGGAAAGTTGACCCGTCCAGTTTTTCCTATTTTGTTGTATTACAACCTGTAACTTAAATTGATTTTCATTTGGATTTCATGTGATGGACATACACAAAATAGTCCAAATTGATGATGTGAAATGAAAAAAATTACAGAAAAGTGGTGCTATGAAGCCCCTAAATAAGATCTGATGCAACCATTACCTTCAGAAGTCACATAATTAGTTAAATAAAGTCCACATGTGTGCAATCTAAGAGTCACATGATCTCAGGATATATATACCTGTTCTGAAAGGCCCCAGAGTCTGCAACACCACTAATCAAGGGGCACCACCAAGCAAGCGGCACCATGAAGACCAAGGAACCCTCCAAACAGGTCAGGGACAAAGTTGTGGAGAAACACAGATCATGGTTGCGTTATAAAAAAATATGTGAAACTTTGAACATCCCACTGAGCACCATTAAATCCATTATAAAAAAATGAAAGAATATGGCACCACAAGAAACCTGCCAAGAGAGGGCAGCCCACCAAAACTCACGGACCAGGCAAGGAGAGCATTAATCAGAGGGGCAACAAAGATACCAAAGAAATGCCTGATTGAGCTGCGAAGCTCCACAGCGGAGATTATAGTATCTGTCCATAGGACCACTTTAAGCCGTACACTCCAAAGAGCTGGGCATTACAGAAGAGTGGCCAGAAAAAACATTGCTTAAAGAAAAAAATAAGCAAACACTTTTGGTGTTTGACAATAGGCATGTGGGAGACTCCCCAAACATAAAGATGAAGGTACTCTGGTCAGATGAGACAAAAATGTAGGTTTTTGGCCATCAAGGATAACCCAACACCTCTCATCACCCCGAGAATACCATCACCACAGTGAAGCATGGTGGTGGCAGTATCATGCTGTGAGGATGTTTTTCATCGTCAGGCACTGGGAAGTTGGTCAGATTTGAAGGAATGATAAATGGCGCAAAATACAGGGAAATTATTGAGGGAAACCTGTTGCAGTCTTCCAGAGATTTGAGACTGGGACAGAGGTTCACCTTCCAGCAGGACAATGACCCTAAGAATTATGCTAAAGCAACACTCGAGTGGTTTAAGGGGAAACATTTACATGTCTTGGAATGGCCTAGTCAAAGCCCAAACGTCAATCCAAATGAGAACCTGTGGTATGACTTAAAGATTGTTGTACACCAGTAGAACCCATCCATCTTGGAGGAACTGGAGCAGTTTTGCCTTGAAGAATTGGCAAAAATCCCAGTGGCTAGATGTGCCAAGCTTATAGAGACAATCCCCAAAAGACTTGCAGCTGTAATTGCTGCTGTCACGATCGTCGTATTGTGAAAGAGAGGACCAAGGCGCAGCGTGATATAAATACATTCTTCTCTTTATTAGAAGAAGACGAAACGAACATTAATACAAACTAGACAAAATAATAAACCGACGAACGTGACGCTATGATAAACAAAAGTGCAGCCACAGGCAACTTAGACATAGACAATCACCCACAACCTACCTAATGACTATGGCTGCCTAAATATGGCTCCCAATCAGAGACAACGATAGACAGCTGTCTCTAATTGAGAACCAATCTAGGCAACCATAGACTTACATAAACACCTACACTGAACACAACCCCATGAACTCTACAAACACACCCTAGACAATACAAACACCCTAGACGAGACAAAAACACACAAACATCCCCCATGTCACACCCTGATCTGACTAAAATAATAAAGAAAACAAAGATAACTAAGGCCAGGGCGTGACAGCTGCAAAAGGTGTCTCTACAAAGATTTGACATTGGGGGGTGAATAGGTATGCATGCACGCTCAAGTTTTCTGTTTTTTTGGGGTATTTCTTGTTTGTTTCACAATAAAAAATATTTAGCATCTTCAAAGTGGTAGGCATGTTTTGTAAATCAAATGATACAAGCCCCCCCAAAAATCTATTTTAATTCCAGGTTGTAAGGCAACATAATATGAATAATGCTATGGGGGTGAATACTTTCGCAAGTCACTGTACATGTAGGACTTTCATAAAGTCAGCGAAAAATGAAACGTCCCTTTTTCAGGACCCTGTCTTTCAAAGGAAATTTTTAAAAATCCCCAAAACTTCACAGATCTTCATTGTAAAGTGATTAAACGCTGTTTCCCATGCTTGTTCAATGAACCATAAACAACTAATGAACATGCGCCTGTGGAACGGTCGTTAAGACACTAACAGCTTACAGACGATAGGCAATTAAGGTCACAGTTTTGAAAATGTAGGACACTAAAGAGGCCCTTCTACTGACTCTGAAAAACACCAAAAGAAAGACGCACAGTGTCCCTGCTCATCTGCGTGAACGTGCCTTAGGCATGCAACAAGGAGGCATGAGAACTGCAAATGTGGCCAGGGAAATAAATTGCAATGTCCGTACTGTGAGACGCCTAAGACAGTGCTACAGGGAGACAGGACGGACAGCTGATCGTCCTCGCAGTGGCAGACCACGTGTAACAACACCTGCACAGGATCGGTACATCCCAACATCACACCTGCGGGACAGGTAACGGATGACGACAACAACTGCCCAAGTTACACCAGGAACGCATAATCCCTCCATCAGTGCCCAGACTGTCTGCAATAGGCTGAGAGAGGCTGGACTGAGGGCTTGTAGGCCTGTTGTAAGGCAGGTCCTCACCAGACATCACTGGCAACAACTTCCTCTGACAGCACTGGCAAAAAGTGTTCTTCACTCACGAGTCACGGTTTGTCTCACCAGGGGTGATGGTCGGATTCGCAGGAATGAGCGTTAGAAGGAATGAGCGTTACACCGTGGCCTGTACTCTGGAGTGGGATCGATTTGGAGATGGAGGGTCCGTCACGGTCTGGCGCGGTGTATCACAGCATCATCGGACTGAGCTTGTTGTCATTGCAGGCAATTTCAACGCTGTGCGTTACAGGGAAGACATCCTTTTCCCTCATGTGGTACCCTTCCTTCAGGCTCATCCTGACATGACCCTCTAGCATGACAATGACACCAGCCATATTGCTCGTTCTGTGCGTGATTTCCTGCAAGACAGGAATGTCAGTGTTCTGCCATGGACAGCAAAGAGCCCGGATCTCAATCACATTGAGCATGTCTGGGACCTGTTGGATCGGAGGGTGAGGGCTAGGGCCATTCCCCCTAGAAATGTTTTGAATTTGCCTTGGTGGTAGAGTGGGGTAACATCTCACAACAAGAACTGGCAAATCCGGTGCATTGCATTAGGAGGAGATGCACTGCAGTATTTAATGCAGCTGGTGGCCACACCAGATACTGACTGTTACTGTTACTTTTGATTTTGACCTCCCCCTTTTTCAGGAACACATTATTCCATTTCTTTTAGTCACATGTCTGTGGAACTTCTTCAGTTTATGTCTCAGTTGTTGAATCTTGTTGTGTTCATACAAATATTTACACATGTTAAGTTTGCTGAAAATAAATGCAGTTGACAGTGAGAGGACGGTTCTTTTTTTGTTGAGTTTATTTAGCTTATGTGCTGCACTTTAGCAGTACTTTCTTGCACAAAACATGAGTAACACCTGTCAAACTCACATTTCTCTCAAAACACAGGGATATTGATTCACATGGGACTAGTATTATCATAGGACATTGGAGTTGGATTATTCTGGCTGGAATTGTTACTCTCCTGTCATGTAAAAATTACTGACATAGCAGATTCGGACGGGAGTAAAATTACAGATGTGGTGTTTTGTGCTCGTGCACATACACTACCAGTCAAAAGTTTTAGAACACCTACTCATTCAAGGGTTTTTATTTATTTTTACTATTTTCTATATTGTAGAATAATAGTGAAGACATCAAATCTATGAAATAACACACATGGAATCATGTAGTAACCAAAAAAGTGTTCAACAAATCAAAACATATTTTATATTTGAGATTCTTCAAATAGCCACCCTTTGCCTTGATGACAGCTTTGTATAATCTTGGAATTCTCTCAACTAGCTTCAGGTAGTCACCTGGAATGCATTTCACTTAACAGGTGTGCCTTCTTAAAAGTTAATTTGTGGAATTTCTTAACTTCTTAATGCGTTTGAGCAATTCAGTTGTGTTGTGACAAGGTGTGTGTGTGTGTGGGGGGGGGGGGGGGGGGTTATACAGCAGATAGCCCTATTTGGTAAAAGACCAAGTTCATATTATGACGAGAACAGCTCAAATAGGCAAAGAGAAATGACAGTCCATCCTTACTTTAAGACATGAAAGTCGGTCAATACGGAACATTTCTTCAAGTGCATTTGCAACAACCATGCTATGATGGAGCTGGCTCTCATGAGAACCGCCACTAGAATGGAAGACCCAGAGTAGGCTGCGTTATTCAGGTCTTCATGGTCGAAACACTGCAAAGAAACCACTACTAAAGGTCACCAATAATAAGAAGAGACTTGCTAAGAATAGCTATTTTACCAAGATGGAGAGCGATGGAGTGCTGCATCAGATGACCTGGCCTCCACAATCCCCCGACCTCAACCAAATTGACATGGTTTGGAATGAGTTGGACCGCAGAGTGAAGGAAAAGCAGCCAACAAGTGCTCAGCATATGTGGAAACTCCTTCAAGATTGTTGGAAAAGCATTCAAAGTGAAGCTTGTTTAGAGAATGCCAAGAGTGTGCAAAGCTGTCCCCAAGGCAAAGGGTGGCTATTTGAAGAATCTCAAATAAAAAATATATTTTGATTTGTTTAACACGTTTATGGTTACTTCATGATTCCATATGTGCTATTTCATAGTTTTGTTGTCTTCACAATTATTCTACAATGTAGAAAATAGTACAAATAAAGCAAATGCAAAAGTTCTAAAACTTTTGACCGGTAGTGGAATTACATTACCCGACCGTCCCAGTAAATCAAATCGCATCCGAATAGGGCACAATAGGGCCTGATCTATTGCATACCATAATCACATCAATAAATGTGTTATAACAATCTGGGAACACTGTAACACGTGACAGCAAAATGGATGCAGAGGACTTGACAAATAAACTCAAAACAGGGAACGTTTACTGGCTTCTCAGGAGGTAAAGTGAAAATCAGATGTGTGGTATACATTTGACTAGTGAAATATACTGGAGAAAAAGAAAAAGAAGGTAAGGAGCGAGTGCTGCGTGCATATTATGTTTGCCAAACAGGTGCTATATAGATTACAATGTAATTTTTCTGACCATTTGGAACAATGTAAACACTAAACAAATCATAAGCGTAACAGAGAGTCTTTGGTAATGTTTATTTGTTAAGCTTTTATTACAGCAAAGTCTCAAAACAGTCACATTCATTCGTGAATGCAATTCCCGAAATTGAATGGTTTATGTATTGATTACACAAATTTTATTTTAAAACTAAAATGCTTGATTGCATTTCAAATCATGGATGACTCGTATGCTGTGTGATGACTTGAACAAATTATTGATTGAGCAATAGCCTATATACAGTGGGGCAAAAAAGTATTTAGTCAGCCACCAATTGTGCAAGTTCTCCCACTTAAAAATATGAGAGAGGCCTGTAACTTTCATCATAGGTACACTTCAACTATGACAGACAAAATGAGAAAAAGAAATCCAGAAAATCACATTGTAGGATTTTTTATGAATTTATTTGCAAATTATGGTGGAAAATAAGTATTTGGTCACCTACAAACAAACAAGATTTCTGGCTCTCACAGACCTGTAACTTCTTCTTTAAGAGGCTCCTCTGTCCTCCACTCGTTACCTGTATTAATGACACCTGTTTGAACTTGTTATCAGTATAAAAGACACATGTCCACAACCTCAAACAGTCACACTCCAAACTCCACTATGGCCAAGACCAAAGAGCTGTCAAAGGACACCAGAAACAAAATTGTAGACCTGCACCAGGCTGGGAAGACTGAATCTACAATAGGTAAGCAGCTTGGTTTGAAGAAATCAACTGTGGGAGCAATTATTAGGAAATGGAGACATACAAGACCACTGATAATCTCCCTCGATCTGGGGCTCCACGCAAGATCTCACCCTGTGGGGTCAAAATGATCACAAGAACGGTGAGCAAAAATCCCAGAACGACACGGGGGGACCTAGTGAATGACCTGCAGAGAGCTCCGACCAAAGTAACAAAGCCTACCATCAGTAACACACTACGCCACCAGGGACTCAAATCCTGCAGTGCCAGACGTGTCCCCCTGCTTAAGCCAGTACATGTCCAAGCCCATCTGAAGTTTGCTAGAGAGCATTTGGATGATCCAGAAGAAGATTGGGAGAATGTCATATGGTCAGACGAAACCAAAATATAACTTTTTGGTAAAAACTCAACTCGTCGTGTTTGGAGGACAAAGAATGCTGAGTTGCATCCAAAGAACACCATACCTACTGTGAAGCATGGGGGTGGAAACATCATGCTTTGGGGCTGTTTTTCTGCAAAGGGACCTATGATGAATATTACAGGCCTCTCTCATCTTTTTAAGTGGGAAAACTTGCACAATTGGTGGCTGACTAAATACTTTTTTGCCCCACTGTAAGTATTGAAATATATGCCTAAATAAGTTACGGTATTAAGACTAAACAGGGTGCGCTCTTAGGCCTACATCTCAATGGTGGTTATACAAGGTTGATATACTAAGCATGCTAATGATAATGACATTACTTATGATACTAATAATATTAATAACAACATTAAGAAGAAGATTTAGCCTTATTATTAGCACTAAAAATTAGCCTTATTATTATTATTACAAATAGTATTTTTCTGGAACAGTGTAAACACTAAATACATTATAAATAATTCCAGAGAGGCTGTTCTAAAGAGAAAAAAAAGTGTAAAGCCTTTATTACAACATAGCAAAGATTAAAAACTGCCGAATTTGTGAAATTGTTTACTTGACAAGTCGTTGTATGTGGCTTGGTGCTCACGGGATCAGTAGGCTATTAAACAAACACTCAAACAGGCAACAGAAGCAGGATCTGTCTTATTTCTCTAGATGTGGATGATTTATAAAGCCAGGCACATTTAACAGTTAGGCTGTTGTTTATAGACCTAATTAATTTGGGGTTTCTTTTCTCTTCACTTTTCTGAGACAATTAAGGCAAGGGCTGTTTTCTCCTCACTCTGCTGCTGCCTCCACCGCATTGTTCTCAACACCAATACGCTGGTTAACTTTGCTATTAGGCACATAGCCACAGGGTCTAGGAAAAGGTGCCAATTCAACAGCGCACTGATGTGTTTCTGATCCGTGGACAGCAACCACTATTCAACGCGGGAGAAATCGCATTTGTTATAAAATAATTAGATTTTTATTAGTGTTGCACCATTTTTTAAAAACCTTTATTTAACCAGGTAGGCCAGTTGAGAACAAGTTCTCGTTGACAACTGCGACCTGGCCAAGATAAAGCAAAGCAGTGCGACAAAAACAACAACGCAGAGTCACACATGGGATAAACAGACGTACAGTCAATAACACAATAGAAAAATCTGTATACAGTGTGTGCAAAAGTTGAAGATGCTCTAATGCTCTGATGATATTTGTGTCAGTCACGTTTTGGCATCACAGCATGATCATTGAGGTGTCATCAGAGTTGACATAATTGGAACACATACGCACAAACGCGTCCTACATAGCTACAGTTAAATCTAAGAAAACAAAGCCTCTATCCTCAGAGAGTTGCATCTTCTTCTTGTCTAAATCACACCTGTCATTCTCAAAGGACAGAATTCCTCTATGAAGACCATCTAATTCTCATACAGTCCATGCATGACGCCATATGCAGTGAAGTTTATCTATACACACTCCTCTCACAACACGAGAAAACACACAGGAGCATGGGACTAGACGCCCGACATGTTTTCTTACGGGATACAGTTTCCTCCGGGCTTAGCATCGAACCGAGCCGGCTGCGGTGGGAATCGGTAAAGCGACGGGCTCCCCGAAGGCCAGACGATCGCTCTCCGGTGACATCACCGCAGTTAACCTCCTCTGCCAAAGAAAACGCCGCACACTGGCCACGGCTGATGAGGCGAGAGACAGGAGTCCCTCGGAGCCGACAGGGTTCTGGCAGCCGGCCCATGTCAACACACACCCCAGGAGCCTATAGGGCCGGAGTGCAGTGATATCACTGGACTAAAACCCTGTACAGCCCATAGGGCCCGAACTCCATCCATCATAGGCAAATACGTGTGCATGGTCTATGTCAGCGGATTTGATGCACCAATAACAAAGACTGAGAAAACAGCTACCATTCAAAGGCCTGGAGAGTTTCTATTTTTCGACATCAGAACCCTGTCACGTCAATGCTTACAAATCAATTTGAGGATAAACTCTCTGGCGACTCAATGGGATGACTCTATACTGGAGCCTATTGCCAATTTCAAATGTCGACAAAAATGACTAAGTCAAAATGTATTTTGAAATTACGGATTTTCCCCTCTACCTTCTAAAGTCTTCAAGTCGTTTATGTACTTCTACTCGAGTATCTGCTTCTACTTACATTATATATACAAAAGTATGTGGACACCACTTCTAGTTAGTGGATTCGGCTATTTCAGCCACACCCGTTGCTGACAGGTGTATAAAATCGATGCTTCTACTTACATTATATATACAAAAGTATGTGGACACCACTTCTAGTTCGTGGATTCGGCTATTTCAGCCACACCCGTTGCTGACAGGTGTATAAAATCGAGCACACAGCCATGCAATCTCCATAGTCGAACATTGGCAGTAGAAAGCCTTACTGAAGAGCTCAGTGACTTTCAACATGGCACTGTCATAGGATGCCACCTTTCCAAAAAGTAAGTTTGTCAAATTTCTGCCCTGCTAGAGCTGCCCCAGTCAACTGTAAGTGGTGTTATTGTGAAGTGGAAACGTTTAGGAGCAACAACGGCTCAGCCACACGGACAATGCCCGTGTTCACAAATCGAGGTCGAGATTGGTGTGGAAGAACTTGACTGGCCTGCACAGAGCCCTGACCTCAACTCTATCGAACACCTTTGGGATGAATTGGAACTCCGACTGCGAGTCAGGCCTAATCGCCCAACATCAGTGCCCGACCTCACTAATGCTGTTGTGGCTGAATGGAAGCAAGTCCCCGCAGCAACGTTCCAACATCTAGTAGAACGCCTTCCCAGAAGAGTGGAGGCTGTTATAGCTTTTTGTCATGTAGTGTACATTCTACAGACACTATATGGGCTGAAATAATTCAAAAGGGTTTCTCACAAAAGGAACATGCTCAATGTAACAATGCCAAGACAACATTTTATTTTTTGTTTAAATCAAGAAATCACTCTATCAAAACAATCTGAAAGCCATAAACAGGTTCAACCACACCATCTCTTTATCTCCCTCCCCTTCATCTGTCCATCCATCCATCCCTCTTTGGCCTGTAGCATGTGCTGGAATATTTCGGCTGATGTTTTTACCTGTTTTATTAAGACCCTGTCTGACCCGTTGAGTTGTACTCCCTGCAGGAATTGTCAAACTGTTCCCTGCCTGTTAGAGAAGACTGCACAAAGTCATAAAAACAATGTGACAGTCTCCCTCACTTCCAAGACAAACACAGGAGTTCTCGACAGGTCATGTGTGTTCGGTCCAAGCCAAGGCTTAGCTCATTTTTAGAGAATTGTAGTCAATATCCCAGAAGGCATATTAACTCGCCCCTAACACACAGCGAGATGGAAATTTGTGAAACAGAATAACGGGGCAATATAAAGTATGGAATGATGCACGCTGTTATGGGCTCTGATTGACAACACGGGAAAAATTGAACAGGTGGAAATGTAATCGCAAAGGGATTGTTTCTGTGCACTACAAGACATGTGGTCTGACCAATGTTTATGTTGCTTTCTGGAACAGTGAAGAACATTCTGTGAGGGGAGACCAATGTTGTGAGGGAGAGGCTACAGTATGTCGAAGTTTCCTCATGTCTCTACTGGTTGATGTATGTGGTATCGCTTTGCCATTGATGCTATCTTGCTCCCTGCTTTAAATCTACCAGAGATGTTTCAGCTAGTTGCTTACATATGGAAGTAGGGTTGACATACTGTAGAAATTATTTGTTATTCTATGTATTGCTTGTGCAAGAGAAACATATATAAAGCATTTGATAGCAAAACAAGAAAAAGCAGATTAGCAGAGAGGGATGTAATAACTGCACAGGATCAAGCTGCTCGTCAGAAGAGTATTTGAAATCTGTCAGAAAGGCCGGGCGACACTTTGTCATGTCATCATTTCATTCAAACAGGTTCTCTCCCTTTCTCTTATTTTCTTCACCTCACTGTCAGAGCTAGAGGAGTATAGGGAGCAGCTGGACAGAATGAGAGCAACTCAGACTTGGCTTTGGGTCACATGGATGGAAGCGCGCACACACATACACACACAAGCATACAATATAAGGATAGGATTGCGTTCCCTAGTGCTGCGACAGATTTTGACTAAAGCCTCTGGGTTAGACACACAGACATCAGATACAATATTATAGGGTCAAAAACTAAACTTTAAACATTGTGGAAAATAATTCACATAATGGAAATATCTAATGGCTCAAATATGGGATTGTAGTATCTGGGATCTCCATCTGTTTATATTAGTTACTATGCTGTTACTAAGCGGTGATGTATTACGACAGTGTTACGTTACTACACCTAATAGGAAATGCACCTGCGCACTATTGCGCCCGGGAACTGAAGAGCACGAGGTGTTTTGACTAAACGACAGCTAACTGTACTCCCGTCTCCTGCCTGGTCATTTCTCCACAACACAAATATTACAGTGGCGACGAGGTGATTAAACTTCTTTAACGGACAATGCTTGAAGGGAAGAATGTTGCGTGAGTAATGAAACTCAAAATAATTATGTAATTCGTCAGTTATTTTTTATTTTCTTTCGCCAGTAAAAAAGGCTAAGCACTGCTAGCAGGTACAGTGTTCAGGAGCTGGTAAGTAGCAAGACTATTGGAGTCCAGAATAGCGACACTGCCCTCTGGTGGTTAAATAAAAACAACTGTCATTGAACCCATTGAAATTAGGCGATCTCAGTGGAGAAATATGTACACGGTGTGTACCTTATTACAAATGAGTGCAGTGAATGAAGTAATTGCAGAAACTTCTTAAGTGAAGAATTAGATGAAAATTCAGAAAATTAAGGAATACAAGGAATAAGGAAACTGAACAATTAACTGTGAAAATGGCAACCATTGGTCGAGTACCAGAGTTTGAGGCTACAAAAGAGGATTTTGATTCCTATTTGGAATGTTTTGAGCATTGGCTGGCAGCAAATGAAATCAAAGATGAAAAGAAAGCAGACGTATTTCTCAGTGTTTTGGGTCCAACTGAGTATGGATTGCTGAAAGGTCTCATTGAACCAATAAAAGCAGTGGAGTTGAACTATGCAGAACTGACTAAAACTCTTTCAAGGCATTTCAAGCCTAAGCCAATTCTCATTGCAGAACGTTTCAGATTTTACCAATGTCACCAGAGTCAAGGGGAAACCGTGGCTGACTAAATCCTTGCTTTGAAAAGGCTGGCAAGTACATGTGAGTTTGCACAATTTCTTGATGATGCTCTTCGAGACAAGTTTGTATGTGGTCTCACAGGTGAAGCATATCACAGAAGGCTTCTGTCAGAGAAGGACCTGACCTTTAAGAAAGCCTGTGATATCGCACTTGGACTCGAGCTTGCCCACCGGGATACTATTGAGCTATCGGGACATGCAGAACGTCAGAAAGGTGTTCACAAGGTCAGTGATGCACGTGGTGAAAAAGGCTCACAAAAGTCACACTTTTCTCAGTCCCGTCCTCAAGGTTACACAAGAACAAAGCAGCCCACATCTCAAAGGTCTAAGCCAAGTTGCTACAGATGTGGGGGAGATAATCATCAGCACAGTGAATGTCGATTCCAAAATGAAAAGTGCCACAATTGTGGAAAGGTTGACATTTACAGAGAGTGTGTAAAGCCTCAAAACGCACAGCAAGAGCGCACAAAGTGTCAGACGCAGCACAAGAATAGGAAGGTACAACTGAAACAGTATTGGAACTGTTCACAGTGTACACAGCTCAACAACAAAAAGATGGAATCTATCTCAACATGGAGTTAGTGGGAAAACCAGTAAAAATGCAGCAGGACACCGGAGCGTCTGTATATCTGGTTCCAGAGAGACTCTTCGAAGAAAAACTGAAAGAGCGCCCTCTTCAGCCAGCGTCCATCCGCCTTTCTTCATACACTGGTGACACTCAGTGTAGTATCTCGGATACAAGATTGTAGCACAAGGCCTGCACCCAACCAACAGCAAGGTGGAAGCAATCGTAAACGCACCAGCACCCACAAATATCTCAGAGCTGAGGTCATTTTTGGGGCTCCTGAACTATTACGGAAATTTTGTGGCAAACTTGTCCACATTGTTGCATCCGCTTCACCAACTGCTGCAGGCCGATACAAAGTGGAATTGGTCCCCACAATGCGAAGAAGCATTCAAGACTTGCGTCTGCTAAAGAGCAAGTGGCTTGCCCACTACAACACAGAGATGAAGCTGAGACTCGCGTGTGATGCATCTCCATACGGAGTAGGAGCCGTCATCTCACATGTTCTATCGTCAGGTGAAAAACACCCTATTGCATTTGCATCACGGACTCTGTCACCAAGTGAGAAAAATTATGCTCAAATTGAGAAGAAAGCCCTGAGCATAATATTCGGAGTGAAGAAGTTTCACAAATACCTGTACGGAAGGAAGTTCCAACTGCTGACAGATCACAAGCCTCTGTTGGCCATCCTTGGACCAAAATAAGCTATACCAACCCTTGCTGCACTTCGAATGCAACGTTGGGCTCTGATATTGTTCGCCTATGACTACGAGATTGAGTGCAGATGATCCAGTGATCACGCAAATGCAGATGCACTATCAAGACTACCATGCAATAGTGACTCCGACAGTGAAGATGATAGAGCAGTCTTCCAGATCTCTCTCATTGACGAACTGCCCATATCTGCTTCAGACATAGCAGAGGAAACGAGGAAAGTCCCAGTGCTTTCCAAAGTCTTGGACTTAACATTAGGCGGTTGGCCAACCTTCGTAAATGACGATAACCTTCGTCCATTCATCGACAAGAAAGACCAGTTGTCCACTGATCAAGGATGTGTTCTGTGGGGATCAAGGGTGGTGGTACCTCACAAATTCCAGAGGAGACTGCTATCTGACCTGGATGAGGGACATCCAGGGATCACTCGAATGAAAGCACTCGCTCGCAGTTATCTGTGGTGACCTGGACTGGATCAGCACATTCAACAGCATGTAGGCCACTGCTCACCTTGTGAAGCTGTTCGCAACAAGCCTGCTGCTGCACCTCTTCATCCATGGTCCTGGGCTGCTACACCTTGGGAACGCATCCATGTGGATTACGCCGAGATCGACAAGCAGCATTTCCTTGTTGTCGTCGATGTCCATTCCAAGTGGATGGAAGTGTTCCCTACTCAACTGACCACAGCTGAGAAGATCATCAATCTTCTCAGACACCTGTTCGCATCCTTTGGACTAGTCAAGGAGCTCGTATCGGACAATGGCCCTCCTGTCACGTCAAACGATTTTGAAATGTTTCTGAAGAACAATGGAGTAAGGCACATCCTGTCACCACCTTACCATCCGGCATCAAACGGAGCAGCAGAGAGAGCCGTGCAAACCTTTAAGAAGGCCTGGACTAGACTCGAGGTTCAGTCTGTACCCACCCACCAAAGGCTTCACCGGTTCCTGTTTACTTACCGTAACACACCACACACAGTAACGGAATGTACACCAGGTGAACTGTTTCTGAGACGCCAACCACGTACCCGCCTGACATTGTTGAAACCAGACTTGTCAAGCACTGTGGCAAAGCACCAGCTACAGCATCAGAAAGCTCATGACAGACACTCAAAGACTGTCAGAGAATTCAAAGAGGGAGAGAGGGTGATGGTACGTGATTTCAGACACCCCAAGCGCCTGTGGAACTCAGGTGTGATCTTGCAACGCAGAGGACATTTGACTTACCAAGTCATCGCCAGGTCAACGTTCACGTGGATCATCTGCTACGGTCCAACGCCCCAGCAGAGACACGCCGAGAGAACAAGAACAATAACGACACCCAGGACAATTCTCCTGACTGTGGACGTACAGGAGAGACAGAGCCTGACCTTCCACCCAAAACTGGCCCACCACCGGAAGCCCAGGAGGAGCGGAGATATCCTATTCGACAGCGAAGGGCACCTCAAAAGCTTGACCTGTGAGTTGAGCTGTTTCAGGAGGTAACAGACAGTAAAACAAACAAACACTTTAATATGTCCTAGATAAAAGGAAAGAAAAAGGACATTACCTGCGTTAGTTATTAGGACACAAACTCCATCTTCGGGGCAGAATAATCCCTTGGATTTGTGCTGGGCTCTGAAAAGTCTGCTTCAACCCAGTAGTTGAAACATGTTTAAGAATGCATTGTTCAGATAATGCATGAATAGTTCCCTAACATATTTACCTTGTTCTCTGGGAGTTAAACACTATGGGGGAGGAGTGTAGTATCTGGGATCTACATCTGTTTATAATAGTTACTATGCTGTTACTAAGCGGTGATGTATTACGACAGTGTTACGTTACTACACTATTGTGCCCGGGAACTGTAGAGCACGAGAGGTTTTGACTAAACGAAAACTAACTGTACTCCCGTCTCCTGCCTGGTCATTTCTCCACAACATAAATATTACAGGGATCATATCTAGATGAAGCCATACTAATTGTTCTGAACACTCCAAACTTTTGGAGCCACAGTAGATTACTAAACAGGCATGTAAATATCTGTGCATTTGTAAGTGATCATTCTCACATAGAACCTGAATCTGGGACATTTAACCTTTTTTAAACCTCGTCCACTTCTTTGCTTTATTCAGCAGACTGATCAATTCCACCCACCCTTCTCATTGTACACAGCCAGGACACAGACAGACAGCGTGCATTCTGGTTCAGAGACACGATGAGAGGGATGGGGCATAGTTATTGCAGGGCATCAGGACACTGTGAAGCATTCACTGTGAAAGTTGACAGGCTGCAGTACCTTGCAAAAGTATTAATCCACCTTGGCGTTTTTCCTTTTTTGTTGCATTACAAACTGTAATTTGAATGGATTTTTACTTGGATTTCATGTAATGGACATACACAAAATAGTCAAAATTGGTGAAGTGAAATGAAAAAAATAACTTGTTTTAATAAATTCGAAACAATAAAAAAAGAAAAGTGGTGCGTGCATATGTATTCCTTGCTATGAACCCGCTAAATAAGATCTGGTGCAACCAATTACCTTCAGAAGTCACATAATTAGTTAAATAAAGTCCACCTGTGCGCAATCTAAGTGGCACATGATCTGTCACATGATCTCAGTATATATACACCTGTTCTGAAAAGCCCCACACCACTAAGCAAGGGGCACCACCAAACAAGCGGCACCATGAAGGCCAAGGAGCTCTCCAAACAGGTCAGGGACAATGTTGTGGAGAAGTAGAGATCAGGGTTGGGTTATAAAAAAAAATCTGAACTTTGAACATTCCATGGAGCACCATTAAATCCGTTATAAAGAATGGAAAGAATATGGCAACACAACAAACCTGAGAAGTGAGGGCTGCCCACCAAAACTCACGGACCAGGCAGGAGGGAATTAATCAGAGAGGCAACAAAGAGACCAAAGATAACCCTGAAGGAGCTGCAAAGCTCCACAGTGGAAATGGGAGTATCTGTCCATAGGACCACTTTAGGCCGTACACTCCACAGAGCTCGGCTTTAAGGAAGAGTGTCCAGAAAAAAAGCCATTGCTTAAAGAAAAAATAAGCGAACATGTTTGGTGTTCGCCAATAGGCATGTGGGAGACTCCCCAAACATATGGAAGAAGGTACTCTGGTCAGATGAAACAAAAATGTAGCTTTTTGACCATCAAGGAAAACGCTATGTCTGGCGCAAACCCAACACCTCTCATCACTGCGAGAACACCAGCCATGTTTTTCACCGGCAGGGACTGGGAAAACTGGTCAGAATTGAAGGAGTGATGGATGGCACTAAATACAGGCACTAAATACAGGGAAATTATTGACAGAAACCTGTTGCAGTCTTCCAGAGATTTGAGACTGGGACGCAGGTTCACTTTCCAGCAGCACAATGACCATAAGCATACTGCTAAAGCAACACTCGAGTGGTTTAAGGGGAAACATTTACATGTCTTGGAATGGCCTAGTCAAAGCCCAGCGGAACCCATCCGACTTGAAGGAGCTGGACCAGTTTTGCCTTGGAGAATGGGCAAAAATCCCAGTGGCTAGATGTGCCAAGCTTACAGAGACATACCCCAAGAGACGTGCAACTGTAATTGCTGAAAAGGTGGCTGTACAAATGATTTCCTTTGGTGGGGTGAATAGTTATGCACGCTCAAGTTCTGTGGTTTTTTGTGTTATGTTTTGTGTTTGCATCTTCAAAGTGGTAGGCATGTTGTGTAAATCAAATGATACAACCCCCCCAAAATCTATTTTATTTCCAGGTTGTAAGGCAACAAAATAGGAAAAATGCTAAGGGGGTGAATGTTTTCGCAAGCCACTGTAAGTCACTCTTATCTCTCTGCACATTGTAAATTTTTATTTATTACACATTATTTATTTATTTTGGACGGGTAGTCATGCTGAGAGCAAGGTATCTTTTACAGATGAGCCCTCTATTAAACATGCACATCAATACACATAAATACACTGTAACGGCTGTCATATTCTTCCTCCTCCTCGGACGAGGAGAGGCGAGAAGGATCGGACCAATACGCGGAGTGGGTAGTGCTCATGATGATTTATTATATCGAAACTGAACACGAACATGAAACAAAATAACAAATAGAATACAGCCGAAAACAGTCCCGTGTGGCACGAATACTAACACGAAAGACAAACACCCACAAAACACACGTGAAACCCCGGCTGCCTTAGTATGATTCTCAATCAGGGACAACGATTGACAGCTGCCTCTGATTGAGAATCATACCAGGCCGAACACAAAATCCCAACATAGAAAATCACACATAGACAAACCCACCCAACTCACGCCCTGACCAACTAAAATAAATACAAGACAAAGGAAAACAGGTCAGGAACGTGACAGAACCCCCCCCTTAAGGTGCGAACTCCGGGCGCACCACCATAAACTCTAGGGGAGGGTCTGGGTGGGCGTCTGTCCACGGTGGCGGCTCTGGCGCTGGTCGTGGTCCCCACCCCACCATAGTCAATCCCCGCTTCCGTGGCCTCCTCCCAATGGCCACCCTCCATATAAACCCCATAGGATTAAAGGGCAGCACCGGACTAAGGGGCAGCCCCGGACTGAGGGGCAGCCCCGGACTGAGGGGCAGCACCGGACTGACAGATGGTTCTGGCAGCTCCTGGCTGGCTGGCGGATCCTGGCTGGCTGGCTCTGGCGGATCCTGGCTGGCTGGCTCTGGCGGATCCTGGCTGGCTGGCTGGCTCTGGCGGATCCTGGCTGGCCGGCCTCTGGCGGATCCTGGCTGGCCGGCTCTGGCGGATCCTGGCTGGCTGGCTCTGGCGGATCCTGGCTGGCCGGCTCTGGCGGATCCTGGCTGGCCGGCTCTGGCGGATCCTGGCTGGACGGCTCTGGCGGATCCTGGCTGGACGGCTCTGGCGGATCCTGGCTGGACGGCTCTGGCGGATCCTGGCTGGATGGCTCTGGCGGATCCTGGCTGGACGGCTCTGGCTGCTCATGGCTGGCTGACGGCTCTGGCTGCTCATGGCTGGACGGCTCTGGCTGCTCATGGCTGGCCGGCTCTGGCGGATCCTGGCTGGCCGGCTCTGGCGGATCCTGGCTGGCCGGCTCTGGCGTATCCTGTCTGGCGGACGGCACCGGCTGCTCCTGTCCGGCGGACGGCACCGGCTGCTCCTGTCTGGCGGACGGCACCGGCTGCTCCTGTCTGGCGGACGGCACCGGCTGCTCCTGTCTGGGGGACGGCACCGGCTGCTCCTGTCTGGCGGACGGCACCGACTGCTCCTGTCTGGCGGACGGCACCGACTGCTCCTGTCTGGCGGACGGCTCTAGCGGCTCGGGACAGACGGGCAGCTCTGACGGCTCGGGACAGACGGGCAGCTCTGACGGCTCGGGACAGACGGGCAGCTCTGACGGCTCGGGACAGACGGGCAGCTCTGACAGCGCTGGGCAGGCAGTCAGCTCTGACAGCGCTGGGCAGGCAGGCAGCTCAGACAGCGCTGGGCAGGCAGGCAGCTCAGACAGCGCTGGGCAGGCAGGCAGCTCAGACAGCGCTGGGCAGGCAGGCAGCTCAGACAGCGCTGGGCAGATGAGAGCAACTGGAGAGAGAACCCGGAGAGACAGCCTGGTACGGGGGGCTGCCACCGGAGGACTGGTACGTGGAGGTGGCACCGGAATTACCGGACCGTGAAGGAGGACACGCGCTCTTGAGCACCGAGCCTGCCCAACCTTACCAGGTTGAATGGTCCCCGTAGCCCTGCCAGTGCGGCGAGGTGGAAAAACCCGCACTGGACTATGCTGGCGAACCGGGGACACCATTTGTAAGGCTGGTGCCATGTACGCCGGCCCGAGGAGACGCACTGGAGGCCAGATGCGTTGGGCCGGCTTCATGACACCCGGCTCGATGCCCAACCTAGTCCTCCCAGTGCGGCGAGGTGGAATAGCCCGCACTGGGCTAAGCACGCGTACTGGGGACACCGTGCGCTCCACCGCATAACACGGTGTCTGACCAGTACGACGCCCTCTCACTCCACGGTAAGCACGGGGAGTTGGCTCAGGTCTCCTACCCGGCTTTGCCACACTCTGCGTGTGCCCCCCCCAAGAAATGTTTGGGTCTGACTCTCGGGCTCCCAACCGCGTCGCCGCGCTGCCTCATACCAGCGCCTCTCTGCCTTCGCTGCCTCCAACTCCGCCTTGGGACGGCAATATTCCCCTGGCTGAGCCCAGGGTCCCTTGCCGTCCAGGATCTCCTCCCAAGTCCATGAGTCCTGTGTCATATTCTTCCTCCTCCTCGGACGAGGAGAGGCGAGAAGGATCGGACCAATACGCGGAGTGGGTAGCGCTCATGATGATTTATTATATCAAAACTGAACACTAACATGAAACAAAATAACAAATAGAAGACAACCGAAAACAGTCCCGTGTGGCACGAATACTAACACGAAAGACAAACACCCACAAAACACACGTGAAACCCCGGCTGCCTTAGTATGATTCTCAATCAGGGACAACGATTGACAGCTGCCTCTGATTGAGAATCATACCAGGCCGAACACAAAATCCCAACATAGAAAATCACACATAGACAAACCCACCCAACTCACGCCCTGACCAACTAAAATAAATACAAGACAAAGGAAAACAGGTCAGGAACGTGACATACACACTATTAACATAAATCTACTCATCAATACACAAAAACACAATTATATAAACAAACACAATCATGAGTAAAAATTTACTAAATCAGCCAGTAGAGTTTATTCCACAAGTAAGGTCTAAAAAAACTAAAAGCAGATATACCGAAATTAGCAATCTCTAAGGCCGGTCTGGTAGCTTGTAGTCTGTAGATTAACATTGAAGGAAGGTACGGTGGAAGTTTATGCAAGAGGGCTTGATAAACAAAAAGAGTACAATGTATTGATCTGCAAGACTTCAAAGAGGGCCAGCCTACATTCTGATACAGAAAGCAATAATGTGTACTGAACCAGTCGCACATAATAAACAACCGAATCTCACACTCAATTCGTTCAAATATTTACAAAAAGTATTTCTGCAGACTTCATACGTTTTTGTGTGGATTAATTCCTGTGAAAATACAAACAAAATTGTGTGACTTAGGAAAATACATTTTTGGGGGGCAAAACTTAGGAACAATATTTTGAGAGTTATTGGAACAATGCATTTTTGTGTTCCACATTTATATACAGTATATATATTTTTTTAAACGTGTTAACAATACAATATTGTTAATCAACCAAGTTGTCACCGAAATACTTATATAATAGTAGCCTTGTGTTTTATTATTCTTTATTAATGCCAATGATTGTTTTTGTAACATACTTTGGGATATTGGTACCATGTCAGATTTTATGAGGGGTTGCCAGATTGGAGTAAAAAACTGTATTTGTCGATTGTTTTTTGTGGTATTGATGAAGGTATTTGATTGGGGAATGGGGATACATTTTCATAATTGGAAATTAATGAATCAATAAAATGGGAAACAAAAGACCTGCAAAAAATTGTGTTTGGTTTAAATTCCCCATAGTATTTGCAACTATAATGAATATGGACTTCGATCAATTAAACCATATCAATGCAGTTAAACAGATTCATGTAAATTCTGAATTATGTTGGCTCCCTTTTATGGCACTTTGTTGATTATGCCGGTCATGTCAATCATGTTAAATACTTAGGCTACTGTAAGGCATATGCCAGCATTGTAGGTCTACTGCCTCTGCCAAGAGGCCTACTAGGCTTTCATGGCAACGGCCGTTAGAGCTCACTTCGCCATGTATGAGCCCTGGTTAGAGTCTCTGTTACAGCTTTCACTTTCTTCCGCTACACTGGTGGCAGCGATGGGATCACGTCCAGCTCGCGTCTAATAATTATCCACATACAGTGGGGAGAACAAGTATTTGATACACTGAAGATTTTGCAGGTTTTCCTACTTATAAAGCATGTAGAGGTCTGTAATTTTTATCATAGGTACACTTCAACTGTGAGAGACGGAATCTAAAAAAATCTGTTGCCTTCTCACCAAGCTGCTTGCCTATTGTCCTGTAGCCCATCCCAGCCTGTTGCATGTCTACAATTTTATCCCTGATGTCCTTATACAGCTCTCTGGTCTTGGCCATTGTGGAGAGGTTGGAGTCTGTTTGATTGAGTGTGTGGACAGGTGTCTTTTATACAGGTAACGAGTTCAAACAGGTGCAGTTAATACAGGTAATGAGTGGAGAACAGGAGGGCTTCTTAAAGAAAAACTAACAGGTCTGTGAGAGCCGGAATTCTTACTGGTTGGTAGGTGATCAAATACTTATGTCATGCAATAAAATGCTAATTAATTACTTAAAAATCATACAATGTGATTTTCTGGATTTTTGTTTTAGATTCCGTCTCTCATAGTTGAAGTGTACCCATGATAGACATTACAGACCTCTACATGCTTTGTAAGTAGGAAAACCTGCAAAATCGGCAGTGTATCAAATACTTGTTCTCCCCACTGTACATGGGTAGACAAATATGTATTTTCATTTAACCTTTAATTAACTGGGCAAGTCCGTTAAGAACAAATTCTTATTTACAATGACGGCCAAGCCCCCCCCCCCTGCGAAACCCTCCCCTAACCCGGACGACGCTGGGCCAGTTGTGTGCCGCCCTACGGGACCCTATGGGACATCCGATCACTGCATCGCAGTGCCTTAGACCACTGCGCCACTCGGAGCAGCATGTTACGCAGCAAATCACAACTTTCCTTTTTTTTAAAGATGCAAACCAGTAGTATGAATCACTGTTGATCCATCCTGTTTTGATCCAATGAGATGGATGTAGGATTTTCTACGGCCTAGAATCAAGGTTTTTCCCAGGAAGCTAGGCCCCTCTTGGTTCCGATTGGCGAAAACGGAACTCAAGTTAAGGTTTATATGTCAGACTCTCCTATACCCCTTTGCTCAACATGTTATACACCAGAGGTTGAAAAATACACCCTTTGTAGGTGATATAACTTGTATCATTATAATAGCGCTGTGGAACCCATAGCCGAATTACTTCAGACTGAGCATTTCTCACTAGAAATTCCTGCTGACATTGAACATAGTTTAGGATTAGGGTATTTAATTAATTTCAGACTCTCCTATGCTACTATTCCCAACATACATCTTCACTTTATTTGAAGATGAAACAAACACGAACACTAACACAAACTAGACAAAACAACAAACGTGAAGCTACAAAACGAAAGTGCAGACACAAGCTACTAACGTCAAACATAGACAATTACCCATAACCTACCTAATGCCTATGGCTGCCTAAATATGGCTCTCAATCAGAGACAACTAATGACAGCTGTCTCTAATTGAGAACCAATCCAGGCAACCATAGACATACATAAACACCTACACTGAACACAACCCCATGAAATCTACAAAAAAAAACTATACAATACAAACACCCTATACGAGACAAAAACACACAAACATCACCCATGTCACACCCTGACCTAAAATAATAAAGAAAACAAAGATAACTAAGGCCAGGGCGTGACAAGTGTGTTGATTAATTATTTCTTTCTTCAGTGGAAATACAAAATATGAATAAAAAATCAAAATGTACCAAAAGCTAAATCAAATAGAGATGTATGACTATTTAACCATGTTAATCATTACTGAAACATGCACATTTAACAGTTAAAGATAATGAATACATGACAAATAGATACGAATATGTTAATACAAATAATTCATACGAAAATACAAGAGTTAGCTATTACATGAGTACAAAGTGAGTGTGTGTATTTGGCATAGCCTTGTATAAAATGCATTATGAATGAAATGGTGTAATGTACACAAAAAAAGTGGAGCCTTGTATTAAATGCATTATGAAGAAAATAGTGTAATGTAGATTCCAAGAAATATGAAATGCGTAACGATTCAAATCGTGACGGCCTACTATTGTCTACATGAAAAAAGGGCCTTTCTGACTACAAGTGCACCAGTATCCCAAAGCTGAAAACAAGCAATGAAAACAGTATTGGCATTAATAGATAAAAACAATGTGAGGCTACTATTAGAATTATTTCAGTAAGAACATGGTTGATTATCAATATTGGGTTATTAATTAACATGTTGTTTTTTTTATTTAAATAAATGTGGGACACAAAAAAAAGGCAGTATAGAACAGCGTTGCCCAAAATGCATTGCTCCGATAACTTTTAATAGATTTTTCCGAACTTTGCCCTCCAAAAATGTATTTTCCTACAAATGAAGTTGCACAATTTTGTTTGTATTTTCACACAAATTAAGCCACACAAAAACACACGACATCTGCAGAAATACTTTTTGTAAAAATTTGCACAGATTGAGTGTGAGATTAGGTTGTTTATTACGTGCGAGAGATTCAGTGCACATCATTGCTTTCTGTATCAGAAAGTAGGCTGGCCCTCTTTGAAGTCTTGTAGATCGATGCATTGTACTCTGTTTTTATATAAGGCTACAATTATGTTATAATTATTTCAGTGACAACCTGGTTGATTAACAATATTGGTTTATTAACAAGTTTTTTTGTTTTTTATAAATACATGTGGGACACAAAAAAAGAAAGTGTAGAACAACATTGCCCATCAATCATTGCTCTAATAACATTCAAAAGATTGTTTCGAAGTTTTCCCCCACATTTTTTTTTTCCTATGAATGAAGTCGCACAAATGTGCCTTTTCACACCAATTAAGCCACAAAGAAATGAACACAATCTGCTGAAATTCTTTTTGTACATATTTGCACGAATTGAGTGTGCGATTCTATTGTAATAAAATGTAATGCGTTGTGATAAACTGTGTCCAATGACTTCAATACAGTGGCAGCTGCATTAATGTAAACGATATCACCATAATCTATAACTGGTATGAATGTCGACTGGATTATTTAATGGAAGGTATGCTGTTTAAAATGAAAGGCATGCCCTATTCCTATAAAGGTAGCCCATTTTAATTCTTAACTTCTTAACTATCATCAATATGCTTTCTGAATGATAGCTTCTCGTCAATCCAGATACCCAGATATTTAAAAGCGGGGACGAGATCAATGTGGGCACTATCCGATGTACAAATGCATAAATCATCTGATACCTGTTTAAGCCTTTTTTTTTAAATAACTTATACTTAGTTTTACCTGCGTTAAGTACTAATTTCAGTTCATCAAGGCCTTTCTGCAAAGCAAAAAGGGCAGATTGTAGCTCAGAGAGAGCCTTGTCAATAAAAGGGGCAACAGAATACAACAGTATCATCCACATACAAGTGGAGGGTTACAACTTCCTACAGACAAACACATATTGTTTATATAGACAGTAAAAAGTATAGGGCCTTAAGAGATACTGTTGAAAATATGATGAAAATAATTCAGTAGGCCATTTTTTCCTCTGAATTAATTTAGTTTGTTTAATGCATTAGTATTTTAAAGTTAATTTTATGGGAAGTTGAGGGGCTGAAAATACCGCATCCTGAAACTGGAACAAAAAGGAAGTAATGTGTCCCGTAGGAGGTATAAAAAAAAAAAATGGCATTGCAACTCCCCAGAACATATACTCTTGGAACGTAAAAAATATTTGTTTCCTGATATAAATCAATGAACAGCTCTGCGTATGGAATAATATTATGATATCAAACGTGTTATTCAGGAAATGGTTTATAGACAGCCCTCGGCCTGTCCTGCTGGGTTGTAGGACTGGTAGAAGCCATTTATTGGGCCACGATCTCAGCCCAAAAACTTCAATGTACAAGAAACACACACACACACACAGACAGCTTAGCGAAAAGACACACGTACCGAGAGCTTAGCAAAGAGACACATAGAGAGGGCTTTGCACATATCGCCGGAAGGCAAACAGACTTGATGGCTTACTGCTCACACACCCTGCGATGCGGTCACCTTGTGTGTGCCTTTGCCCTCCAAAGGAAAACATTATGAACACAGCTTCTCACCACCACAGACAAAAAGGCAGTGTGGCTGACTGTTACACATCACAGCTGGGGCTCAATTAGAACTAGTGTGTTATTTATTTAGCCTATTCTAACTCCCTACACCATGGTGAAAACCTTTCCGACATTGTGTAAGCATGTTTGAGGGAACACAGTTTATTAGTTGGCTTAGCATTGATTATATATGTAACCTACGCTCAATATGCTTTAATGTACTGTAGCTATATTTTGTGATATCTGTTTATAATGGGCCAATAAGCTTTATATTATATTAATCATTAATAAGCACTTATGGCTGAATGATCTTAAATCAGTGAAATGTATCCCTATGTATGTCTGCATGGATGCTTGATATTGATATTGCATAATGGGATACATAGCTAGGTTTCTGTTAGTACTTTATATATGCATAAACAGGTTTCCCTTCATGAAATAAATGTGCTGGAGGGTAATAAAACATGCATATTTTACATTATCTATTCCCCACTGTTGATTTTTCAATTTGCTTTTTAAAACTTCTTATGTGCAGGACAGTAGCGTCCCACCTGGCCAACATCCGGTGAAATTGCAGAGTGCCAAATTCAAAATACAGAAATACTCATAATAAACATTCATAAAATATACAAGTTTTATACATCGGCTTAAAGATGAACTTGTTGTTAATCCAGCTGCTTTGTCAGATTTCAAAAAGGCTTTACGGCGAAGGCATACCATGCGATTATCTGAGGACAGCGCCCCGCTTACAAAAGCATACAAACAATTTCCAGCCAAGTAGAGGAGTCACAAAAGTCAGAAATAGCGATAAAATGTATCACTTACCTTTGATGATCTTCATATGGTTGCACTAACAAGACTCACTGTTACACAATAAATGTTTGTTTTGTTCGATAATGTCCCTCTTTCTGTCCAAAAAACTCTGTTTTGTTGGCGCATTTTGTTCAGTAATCCACTGGCTCCAGGGCGGTCAAAACATGCAGACGAATACATCCTAATAGTACCGGTAAAGTTCGTTGAAACATGTCAAATTATGTTTATAATTAATCCTCAGGTTGTCTATTGTCTAAATAATTAATAATATTTCAACCGGACAATAGCGTTTTCAATAGAATAGAAAAACAACAAACGGTGTGCTATCGGCCATGCGCGCAAAGCAACGCATGGGAACTGCAATCTTGGCCCTAACCCATAACCTAGTCAATAAGCTCACGTCAAAAAAATCCCACTTCCTGAATGGATTTTCCTCAGATTTACACCTGCCATATCAGTTCTGTTATACTTCAGTGTTTTCTATCCAATACTACCACGCATATGCATATCCTAGCTTCTGGGCCTGAGTAAGAGGCAGTTTACTTTGGGCACATTTGTCATCCAAACTTCAAAATACTGCCCCCTACCCAAGAGAGGTTTTAACTATATTTGTTCATTTAAAATCTTAAAAATATGCCACAGAGTATGCCAAACATCGGTTTCCTGGTAAGTGGGTCCCATGGGATTCAGATTGTGGTTTTGATAATATAATTTCACTTGAAAGGTTGAACTTAAATATTTTTAAGTTTAATTATGAGAGATAGGCATTTGATGAAGTCTCGCTTTGGTCTTCGAAGCTTTAAAGAGCTTCGTTTTTCATTACCAAAAATGTAACACCACTCAAATCAAGTGTGGCAGGCCATTTTTTCTCTCCTATGAATTAAAGGTGCACATTATTTGGCTTATGTGTACTTAGCTGGGAACATTTGCAATTCCTCAGGAACAAAAACAGGGAAAGCGCACATACTTTATTGTGGATAAATGCCCTCGTCCTTCTCCCAGACTTCCCTCCACTCACCTACGCCTATGGACAAACATTCAGCCAGGAAGGAAGCAAAGGATATTTGGGCCACTTGAAGTTCAGAAACATTTGCAGGTAGAGAGCGTAAAAGAGAAGAGATGGCGAGGCTGGCTCTGAGAGGGAGTGAACGAAGAAGGCACAGGAACAACAGAGAGATGAAAGGCAAAGTGTGAACCAGCAGGAAAGAGCTGGGTGTCTCCCTTTCCCAACATGCTCCTGGCAGTGGAAGCTAGCAGGACCTAACAGGGTGTTGACATGTCCGAGGGGGAAGCTGTTTGGAGAAGGATTCCCCCGTGCCCATCACTCCTCTATGGACTGGAGAGATTGATACCGAGAGAAATAAGGAGAGAGGAGAGAAAGAAAGAGAATAAGTGAGAATTAAAGAGTGATTGAAAAAGGTGTGATAGAATGTTTGGCTTCTTGAACGAGAGCAACAACAGTGTATGTTTGAAAAGGAGAGGGAGAGAGAGAAAGAACAACAAAGGAGGAACTTTCAGCTAAAGAAGGCACCTCATTAAAGAAGGCACCTCATTAAAGAAGGCACCTAGATAGTATACCGGCTGGCAGATTATGACAGATCTGCTGCTCCATGCAGCATCCCCTCCTCACGCTCCTCGCTGGGAAGACATTACTGTCAGCTCTGAACAATGCAATCGCCATGCTTTTATTGGCTCACTCGGGCAATGCTTTTCCCACTGTTGATTTCACTTAATCTCAAACAACCATATATTAGTGGTGTCAGAAAATCTTTCTCTCTCCCTCTAACAGACAACTCGGACATTTAAAGTGCCATAGCAGTCTGTTCTCTACGCTGTGCCAATACAATGGCTGTTGTATTAGCATGCAGTCTGCAGTCTCTGACGTCAATGACAGCGGGCCTGGTCGCTCAGGTGGGGGAGCTAATCATCTATGAGACAAAGAGAGAGGGAGAGGGAGATGGAAGGAGAGAGGGGGGGAGAGGGAATTAGGAAAGGAGAGATCAGCATGGGAATAAGCACAACCTATCGCATTTAGTGTGGAATTAAGTTGGTTTCATTATAGCAACTTCTACCATTATTTCAAATGCACATGAAATGCAAAGAGGAAATATGGCAGTACATCCTGTCACGCCCTGACCGTAGAGATCTTTTTATTCTCTATGTTTGGTTGGTCAGGGTGTGACTCAGGTGGGAAACTCTATGTTCTTTGTTTCTATGTTTTGGCTGGGTATGGTTCTCAATCAGGGACAGCTGTCTATCGTTGTCTCTGATTGAGAATCACACTTAGGCAGCTTTTTTTCCTTTTGTATTTGTGGGTAGTTGTCTTTGTTAGTGGCATGATAGCCGAAGTCGTTTCCTTGTTTTGTTGGCGAAATTTATCAATAAAAGAAATGTACGCTCACCATGCTGCACCTTGGTCCGTTCATTTCCCTGACGACGATCGTGACACATCCATAGTGAAAACTGATTACTGGCTTACTGTTGAACTGAAACAGACAAAATATGACTTCTCGTGCCAATGGCATAGTGTTCAACTTCACACATGGTATGTATGTTTCTGTTCTGTTCTTTTGTCTGATGAAAAAGAGAAAAGCTTCAGCTGCACAGTTCTTCATTAGCATTCCTTTACAGGGCTGCCTCTGTAATGTTTCAGTGAAGGTCCTCACCAACTGTCCTTACTGTAGTTCTGTTAAAAAGAGTGTAAAGTTAAGGAAGCACCTGGCATCCATTTGGAGCACATCACATTGAGTGTACGTGCTATGCAGCACAAAATAAAGCTGAGAATTGGTCAATTAGTTGAGAATTTGGACGAAAACCAAAGTAGTCCCTGACCAAGAGCACAAAGGAACAACTGTGGAAATGAACAACATAGTGTTGCTCTTAAAGATAAACATGAACAAATAATTCAGTAGAGACGTTGTTTGCAAGAGCTATGTCAATTTATTGCTGTGATATCATTTCAAACTCTTTTCCATGTAGAGTAATCAGGCATGCACGCACACATACACACATATCCTTGCCCCCTCAACTCACATCCTTCCCAAAGCTAATACTATTTGGGCCGTCTCCATGGAAATGTATCTGCTCGTCTTGTGTATCCAAGGAATCCGCTTATCTGATGCTGACTTCCTGAGCCAGTTATTTTCTGGAGTCAGCGGTGCTGGGTAATGCACAATTCAAACGAGACATGTACATTTTTAAGTGAGCAAAGCACACCAAATTAAAAAGCAAGTCTATTTCTTGAGTCCACGCAAAGCAATGCGAGTTTGTGCATATTTTCATTAAAAAGGGTTAATAAATTATTCATTAAAGTACACTTTTATGTTGTGTTCTGTGTTTCTAAATTTAGCTCACCCCACAAAAATAATTTCTAGATTAGTACTTTGACTGGTCACCTGTCCTGATTTCATATATTACCACTAAAAACAAATCATTGACAACGAGAGGCTTATTATCAAAGAATAAAAGTATACAGAGCTTCATGACGTGAAAAGCAAACACTACAAAGACATGCCAAAGAAGGAGATTGCATGGCGTGCAGTTGCTTCAGTGCTTGATGGACCATCTCATGGGTTCACTTTTTAGGTTGTGTTTTGTAGTTAGTAAATTTGAGTTGGCTTGTGACATGCATCAGCTAGCATGGTTCTATTTGAGGATGGTAGCTAACTATCTCAATGGTGAGGATGGATTGTGTGTAAAGTCATTGACCATGTCGTCAGGTACAGGAACCATCATAGGAGCTTGCTGGCATTTTACCTGACCAGAGTACTGACATTGCATTGCAGTAGGCCTACACAGGTAGAACACAAGAATGAGCAACATCACCTGCAACAATTAGAACTTAAACACTGTATTATTGTTCATCTTGAGCTTCACTTCCTGGTCAGAAAACAGACCTTCACTGATCTGCTTGGTTGTTAAGGGCGTGTCCACCCTTCTTGGCACAGTCACTGTTTGTAGCGCAGGTGAGTCAGGTAAGCAATGTTCAGGTTCTACTAACTCTAGAACTCAGGACAGGGTCAGACCCCTCTCCAGGCCTAGGCACAGCTCAGTATTGTCAGTTTCAGTAAGCAACAGTGTGAGAGGCTCTTCAGTCTTACCAAAAACCGGCAGAGAGACCGGCCCACCGCTATCCATCAGCTCCACAGTAAAGGCCATGGGTAGCTGGATCCCCACCAGCTCATCAACAGTATCAGAACCCTATAGCTACTCTGGAGTCTTGGGCACCCCAGCCTGCAGCACGGATGGTACAGAGAGAGTAAACTCTGCACACTCCTCTCCATCAGTGGAAAGAAACACCGGAATCATCACCGGCTCAGGAACAGCACCCTCCATCGGCAGCACAGCAACAGCCTAGCCATGCAGCTCAGACTCACCCCCATCAGGGAGAAAAAGATAAGGGACAGGTATCTCAGGGACCTCACCATCAGACAAGGAAAGCTCATCTTCTCCTCCAGGATCAGACTGCAGAACAGGAGACAGAGTTGGCAGCTGCGCGTCGATAACTGGGCTTGACTGTGGTGTCAGACCTCCACGGCTGGTGGAACGGCAGTACGTGCCGGTGCTTGTCACAGTGGTAACACCAGTCGTTGTCAGAGTCACATGCACAGCTTCTCTTAGGGGTGGGTGCAGGTGTTGCAGTCGCACCTCTTTCCCTGAAGACAGGCTTCGCCCCATCACCAGCAGAAACCGCTGCACCTGTAAGAGTTGCTCCAGCGATGAATTGGCCGGGTAAGCATCTGACCAGTGCTGCCAGGCCTGTGGGAATTCATGGATAGATGCACTGATGACGTCTGCAGCACTTCAAACAGGTCATCCTCAATGTTCAGCCACCAGAACCAGTGGTATGCAGTGTTCACCAACTTGAGCGTCACGTTACCTTACGACGTTTTCCGCCAATCACCCGTTATACAAGTCAGTATTCAACGTCCATCTATGTCTGAGGACGTTGGAAGATGACATGGAAACCGTTCTCTAGGGGCAACAGTGAGTGCTGTTACCTTAAAGTCGTTTTCGGTTTTGCTAGGGAATTATGGACGGGCGAAAGCATCTGCTTCTGATTCCAAAGGTTTCAAGTTTAGAAAGTTGTTTTTGGGATTTTTGTTTTAAGCCTATCCCAAACCTTAACCATTCAGAGTTAATGCCTAACTTTAAGATTTCGGCGTTAATGCCAAAACTTAACCTTAAATAGTTAGAAATTTGACGTTTGAGAAACATGGATGAAATTCTAATTCTGATGTGAGACAATGAAAGCTAGATTCCACTTTATAGCATTCGCCTGCACTCCTCACTGTGATTGATCCCGTTCTGACCAAGGACAGATGCTGGAGACGAGAAGCAAGTACAGGGAGTGAACATTTAGTGAAACACACAGGAACAGAATACGGACAGCGGATAACAAAAATGACAATAATGCTGACACAGGGATCTAACCGAGGAACAGATAGATATAGGAGGGGTAATCAACAGATGTGAAGGAGTCCAGGTGAGTCCAATGAGCGCAGATGTGCATAATGATGGTGACAGGTGTGCGTAATTAAGGGCAGCCTGGCACCCCCGAGCGCCAGAGAGGAAGGGCAGGAGCAGGTATGACAGTAAACCCCCACCCCCCCTCGGGTCACGACCTGGCGTCCCACCTCGGCACGAGGTATGGGCACCGGACTAGCCGGCTGAGGCATAGAAGCCTGACAATTTGGCTGAGGCGTGGAAGCCAGACGAGCCGGCTGAGGAGTAGGAGCCTGATGATCTGGCTGAGGTGTGAAATTCTGATGATCTCGCTGAGGCGTGAAATTCTGATGATCTCGCTGAGGCGTTGGAGCCTGACGAGCCGGCTGAGCTGTTGGAGCCTGGCGAGCCGGCTGAGGCGTGGGAGCCTGACGAGCAGACTGAGGCATGACGTGGGATGTGAGCCTGATGAGCCGGCTGAGGCGTGGGAGCCCGATGAGCCTACTGAGGCATGCCGTGGGATGGGCACCTGCCGAGCAAACCGAGTCAAGGAAACCTCTAAAGCCAGCTAAGGCGTGGAAGCCCGACGAGTCAGCTGAGGCACCTCTGGTTCCTACGGCAGCTGCACCCGGACCCGACGTCACCAACAAATCAAAAAACAATAACGTCCCTGATGCTTTGAATATTGGTGTCAGCATTCTGTAAGGACAGACCCTGTAGACGAGAAGCAAGTACGGGGAGTGAACATTTAATAAAACACGGACAGGAACAGAATACGGACAGCATCTGGGCAGGAGAAAACAAAAACGACAATAATGCTGACACAGGAATCTAACCTAGGAACAGACAGATATAGGAGGGGCAGTCAACAAACGTGAAGGAGTCCAGGTGAGTCCATTGAGCGCAGATGCGCATAATGATGGTGACAGGTGTGCGTAATGAAGGGCAGCCTGGTGCCCTTGAGCGCCAGAGAGGAGGAACCGGAGCAGGCGTGATACTGACACCATTGTGAGGTTGACCATGCGGTTGGATTTAAACAGTGAGAAGGCTGACTAAGTAGATGCCGTTTTCTTGCCAGGATGAGGCTATTTATTTGCAAAGTGAGGATAAAGAGCCTGCAAACTGTACAATTATTTACAAAAAGAATCAACTGAACGAGGACCAAAAGGTAGGCCTAATAAACTTACCGGAATCAAAAGAGAGCTCTAACAAATGAACCCAGGCTTCAATCATCCTGTAAGCTTGGCAGCATGCCAAACCGTGACCTGTCTGTCAAACAACGCAATGACATGCTTCTTGTAGTAACATCCATTACCCAGAATGCATCACAAACCCTATCAACTATGTACCTAATTGACAATCAACTTCAATAAAGGTATGAAAATGATATAATCAAATCAAACTTTTTGTCACATGCGCCGAATACCACAAGTGTAGACCTTACTGTGAAATGCTTACTTACAAGCTCTTAACTAACAGTGCAGTTCAAGAAGAGTTAAGAAAATGTTTACCAAATAAACGAAAGAAAAAAATGTAATTAATAAAAAGTAACGCAATAACATAACAATTAACGAGGCTATATACACGGGGTACCGGTACCGAGTCAGTGTGCGGGGGTACAGCCTAGTTGAGGTAATTTGTACATGTAGGTAGGGGTGAAGTGACTATGCATAGATAATAAACAGCGAGTAGCTGCAGTGTACAAAACAAATGAGGGGTCAATGTAACATTTCAGTGAACATTTCATTAATTGTTCAGCAGTCTTATGGCTTGGGGGTAGAAGCTGTTAAGGAGCCTTTTAGTCCTAGACTCGGCGCTCCGGTACCACTTGCCATGCGGTAGCAGAGAAAACAGTCTATGATTTGGGTGACTGGAGTCTCTGACAATTTTATGGGCTTTCCTCTGACACCACCTATTAAATAGGTCCTGGATTACAGGAAGGTTGGCCCTAGTGATGTACTGGGCCACTACCCTATGTAGCGCCTTATGGTCAGATGCCGAGCAGTTGCCATACGAGACGGTGATGAACCAGTCAGGACGCTCTCGCTGGTGCAGCTGTACAACATTTTGAGGATCTGGGGACCCATGCTAAATCTTTTCAGTGTAATCTGCTACAGTTACTAGTTACATGTCCAATTGTAATTAGTAATGCAACTTTTGGATCAACCAAACTCACTAACATAATCTGATTACTTTCACTTACTTTTAGATTACTTTCTCCTTAAGAGGCATTAGAAGAAGACAAACATTTATATTACCAATTAACCTTTTTGGAATAGGGGGCAGCATTCAGAATTTTGGATGAAAAGCGTGCCCAAAGTAAACTGCCTGCTACTCAGGCCCAGAAGCTGGGATATGCATATAATTAGATTTGTAGATATGGATAGAAAGCACTCTAAAGTTTCCAAAACTGTAAAAATAATGTCTGTGAGTATAACAGAACTGAAATGGTAGGCAAAAACCTGAGGAAAATCCATCCAGGAAGTGCTATTATTTTGAAATGGGTGTTTTTCCATTGAAAGCCTAACCATCATTTAAAGAGATAGGACCCAGATTCCGTTCCCTGTGGCTTCCACTAGCTGTGAACAGTCTTTAGACATTGTTTCAGGCCTTTATTCTGAAAAATGAGGGAGGATGAGCAGTTTCAATGAGAGGTTAGTGGAATTTCCCCAACCTGTATGGTGTGCAATCCCGAGAGCGCACCTTTCTTGTTTTCTTTTATATTGACCTATTGTCCGGTTGAAATATTATCGATTATTTAGGCTAAGAACAACCTGAGGATTGATTATAAACATCGTTTGACATGTTTCTCCGAACTTTACGGATACTATTTGGAATTTTCATCAACCTCTTGTGACCGCATTTGAGCCATTGGATTACTGAGCAAAACGCGCCAACAAAATAGAGGTTTTGGGATATAAAGAGGGACTATATCGAACAAAACAAACATTTATTGTGTAACTGGGAGTCTTGTGAGTGCAACCATACGAAGATCATCAAAGGTAAGTGATTAATTTTATTGCTATTTCTGACTTTTGTGACTAATTTACTTGGCTGCTAACTGTTTGTAATGTTTCGTGTGCTGAGCGCTGTCCTCAGATAATCGCATGGTTTGCTTTTGCCGTAAAGCCTTTTTGAAATCTGACATGGCGGCTGGACTAACAACAAGTTAAGCTTTATTTTGATGTATTGCACTTGTGATTTCATGACAGTTAAATATTTATAGTAATTTAAATTGAATTTGGCGCTTTGCAATTTCACCGGAAGTTGTCGAGGTGGGACGCCACTGATCATCTATTGCAGGATAAATCAATGTCAGAGTTGACATATTTGGCCATAAATGGATGTTGCATTTTACTTTATGGGTTGGTTATGTAGGCTTCTTCTATACAATTGTGTTCTACTACAGATCATAATATGATTAGGTTATATATTTACATTAAAAACCAAAGTCTGTCAGATATCCAGTCATTACAATTAATTGAATACACCTTGGACATTTGATTTGATTTATTAGGATCCTCATTAGCCGGCGACATATGGAAGTGTAGGTTATCTAATTGTTTTATGTAAGCATAACCCAAAAACTAAAGGACTTTTTTAGCCTACCCTGTAGTTTATGATTTTGTTGTCATGGAGGACTGAATTGTCTCATTGCTTCAAGTTTAAAAAGAAATGCTGCTCTCATGGGATAGCATGCTTTGAGCACTACCAAAAAGTGCTATTTGCATGTGAAAAATATATGTAATATTCTGCATTTGCTATAGGCCTATTGTTTACATTTTTGTTGGTGACACTTTGATATCTCGATAAGTTGCCTCTGTTTAAAGGGTGAATGCACACTTAAAACAATAAAACAATAACAAAGCTAAAAAGCTGAGGGATGGGCCTGGATAACTGTAACCACCCTAAAATGTATAGACAGAGCTACGTATGCATGGACTGACTGTCCATTATATAAAAGTCATTGTTTTAACCATATTTTGAGGGTATAACATGTTTGTTTACATTTACAAAGTTGAAAACCTATATTTTGGGTTTTCATGGGGTATGACAGTTGAACTCATTGCAAAATAATTCATCCCCCTTGCGTTTTTCCTATTTTGTTGTATTGCAACCTGTAATTTACAAAAAAATGTAATGGACATACACAAAATAGTTCAAATTGGTGAAGTGAAATGAAAAAAATTACTTGTTTAAAAAATATATATAATAATTAAAAACGGAAAATTGGTGCGAGCATATATGGCTTTGGTGTAAGCCAAAAGGCATGTGGGAGACTCCCCAAAGATATGGAAGAAGGTACTCTGGTCAGATGAGACTAAAAGCTATTTTCTTTGTTACCCTTTTGCTATGAAGCCCCTAAATAAGATCTGGAGCAAACAATTACCTTCAGAAGTCACATAATTAGTTAAATAGATTGCACACAGGTGGACTTTAAGTGTCACATGATCTCAGTATATATACACCTGTTCTGAGAGATCAGGGTTGGGTTATAAAAGAATATCCGAAACATTGAACATCCCATTGTGCACCACAAAATCCGTTATAAAAAAAATTGAAAGAATATGGCACCACAAGAAACCTGCCATGAGAGGGCCGCCCACCAAAACTCACGGACCAGGCAAGGAGGGCATTAATCAGAGAAGCAACAAAGAGACCAAAGATAACCCTGAAGGTTCTGCAAAACTCCACAGCGGAGATTGGAGTATCTGTCCATAGGACCACTTTAAGCCGTACACTCCACAGAGCTGGGCTTTACGGAAGAGTGGCCAGAAGAAGGCCATTGCTAAATAAAGAAAAAAATAAGCAAACACGTTTGGTGTAAGCCAAAAGGCATGTGGGAGACTCCCCAAAGATATTGAAGAAGGTACTCTGGTCAGATGAGACTAAAAGCTATTTTCTTTGTTGCCTTTTTCCTTTTTGACCATCAAGGAAAATGCTATGTCTGCGCAAACCAGACACCTCTCATCGACCCGAGAACACCACAGGGAAATTCTTGAGGGAAACCTGTTTCAGTCATCCAGAGATTTGAGACTGGGACGGAGGTCCACCTTCCAGCAGAACAATGACCCTAAACATGCTGCTAAAGCAATACTCTAGAGGTTCAAACATTTAAATGTCTTGGAATGGCCTAGTCAAAGCCCAGACCTCAATCCAATTGAGAATCTGTGGTACGACTTAAATATTGCTGTACACCAGCGGAACCCATCCGACTCGAAGGAGCTGGAGCAGTTTTGCCTTGAAGATTGGGCAAAAATCCCAGTGGCTAGATGTGCCATGCTTATAGAGACATACCCCAAGAGACTTGCAGCTGTAATTGTGGCAAAAGGTGGCTCTACAAAGTATTTGCTTCGGAGGGGTGAGTAGTTATGCACACTCAAGTTATGTTTCACAAAAAAATAAAATTTGCATCTTCAAAGTGGTATGCATGTTGTGTAAATCAAATGATACAAACATCTATATTAATTCCAGATTGTAAGGCAAGAAAATACAGAAAATGCCAAGGGGGTGAATGCTTTCGCAAGCCACTGTATATTCTTCAAGAATCAATGGAGCAATAAAAGCCCAACTTATGGTCTTCTTAAATTAAACTTGATTTTGAATGTATGGAGCACTATACCATTGAGGAGTTGAAAGGTAGGAAATACCTCAAACTTTTATTCCATAGACTGGCCGCTGTTCGCAAAAACCATGATTGATGGGCATCTTATAATTCTTCAATTACCTGGTTAAATGCAGTTGTCTTTACCTCCGAGAGTTTATTTAAGTTGTATAATCTTTGGATGCTGACAGCATTTGTAGCCTACTCCTGTTCTTTCCACAATCCATCAAAAGCATGTGGTGTGTCATCATAGTGGTCTCTGACTTGTGGTCAGAATCGCTCAGGCGGAACAAACTTAAACTTGCGCCAAATTTCAATGCTGATTTGAATGTCTTTGAGAAACAGAAAGGTGTCAAATATATATTTTTTCTTGTGGGGGAGTATGTTGATCCTCAGGTAGAAGCTCCTGAACCTGGATAACAGAATTCCGAATGTATCTTCCGCTACGTTCCAGATGACCCATGTACACTAGCACAAGATGCCACGCGGTGAAACACCGCTTCCCATTCATTTCAATGGAAGGAAAGCGATGAGAAGCGGAGAGGGCGGGGGACCTTTGGACGGTGCGAACGTGGCTTGGGAGGTGGCGAAAAATATAAACTTTCCCAACTTTATGCAAATCACCAGCGGCGACCGCTTGATGATGACCAATCATATCGAGTGGTTCCCATGATGAATTTGACACTATTCGACCCAAGGCTGGAGACTTTATTCAGCAAAGATGGCTGACAAAGATACTAGGATGGAAGCAAATTTAAGTGATTATAACGTCATAATGAATCATGCAAAAAATGTACAGTTGAGAGGAATATGTTAGTTAATGTAGAGACAAACAATTCATATATATTTTTTTTTATCATAAAGTTAATTTACAAAAATCGTGATTTAGAAAGCTAACTAGCTGACTAGCTTTATGTGTGTTGTGACATTGTAATTCTTGTTTCTTAATGTTTTAGGGACTCCCGAAACAACCAGCAAACCAGGCTGTCGTCTTGTAAAACATTGAATGTAAAGAATCTAGCTAGCTAAAGCATTTACTGCAGATTTAATGTCAAATTTTGTAAGCTTGCCTTGCTGATATTTGCCATGCAATGCAGATAGCTAGCTATGTTACTTAATCTAACTATTTTCTTGCTTATTGTGCAGTGGAGGATAAAAATACCTGCATGCCGATGGATGTGTAGCTAGTTATGTAGTCGATCTGTGTATGAACCCTAAAACATTTGGTATACTTATTAGTTCAGAACCTAGCTATGAACCTCAGCTAACATAGCCAGTTGTGTCAACTTCAAAACAGTCTGAATGACATTAATGAAGTCTATGGATTGAGTAGAATATAATATAATTTTGTGCCAAGGATGCAAGTCATATATACATGTAGTTATTACCATGCATGATACCCCCACATTGTAGCCTGTACATTAAATGTATTCACTGATCATGTACTCTACTTTGGCAAATAAAGGTGCAGTTCAGGTATGAATGTCTTTGAGATTATTGTTCAGTTATATCCAATACCAGGAGTATCAAATTCCAGTCTTTGAATGATGCTGTGTCAGCATATATGTATTACAATTATACACTTCAACAGTGTTTACAATCTTGGTCCTGGGACATCAATGGTTACACATTTTAACTATGCAATAGACTAGAAACACGATTTAACTAGTTAAAGGCTGCTTTGTAATTCATATATACATAATTAGAATTTAAAAAACAGTACACTAGAAAAAGATGTAGCGCAGCAATTCACTGCCTTCCTGAAGACAAACAATGTATACGAAATGCTTCAGTCTGGTTTTAGACCCAATCATAGCACTAAGACTGCACTCGTGAAAGTGGTAAATTACCTTTTAATGGCATCAGACCAGGGCTCTGCATTTGTATTCGTGCTCCTAGATCTTAGTGATACCATCAGTCACCACATTCTTTTGGAGAGATTGGAAACCCAAATTGGTCCACACGGACAAGTTCTGGCCTGGTTTAGATCTTATCTTTTGGAAAGATATCAGTTTGTCTCTGTGGATGGTTTGTCCTCTGACAAATCAACTGTAAATGTCAGTGTTCCTCAAGGTTCCGTTTTAGGATCACTATTGTTTTCACTATATATTTTACCTCTTGGTGACCTCTCATAATGTTAACTTTCATTGCTATGTGGATGATACACAGCTGTACATTTAGATGAAACATGGTGAAGCCCCAAAATTGCCCTCCCTGGAAGCCTGTGTTTCAGACATAAGGAAGTGGATGGCATCCAATATTTTACTTTTAAACTCGGACAAAACAGAGATGCTAGTTCTAGGTCCCAAGAAACAAGGAGATATTCTGTTGGATCTGACAATTAATCTTGATGGTGGTACAGTTGTCTCAAATAAAACTGTGAAGGACCTCGTCGTTACTCTGGACCATGATCTCTCTTTTGACGAACAAATCAAGTTTGTTTAAAGGACAGCTTTTTTCCATCAACGTAACATTACAAAAATCTGAAATTTTCTGTCCAAAAATGATGCAGAAAAATGTGTCCATGCTTTTGTCATTTCTAGATTAGACTACTGCAATGCTTTGCTTTCCGGGTACCCGGATAAAAACATTTACTCCTGAGGTGCTGACCTGTTGCACCCTCTACAACCACTGTGATTATTATTATTATTTGACCCTGCTGGTCATCTATGAAGGTTTGAACATCTTGGCCATGTACTGTTATAATCTCCACCCGGCACAGCCAGAAGAGGACTGGCAACCCCTCAGATCCTGGTTCCTCTCTCGGTTTCTTCCTAGGTTCCTGCTTTTCTTGGGAGTTTTCCTAGCCACCGTGCTTCTGCATTGCTTACTGTTTGGGGTTTTAGGCTGGGTTTCTGTATAGCACTGTGTGACATCGGCTGATTTAAAAAGGGCTTTATAAAAACATTTGATTTATACACTACACTTCCTATGCTTCATGTAAATACTCTAAATATAAGGGCACAAGGCGAGACCCAAATGAAGACACAAGAGGCAGATGGTAGAGCTCCGATATTTATTATAACAAAAGGAGTAGGCAAAGGCAGGTCGGGGACAGGTGAGAGTTCATAAACCAGGTCAGAGTCCAAACAATACCAGATGATAGGCGGTCTCGAGGTCAGGCAGTGGTCAGAAACCAGATCCAAGTCTAAAAGCAGTACAAGGGGATAGGTAGTCAGAACAGGCAGAGTGGTCAGGCAGGCGGGAACAGGTTCAGGACAGGCAAGGGTCGAAACCAGGAGGACTAGAAACAACAACAACAAAAAATAGGAGCAAGGAAAACCGCTGATTGAGTTGGCAAACAAGACGAACTGGCACAGAGAGACAGGAAACAAAGGGATATATACACCGGGGATAATAAGCGACACCTGCAGCGGGTGGAGACAATCACAAGGACAGGTGAACCAGATCAGGGTGCGACACTAAAACCGGTTCATCTCAATATCTAATTTCCTTAATCTGCATTGATCTGATAAACACAGGATAGGTGTAGTATTTCATCAAATGAGAGTCTTAATTTCAACCAGTAGAGAATGTGAAACGCTTCATTGAAGGACGTTCATTATCCAAGTGTTCTAAATACATGCATTATAAATATTGTAATTGTAATATTATATTATATTATAAATACAAGTTCAATCATTACTTCAATGTGCATCTGTTGTGCATTATAAAAACAAGGAGGAAGAAAGAGGTGGCGAGAGAGGAGGCAAGAGAGGTGTAAAAGACAAAAGGGAAAGAGGTAAGATCATAGGAGCAGGGAAGGCAGCATATGATTAATGAATCACAGTGCTACCCTAATATTCTCTCAGTTCATCACAATTACATAATAGTTTGTCTAGTGGTGTCTCCCAACCAGTCTTGGGCTCCCAGTCGGCCCGAAGGTTATCTTAAGAGCGGGTGAGGTGGTGATGACGGGACTGGGGGTTGGTATCCTCTCTCACATCAAAACATACCTGCAGTTACAAGGTATATGTAGGAATATGGAAGATAATGTCATTATTAGACTTTTACATCACCAGGTCATTGTGGATTACCAAAGTATAATATCCCTTATAACAAATCATGATAACATTGGATTGATAGATACATGTGCACACACATGTGCATGTGTAGCATGTGACAATAACAGGATCATGTCAAGGATAGCATCACAAATGAATACATAAATACCACTTGAAGCTTGATGATGAGTTGATCATTTGTATCAGCTGTGCAGTGCTAAGGCAAATAGTGCACCCCTTTGAGTCCCCAGGACCAGGATGGAGAACCACTGCTCTTCATTGAGACCTCTTCATCTGTAGACAGGCTTGCATAGCTCTCTTTATCTGAGGACAAAAAACCTCACAAGAAACAGACTTCATTATACTCAAATTACACAGCACTTTAATAACCAGACATTCATACAAAATTGCTATGCTGAATTCTTGACGCACAATCGAATATGCTTCCATATGCTGCCAGCACGCCTACATGCGAGTCACAATGGGCGGCCTAAGCGCCGCTTGCTAGTGAACATGCCCCATCACTCGAGACAGGCGGTAATTGAATGTGTGGGAGGTGATGCCCAGGGTATAGTCTCAACAAGTTGCGCTTCAATGGGAAAGCGGTATCCCCCACAATGACGTAGGGCATGTAGGGCATACCACCCTGCATACCACTGCTGGCTTGCTTCTGAAGCTAAGCAGGGTTGGTCCTGGTCAGTCCCTGGATGGGAGACCAGGTGCTGCTGGAAGTGGTGTTGGAGGGCCAGTAGGAGGCACTCTTTCCTCTGGTCTAAACACAGATCCCAATGCCCCAGGGCAGTGATTGGGGACACTGCTCTGTGTAGGGTGCCGTCTTTCGGATGGGACGTTAAACGGGTGTCCTGACTCTCTGAGGTCATTAAAGATCCCATGGCACTTATCGTAAGAGTAGGGGTGTTAACCCCGGTGTACTGGCTAAATTCCCAATCTGGCCCTCAACCATCAAGGTCACCTAATAATCCCCAGTTTACAATTGGCTCATTCATCCCCCTCCTCTCCCCTGTAACTATTCCCCAGGTCGTTGCTGCAAATGAGAACGTGTTCTCAGTCAACTTACCTGGTAAAATAACGGTTAAAAAAAAAAAAAAAAAAAAAAAAAAAAAAAATGTTGCCCAGATGTTCAGCATGTGGGATGAAGTCATCTGCAGGCACTGTAGGGATCCAGCCTCCATTCCTCTCCCAAGTGCAGAGCCCTCATACACCCCTCCATCACTTGTGCAGCCAAAATCCCCAACCTGTACTACACGGAAGCGGAATTCAGCATCCACCGGGGCAAGAAGCACAATAGAACATGTCTTGTTACAGTATATAAAAAAAACTGGCTTCCTGATCGCGGTGGAGCTTGAATCTGATAATTATTCAATCTAATGCACCTATGCTAAGAGGGTAGTTGCACTTCTCAGCATAACAGCCTTCCAATCCTCCTCGCTTGGGCTGACGATTGTCTGGCAGGTGTCGTCAATACAAGCAGCCACCTTTGAGTTGCCAAGCAGGCAACTGAATACCAGGCTACAGGCTACTAAGTGAGTCTCCCGATCACAGGAATCTACAATATAGAAAAAGAATAGTTAGAACACTTTCTCCAACCCCATCCCTCCAAACAGTGGCAGGTTGGATGCTTTGTTATTGTCTCAACTGCTGATTGCCCCTATCTAAGATATAGATATAATAGTTTGTGATTGTATGTCATTGAATCATGTTTATGAAATACTATATTTTTTATTTCACCTTTATTTAATCAGGTAGGCTAGTTGAGAACAAGTTCTCATTTACAACTGCGACATGGCCAAGAAAAAGCAAAGCAGTGTGACAACAACACAGAGTTACACATGGAATAAACAAAACATACAGTCAATAACACAATAGAAAAAATATATATATACAGTGTGTGCAAATTAGGTAAGATAAGGGAGGTAAGGCAATAAATAGGACATAGTGGCGAAATAATTACAATTTAGCAATTAAACACTGGAGTGATAGATGTGTAGAAGATGAATGTGCAAGTAGAGATACTGGGTTGCAAAGGAGAATAATAAATAAATAAGAGTATGGGGATGAGGTAGTTGGATGGGCTATTTACAGATGGGCTATGTACAGGTGCAGTGCTCTGTGAGCTGCTCTGAAATCTGGTGCTGAAGGTTAGTGAGGGAGATATGAGTCTCCAGCTTCAGTGATTTTTGCAGTTCGTTCCAGTCATTTGCAGAGAACTGGAAGGAAAGGCGGCCAAAAGGAAGAATTGGCTTTGAGGGTGACCAGTGAAATATACCTGATGGAGCGCGTGCTACGGGTGGGTGCTGCTATGGTGAGCAGTGAGCTGAGATAAGGCGGGGCTTTACCTAGCAAAGAAATATAGATGACCTGGAGCCAGTGGGATTGGCAACGAATATGAAGCGAGGGCCAGCCAATGAGAGCATACAGGTTGCAATGGTGGGTAGTATATGGGGCTTTGGTGACAAAACGGATGGCACTGTGATAGACTGTATCCAATTTGCTAAGTAGAGTGTTGGAGGCTATTTTGTAAATGACATCACCGAAGTCAAGGATCGGATAGTATAGTCAGTTTTACGAAGGTATGTTTGACAGCATGAGTGAAGGATGCTTTGTTGCGAAATAGGAAGCCGATTCTAGATTTAAATTTAGATTGGAGATGTTTGATGTGAGTCTGGAAAGAGAGTTTACAGTCTAACCAGACACCTAGGTGTTTGTAGTTGTCCACATATTCTAAGTCAGAACCGTCCAGAGTAGTGATGCTGGATGGGCGGGCAGGTGCGGGCAGCGATCGCTTGAAGAGCATGCAATTAGTTTTACTTGTATTTAAGAGCAGTTGGAGGCCAAGGAAGGAGAGTTGTATGGCATTGAAGCTCGTCTGGAGGTTAGTTAACACAATATTCAAAGAAGGGCCAGAAGTATACAGAATGGTGTCGTCTGCGTAGAGGTGGATCAGAGAATCACAGGCAGCAAGAGCGGGATCATTGATGTAAACAGAGAAGAGAGTCGGCCTGAGAATTGAACCCTGTGGCACCCCCATAGAGACTGCCAGAGGTCCGGACAACAGGCCCTCCGATTTAACACACTGAACTGTCTGAGAAGTAGTTGGTGAACCAGGCGAGGCAGTAATCTGAGAAACCAAGGCTGTCGAGTCTGCCGATAAGAATGTGGTGATTGACAGAGTTGAAAACCTTGGCCAGGTCGATGAATACAGCTGCACAGTATTGTTTCTTATCGATGGCGGTTATAATATCATTTAGGACCTTGAGTGTGGCTGAGGTTCAGAAACCAGATTGCATAGCGGAGAAGGAATGGTGGGATTCGAAATGGTCGGTGATCTGTTTGTTAACTTGGCATTCCAAGACCTTAGAAAGGCAGGGTAGGATAGATATAGGTCTGCAACAGTTTGGGTCTGGAGTGTCTCCCCCTTTGAAGAGGGGGATGACCACGGCAGCTTTCCAATCTTTGGCGAGACGAAAGAGAGGTTGAACAGGCTAGTAATAGGGGTTGCAACAATTTTGGCGTATAATTTTAGAAAGAGAGGGTCCAGATTGTCTAGCCCGGCTGATTTGTAGGGGTCTAGATTTTGCAGCTCTTTCAGAACATCAGCTATCTGGATTTGGGTGAAGGAGAAATGGGGGAGGCTTGGGCAAGTTGCTGTGGGGGGTGCAGGGCTGTTGACCGGGGTAGGATTAGCCAGGTGGAAAGACTGACCAGCCGTAGAGAAATGCTTATTGAAATTCTCCATTATCGTGGATTTATCGGTGGTGACAGTGTTTCCTAGCCTCAGTGCATTGGGCAACGGAGGTGATCTTATTCTACATGGACTTTACAATGTCCCAGAACTTTGGAGTTTGTGCTACAGGATGCAAATTTCTGTTTGAAAAACCTAGCCTTTGCTTTCCTAACTGCCTGTGTATAAGGGGCCCTAACTTCTCTGAAAGGTTGCATTTCGCAGGTGCTATTCAATGTTAATGCAGTACGCCACAGGATGTTTTTTTGCTGGTCAAAGGCAGTCAGGTCTGGAGTGAACCAAGGGCTATATCTGTTCCTGGTTCTACATTTTTTGAATGGGGCTTGCATATTTAAGATGGTGAGGAAAGCACTTTTAAATAATAACCAGGCATCCTTTACTGACGGAATGAGGTTAATATCCTTCCAGGATACCCAGGCCAGGTCGATTAGAAAGGCCTGCTCGCTGAAGTGCTTAGGCAATGAGGCAATGATCGCTGAGATCCTGGTTGAAGACAGCAGAGGTGTATTTGGAGGGCAGGTTGGTAGGGATGATATCTATGAGGGTGCCCGTGTTTACGGATTTGGGGTTGTACCTGGTAGGTTCATTGATAATTTGTGTGAGATTGAGGGCATCAAACTTAGATTGTAGGATGGCCGGGGTGTTAACGGGATTTTAGCCGTAAGAAGTTAACGGGATCGATTTGACAACAGCCAGTGAAAGTGCAGGGGCATCAAATTCAAAACAACAGAAATCTCAAACATACAAGTATTGTACACCATTTTAAAGATAAACTTGTTGTTAATCCCACCACAGTGTCCGATTTCAAAAAGGCTTTACGACGAAAGCATACCATGCGATTATGTTAGGTCAGTGCCTAGTCACAGAAAAACACAGCCATTTTTCCAGCCAAAGAGGAGTCACAAAAAGAAGAAATAGAGATAAAATTAATCACTAAACTTTGATGATCTTCATCAGGTGACACTCAAAGGACTTTTTACTTTTTTTAGGACGTTTTTCTAAGTGGCTCCCATTTTGGCTGTAGTGTTTCCAATGGGCGTGGAGGAAAGTGTGTTCTTTGTTATTTATCCGTTAAAAACAATAACGATACTCCGTCTTAAATTGTATAGTTTATTTGCATATTAGGGTACCTAAGGTTTGATTATAAACGTTGAAAGACTTGTTTGGATAAGTTTATTGGTAACGTTTGGGATGTATTTTGAAGGAGGGAACTGAAGCGGGCCAGCTAATCTGAGTTATGGATATAAAGAAGGACTTTATCGAACAAAGGGATCATTTGTAATGTACCTGAGACTTTTCGGAGTGCCAACAGAAGATCTTCAAAGGGAAGGCATATATTATGTCATTATTTCTGACTTTCGTGTCGCAACTCCCTGGTTGAAAATGATTTGTTATGCACTTGAATGCAGGGCACTGTCCTCAGATAATTGCATGGTTTGCTTTCACCGTAAAGCCTTTTTGAAATCTGACACGGCGGCTGGATTAACAACAAGTTAAGCTTTATTTTTATGTATTACACTTGTGATTTCATGAAAGTGAAATATTTATAGTAATTTAATTTGAATTCGGCACTCTGCAATTTCACCGGATGTTGTCAAATCGATAACGCTAAAGGGATTTGATCCCTAAGAAGTTTTAAACTAGACAATAGAAAGATTAATGATTTTGACTGGGAGGATGAAAGCGATACCTTTTGAAGGGCAGCCCTGTCAAACATTTGGTTGATTAAGGCTCCTCTAATTTAAGTGGGCAAACAGACGTTTCACTGAACCGGCCTATGAAATTCAAACCTTATTTACCCTGCCGGCGGATTGGAGCGAAGGGAATAAATATGTAAACCTGACTTGGGACGCAAATCGAACATGCCTCTCGCTCGGTCCCAAATTTCACAGGGATGAAAAGCGCAGCAGAATTCCTCACAGCTCAGATAGTTTCAAGATGGGGCTGTTCGAAGCTTTCGAGAAAGGAGCACACCGAAAGAGGCCAATTCTTTGTCTCTGTTTAGAATCAAAGGCTTACGGAAATATGCCTTGGAAGTCAACTGTCCTCAATGGGAAACGTGACCTCAGAATGTGGCGAGGCACTCCAAGAGGACAGTGAGTGGTCGCTTTCTCTTGATAGGGATGGGGACATCGAAAGAGCACCAAATTGTCAAGGAAACTCATTTGTTTGTATTACAAATGGCCCTGTAAGGGTCAGAGTGATAATCATGTGTAAACACAATCCTCCTCCTTGGTAACACTATGGAAAGGCTTCAAATGGAGCCTTTTTTCTTTCAGATGAGTGTATGTGAATACCTCCTCTCGAGTGCAGTTGTAAACAATATATTTAGAATTAATTTGATGCTATGGGAATAGAATGTGATCAATACCTTTGCTGAAGTCAACTATATTGGTTCTGGGTGTCAGTATTAGCTGTATGAAGTCACTCATAACCTAAAACTACCAAATAATATTGGATAGTGCGCGATTTTTTTAAATTCCCAAATCCTTTTTTTTTTTCTCTCTGTTTGCATAGTAATACTTATTCCAGTTGCGGGTGGCCACATGTGTTTTAATTAAAACCACACAAACACAGAGACACACACAGAGAGCCCTCAGTAATTAATATCCCCTATGTCTCCCGAGCCATGAGGCGATTCAGCTAATCCTCTGGCAGTTTGTCCAGTATAATCAGTGCTGTGGCCTCAGTAAAGCCTCTGGAATGCCGTAATTAGCATCATTGATTTTCTCCTTGTATTCTGGCATGCAAATAGCCCCAAAAATAAGTAACTTCTCTAAGGAGCCCTATTACTCAAAGCCAGTGTACCAGCTCATTGTTTTTGCTGGGAAAGTACAGGTTGGACTAAGTCCATTTACAGTGCTTTCGGAAAGTATTCAGACCCATTCACTTTTTACACATTTTGTTACGTTACAGCCTTATTGATTAAATAGTTTTTTCCCCTCATCAATCTACACACAATACCTCATAATGACAAAGCAAAAACAGGTTTTTAGATTTTTTTTGCAAATGTACAAAACAAAACAAAACAAAAACAAAACAAATGTGAAATATTACATTTACATAAGCATTCAGACCTTTTACTCAGGCAATGATTACGGCCTTGAGTCTTCTTGGGTATGACGCTACAAGCTTGGCATACATGTATTTGGGGAGTTTCTAACATTCTTCTCTGCAGATCCTCTCAAGCTCTGTCAGGTTGGATGGGGAGTGTCGCTGCACACCTATTTTCAGGTCTCTCAGGAGATGTTCGATCAGGTTCAAGTCAGGGCTCTGGCTGGGCCATTCAAGGACATTCAGAGACTTGTCCCGAAGCCACTCCTGCACTGTCTTGTCTGGGTGCTTAGGGTCATTGGAAGGTGAACCTTCACCTCAGTCTGAGGTCCTGAGCGCTCTGGAATAGGTTTTCATCAAGGATGGCTGTACTTTCCTCCATTCATCTTTCCCTCGATCCTGACTAGTCTCGCAGTCCCTGCCACTGAAAAGCATCCCCACAGCATGATGTTGCCACTACCATTCTTCACCGTAGGGTTGGTGCGGGTTTCCTCCAGACGTGACGCTTGGCATTCAGGCCAAAGAGTTCAATCTTGGTTTCATCAGACCAGAGAATCTTGTTTCGTGGTCAGATTCCTTTACCTGCCTTTTGGCTTTTGGCTTCCTTCTGACCACTCTTCCATAAAGGCCTGGTGGAGTGCTGCAGAGATGGTTGTACTTCTGGAAAGTTATCCCATCTCCACAGAGGAACTCTGGAGCTCTGTCAGAGTGACCATCGGGTTCTTGGTCACCTCCCTGACCAAGGCCCTTCTCCACTGATTGCTCAGTTTGGCCGGGCGGACAGCTCTAGGAAGAGTCTTGGCGGTTCCAAACTTCTTCCATTTAACAATGATTGAGGTCACTGTGTTCTTGGGGACCTTCAATGCTGCAGAAATGTTTTGGTACCCTTCCTTCCCCAGATCTGTGCCCGTACACAATCCTGTCTCGGAGCTCTACGGACAATTCCTTCAACTTCATTGCTTGGTTTTTGATCTGACATGCACTATTTACTGTGGGACCTTATAAAGACAGGTGTGTGCCTGTCCAAATCATGTCCAATCAATTGAATTTACCACAGGTGGACTCCAATCAAGTTGTAGAAACATCTCAAGGATGATCAATGGAAACAGGATGCACCTGAGCTCAATTTTGAGTGTCATAGCAAAGGGTCTGAATACTTATGCAAATACGCGATTTCTGTTATTTATTGTAAATACATTTGGTAAAATTTCTAAAAACCTGTTTTTGCTTTGTTACTATGGGGTATTGTGTGTAGATTGATGAAGGGACATTTTTTTAAATCCATTTTAGAATAAGGCTTACAAATCTGGAAAAAGAGAAGAGGCCTGAATACTTTTCGAATGCACTGTATGTGGCGGATTAACGGAGATGTGGAGAGTGATAGGAGTGGTTTGGAAAGTGATTTACAGGAAGAGAAAGACTGGTTGACCTCAGGGCAGTGCGCATGATTGGGGTTTGATTCCGTTTGTTTAAAATTACAAATCGTATTGTCTAATTTGAATAGGACATTTCCAAATGAAATGTATGTGTAAAATAGTATTCAAAGAGATAAAAATAGATAACTTTATTTAGTCCCCTGCAGATGGTTAGATGTTCAAACATTTAGTAAACCCTACCCTGGCCTAGATCAACACTAACTATAAACCTTACCTTAATGTTAACTCTTACTCCAAGCCCATAATCCTAACCCTAAAGCAAGCTATTGCATATTGCATTTGATAGTTTGTTGATAGTCTAAGTATCTACAGTGTGTTAAGGATGCCCTGAAGCCCAAGGCGAAAACAAAATAAAATTGTACATACTCTTGGAATTCTCATTTGAATGACTTAGTATCTCATTCAAAAGACTTAGTATCGCATTTTAACGACTTAATAAAAAGAATACATAGGCTAAAAATGTGTTATTTTTTCTAAAAATAGAAACACCATAATACACAGTGCCAGTCAAAAGTTTGGACAAACCTACTCATTCAAGGGTTTTTCTTAATTTCTACTATTTTCTACATTGTGGAATAATAGTGAAGACATCAAAACTATGAAATAACATATATTGAATCATGTAGTAACCAAAAAAGTGTTAAACAATTTTTTAAATTTTTGCCTTGATGACACTTTGCACACTCTTGGCATTCTCTCAAACAGCTTCATGAGGAATGCTTTTCCAACAGTCTTGAAGGAGTTCCCAAATATGCTGAGCACTTGTTGGCTGATTTTCCTTCACTCTGTGGTCCAACTCATCCCAAACCATCTCAATTGGGTTGAGGTCGGGTGATTGTGGAGGCCAGGTCATCTGATGCATCACTTCATCACTCACCTTCCTGGTCAAATTGCCCTTATACAGCCTGGAGGTGTGTTTGGTCATTGTCCAGTTGAAAAAGAAATGATAATCCCATTAAGCGCAAACCCGATGAGATGGCGAATCGCTAAAGAATGCTGTGGTAGCCATGCTGGTTAAGTGTGCCTTGAATTCTAAATACATCACCGACAGTGTTACAGGCAAAGCAACCCCACACCATCGCACCTCCTACTCCATGCTTCAAAGTGAGAACCACACATGTGGAGATCATCCGTTCACCTACTCTGCGTCTCACAAAGACATGGCGGTTAGAACCAAAAATCTCAAATTTTGACTTATCAGACCAAAGGACAGATTTCCACCGGTCTAATGTCCATTGCTCGTGTTTCTTGGCCCAAGCAAGTCTCTTATTATTGGTGTCCTTTAGTAGTGTTTTTTTGCAGAAATTCGACCATGAAGGCCTGATTCACGCAGTCTCCTCTGAACAGTTGATTTTGAGATGAGTCTGTTACTTGAACTCTGTGAAGAAAGGACTGCAATTTCTGAGTCTGGAAACTCTAATGAACTTATCCTCTGCAGCAGAGGTATTTCTGGGTCTTCCTTTCCTGTGGCTGTCCTCATGAGAGCCAGTTTCATCATAGCGCTTGATGGTTTTTGCAAATGTCTTAAAGTAATGATGGACTGTCGTTTCTCTTTGCTTATTTTATCTGTTTTTGCCATAATATGGACTTGGTAGCCTAGTGGTTAGAGTATTGGGCCAGTAACCGAAAGTTTGCTAGATTGAATCCCCAAGCTTACAAGGTGAAAATCTGTTGCTCTGCCCCTGAACAAGGCAGTTGACCCAGTGTTCCACGGTAGGCCATCATTGTAAATGATAATTTGTTCTTAACTGACTTGCCTAGTTAAATAAAAGTTTTTAAAAAGCTGGTTGAGAGAATGCCAAGAGTGTGCAAAGCTGTCAAAGCTGTGGCTACTTTGAAGAATCTCTAAAATATTTTGATTTCACTTTTTTGGTTACTACATGATTCCATATGTGTTATTTCATCGTTTTGATGTCTTCACTATTATTCTACAATGCAGAAAATAGTGAAAAATAAGAAAAGCCCTGGAATGAGTAGGTATGTCCAAACTTGACTGGTACTGTAAATACATTAAACTAAGATAAAATATCAGAACTAAATCATAAATAATAAAGGCCAGTATCAGTTTATTTTCAAAAATAAAAGGGAATAAATAAGCTCAAACTGCAGCCGTGAAATGATTTGCGCACAGAAGTAAGCCCCAGCAAGTGTGGGTCTACAACTTTAAATATTATTTTTTATTATAAATACAGAAAAATACATATGTAAAATCTTACATTACATAAAGGAATATAGCCATAATATAAAGAAAAAGTTGAATGGATTTTGAATAGCCTAAAATTGAAAAATACATTTGAGATGAAGCCAGCCCAGTTTGTGGATGCTATTTCTCAAAACAGTTCATATTTCTTATTATTCTATGTATTATTTTTGGGGGTTTGGAGAAAGAAAACAATTGCAGTGCAATAAACCTTTAGTAAACTATTTACAGAATATGTGCAAAAGAAAACAGAGGAGCAAAAATCAGAGCAAAAGGGTGGCAGGTAGCCTCGTGGTTAGAGTGTTGGGCCAGTAACAGAAAGATCGAATCCCCGAGCTGACGAGGTAAAATTCTGTTGTTCTACCCCTGTACAAGGCAGTTAAACCACTGTTCCTAGGCTGTCATTGAAAATAATAATTTGTTCTCAACTGACTTGCCTAGTTAAATAATGATTAAAAAAATGTTTTTGTTTTAAATCAGCCTGAATATCAGAAAACTGCAATGCGTTTCAACTACTAATTCATATGCACATTGCATCTGAAACGGTTCTTTAGAGATTGAAACCCCTCTGTCCCCACAAATAGTGTGTTTAGGGCTCCATCTATGTTCATTCCATCTGGGCCAATTTACCCAGTTGTGTATACGTAATACAGACTGGTGCGTAAGACATATCCAAGCAAGAGGCAATAGGAAATGTCAGTTATAACTTTACCCGCTCAGAGAAACAAGCCCTTATATCTCCAGAATGACACATCTACAGTCATCCTCCCAGCACATAAGGGTAGTGCGGTTACTGTAAATGACTAAACTCTCTATAGGATTGAAGTAATCAGGAAACTGATCAGACTTTCTATAAAAGACTCACTACAAACATCACAAAATAGCTTTTGGCTGTAATCAAACAGACTTTCACCAAGGGCATATCACCAAGGGCGATATCAACAAAAGAGAACACAGATTATTGACACGTAAAAACAGCTTCACGCCTGTAATCTGCTGTCTCTAAAATAGTGTTTAATTATCTAAATCCCAAAGCGACAAATCTTCTTTGCGTTATCATACCAGGTTTGGCAAAAGACATGAAGATCTCGGCTTCAAATGCTCTGATTGTAACGGCTGTCGTAGGCGTTCTCCTCCTCAGACGAGGAGGAGCATGGATCGGACCAGGATGCGGATTGGTAAGTATTCATATTTTAATGGGAAAACAAACACTACAAAATACAACAACCAACAAACGTGACTAACCTGAAACAGTCCTGTGTGGCCCAAACACTGACACAGGAACAAACACCCACAAAACACAGGTGAAACCCAGGCTGCCTAAGTATGATTCTCAATCAGGGACAACGATTGACAGCTGTCTCTGATTGAGAATCATACCAGGCCGAACACAAAATCCCAACATAGAAAATCAAACCTAGACCAACCCACCCAACTCACGCCCTGACCAACTAAAACAAATACAAAACAAAGGAAAACAGGTCAGGAACGTGACAGAACCCCCCCCCTTAAGGTGCGAACTCCGGGCGCACCAGCACAAAGTCTAGGGGAGGGTCCGGGTGGGCGTCTGTCCACGGTGGCGGCTCTGGTGCTGGTCGTGGTCCCCACCCCACCATAGTCAACCCCCGCTTCCGTGGCCTCCTCCCAATATCCACCCTCCATGTCAATCCCACTATTCCAAAGAGCAGTAACAGACTGAGGGGCAGCACCGGACTGAGGGGCAGCACCGGACTGAGGGGCAGCACCGGACTGAGGGGCAGCACCGGACTGAGGGGCAGCACCGGACTGAGGGGCGGATCCTGGCTGGCGGAAGGCTCTGGCAGATCCTGGCTGGCGGAAGGCTCCGGCGGATCCTGGCTGGCTGGCTCCGGCTGATCCTGGCTGGACGGCTCCGGCTGATCCTGGCTGGATGGCTCCGGCTGATCCTGGCTGGACGGCTCCGGCTGATCCTGGCTGGACGGCTCCGGCTGATCCTGGCTGGACGGCTCCGGCTGGTCCTGGCTGGACGGCTCCGGCTGGTCCTGGCTGGACGGCTCCGGCTGGTCCTGGCTGGACGGCTCTGGCTGGTCCTGGCTGGACGGCTCTGAAGGCTCGGGACAGACGGGCAGCGCTGGGCAAGCAGGCAGTTCAGACAGCGCTGGGCAGGCAGGCAGTTCAGACAGCGCTGGGAAGGCAGGCAGTTCAGACAGCGCTGGGAAGGCAGGCAGTTCAGACAGCGCTGGGAAGGCAGGCAGTTCAGACACAGGCTGCGCTGAGCAGGCAAGCAGCGCAGGCGGCGTTGAGCAGACGGCCGACTCTGACCTGCTGAGGCGCACAGTAGGTCTGGTGCGTGGTGCCGGAACTGGAGGCACTGGGCTGGAGACATGCACCACAGGGAGAGTGCGTGGAGGAGGAACATGGCTCTGGAAATGCACTGGAAGCCTGGTGCGTGGTGTCGGCACTGATGGTACTGGGCTGGGGTGGGAAGGTGGCGCCGGATATACCGGACCATGAAGGAGGACACGTGCTCTTGAGCACCGAGCCTCCCCAACCTTACCAGGTTGAATGGTCCCCGTAGCCCTGCCAGTGCGGCGAGGTGGAATAGCCGCACTGGGCTATGCAGGCGAACCAGGGACACCACCTGTAAGGCTGGTGCCATGTACGCCGGCCCGAGGAGACGTACTGGAGGCTAGATATGTTGGGCCGGCTTCATGGCACCCGGCTCGATGCCCAACCTAGCCCTACCAGTGCGGCAAGGTGGAATAGCCCGCACTGGGCTAAGCACGCGTACTGGGGACACCGTGCGCTTTACCGCATAACACGGTGTCTGACCAGTACGACGCCCTCTCACTCCACGGTAAGCCCGGGGAGTTGGCTCGGGTATCCAACCCGGCTTCGCCACACTCCCCTTTAGCCCCCCCCAAGAAATTTTTGGGTGAGCCTCTCGGGCTTCCAGCCGCTCTGCCTTGCTTTCGCCTCATAAAACCTCCTCTCCGCTTTCGCTGCCTCCAGCTCCGCTTTGGGGCGGCGACACTCCACTGGCTCTGCCCAGGGTCCTTTACCGTCTAGGATTTCCTCCCAAGTCCATTCCTCTTTTCCCCATTGCTGTTGTTCTTGCCTTCCTTCTCCAATCCGCTTGGTCCTGTTATGGAGGGTGTTTCTGTAACGGCTGTCGTAGTCGTTCTCCTCCTCAGACGAGGAGGAGCATGGATCGGACCAAGATGCGGATTGGTAAGTATTCATATTTTAATGGGAAAACAACAAACACTACAAAATACAACAACCAACAAACGTGACTAACCTGAAACAGTCCTGTGTGGCCCAAACACTGACACAGGAACAAACACCCACAAAACACAGGTGAAACCCAGGCTGCCTAAGTATGATTCTCAATCAGGGACAACGATTGACAGCTTGATTGATTTAATCAGGTAACAATTAAACATAGTTAGTGGATTAAAATAATAACTATTAAGTAAAGTCACGACAAGGAGCAAAAGCACCTCTTCAACTTCAGGAGGCTGAAGAAATTTGGCTTGGCAACTAAAACCCTCAAACTTTTACAGATGCACAAGTGAGAGCCTCCTGTCGGGCTGTATCACCGCCAGGTACGGCAACTGCACCGCCAGCAACCGCAGGGCTCTTCAGAGGATGGTGCGGTCTGCCCAACGCATCACCAGGGGAAAACTACCTGCACTCCAGGACACCTACAGCACCCGATGTCACAGGAAGGCCAAAAATATCATCAAGGACAACAACCACCCGAGCGAATGCCTGTTCACCTCGCTATCATCCACACGGCGAGGTCAGTACATGTGCATCAAATCTGGGACCGAGAGACTGAAAAACAGCTTTAATCTCAAGGCCATCAGACTGTTAAATTGCCATCACTAGCACATTAGAGGCTGCTGCCCTATATACACTGCTCAAAAAATAAAGGGAACACTAACATAAAACATCCTATATCTGAATGAATGAAATATTCTTATTAAATACTTTTTTCTTTACATAGTTGAATGTGCTGACAACAAAATCACACAAAAATGATCAATGGAAATCAAATTTATCAATCCATGGAGGTCTGGATTTGGAGTCACACTCAAAATTAAAGTGGAAAACCACACTACAGGCTGACCCAACTTTGATGTAATGTCCTTAAAACAAGTCAAAATGAGGCTCAGTAGTGTGTGTGGCCTCCACGTGCCTGTATGACCTCCCTACAACGCCTGGGCATGCTCCTGATGAGGTGGCGGATGGTCTCCTGAGGCATCTCCTCCCAGACCTGGCCTAAAGCGTCCGCCAACTCCTGGACAGTCTGTGGTGCAACGTGGCTTTGGTGGATGGAGCGAGACATGATGTCCCAGATGTGCTCAATTGGATTCAGGTCTGGGGAACGGGCGGGCCAGTCCATAGCATCAATGCCTTCCTCTTGCAGGAACTGCTGACACACTCCAGCCACATGAGGTCTAGCATTGTCTTGCATTAGGAGGAACCCAGGGCCAACCGCACCAGCATATGGTCTCACAAGGGGTCTGAGGATCTCATCTCGGTACCTAATGGCAGTCAGGCTACCTCTGGCGAGCACATGGAGGGCTGTGCGGCCCCCCAAAGAAATTCCACCCCACACCATGACTGACCCACCGCCAAACCGGTCATGCTGGAGGATGTTGCAGGCAGCAGAAGGTTCTCCACGGCGTCTCCAGACTCTGTCACGTCTGTCACATGCTCAGTGTGAACCTGCTTTCATCTGTGAAGAGCACAGGGCGCCAGTGGCGAATTTGCCAATCTTGGTGTTCTCTGGCAAATGCCAATCGTGCTGCACGGTGTTGGGCTGTAAGCACAACCCCCACCTGTGGACGTCGGGCCCTCATACCACCCACATGGAGTCTGTTTCTGACCGTTTGAGCAGACACATGCACATTTGTGGCCTGCTGGAGGTCATTTTGCAGGGCTCTGGCAGTGCTCCTCCTGATCCTCCTTGCACAAAGGCGGAGGTAGCGGTCCTGCTGCTGGGTTGTTGCCCTCCTACGGCCTCCTCCACGTCTCCTGATGTACTGGCCTGTCTCCTGGTAGAGTCTCCATGCTCTGGACACTACGCTGACAGACACAGCAAACCTTCTTGCCACAGCTCGCATTGATGTGCCATCCTGGATGAGCACCACTACCTGAGCCACTTGTGTGGGTTGTAGACTCCGTCTCATGCTACCACTAGAGTGAAAGCACCGCCAGCATTCAAAAGTGACCAAAACATCAGCCAGGAAGCATAGGAACTGAGAAGTGGTCTGTGGTCACCACCTGCAGAACCACTCCTTTATTGGGGGTGTCTTGCTAATTGCCTATAATTTCCACCTGTTGTCTATTCCATTTGCACAACAGCATGTGAAATTTATTGTCAATCAGTGTTGCTTCCTAAGTGGACAGTTTGATTTCACAGAAGTGTGATTGACTTGGAGTTACATTGTGTTGTTTAAGTGTTCCCTTTATTTTTTTGAGCAGTGTACATATACTTTAAATAACTGGCCACTTTAATAATGGAACATTAGTCATTTTAATAATGTTTACATATTTTGCACTACTCATCTCATATGTATATACTTTATTCTATCCTATTCTACTAGTCTATGCCACTGACATTACTCGCCCAAATATTTACATATTCTTAATTTCATTCCTTTATTTTAGATTTGTGTGTATTGTGAAATTGTTAGATATTACTGCACTGTTAGAGCTAGAAACACAAGCATTTCGCGACACCCCCAATAACATGTGCTAAACACGTGTATCTGACATACAGTTCGATTTGATTTGTCGCTTTCCATGTTATCTGTTGTTTGTAGCTTGTGTGGTATGTGAACACTGCTTGTTGCTTTTATGTATTCTGTTTAGTTGAAAAAATTTATATAATTACAGAGTTGTTTAGCGAATTACACATAGCTTGGCTGCTGGTAGCTCGCGGTCAATCTGTTGGATACCCCTGGTGTAGAGCATACATCGAAAGGGGATTATCCCCTTTAATATTGCAGAGATATTGTAGCTTCCATCAATACCGTTGATATTTTTTGGGGGTGTGTCTGTATATATATAGTACCAGTCAAGAGTGTGCAAAGCTGTCATCAAGGCAAATAATGGCTACTTTAACTTCTTGCAACTATAGGGGGTGCTGTTCCGCATTAGCATATTTGGGTCTCCAAATTAAACTGCCTCGTGCTAAATTCTTGATCGTACAATATGCATATTATTGTTATTATTGGATAGAAAACACCTTCTAGTTTCTATAGAAGTTGGAATTTTGTCTCTGAGTGGTACAGAACAAAATCTACAGCACTTTTCATGACAGGGGTCAGATTCCAGAAATTTTTACCCCTGATCTGGAGTCTGTTTTTAAGGCGACAGTGAATGCTATGAAGAAACCGACACTGCCTACGTCTTCCTCTGGGTGTCTGTACGTCATCACGTTTTGAATGGAGTCGATTGCACAATCACAGCCATTATAAAACCACAAAATGTATAGGGACCGCCCTTTCTCGTCGCGCGCCTGAAGCGTGAAGGACATCGGACTTGCCTCATTCCAAATCCTTGTCTAACCAGCAATATTTCTCCGGTCATGTTTTCAGTCGTTATAGTTGTTAAAAACATCATAATGTAGTTAATTTGAACCGTTTTATAGCAATTTATATCCGTTTAGTGCGATTTTGAGGAATTTCTTTGTTGTGCACTCTGAAACTTTGGACACGTTTTGGGGTCCCGTTCGATCGTTAGTGGATATTTCGAAGGACAGAGGACATCTATCGACCAAAAGACGTTTATAACATAGAAAGGATACATTGCCCAAGAATATGATGGAAGAACAGCTCAAAGTAAGCAATATTTAATATGATAAATTGTTGTTCTGTCGAAATATTTTAAACGCATATTTCGCCATTTTGTTTGGTATAGCTTCACTTGGCGAACCCTGTATTGAAAAGTAAGGATAATTTTAAAAATGTAAATCAGCGGTTGCATTAAGAACTAATTTGTCTTTCGATTCCTGTCAACCCTGTATTTTTTAGTCAAGTATATGATTAGCTTTCGATTAAACTAGATCACTCTGAAAGCTGACGTTCCTCATTTTGAGGCTTGAGTTGTGACTATTTCCATTGTATAACCACGGTTTGTATGGCTAAATATGCACCTTTTCGAACAAACTGTATATGTATGTTGTAAAATGATGTTACAGGAGTGTCATCGGAAGAATTCTGAGAAGGTTAGTGAAAAAATTAATATATTTTGGCGGTGATTACGTTATAGCGCTCTTTGGCTGGAATCGATGCTCTGGTAACGTTTGCACATGTGGTATGCTAACTTATTGATTTATTGTGTTTTCGCTGAAAAACGCTTAGAAAATCTGAAATATGGTCTGAAATCACAAGAACTGGGTCTTTCCATTGCTATGCTTTGTCTATTTTTATGAAATGTTTTATGATGAGTAAATTGGTCATACACGTTGCTCTATCTAGTAATTCTAGTCGATTTGTGATGGTCGGTGCAATTGTAAACTGTGATTTCTACCTGAAATATGCACTTTTTTCTAACAAAAACTATCCTATACCATGAATATGTTATCAGACTGTCATCTGATGGTTTTTTTTATAGGTTATTGGCTATCAATATCTTAGTTGAGCCGAATTGGTGATAGCACCTGAAGGAGTAAGAAACTGATGGAGTTAGAATAGTGGTGTATTTTGCTAACGTGTTTAGCTAATAGATTTACATATTTTGTCTTCCCTGTAAAACATTTTAAAAATCTGAAATGGTGGCTTTATTCACAAGATCTGTATCTTTCATCTGGTGTCTTGGACTTGTGATTTAATGATATTTAGATGCTACTATCTACTTGTGAAGCTATGCTAGCTATGCTAATCAGTGTGTGGGGGGGGTGGGGGGTGATCCCGGACCCGGGGTAGAGGCTCGTGAAAGGTTAAGGAATCTCATTTAACACTTTTTTGGTTACTACATGATTCCATATGTGCAATTTCATAGTTTTGATGTCTTCACTGTTATTCTACAATGTAGAAAATATAATATAATATAGTACTTTCTTGTTATTGTGTTAGGATGTTCTGTGACTGCTCTCAGATAGGACAGAAAGAAGGGAACACATTTTACTTTAGCCCAACGTCTAGAAATTATGTGTGCAAGATCATGATCAGCCTATTGCACCCAAAGAGCAGAGACACCTAGTTTGTGCATGAGTATAAATGGTTCTGAAGGGAGAGCACCCTTCAGAGCTTCTGACAGACTTGTACTTTGAGTAATAAGTTTGTTGTAACCTCTCCGGCCTTGATGATAATAAAGATCTGTTCATTTAACTTTGACTTGGAGTCCTTATTGGTAAATTCCACAACTACATTTTTAGAACTGTATTGTTTGATTGCATGTTGAATGTTTTTTAATTTTGCAGACAATCTGGAATTTTCATTACAGTAATACTTGAGTAATAGAAAATAAGCAGTTAATCCCTCGTCAACCCTCAAACAAGAAAGACTGGCATTCTGTTGATGTTAGTTTTGTATGGGCAGTTAAGGTCAAGGTGTGCTGCTCTGTTTTGAGCCAGCTGCAGCTTAGCTATGTCTTTATTTGCTGCACTTGACCATATTACCGGACAGTAATCAAAATGGGACAAGACCAGACCCTCTAACCCAGTACAGTTGATTTGTGTCAAAAATGCTAAACATATTTTTATAACAAACATACCCCTGCCCATTTTCACAACAACCTTGTTAATATGACTTGACCATGACAATTGACCATCCAATGGTATACTTAGGAGTTTAGCTTCCTCAAATTGCTTAATGGTCACACCCTTTAACTTTTTAGTGACGGGGCAGTATTCTGAAATTCGGATGAATGAGGTGCCCAAAGTAAACTGCCTGATACTCAGGCCCAGAGGCTAGGATATGCATATTTGGATCGAAAAACACTCTAAAGTTTCCAAAACTGATAAAATAATGTTGGTGAGAATAACAGAAATTATATGGTAGGCAAAAATCCGAGGGAAATCTATCCAGGAAGTGGGATTTTTTTTGATGTGGGTGGTTTTCAATTGAATGCCTATTGAGTATCTAATAGGTTAGGACCCAGGTTGCAGTTCCTATGGCTTCCACTATGTCAACAGTCTTTAGACATTGTTTCAGGCTTGTTTTCTGAAAAATGAAGAAGAATGAGACTTTTCTGTCAGGGGACTGGGGAAGCATGCAGTGCTGGTTTGCTTGCGTGCCCTTCCTTCTTTTTCCTTTCTATTGAATACGCTATTGTCCGTTTGAAATATTATTGATTATTTAGACATTGACAACCTGAGGATTGATTATAAACATTGTTTGACATGTTTCAACAAATTTTACTGGTACTATTAGGATGTATTCGTCTGCATGTTTTGACCGCCTTTGAACCAGTGGATTACTGAACAAAACAGAGTTTTTGGGATATAAAGAGGGACTTTATCGAACAAAACAAACGTTTATTGTGCAGCTGGGACTCTTGTGACTGTAACCAGATGAAGAACTTAAAAAGTAAGTGAATAATTTTATGGCCATTTCTGACTTTCGTGACTTCTCTACTTGGTTGGAAAATGTTTGTATGCTTTTTTTAAGCAGGGCGCTGTCCTCAGATAATCGCGTGGTATGATTTCGCCGTAAAGCCTTTTTGAAATCTGACAAAGCAGCTGGATTAAAAAGAAGTTAATCTTTAAGCCGATGTATAACACTTGTATTTTTAAGAAGGTTTATTATGACTATTTCTGTATTTTGAATTTGGCGCTCTGCAATTTCACCGGATGTTGTCGAGGTGGGTCGCTAGCTGCACGCCTGCACCAGAGAGATTAAACAGAATTCCAGCTAAGGTGTCACATCTGCTCCCGCTCTTCCTCCCCCTGGCACTCGAGGGCACCAGGATCCCCATTATTACGAACTCAAGCCACCATCAGTACGCACACCTGCCTTCCCCCCGTCACGCGCATCAGCAATCATTATACTCACGTGGACTCAATTACTTGTGTCATTACCTTCACTATATCTGTCTGTTCCCAAGCTCTGATCCCTGCGTCGGGATTAATTGTCTCATGTCTGTGTTACTCATGTTCAGATGCTGTTCCTGTCTTGTTTCCTTGTCTGTTCCCAAATAAATGTCTGACTCCCCGTACCTGCTTCTCCTGTCCGGCGTTGGCCCTTACATAACGTTTAGGTCTTATAGAATGTTTTGAACCAAATGCAATGCTTTTAGTATTAGATGTATTTAAGACCAGTTTATTAGTAATCACCCAATCTGATACTGACTAACTCCTATTTAGAATTTCAGTGAGCGCACTGGCTTTGGATGCTGACATGTGTGTGGAATCATTTGCATACATAGTCATTCTAGCTTTGTGTAAGACCAGTGGTAAATCATTTGTTAAACTAGAGAAGAGTAATGGCCCAAGGCAGTGGTTCCCAAACCTTTTATAGTTCCGTATCCCTTCAAACACTCAACCTCCAGCTGCGTACCCTCTCTAGCACCAGGGTCAGCGCACTCTTAAGTGTGTTTTTTTGCCATCATTGTAAACCTGCCACACACACACTATAAGATACCCTATAGAGATGAATAAATGTATGTGGGACTCTACCGTCCCACCTGGCCAACATCTGGTGAAATTGCAGAGCGCCAAAATCAAAAACAGAAATACTCATAATAAAAATGCATAAAATATACAACTGTTATACATCAGTTTATTAAAGATTAACTTCTTGTTAATCCAACCGTTGTGTCAGATTTCAAAAAGGCTTTATGGCGAAAGCATACCATGCGATTATCTGAGGACAGTGCCTAGCTCACAAAACATTACAAACTGTAACCAGCCAAGTAGAGGAGTAACAAAAGTCGGAAATAGCGATAAAATGAATCACTTGCCTTTGATGATCTTCATATGGCTGCACTCACAAGACTCCCAGTTAACCAATAAATGTTTGTTTTGTTCGATAAAGTCTCTTTTTATATCCAAAAGCCTCCATTTTGTTGGCGCGTTTTGTTCAGTAATCTATTGGCTCAAAGGCAGTCACAATTGCCAGACACAAAATCCAAATAGTAAGAGTAAAGTTCGTAGAAACATGTCAAACAATGTTTATAATCAATCCTCAGGTTGTTTTTAATCATAATAATCAATAATATTTCAACCGGACAATAGCTTCGCCAATATAAAAGAAAAACAAGAAAAGCATGCTCTCGGTCGCACGCAGAAACAGGTCTGGGGACTTTCCACTATCCACTGACTTAGAGTGGTCTTACTCCCTCATTTTTCAGAATACAAGCCTGAAACAATTTCTAAAGACTGATGACATATAGTGGAAGCCATAGGAAGTGCAGTCTGAATCCTAAGTCATTGGATACTGTAGAGGCAGTCAATGGAAAACTACAAACATAAAAAGAATCGCACTTCCTGGATGAATTTCTCTCAGGTCTTCGCCTGCCATATCAGTTTTGTTATACTCACAGACATTATTTTAACAGTTCTAGAAACTTTAGAGTGTTTACTATCCAGATCTACCAATTATATGCATACCCTAGCTTCTGGGCCTGAGTAGCAGGCAGTTTACTTTGGGCACGCTTTTCATCCAGAGGTGAAAATACTGCCCCCTACCCAAGAGAAGTTAACGTCTGCCCAAGTTACTGCCTAGATCCACTAGCCGGGACAACCGGACAACGGGTCGGAACACAGAGCCACAGCCGGACCTCCCATGTCCATTCTGGTGGTGATCTGTAACTTGCAGAAATCCTACCAGAGTAAAACACCAGGGGGACTGCTACGGTGATCCACAACCCAGGACATCTGATGGTCATTCTTAATGGTGGGTTGTAACATGCAGAATCTTTCCAAGTTTATCCCACCAGAGGGGGACTGTCATGACTGGCCTGTTTGGGTCAGGTTACTGTGGACAACAATCCTACAGAGAGATCTCACACCCACGAGCAGGGGAGAGATCGAGAAATTCTTATTTACAATGACGGCCTACCAAAAGGCAAAACGCCTCCTGCGGGGACGGGGGCTGGGATTAAAAATTGTAAAAAATTATATAAATATTGGACAAAACACACATCACGACAAGAGAAACAACAACACTACATAAAGAGAGACCTAAGACAACACCATAGCAAGGCAGCACCACATGACATGGTAGCAACACAACATGATAGCAGCACAAAACATGGTACAAACATTATTGGGCACAGACAACAGCACAAAGGGCAAGAAGGTAGAGACAACAATACAATATGCAAAGCATCCACAACTGTCAGTAAGAGTGTCCATGATTGAGTCTTTGAATGAAGAGATTGAGATAAAACTGTCCAGTTAGGGTGTTTGTTACAGGTTGTTCCAGTCATTAGCTGCAGCGAACTGAAAAGACAAGCAACCCAGATATGTGTGTGCTTTGGGGACCTTTATCAGAATGTGACTGGCAGAACGGGTGTTGTATGTGGAGGATGAGGGCTGCAGTAGATATCTCAGAAAGGGGGGAGTGAGGCCTAAGAGTGTTTTATAATTAAGCATCAACCACTGGGTCTTGCGAAGGGTATACAGAGATGACCAGTTTACAGAGGAGTATAGAGTGCAGTGATGTGTCCTATAAGGAGCATTGGTTGCACATCTGATGGCCGAGTGGTAAAGAACATGTAGCCGCTCGAGAGCACCCTTACATGCCGATCCATAAACTATGTCTCTGTAATCTAGCATGGGTAGGATGGTCATCTGAATCAGGGTTAGTTGGCAGCTGAGGTGAAAGAGGAGCGATTACGATAGAGGAAACCAAGTCTAGATTTAACTTTAGCCTGCAGCTTTGATATGTGCTGAGAGAAGGACAGTGTACTGTCTAGACATTCTCCCAAGTACATGTATGAGGTGACTACCTAAAGCTCTAAACCCTCAGAGGTAGTAATCACACCGGTGGGGGGAGGGGCATTCTTCTTACCAAACCACATGACCTTTGTTTTGGAGGTGTTCAGAACAAGGTTAAGGGTAGAGAAAGCTTGTTGGACACTCAGAAAGCTTTGTTGTAGAGCATTTAACACAAAATCCAGGGAGGGGCCAGCAGAGTATAAGACCGTATCATCTGCATATAAATGGATGAGAAAGCTTCCTACTGCCTGAGCTATGTTGTTGATGTAAATTGAGATGAGCGTGACAATGGTTACATCAGAGGACCTTTAAGGTTGCAGTGACACATCCATAACCTGAGCGTAAACCAGATTGCATACCAGAGAGAATACCATAGACATCAAGAAAGCCAGTCAGTTTATTATTGACAAGTTGTTCCAACACTTTTGATAAACCTGGCAAAATAGAAACATTGTAAATGTCTATTGTAGCTGGAAACGGCTGATTTTAATGGAATATCTACATAGGCCGATTATCAGCAACTATCACTCCTGTGTTCCAAAAGCACTTTAATATTAAACATTTCTGAACATACAAGTATCTTATATCGGTTAAAAGCTTTAATTCTTGTTAATCTAACTGCATTGTCCGATTTACAATAGGCTTCACAGCAAAAGCATGCCATGTGATCGTTTGAGGACGGCGCCCCACATCAAAATATTTTTCAACCAGCACAGGCTTCATAAAATCACAAATAGCAATTAAATAATCACTTCCTTTTTGAAAATCTTCCTCTGATTGTAATTCCAAGGGTCCCAGCTACAACATGAATGGTCATTTTGTTAGATAAAATAATTTTTTATATCCCAAAAGTCAGTTTAGTTGGCGACATCGATTTCAGTTCAACGTGCAGACAAAGGAATCCAAAAAGCTACCGCTAAACTCTGTTCAAACAAGTCAAACTACATTTCTATGTAATCCACAGGCACCCTAAAATGTAAATAAACTATAATATTTCATATGGAAAGAAGTATGTTCAATAGAAAACTAAAATTAGCAAGTGCGCGTCCTCTTCCTCGCGGCCAAAGACTGATTTTCCACTGTGACTCTTTGTACCAAAACTCAAAATTCTTCCTCGTTTTGGAAGAAACAAGCCTGAAACCTTGATCAAAGACTGTTGACATTTAGTGGAAGCCATAGCTTTCCATTATAATCCAGGTTGGTTTTTCTTTGAATTTTCTCCTACCAGATCAATTGTGTTATAGTCTCATACATTATTTGAACATTTCTATAACTTCAAAGTGTTTTCTACCCAATGATACCAATTATATGCATATCCTGGCTTCTGGACCTGAGTAACAGGCAGTTTACTTTGGGTCTGTCAGTTAGGCCGGAAATTCTGAAAATAGGACCCTAGCCTGAAGAAGTTTTTAAAGAAGCAATAAAACTGTCCTTCTTTAGACTAGTTGTGTATCTGGAGCATCAGCATTTGTGGGTTCGATTACAGGCTCAAAATGGCCAGAAACAAAGACTTTCTTCTGAAACTCATCAGTCTATTCTTGTTCTGAGAAATAAAGGCTATTCTATGCGAGAAATTGCCAAGAAACTGAAGATCTCGTACAACGCTGTGTACTACTCCCGTCAAAGAACAGCGCAAACTGTCTCTAACCAGAATAGAAAGAGGAGTGGGAGGCCCTGGTGCACAACTGAGCAAGAGGACATGTTCATTAGAGTGTCTAGTTTGAGAAACAGATGCCTCACAAGTCCTCAACTGGCAGCTTCATTAACTAGTACCTGCAAAACACCAGTCTCAATGTCAACAGTGAAGAGGCGACTCCGGGATGCTCCGAGTTGCAAAGAAAAAGCCATATCTCAGACTGGCCAATAAAAATAACAGTTTAAGATGGGCAACAGAACACAGACACTGGACAAAGGAACTCTGCCTAGAAGGCCAGCATCCTGGAGTCGCCTCTTCACTGTTGACATTGAGACTGGTGTTTTGCGGGTACTATTTAATGAAGCTGCCAGTTGAGGACTTATGAGGCGTCTGTTTCTTGCCGATGACAAGCATACCGGCCCATTTAACAATCGCCAGCTGTCATCATAGGCAGCTCTGTGGTGAGAAACATCTCGGGTCCCAAGGCAAAACCCTGTGCTACCCAGGTGCACGAGTACAGGACATCACAAGGCTGATTCGGACTGTTTTACGACAGATGCCGAGCTAGCCCTCCCTAAGGTCAGATCTGAAAATTGATTTCAAAGAATTGATTTTAGCATTAAAACGGCAAAATCATTTCAGGTCCAATATCATTGTTTGGCCGCGGGTGTGAAATATTCAGCAGGTTACTGGCCTTACACATTTTGCTAAAAGATTATTGTAGCTCTGTTGGAGTCACTTTTATAGATAACTTTGACACCTTTTGGAAATAGAAGATATTCTACAAGAATGTCGGAGCCATCCAAATCATCTTGGTTCCTGGACTCAATGACTTATCAATGACCCAAGACCAGCTCAGCTAATCCCTACCATTGTGAAAATGACTTGTCATAATGCTGCATTAAATATACATTATCCTAGGGTCGTTGGCGGAGAAAGTATGTAACTTAATGTAGGTCCCCCTAATTGTCTTGAATACCTTTGTTAATCCTACAGCTATTGGATGCAGTAATCATAAGCCTATGAACCAGTTACACTGTTACCACTGAGGTGGTGTGCCCTAGTAGGAAGACCACTTTGTGCAGCTCACCCTGGACTATCAAGTCTACTTCTGATAAGCTTCCCAGTAAAGCATTAAAAACAATCAAGCAACCCAGAAAAGTGCTAAAAATATCCCATATTAATATATGCAGCCTGAGAAACAAGGTACATGAAGTCCAATTTGTAAGTCGCTCTGGATAAGAGCGTCTGCTAAATGACTTAAATGTAAATGTTAAATGTAAGTCAATAACTTGCTTGTAACAGATGACATTCATATTCTGACTATCTCTGAAACTCACTTGGATAATACATTTGATGATACAGTGGTAGCAATACATGGTTATAACATTTACCGAAAAGACAGAAACGTAAAGAACCACATTCCTGTAAAGCTTAGAGAAGATCTAATGTTAAATACTGTTAAAGTAATTTGGCTACAGGTTCATCTCCCTCACATAAAGGTTTTATCTCAATCTCTTCATTCAAAGACTCAATCATGGACACACTTACTGACAGTTGTGGCTGCTTTGTGCGATGTATTGTTGTCTCTACCTTCTTGCCCTTTGTGCTGTTGTCTGTGCCCAATAATGTTTGTACCATGTTTTGTGGTGCTACCATGTTGTGTTGCTACCATGTTGTTGTTATGTTGTGTCGCTACCATGCTGTGTTGTCATGTGTTGCTGCCTTGCTATGTTGTTGTTTTAGGTCTCTCTTTATGTAGTGTTGTGATGTGTGTTTTGTCCTATATTTATATTGTAATTAATTTAGATTTTTAATCCCAGGCCCCCGTCCCCGCAGGAGGATTTTGTTCTTAACCGACTTGCCTTGTTAAATAAAGTTTCAGTTAAACAAAAAATGTTAAGTAATGCCCATTCTTGTGGGAAGCTGCTATAGACCACCAAGTGCTAACAGAAAGTATCTGGATAACGTCTGTGAAATGCATGTGAAATCAACAGAGAAGTATTTTTTCTGGGTGATTTAAGTATTGACTGGCTCTCATCAAGCTGCCCACTCAAGAAAAAACGTGACTGCAACCTGGATAAGGTTGTCAGACAACCTACCAGGGTATTTACAAACAGCACAGGAATGAAATCATCAACATCTATTGATCACATCTTTACTAATGCTGCAGATATTTGCTTTAAAGCAGTATCCAAATCCATAGGATGTAGTGATCACAATATAATAGCCATATCTAGGAAAACCAAAGTTCCAAAGGCTGGGCCTAATATAGTGTATAAGAGGTCATACAATAAGTTTTGTAGTGATTCATATGTTGAAAATGTAAAGAATATTTGCTGGATATTTTCTGTAATGAGTAGCAACAAGACGTTGCACTTGACACGTTTATGAAATTACTTATTCCAGTTACTAATAAGCACGCACTCATTAAGAAAATTACTGTAAAAACTGTTAAATCCCCTTGGATGGATGATGAATTGAAAAAGTGTATGGTTGAGACTGTTGAGTCCAAAGGTATAGCAAATAAGTCTGGCAGCCCAACTGATTGGCAAACGTACTGGAAATGTAGTAATCATGTGACTGAGCTAAATAGAAATAGAAAATAAACTATACTATAAAACAAAGATAAATTATATAAAGAATGTCAGTAAAAAGCTTTTGAGCACCTTAAATTACATTTTGGGGAAAAAAGCCAACATGGCTTCATCATTCATTGAATCAGATGGCTCATTTATCACAAAACCCACTGATGTACAGTAGATTTGAATCTGAACCCAACTTTAATGACTTTTTCATTGGCAAGATAAACAAACTTAGGGATGACATGCCAGCAGCAAATGCTGACACTACACATCCAAGTATATCTGACCAAATTATGAAAGACAAGAATTGTACTTTTGAATTCCGTAAAGTCAGTGTGGAAGAGGTGAAAAAATGATTGTTGTCTATAAACAATGACAAGCAACCAGGGTCTGACAATCTTGATGGAAAATTACTGAGGATAATACCGGACAATATTGCCACATCTTCAATTTAAGCATACTAGAAAGTGTGCCCCCTCAGGCCTGGAGGGAAGCTAAAGTCATTCCGCTACTCAAGAATAGTAAAGCCCCCTTTACTGGCTCAAATAGCCGACCAATCAGCCTTTTACCGACCCTTAGTAAACTTCTGGAAACAATTGTGTTTGACCGGATACAATGTTATTTCACAGTAAACAAATTAACAGACTTTCAGCATGCTTATATGGACAATCAACAAGCACAGCACTTACAACTTACACAAAAGACTGATGATTGGCTGAGAGAAATTGATGAAAGAATAATTGTGGGGGCTGTCTTGTTAGACTTAAGTGCAGCTTTTGACATTATTGATCATAGTCTGCTGCTGGAAAACATGTGTGTTATGGTTTTACACCCCCTGCTATAATGTGGATAAAGAGTTACTTATCTAACAGAACACAGAGGGTGTTCTTTAATGGAAGCTCTCAAACATAATCCAGGTAGAAGCAGGAATTCCCCAGGGTAGCTGTTTAGACCCCCTTGCTTTTTTCAATCTTTACTAACGACATGCCACTGGCTTTGAGTAAGGCCAGTGTGTCTCTGCATGCAGATGACTCAACACTATACACGTCAGCTACTACAGTACACTTTACAAAGAGCTGCAGTTAGTTTCGGAAGGGTTAGCAAGGAATAAGTTAGTCATAAATATTTCCAAAACTAAAAGCATTGTATTTGGGACAAATCATTCACTAAACCCTTTACCTCAACAACATCTCGTAATGAATAATATGGAAATTGAGCAAATTGAGATGACTAAACTGCTAAACTAAACTGTCACGTTCAAAACATATTGATACAACAGTAGCTAAGATGGGGAGAAGTCTGTCCACAATAAAGTGCTGCTCTGCCTTAACACTATAAACAAGGCGGGTCCTACAGGCCCTGGTTTTGTAGCACCTGGACTACTGTTCAGTAGTGTGGTCAGGTGCCACAAAGAGGGACTTGGGAAAATTGCAGTTGGCTCAGAACAGGGTAGCATGGCTGGCCCTTAAAAGTACATGGAGAGCTAACATTAATGACATGCATGTCAATCTCTCATGGCTCAAATTTGAATAGTGAATGACTTCCTCATTACTTGTTTTTGTAAGAGGTGTTGACAAGCTGAAGGTACCGAGCTGTCTGTCTAAAATACTAGCACACAGCTTAGACACCTATGCATACCCCACAGGACATGCCACGAGAGATCTCTTCACAGTCCCCAAGTCCAGAACAGACTATGGGAGGCGCACAGTACTACATAGAGCCATGACTACATGGAACTCTATTCCAAATCAGGTAACTGATGCAAGCAGTAGAATCAGATTAAAAAGCAGGTAGAAATACACCTTATGGAACAACGGGGACTGTGAAGTAACACAAACATAGGCACATGCACACTATACACACACATGATAACATATGCACATGTACACATGGATTTTGCATTGTAGATATGTGGTAGTGGAGTATGGGCCTGAGGGCACATACTTAGTGTGTTGCAACTTCTGTAATGAATGTATTGTAATGTTTTTAAAATTGTATAACTGCCTTATTTTTGCCAGACCCCAGGAAGAGTAGCTGCTGCCTCTGCAGGATGCTAATTGGGATCCATAATAAATGCAAATACCCATAACATGTACAGCCACCACCATGCTTGAAAATATGAAGAGTGGTACTCAGTGATGTGTTGGATATGCCCCAAACATAACGCTTTGTATTCACAACAAAAAAAAGTTATTTGCCACATTTTTTGCAATATTACTTAAGTGCCTGGTTGCAAACAGGATGCATGTTTTGGATAATGTATTGTTGTTATACAGGCATCCTTCTTTTAACTCTGTCAATTAGGTTAGTATTGTGGAGTAACTACAGTGTTGTTGATCCATCCTTAGTTCTCATATCACAACCATTAAACTCTGGAACTGTTTTAAAATCACCATTGGCCTCACGGTGACATTTCTGAACAGCTCCTTCCTCTCCGGCAACTGAGTTAGAAGGACACCTGTATCTTTGTAGTGACTAGGTGTATTGATACACCATCCAAAGTGTAATTAATAACTTCACCATGTTCAAAGAGATATTCAGTGTCTGCTTTTTTAATTTTTACAAATCTATTAATCGGTTCCCTTTTTTGCGAGACATTGAAAAACCTCCCTGATCACCGCAAAAATGTGAAAAGTAAAGGGGTGTGAATGCTTTCTGAAGGCACTAGGGCTGCAAAATTCTAGTAGTTTTTCTCAAATTTTCACGTTCTTCTGAAATCCTTGTTGGAAGATTCCCGGCATCGGGAGGCAATACTCAATAAATCTGGTATCATCCAACCAGGATTTCTGGAAAACCTGGGAATTTGGGAAAGTTACTGGAATTTTGAAACCCTACGAAGGACACTCAAAAACCTACTATAATCAACCACATCTCTAAGTCTGAACCTTGTCAATGACCTCTGGAAACTGAGCCTGTTATGACATCGTCAGTTATGACGTTATATCTCAGTTATGACATCACTTGATCATAACTCAACTGTCATATGTGAAATATGAGAGTATGTTCATGGACGATGCATCAGGGACCTTAGCTGACACTGAATTCTCAACTTTTCACTGCTCTATAGAGAACTGTAAGATCACCAGTTATTGTTGTTTACATCTCCTGACTTTACAGATTGCCACTGTAACATAAAGTAACAGGCATCAAAGCTGCTCAATGATATATCGGCGCTTGGAGGATTTTCCCCTGCTGTCCTCCGGAGGGGCAGGTTCTCTCAACACAATGGAAGGTCACTCCTCCCGTGTCCATACAATGAGTATACAAAACATTAAGAACACCTGCTCTTTCCATGATATAGACTGACCAGGTGAATCCAGGTGAAAGCTATGATCCCTTATTGATGTCACTTGTTAAATCCACTTTAATCTGTTTAAATGAAGGGGAGGAGACAGGTTAAATAATTATTTTTAAGCCTTGAGACAATTGAGACATGGATTGTGTATGTGTGCCATTCAGAGGTTGAATGGGCAAGACAAAATATTTAAGTGCCTTTGAACGGGGTATGGTGGCAGGTGCCAGGCGCACAGATTTGTGTCAAAACCTGCCACGCTGCTGAGTTTCACACTCAACAGTTCCTGTGTGTATCAAGAACGGTCCTCCAGCCAACATGACACAACTGTGGGAAGCATTGGAGTCAACATGGGCTAGCATCCATGTGGAATGCTTTCAACAAAGTCGAGGATTCTCGATTGATAATCGCTTGGCCACTGCCCTCAGCAACGTCTTGTGACTCAGAGTGGAGGATGGTGGCGGGAGGGGTTGGTGTTGTTTTATGGTGGCTTGGTGTTGTGCTCCTGGTATCCCAGTCAATTTTGATTAGTGTTAAGGTTCAGAAAGGGAGTAGTAGAGGCATACGTGTGGGGCTAAAGCTTGGGCCAGGTGCACTCCCCAGAGGCCACAGCCTGCAAATTATCCGGTAAACCCCCTCCGTCCCTTTCTCTCTGGTAAATCCTTCAGTAAACAATGGCTGAGAAAGTAGCTCATTTCTCACATGAAGACTGCCCCACACCTTAGACCACACAGTTCCCTGCTCCTTATGGAATGGATGAAGTGCCAATTTGGATATAATTTTTTTTAACGGACTCAACTTTTATTGGAGGTGACTTACAAGCATCAACATCCATCGAATTATATAAACAGTACAAGCTTGAGGGCAGTCTGGAATGAGATTAATTTTACAATAGCATTAGCATGGATTGCATAGAATGGTATACCTGAACACAGACCTTCAGCACTTTACATACCAGTCCAGGAAAATGTATATCCATTATTTCATGTAATGCTGACGTATATTACAGAGACCAATCACATCTCATATATTAAAAGATAAATATACAAAATAAATGTGAAATCAATACAATAAAGATCTATCTGTATGAAACATAACTTAGTATGATTAGCAAATAGCAAGTAACAATCGAGAGGACAACTTTGATGGAACAGTATTAAGGAGGCTGAGAAATACAGTAAGGGGAGGAGAGTGCATTTTAAAGACTTAGAGTAAGGGAATCACTTCCATCCGGAGTGGGCCTACACCCCCAGTCCCCTTAGCACACTAGTGCACGCACACACACACACTCCCTCTCTCTTTCTCACACACACCTCTTGCCAGCTCTGCACAGACCCGGTGGAAACCATAACAAGAAGCTGGAGTCCTCTGGTGGGTTCAAGAGCGCCGCACACTAACACAGCTCCAGTTACCCTGTAACCCAAGCCCTGTAGAGAGAGAGAGCGAGAGAGAGATTGCTTGTGAAAGTATGGAGAGATGGGAGAGAAAAGGGACAGAATCAATAAAAACAGAGATGGGCAGCAATGACGTTAAAGTCAAGCTGTCTACTGTATAAAAGGGAGGGAGGAAGAGGGGGAGAGAAAAAAAAGAGTAAGGGAGAGAGGTTGATAGGTGAGTAGATAAGACTATCCATCCTCTGTGATTAATCAGTGCCTATAGCTATAGGAGTAAACCTGTTCCTTTGCTCCTAATTCACTAAGCAATGCTCTTATCATTATGCCTGTATTTGGTTACATTATCTCATTCTCTCTATCATTCCTTTCTCTTTCCATTGGCAAGGTATTTATCTGAGGAGAAAAGTATGGGAGTCAAGATGGAATAGTTTGGAAATAATGTTATTTTAATCAACCTTAGAGGTACAAATGAGGAAAGCATTTTGGAGTTTGGAACTGAGTAAGCATGCATGGGAATCTCCTAAAGTATTCTTCATCTTACCAGTCAAATGAGTGAAAAATACTCCTCCAATATACAGTAGATTTGAATCTGAACCATTTTAAGAGGGGTTTAGACATGTATTTGCAAAGTTTAGCAATATAGACTTACAACTGAATTAATTCTGAATATTACATGATCCTTTGTTGCGGTTTTCAATGGACTTGCCAGCACTGAAACAACGACTGGTTTAACATTACACATGTACCTACAGTAGTTGAATAAACCATCTACCCTGTCAATAGGCATTTTAAAAACACTTCCCCATCAGTTCAATTCAACAGTTAGATTTGTACGTATCCCAGGTCTGTCTTGGTGGCCCCCGTGGCGGGGTAAGAGGTCACCAAGCTCCCAGCCTGTTAGGCGTGTAAACACGGAAAACAAAAGAAGTTGTGCCAAACTAATCCAAGACGCCTCACCCCTGACCCCTGCCTCTGTCCGCTGGGGGACCCCGTTCCATGTGGAACCCATGGTTCTGGTTGCTGCCAGGACTTTGACACGCGTCTCCACTTCCCAGGACCTTGACTTTTTAAACTTTGTAGCCCTGGCTTTTGAAATCTCAAAGATGTCAGATTGCTGGGCTAAAAGGACAATCCCCTAGGTCCTCTGGGTAGACTGGAACTTGGGGTAGGTGAGGGTCATAAGCAGAGAGTTTAAGCCATGTATACGTTCACATGCCTCCAAAATTAAGGTATGCTAATGATGCACTTTAGTGCTTTATATTCCAATCAAGGCTAATACTACACAGTGATCGCATCACTACTTTTTCACCCTCATCACAACACATGTAACTCTGCCAGACAGAGACAGGTCTTGGCACTCCGGCTGCATTTCAGGATTAAGCTATTAAATGTCAATTTAAATCGATTAGAAACATCTGTCGGTGCCTTCACCTATTTTCCAGGACAAATTGTACCATCAAGTGAAATTAAAAGCAAAATTCATGCTAATATGCAGGCATGATCTCATTGAACTAAGAGGGTTCGACTGTTAGTATCAGTTGCTACTAGATGGGAACGCTCTCATTTTGAGGGTCACAAATGTAATGCATGTAATTTGGAGGGAAGAGCTCTTCTATGTAATTACAATAATCTTGTGCTTTTCTGCAGCCAAATGGCTTTTTTTTTGTGCCATGCATGAGGAACAGAGAGAAGCAAAGCCATCTGGTTAGGATTTTAGCAGCCCTGCAGAATGCATGCATGACTGTAAGTCATTTTGGATAAAAGGAGTCTGCTAAATGGCATATATTATGGCATATATTAATATAAGTCTATAATAAAGCAACAATAAGAATTTAAAAAAATTCCAGGTACTCTGACGATTATCAAACTGTTCAGTGAGCCACTAATTTCCCGAAATCACTATCGGCTGTTTGTTATATTATTATACACATGCAGCCATGTGTGAAATATTCCTATGTTGACAAAATTATTTAACAAAAATGTATACAAGCACACTGATACACACACACCACTGCACACATGAGAACATTTGTCGGCCATGGTTTCACTCAAAATTACCCTGTTCATGGAAAACAAAGTGAAATGTAATGAATGATATTAAATGGTGCATGCGTTGACATGATATTGCACAGAAATACAGTAGATTTATAAATGTATTACAGGGAAACAATATACCCTAATACAACACATACTATCTGCAGCTTTGGGCACTATGTAGCCATACCATGCCACCTTGATAGGTGAGGTTCTCGGATGAATATGAACAATAATACCAAGAAATTTAAAATAACAGGTTTCTTGATCATGGGTGGAGCATGGGGGGGTGGCAGTTTAGTTTGCAGTGCTGAAATAACATGCTAATGACAGGGAAATAACCGGAGCGACAGGGAACTAAGATGGTACAAATTTGATAATAACCCTTTCATAGTTATTATGTATTTGCCAAATAACCACATAGTGTGCCAAAATGATAGTAAATGTGATATATTTCCCTGGTTGTTATGTAGAAATAATTATTTGGAACAAGTTATGTAATAAGTATTCCAGGCTATTTCGACTGTTATTAACAGCATCATTTATATACTTATATATCATATCAAATTGTATTAGTCACATGCGCCGAATACAACAGGTGTACAGTGAAATGTTTACTTACGAGCCCCTAACCAACAATGCAGCAAAAAAAAATAAGAGTATGATTTTGTGAAATAAAAGTAACATGTAATTAAAGAGCATTAGTGAAATAACAATAGCGAGACTGTACAGAGGGGGGTACCGGTACAGAGTCAATGTGCGGGGCCACCGATAAGTTGAGGTAATATGTACATGAAGGTAGAGTTATTAAAGAGACTATGCATAGATGATAACTACAGAGAGTAACAGAGGTGTAAGGGGGGGGGGGGGGGGGCAATGCAAATAGTCGGGGTAGCCATTTGATTAGATGTTCAGGAGTCTTATGGCTTGGGGGTTGAAGCTGTTTAGAAGCCTCTTGGACCTAGACTTGGTGCTGCGTACTGCTTGCCGTGCGGTAGAAGAGAAAGTCCATGACAAGGGTGGCTGGAGTCTTTGACAATTTTTTGTGCCTTCCTCTGACACCGCCTGGTGTAGAGGTCCTGGATGGCAGGACGCTTGGCCCCAGTGATATACTGGGTCGTACACACTACCCTATGTAGTGCCTTGCGGTAGGAGGCCGAGCAGTTGCCATACCAGGCAGTGATGCAACCAGTCAGGATGCTCTCGATGGTGCAGCTGTAGAACCTTTTGAGGATCTGAGGACCCATGTCAAATATTTTCAGTCTCCTGAAGGGGAATAGGTTTTGTTGTGCCCTCTTCACGACTGTCTTGGTGTGCTTGTTAGTTTGTTAGTTTGTTGGTGATGTGGACACCAAGGAACTTGAAGCTCTCAACAGATAAGAATGGGAGAAACTCCCCAAATACAGGTGTTCCAAACGTGTGGCGTCATACCCAAGAAGACTCGAGGCTGTAATCGCTGCCAAAGGTGCTTCAACAATGTACTGAGTAAAGGGTCTGAATGCTTATGCAAATGTAATATTTGCAAAACATTTAACACATATATTTTTGCTTTGTCATTATGTGATATTGTGTGTAGATTGATGAGGGAAAATAAATACATTTTAGAATAAGGCTGTAAAGTAACAAAATGTGGAAAAAGGGGTCTGAATTCTTTCCAAATGTAAGAGTGTTTTTAAAGGGGAAAAATAACATGAATGGCTATTTATATTATTATATTTCACTGTTATTTGTCTATATTCCATTTGTTTTAGGCATAAGGGCAATGAAATGTACTGATATTTACATATAGTTGCATGTTTTCATAAGCTTGGGTCCCAGGAAAACATAGAATTTCTAATTTGGGTCCCAGACTGAAAAAGTTTAAGAACCCCTTGTCTAATGTCATATCTAGGGCATTCCTACTCAGCAGTGTGTTGCTTAGGGCACTATCCTAAGTTGATAACTACATGATAAGTCTACCGCTGTAATGCACCAGCTTCGGACAGTCTACAGGGATGACATATGGACCTCTGGGGAGAAACTGGTGATTAATGTAGCTGTAGAGTCAAAGGCCTCAGGGTAAATGTTCAACTATTTTGCTTGGACCCTTAAGTGATCCTAGCATAAATCCTTATTAAATATTCCGTCGTACATGTGTGTTTATGCTTACACAAGATCACATGCCAAGGGAAGGAAGACCAAGTATCCTGGTAGGCTGCAACCTGTTCAGAATGAGTCTGACGTCATCAGATAATTTCCATGTCAATGACTGGAGGTCAGTAAGAATTGGTGTCGACCTCAAGCCATATGCCAAGGCTACCTGTAGTGGTTTTACAACAAATCAATGTGTCTGACACCATTGTATTGGCGATAGGTATGAAGGAGTCTATTTCCAACAGCGGTTGGATTTGGTGTCTAAGGCACAACCGAAAAGGTCAGACCCTTTGTACGAGTTGTCAGCAGTCGCGTTGTTAGTAGATAGGCTGTGATCTTTCAACCAAATCTCTTGGCGTTTGCGTTTCAAAATGCTCAGTGGTTGTCGTGGCCTGCAACTGTTCCAGTACCTGTGAACTGAGACAAGGATATCTTTCTGTGATATCACACAGTGTTTCACCAGTGGGAGTCATTGGGTCAGTGGTGGGACTGACGCCGAGTCCACTCCGCCTGTTGATGCTTTTATTCCTGAGACGGCGATAGTGCTTGCGGAAGTGTCTGAAGGACAAGAGAAGTTCCTCTCAGCTACAGTATCGCATGACTCCAAGGAGGAGGGAAGTTGCTCAATCACAGAGACTGCAGGCACGAAATGATGAAAAGAATAGTCAATCAGGTTTACTGATTGAATGTGACGAGATAATGTAATATCTGCTTGAGTCAGATTCTGCACCAAGAGGTGTCGAAACGTCTTGTGGATGACTGTGTCACAGTCAGCGTTAGGAGAAGACAGTGTGGTCAGTGGAGACGGCATGGTTACCTGTGACCATACTTGGTTGATTTTCCAATCCATTAGTGGGATCAAATGAACCATCAAGTCTGCTCCGAGAAGCAGGGGTTCAGATTCGAGGCTGGTGACATGCACAGGGTAAACAAGCAATACGTTTTGGAGGTGTAGTTTCATGAGTCTCAATGTGAGAGGCAAGATAGTCTGAGTGAAACCTCAAAGTTTAGTGTCGCATCGTTAACCAACGTTTAGCTGGGTTCAAAGCCCTTTTGAGGTCAAAAACGTTTGAGAGATGAGTGAAATTGTCGAGCCTGAATCAATTAGTGCATTACAGGTTAAGCAGTCCCCCAGGACTGTTTCCAGGTATGGGCTTTTTGAGTTGCGTTTTGTGGTCATGTTCCCCACACAGTGGAGTGGTTGTTCACAATGGCCTGATGTGTCATTTGTGTCCATGGTGAAGACAGATCGACTAATTGAGGTTTGAGTGGAATTGACTATCGCAATGTTTTTGACCTTTTGCTTCGCAACATTTGTATCGGAGTCTATAGACACAGCCATTGAACTGCGACTCCACTTTGTCTTTATACTGACGTTTTGCCTGTTTGATTGCCTTACGGAGGGCATAACTGATTCCCAGTCACAATATTCCCAGTCACCTTGCTTTTGTTAAATGCGGTGGTTCGCACTTTCAGTTTTGCGCGAATGCTGCCATCTATCCACGGTTCTTGGTTTGTATAGGTTTTAATAGTCACAGTGGGAACAACATCCCGGAAACACTTCGTGATGAACTCAGTCACCGTGTCCGTGGATACGTCAATGTTATTCTCAGAGGCAACCCGGAACATATCCCAGTCTGCATGATCAAAACAAGCTTGAAGCATTGATTCTGATTGGTCAGATCAGCTTTGAATAGACCTTAGCACGGGTACATCCTGTTTGAGTTTCTGCTTTGCTGAAGGGAGAGCAGGGGAGGGCCTTGTAACCATCCCGGGAAGGGGAAGTAACAATGGTTGAGAGTTTTTTTGAAGCGCGAGTACTGCAAGCCATCTATTGATATGCTAAATATGTGTATGTGACCAATACAATTTGATTTGATTTGATAAAGCTTACGTAGCATTTTCTTCAGATTTGCTTTATTAAAGTCCACGGCCACAATAAATGCGGCCTCGGGATATGCAGTTTCTAGTTTGCACAAAGTCCAGTGTAGTTCCTTGAGAGCTGTTGTGGTATCAGCTTGAGGAGGAATATACATGGCTGTGACAATGACCGAATAGTTTTTGATTCGTTTGAGAATTTTTTTTGAACTTTGAGATTTTACTTGAAATGAAAATATAAGGAAATCAGTCAGTTGAAATGAATTCATTACGCACTAACCTATGGAAATCACAAGACTGGGAATACAGAAATTAATCTAATACCTTTAAAAAAAAGTAGGAGCGTGGATCAGAAAACCAGTCAGTATCTGGTGTGACCACCATTTTGCCTCATACAGCGTGACACATTTCCTTCGCATAGAGTTGATCAGGCTGTTGATTATGGCCTGTGGAATGTTGTCCCATTCCTCTTCAATGGGTGTGTGAAGTTGCTGGATATTGGCGAGAACTGGAACACGCTGTCATAAACATCAATCCAGAGCATCCCAAACATAATCAATGGGTGACATTTCTGATGAGTATTCAGGCCACGGAAGAATTGGGACATTTTCAGTTTCCAGGAATTTTGTACAGATCTTTGTAACATGGGGCTATGCATTATCATGCTGAAACATGAGGTGATGACAGCGGATGAATGGCACAACAATGGGCCTCAGGATCTCATGGGCACGGTATCTCTATGCATTCAAATTGCCATCAATAAAATGCAATTGTGTTCATTGTCTGTAGCTTATGCCTGCCCATACCATTACCCCACCACCAACATGGGTCACTCCGTTCACAGCGTTGACATCAGCAAACCGCTTGCCCACATTTCTGCCTGGTACAGTTGAAACCGGGATTAATCTGTGAAGAGCGCACTTCTCCAGCATGCCAGCGGCCATCGAAGGTGAGCATTTGCCCACTGAAGTCGGTTACGACGCCGAACTGCAGTCAGGTCAAGACCCTGGTGAGTACGACGAGCATGCAGATGAGCTTCCCTGAGATGGTTTCTCACAGTTTGTGCCAAAATTCTTTGGTTGTGCAAACCCACAGTTTCATCCGGGTGGCTGGTCTCAGATGATCCTACAGGTGAAGAAGCAGGATGTGGAGGTCCTGGGCTGGCATGGCTACATATAGTCTGCGGTTGTGAGGCCGGTTGGACGTACTGACACATTTTCTAAAATGGCTTATGGTATAGAAATGAACAATCAATTCCATGGTAACAGCTCTGGTGGACATTCCTGCAGTCAGCATGCCACAACTGCACACTTGCTGAAAACTTGACACACCTGTGGCATTGGGTTGTGTGACAAAACTACACATTTTAGAGTGGTCTTTTATTGTACCCAGCACAAGGTGCACCTGTGTAATGATCATGCTGTTTATTAATCTGCTTCTTTATATGCCACACCTGTCAGGTGGATTGATTATCTTGGTAAAGGTGAAATTCTCACTAAAAGGGATATAAACACATTTGTGCAGAAACGTTTGAGAGAAATACAATTTCTGTGCATATTGAACATTTCTAGGATGTTTTATTTCAGCTCATGAAACATGGACCCACACTTTTGGGTTTATATTTTTGTTATATATATATATATATATATATCATATTTTTTACTTTCTTTGTACTTTGCTGACTGTGACATATTGGAGTAGGGTGAAGTTACCCCTAGACGCTGCTCTTGGATCAGTTTAGCATTTCCCCCCGTATGATTAGGATTGGAGGAGGGAGAGCTGATCCTCGATCTTTACATATAGAGGAAACTTCACCGTGGAGTGTGACACGAGAACATCATCCCTTCAGATGGGCAGAGACGTGTAGTAAGGACAGTGATGTCACAGGAGGCAGCCAGATGAACGCCTGTAAGTAATGACCACCTTGCTATCTACAGTACGGAACCCCGGAGGAGCCAAACATCATTCATAATTTAAAAAAAACACAGGCCCACAATGGCACTGAGGAGCAGAGACCAATTAATTGATAAACATCGGGATGTGACGTCCCATCAGATAATGTGGATGTGCTTCTAAAGCGTGTGCTGAAGTGTGAATTAAGGCCTTTGAATTTATTAAAGGCAGAGTTAGCAAAATTCCATTAACCTAGCTGAACCCTCTCCACTGATGTTCTTGACGAGGGAAGCAATATAGTCTGTTTTAAATTGCGCTGAGCCCCCCGAGATTATAACAAAGTCTGTATTCTTCTTCCTTGAATAGCCAAAAACCAATTTCGATTGGTCCTGACAAGCTGTTCCACAAGCAAGGAGAGCTTCGAACCCATAGGCCTTCATTAGATGTCATAATTGTTTTTAGACACTGATTGAGTAGGGTATACTCACTGATTTATAATCATGCAGATTTTTTTGAAAATCATACATTGTTATGGACAATTGTACTGTAAATAGGACTGGGTGCTAGAATGACTGCATGCTCGACTCATTCCCTCTCCCACTATGGCATTGATACTAGTCTCTTTCCACGGGGCACATCAACAAGACCCAGTGGCGACCCGTCATTCAGGGAAGGTGGGGCAGAGCCTGTTTTGCCGTCAAATCACGTTATAGCTACAGTAGCTTTGATTGGACTGATCATGTCAACATCATACTTTCAAAATCTTAGCTAGCAGTCATCATCATGATTCAAGTCAACCATGTACTGGCAAATCCTTTTCATCCTTTCCTTGTCATATAAAGAGAAATAATGAAGAGAAATTATAGATAAAACTTATCGGTGTTCATCGGCCATTGGACATAAACATTACACAACAAGTTGAAATCGCAAATTCAACAATGAGTGGTTTGAAAGGAATCAGTGGCTGACTGCAAGCATTGCAAAGCATTCACTAGCCTGCTATTCAGTGGAGTGGATGCGGGGTCTTTATTCCAAGATAAAAAGAATACAAATTCAATATTGGCTATGCTGTCAATCCAGCATGACTTATGCCGCGCTCAAAACAACTGAAAACTCAGAACTGGGAAATCTCAGACTTCAGTGGGAACTCAGGGAAAACTCAACTGGGAACTCAGGGCAAAAAACGAGCTCCGACTCGGAAAATATGTTTTCAACGGTCATCCAACTCAGAATTGCAAGTTGGGAACTCGGGCCTCTTTCTAGAGCTCTGACCTGAAGATCACTGGCGCCATTATGATTCAACCTTGTTTTTTTCCAAGTTCCCAGTTGTCATAAATCCAGAGAATGCCAGACTTTCATGACAAAGTTTGATGACAAAAGTTGCCCACGATGGAAGCTGCTCCACCTTCCTGTTCAAGTGAGCACAGCACAACAAGGTGAGTACAAAAATGTATTGTATGATGCTGCATAAATTATGTAATATGCCATGGAGATATGTATACTGTAGCTAAGAAAGTAAAACTAAGTGTATGTTGTGTTGAAAGCTGTTAGTAGCCCACATGCCTCACCCTAATAATTTGGTCCCTTTCCCTCTCATAATTTAGCCTACTGTTCTGACTTTGTGGTGCACATGTAGCCTATAGCCTGTTTTAGAGAAATGTAATCATTGAATATTGTAAGTGATTTTGTTGTCTGCTTATATGCCCCCTTTATTTATCCTACGGTTCATACTTGGTGTACAGGGTATCAGCAATCAAGGTACGAACCAGATGCAGACTGTGGAAGTAACACTGCTTATTGTAGCAACAGGGGCAGGCAAAGAAAGGTCAAGGCAGGCAGGGGTCGAAAATCCAGGGTAAGGCAAAGGTACAGGACGGCAGGCGGACTCAGGGTCAGGCAGGGTTCAGTAATCCAGAGGTGGAGCAAAGGTACAGGACGGCAGGCAGGCTCAGGGTCAGGCAGAGAGGTCAGGCGGGCGGGTAGAGGGTCAGGAAAAGCAAAGGTCAAAACCGGGAGGACTAGCAAAGAGAGGCTGGGAAACGACAGGAAAAACGCTGGTAAGCTTGAACGAACAAGACGAACTGGCAACAAACAGACAGAACACAGGTATAAATACACAGGGGATAATAGGAAGATGGGCGACACCTGGAGGGAGGTGGAGACAAGCACAAGGAAAGGTGAAACAGATCAGGGCGTGACACAGGGAGAATAGTGTAAGAACGGCCCATGTTCTGAATTCTGTTGCTGCAGTGGTAAGGTGTTGGGACTGCTGTTGGGATTCTGCTGTTTGGACAGCTTTTTGTAGGCCCTAACACTTTGTGTGCACCGTTTGTCACCGTTATAGTGCAATGTATGTATTGTTCAGTGGTGTGTTGTGTAGTGGCTTTGCTGGCGTGAATCTAAAATAAATAAAGGTTTTCCCCACTAAGATTTACATGCTAAAATTGCTACTGGCAAGACTCAAATTCCTCCTCTGGGCAGCGAACGATATATCAAAGACTTGGAAGAGAGGAGGAGACCTCCTCCATGAAAGGATAGAGACATAGACAAGACCTGGACCAAAGCTGGGATAACACTGTAAAACAATGTCTGTAATTTTACAGGATTTTACTGAGAACTGGTTGCAGTAAATGTACAGTAAATATTCTACAAAACTCTTACCATAGTCTTAATACAACAATTTACTGTATTATCTGCATAACTGCTCTAAAATAACACTGTTGCTGTATTCTGATTACAGTGAAAAGTTGCTGTATTTTTACTGCAACTCAGTACTGTAAATTCACAGGATAATTAATACAGTTAATACTTGAAATGTATTATATTTACTACACTCACTGCAACTCAGTTGCCAGTAAATTACTGAAATTTCACTGGATTAATACTACAGTAAAAACAACTAGTTATATTTACCGGCTACTCTGTTTACCGGCTGTTTACCGGTTACTCTACCGGCTACTCTCTTAGAATATTGTAATTTTACAATGTAATTATTACAGTAACTACAGTAAGCTACATTTGTAACATTGAGACAGTTAACATGAATGGAAAGAAAAAAAAAGGTCTGCAATCAAAAAGAGAATTAAAGATGCTAAACTATTTTGCTGTTTTTTATTCACATGCAGTATTTAGCTTTCTATATGTATTTCTCCACTGAATCCTTTGTTCTGTGAGAATAAACCTAAACCCAAACTAAACCAAACACATGTATTTACCATATTGTAAAAAAAAATTTTTTTCATATGGATCTCTGAAGTAAACCTTTATAGCAGACTCTAAACAACGACGCCAGTAGGGCATACAAGTCCATTCAAAACAGATTGAGACAGTGCTAAACTGAAAAACAAATAGAATATCCATTATAAACATGTAACAAAGGTGTATTAACTTAATATGTGATTCCTGAGTATGTGTGTGAGTGTATGTGCATTGAAGTACTAACGCAGATTTTTAACACACTTCAAAACATTCTGTGAACAAATTGTAGTCAGAGAAATCTTCTCAACACCGCAGTATTGAGGCCCTGGCTACATGCTGATGTCACGCCCTGACCGTAGAGGGCTTTTTATGTCTCTATTTTGGTTTGGTCAGGGTGTGATTTGGGTGGGCATTCTATGTTCCTTTTTCTATGATTTGTATTTCTTGGTGTTTGGCCGGGTGTGGTTCTCAATCAGAGGCAGCTGTCTATCGTTGTCTCTGATTGAGAACCGTACTTAGGTAGCCTTTTCCCCCACCTGTATTTGTGGGTAGTTGTCCATGTATAGTTGCCTGTGAGCACTACGTTGGCTTCACGTTTTCGTTTTGATGTTTATTGTTTTGTTGGCGACATCTTATAATAAAGAAGTATGTACGCTCACCACGCTGCACCTTTGTCTACTGTTTTCACCTTAGACGATCGTGACAGTTGATATATCATTCATTGACATCCCCTGTAAGGGTTCACTAATACTAGCTTAATAACCACACCTCTCATCTCTACTCAATGCACTATTTGTCCCTGGGATGTCGCTGAAATGGTTAGCTAAATATAAGCGGTCCCTGGATGAGCAAAGACTAGGTTGCCCGTCCCTGATACAAACAAATATTGAGAAAACACTGGTCTAGCTCAACATAAATAAAATGTGCAGATCAACAGAACAAGTTGTGAATTTACATTAAGGATTACCAATAAATTCATTTTTGAACAACCCGGCCTATGCAACCTATCAAGGGGTTGAAACATTACAACTCGGTAACTCATGTATCATCAAACCAGGAACAGGAACTGTAGTGGTAAAACATTTGAGGTGCTGGAACTGTTCCTGACAGCTCCTTGAACTGTTCCGTGACTACATTCCCATTGGTCCACAGTCTTATCGTCTTATTCAAAAGGGTTAAGACATGTGGAGTATTAGTGGCACGTTTTTTCTCCACAACTTTTTCACACTTTCTGCCCACCACCTTCCCAGAAGATCCCTTGGAGCCCATCTGAGGTTTGATGCTCATCAAGCCTCTAAAAACAATAAAACAGAGAGAAAGAGGGAGAGAGAGAGACAGAGGGAGAGAGTGAGAAAAGTTGAATAGCTGTAAGCAATATTCTCCTTTCCAAGTAAACAAACTGTGTGTGCTATGTGCATCCGTTAGAAACAACCTCTAGGTAGAGGTTTAGTAGGTGTAAGAGGCCTGGGTAGGTGCAATTCATGTATGTCTGGCCTATCAGAGAGCAAGGTGGAGCTACAACCATAATGCCTAAAACCAATTAAATCAACATCCTACATCATATATCAACACACTCCACCCAGGGTACACTGCTGCACAAATCCAGCATACTTCTGACTACAAAGTACTAAAACCCACAAGTATTTGCAACAAATCATCCTTCACTCATGCTGCCAAACATAACTTCGTAAACTGACCATCCTACCGATCCTCGACTTCGGCGATGTCATTTACAAAATAGCCTCCAACACTCTACTCAACATATTGAATGCAGTCTATCACAGTGTCATACGTTTTGTCACCAAAACCCCATATACTACAGACCACTGCGACCTGTACACTCTCGTTGGCTGGCCCTCGCTTCATACTCATCGCCAAACCCACTGGCTCCAGGTTATCTACAACTCTATGCTAGGTAAAGCCCCGCCTTATCTCAGCTCACTGGTCACCATAGCAGCACCCACCTGTAGCACACGCTCCAGCAGGCGTATCTCACTGGTCACCCCCAAAGGCAATTCTAGCCTTTGGACGCCTTTCCTTCCAGTTCTCTGCTGCCAATGACTGGAACGAATTGCAAAATCACTGAAGCTGGAGACTCATATCTCCCTCACTAGCTTTAAGCACCAGCTGTCAGAGCTGCTCACAGATCACTGCACCTGTACATAGCCCATCTGTAAATAGCCCATCTAACTACCTCCTGCCCATACTGTATTTATTTATTTATTTTGCTCCTTTGCACCCCAGTATCTCTACTTGCACATTCATCTTCTGCACATCTATCACTCCAGTGTTTAATTGGTATATTGTAATTACTTCGCCACCATGGCCAATTTATTGCCTTACCTCCCTTATCTTACCTCATTTGCACACACTGTATATAGACTTTTTCTACTGTATTATTGACTGTATGTTTGTTTATTCCATGTGTAACCCTGTGTTGTTGTATGTGTCGAACTGCTTTGCTTTATCTTGGCCAGGTTGCAGTTGTAAATGAGAACTCGTTCTCAACTAGCCTACCTGGTTAAATAAAGGTTAAATAAATAAAAAAGTATGTATTTCTTCTCAAGCATCTTCTCTCCTCTCTCTGCTCTTCCCATCCCTTCTTGTGAGCAGTTTGCACCATCTGTGTCTTCAGGTTATCCAAGGTCTCCTCTGTTTCCCCTGGGGTCTACTGGGGAGTGGGGATACAGGCAACATCCTTAAGTTGCTCGGAGTGCTAGGAGTGCTCAGGGAAGAGAGGGGTGAGGAAGGGCCAGGTTCTGAGTCTGATTTAAGTAATCCATGTTCTGGAAGAACAAAACACACAAAGTACAAAATAAACACATCAGTCATATTTTTCGGAAAATGTAGGCTTATTAGCAGTCATCATTAGTCCAACATACTGTATCTTATATGTATGTACAAAGCTCCCTATATGTACACTCCCCTCCGTATGTATTAGGACGGTGATGCTTTTCTTATTTTTGTGGGTTCTATACTTCAGCATTTTGGATTTGAGAAGACATTTTTCATATGAGGCAACAGTACAGAATGTCACCTTTTATTTGAGGTTATTTTCAAACATATCTGTTTTTACCATTTAGAAATGAAAGCACTTAATTAAGGCACTCTATGTCAGGCAGGTCACCCGTGATACAAGTCGGTATTCAACGTCCATCATTGTCTGAGGACAGGGAGATGTGAAAGCCGGCCACTAGGGGCAACAGTGAGCGCTGTTACCTTCGAGTAAGCATCTGCCTCTGGTTCCAAAGGTTGCGTGATTCAATTCATGTTGCATGTTTTTCATATTTTTGTTTGTTTTAAGCTTATCCCAAACCTTTACCCGTACCTTAACCATTCAGAGTTAATGCCTAACCTTTACCTTGGAAAAATAAAGAGAAGTAACCAACCACTTCAAAATGTAACGTTTGGAACAACTGGATGAACATGTATTCTGACGTGAGACTCTGATAGCTTGTTGCTCCATGTATCTAGATGTCATAAGTATTTGAACAAATTCACTTTAGGGTATTAAAGTAGTCAAACGTTTTGTATTTGTTCCCATACTGTATATCTTGCAAGCTTGTGACCACAAAATCGTTGGATGTATTTGCAGTTTTGGTTGTGTTTTAGGTAACGTTTTGCCGAATAGTAACTGAATGATGAAATTTGAGACTGGATTACTTCAAATATTACATTTATACCATTGTTGTTCAACCAACAACTTTATATCAACACATTTTTATTTACATGTCTGAGGTCTAAGGGACGCAATAGGATCCAGAAGGCAGGACAATACAAGTCAAAGAGAAAATCTGCAACAGCTGTGTACTAACTGATCTATATGTTTCAAAATTCTGGAGGATGATCAAACACAACCTGCTTGTGGAAATATACACTGAGCGTACCAAACATTAGGAACACCTTTCTAATATTCAGTTGTGTGTCAAAGTATCTGTAAGGTAGACTGCTAAAAACATTTTTGGGATTGAGTGGATTGACAACTTCAAATGAATCCTGATAGAGTATCAGACCGATAGAGTATCAGACCAAACAGAAGATGGATTCCCCTGAACTCCCTTAATTTCCCTTACATCCTGAAAAACATTCTCTGTTGAGGGTTGGGAATGTGTTGCAGCATACTACTCACAGACAGACTCACTTTTAAACAGTGCAGCCAATGTTTGCTATACAGGTACATACTGGGCAAAACATTCCTTACCATTTTCATCATTACCCATGAACAGGGGCACAGTCTCAACATAATAATCTCAGCAAAAAAAGAAACGTCCCTTTTTCAGGACCCTGTCTTTCAAACCATGCACCTGTGGAACAGTCGTTAAGACACTAACAGCTTACAAACGGTAGGCAATTATGGTCACAGATAAAACATTTTGGGGGGGCACACGAGGAGATGGGCTGAGTCAGGTTGGAGACCTGAGCCAACTGCTCGTGCTTACCGTGGGGAGAAGCGTGGTACTGGTCAGGCACCGTGTTATGCGGTGGAGCGCACGGTGTCTCCAGTGCGTGTTCACAGCCCGGTGCGCTACATCCCAGCTCCCCGCATCTGCCGGGCTAGGTTGAGCATCCAGCCAGGACGGATGGTGCCGGCTCAGCGCACCTGGTCTCCAGTGCGTCTCTTCGGCCCAGGATATCCTGCGCCAGCTCTGCGCACTGTGTCTCCGGTACTGTCATGCCCTGACCTTAGAGAGCCTTTTATGTCTCTTTATTTGCTTTGGTCAGGGTGTGATTTGCGGTGGGCATTCTATGCTTTGTTTTCTATGTTTCTTTATTTCTATGTTTTGGCCGGGTATGGTTCTCAATCAGGGACGGCTGTCTATCGTTGTCTTTGATTGGGAATCATACTTAGGTAGCCCTTTTGCCCTCCTTTCAGTGTGGGTATTTGACTTGTGTTAGTGGCACTTAGCCCTCGTAAGCTTCACGGTTGTTTATTTTGTTTCTTGTTTTATTGGCGTCATTCCATTAAAAAGGAAAATGTACGCTCACGACGCTACACCTTGGTCCACTTCTTTTGACGGCCGTGACACTCTGCGTTAAGGAGAACCTATTTCTTTATTTCATCTATAATGCCTCTGGGATTCCAATGATGATCAGCGTATCACTTCTTAAGTAAATGTGTCAGGACAACATCATGGATATTTTGAAACTCCATGATAGTTTGAATAGTAGTTTAGTCTACAAATAGAGCATCATCTAAAGCAAAAAGCTCTTCAGGCATAGGCACGCTGGTCTGATTCAAAGGTTCAGCGGCAACATGTTGGTCTAGCACCAGTGGTGTAAAGTACTTAAGTAAAAATACTTTAAAGTGCTACTTCAGTAGTTTTGGGGGGTATCTGTACTTTACTACTTAGATTTTTGACAACTTTTACTTTTACTCCACTACATTCTTAAAGAAAATAATTTACGTTTTACTTCATACATTTTCCCTGACACCCAAAAGTACTTGTGACATTTTGAATGCTTAGAGGGAGAGGAAAATGGTCCAATTCACGCGCTTATCAAGAGAACATCCCTGGTCATCCCTACTGCCTCTGATCTGGTGGACTCACTAAACACAAATGCTTAATTTGTAAATAATGTCTGGGTGCTGGAGTGTGCCCCTCGCTATCCGTAAATAAAAAAAAACAAAGAACAATGTGCTGTTTGTTTTGCTTAATATAAGGAATTTGAAATGATTTATACTTTACTTTTGATACTTAAGTATATTTAAAACCAAATACTGATTGACTTTTACTTGAGTAGTTTTCTATTTAGGCATTTTTACTTTTACTCAGGTATGACAATGTGACCGGAGAAGAACATGAGGTCATGAAAACGAGTAGTTGTGAGAACAGTTACATTTATTTTCTGTCAAATATTTTCCTGTATCTAAAAGCATTATTTGAACAAATGCGGTGGTCAAGGCTACTACTGCGCCAGTGCAGCGAGTGGAGCTCACTGAGGTGTTCAAAAAGCGCATATCAGACCGAGAGCCTAATCCTTAGGATAGTTCTTTATGAGGTCGAAATGCAAAGGTATTTTCCGAATGAGCCGACATATTCTGCGTTTACCGTGAATGCAGTCTCCAAAGATGTAAAGCTGAACTTCCACTATGCGAATTGAATAGAGCCCTTAGTTTAGAAAACACTCTCTCCACAAAAGTGACAGTTACTGTTATGCTGATGAATGAGGACCCAAAAGCGACGTAATAGTAACAGAGTCTTTATTCCAGTATTAAACAAATAATGATTCTCCTGGATATAATCAATGGTAATCCAAAACAGGAAACTGAAATCCTCTCGTCAATAGAGAGGAACGCCTGGAGACGCGACCACAGACTGCAGGTCGCTTCGGGAAGGCACTGGCCGTAGCTGACATTGACACCTGCTCACACGCAGCATCTGAAGAAGGCAAAGAACACGACAGGGCGAAACAAGGACACAGGAACAGCAAACATCAAACAAGAATCCGACAAGGACAGGAGCGGAAAACAGAGGGAGAAATAGGGACTCTAATCAGAGGGCAAAATAGGGGACAGGTGTGAAAGAGTAAATGAGGTCGTAGGGAGAATGAGAAACAGCTGGGAGCATGAACGGAACGATAGAGAGAGAGAAAGAGAAAGAACCTAATAAGACCAGCAGAGGGAAGCACAGGGACAAGACATGATCAAAGACAAAACATGACAGTACCCCCCCACTCACCGAGCGCCTCCTGGCGCACTCGAGGAGGAACCCTGGCGGCAACGAAGGAAATCATCAATCAACGAACGGTCCAGCACGTCCCGAGATGGAACCCAACTCCTCTCCTCAGGACCGTAACCCTCCCAATCCACTAAGTACTGGTGACCACGTCCCCGAGAACGCATGTCCATGATCTTCCGTACCTTGTAAATAGGAGCGCCCTCGACAAGGACGGGGGGGGGGGAGGGAAGACGAACGGGGGCGCGAAGAAAAGGCTTGACACAGGAGACATGGAAGACAGGGTGGACGCGACGAAGATGTTGCGGAAGAAGCAGTCGCACAGCGACAGGATTGACGACCTGAGAGACACGGAACGGACCAATGAACCGCGGAGTCAACTTGCGAGAAGCTGTCGTAAGGGGAAGGTTACGAGTGGAAAGCCACACTCTCTGACCGCGACAATACCTAGGACTCTTAATCCTACGTTTATTGGCGGCTCTCACAGTCTGCGCCCTGTAACGGCAAAGTGCAGACCTGACCCTCCTCCAGGTGCGCTCACAACGTTGGACAAAAGCCTGAGCGGAGGGAACGCTGGACTCGGCGAGCTGGGACGAAAACAGAGGAGGCTGGTAGCCAAGACTACTCTGAAACGGGGACAGCCCGGTAGCAGACGAAGGAAGCGAGTTGTGAGCGTACTCAGCCCAGGGGAGCTGTTCTGCCCAAGACGCAGGGTTTCGAAACGAAAGGCTGCGTAAAATGCGACCAATCGACTGATTGGCCCTTTCTGCTTGACCGTTAGACTGGGGATGAAACCCGGAAGAGAGACTGACGGAAGCACCAATCAAACGACAGAACTCCCTCCAAAACTGTGACGTGAATTGCGGACCTCTGTCTGAAACGGCGTCTAACGGGAGGCCATGAATTCTGAACACATTCTCAATGATGATTTGTGCCGTCTCCTTAGCGGAAGGAAGCTTAGCGAGGGGAATGAAATGTGCCGCCTTAGAGAACCTATCGATAACCGTAAGAATCACAGTCTTCCCCGCAGACGAAGGCAGACCGGTAATAAAGTCTAAGGCGATGTGAGACCATGGTCGAGAAGGAATGGGAAGCGGTCTGAGACGACCGGCAGGAGGAGAGTTACCTGACTTAGTCTGCGCGCAGTCCGAACAAGCAGCCACGAAACGACGCGTGTCCCGCTCCTGAGTAGGCCACCAAAACCGCTGGCGAATAGAAGCAAGCGTACCCCGAACGCCGGGGTGGCCAGCTAACTTGGCAGAGTGAGCCCACTGAAGAACAGCCAGACGAGTAGAGACAGGAACGAACAGAAGGTTACTAGGACAAGCGCGCGGCGACGCAGTGTGAGTGAGTGCTTGCTTTACCTGTCTCTCAATTCCCCAGACAGTCAACCCGACAACACGCCCTTCAGGGAGAATCCCCTCGGGGTCGGTAGAAGCCACAGAAGAACTAAAGAGACGGGATAAGGCATCAGGCTTGGTGTTCTTATTTCCCGGACGATAGGAAATCACGAACTCGAAACGAGCGAAAAACAACGCCCAACGAGCTTGACGTGCATTAAGTCGTTTGGCCGAACGGATGTACTCAAGGTTCTTATGGTCAGTCCAAACGACAAAAGGGACGGTCGCCCCCTCCAACCACTGTCGCCATTCGCCTATGGCTAAGCGGATGGCGAGCAGTTCGCGGTTACCCACATCATAGTTGCGTTCCGATGGCGACAGGCGATGAGAAAAGTAAGCGCAAGGATGGACCTTATCGTCAGACTGGAAGCGCTGAGACAGAATGGCTCCCACGCCCACCTCTGAAGCGTCAACCTCGACAATGAATTGTTTAGTGACGTCAGGAGTAACAAGGATAGGGGCGGATGTAAAACGCTTCTTGAGGAGATCAAAAGCTCCCTGGGCGGAACCGGACCACTTAAAGCAAGTCTTGACAGAAGTCAGAGCTGTGAGAGGGGCAGCCACTTGACCGAAATTACGAATGAAACGCCGATAGAAATTAGCGAAACCGAGAAAGCGCTGCAACTCGACACGTGACTTAGGGACGGGCCAATCGCTGACAGCCTGGACCTTAGCGGGATCCATCTGAATGCCTTCAGCGGAAATAACAGAACCGAGAAAAGTGACAGAGGAGACATGAAAGGCGCACTTCTCAGCCTTCACGTAGAGACAATTCTCTAAAAGGCGCTGGAGTACACGTCGAACGTGCTGAACATGAATCTCGAGTGACGGTGAAAAAATCAGGATATCGTCAAGGTAAACGAAAACAAAAATGTTCAGCATGTCTCTCAGTACATCATTAACTAATGCCTGAAAGACAGCTGGAGCATTAGCGAGACCGAACGGCAGAACCCGGTATTCAAAATGCCCTAACGGAGTGTTAAACGCCGTTTTCCACTCGTCCCCCTCTCTGATGCGTACGAGATGGTAAGCGTTACGAAGGTCCAACTTAGTAAAGCACCTGGCTCCCTGCAAAATCTCGAAGGCTGACGACATAAGGGGAAGCGGATAACGATTCTTAACCGTTATGTCATTCAGCCCTCGATAATCCACGCAGGGGCGCAGAGTACCGTCCTTCTTCTTAACAAAGAAAAATCCCGCTCCGGCGGGAGAGGAAGAAGGCACCACGGTACCGGCGTCGAGAGAAACAGACAGATAATCCTCGAGAGCCTTACGTTCGGGAGCCGACAGAGAGTATAGTCTACCCCGAGGGGGAGTGGTCCCCGGAAGGAGATCAATACAACAATCATACGACCGGTGAGGAGGAAGGGAGCTGGCTCTGGACCGACTGAAGACCGTGCGCAGATCATGATACTCCTCCGGCACTCCTGTCAAATCACCAGGTTCCTCCTGAGTAGAGGGGACAGAAGACACAGGAGGGATAGCAGACATTAAACACTTCACATGACAAGAAACGTTCCAAGATAGGATAGAATTACTTGACCAATTAATAGAAGGATTATGACATACTAGCCAGGGATGACCCAAAACAACAGGTGTAAAAGGTGAACGAAAAATCAAAAAGGAAATGGTCTCACTGTGGTTACCAGATACTGTGAGGGTTAAAGGTAGTGTCTCACATCTGATACTGGGGAGAAGACTACCATCTAAGGCGAACATGGGCGTGGGCTTCCCTAACTGTCTGAGAGGAATGTCATGTTTCCGAGCCCATGCTTCGTCCATAAAACAACCCTCAGCCCCTGAGTCTATCAAGGCACTGCAGGAAGCAGCCGAACCGGTCCAGCGTAGATGGACCGACAAGGTAGTACAGGATCTTGATGGAGAGACCTGAGTAGTAGCGCTCACCAGTAGCCCTCCGCTTACTGATGAGCTCTGGCTTTTACTGGACATGACATGACAAAATGTCCAGCAGAACCGCAATAGAGGCAAAGGCGGTTGGTGATTCTCCGTTCCCTCTCCTTAGTCGAGATGCGAATACCTCCCAGCTGCATGGGCTCAGTCTCTGAGCCGGTGGGAGGAGATGGTTGAGATGCGGAGAGGGGAAGCACCGTTAACGCAAGCTCTCTTCCACGAGCTCGATGACGGAGATCTATCCGTCGTTCTATGCGGATGGCGAGTGCAATCAAAGAGTCCACGCTGGAAGGAACCTCCCGGGAGAGAATCTCATCCTTAACCTCAGCGTGAAGTCCCTCCAGAAAACGAGCGAGCAACGCCGGCTCGTTCCAGTCACTGGAGGCAGCAAGAGTGCGAAACTCTATAGAGTAATCCGTTATGGATCGATCACCTTGACATAGGGAAGCCAGGGCCCTGGAAGCCTCCTTCCCAAAAACTGAACGATCAAAAACCCGTATCATCTCCTCTTTAAAGTTCTGATAATCGTTAGAACACTCAGCCCTTGCCTCCCAGATAGCTGTGCCCCACTCCCGAGCCCGACCAGTAAGGAGTGATATGACGTAAGCGATCCGAGCTCTCTCTCTTGAGTACGTGTTGGGCTGGAGAGAGAACACAATATCACACTGGGTGAGAAAGGAGCGACACTCAGTGGGCTGCCCAGAGTAACATGGTGGGTTATTAACCCTAGGTTCCGGAGACTCGGAAGACCAGGAAGTAGCTGGTGGCACGAGACGAAGACTCTGAAACTGTCCAGAGAGATCGGAGACCTGAGCGGCCAGGGTCTCAACGGCATGACGAGCAGCAAACAATTCCTGCTCGTGTCTGCCGAGCATTGCTCCCTGGAACTCGACGGCAGTGTTGAGAGAATCCATAGTCGCTGGGTCCATCTTGGTCGGATTCTTCTGTTATGCTGATGAATGAGGACCCAAAAGCGACGTAATAGTAACAGAGTCTTTATTCCAGTATTAAACAAATAATGATTCTCCTGGATATAATCAATGGTAATCCAAAACAGGAAACTGAAATCCTCTCGTCAATAGAGAGGAACGCCTGGAGACGCGACCACAGACTGCAGGTCGCTTCGGGAAGGCACTGGCCGTAGCTGACATTGACACCTGCTCACACGCAGCATCTGAAGAAGGCAAAGAACACGACAGGGCGAAACAAGGACACAGGAACAGCAAACATCAAACAAGAATCCGACAAGGACAGGAGCGGAAAACAGAGGGAGAAATAGGGACTCTAATCAGAGGGCAAAATAGGGGACAGGTGTGAAAGAGTAAATGAGGTCGTAGGGAGAATGAGAAACAGCTGGGAGCATGAACGGAACGATAGAGAGAGAGAAAGAGAAAGAACCTAATAAGACCAGCAGAGGGAAGCACAGGGACAAGACATGATCAAAGACAAAACATGACAGTTACAGGGATGGTTAAAAACAACTTGATTGCCGTAGCAACACTAGGGAAACTGGGCAGAAGGGAGTATTGCTTCAAATACAGCAGTTCTTTACAGTGGCGATTTTAGCATGTAAATCTTGGTGGGGCAACATTACACTACACAGCATTAAACAATACATTAATTGCACTATAATGGTGACAAACGGTGCCCACAAACTGTTAGGGCCTACAGCAGAGTTCCAACAGCAGTCCTAACACCTTACCACTGCTACTGTTCATTCAACCTCATTTACTTCCTTATAAAAAAGCATATCTGATATGGCAGACTTGCTAAAACAAATGTGGTTTCTACTGACAATTGAGATGTACAAATTATGGCATAAGGGGACGACAAGCGGATAAGTGGCAAGCGATGACGGACGTAGCCAATATAACTATTTGGTTAGCGACAGAATTCAGAACATGGGCCGTTCTTACAGTGTACTCCCTGTACTAGTCAGAACCGTAGGATAAATAAATGGGGCATAGAGTGCCTTGAAAAAGTAGTCATCCCCCTTGGCGTTTTTTCTATTTTGTTGCATTACAACCTGTAATATAAATGGATTCCATGTAATGGACCGACACAAAATAGTCCAAATTGGTGAAGTGAAATAAAAATAAATCCTTCAATTAAAAATTAAAAAAATGGAAAAGTGGTGCGTACATATGTATTTGCTTTGAAGCCCCTAAATAAGATCTGGTGCAACCTTCAGAAGTCGCATAATTAGTTATATAAAGGTTACCTGTGTGCAATCTGTGTCGCATTATCTGTCACATGATCGCAGTATATATACACCTGTTCTGAAAGGCCCCAGAGTCTGCAACACCACTAAGCAAGGGGCACCACCAAGCAAGTGGCACCATGAAGACCAAGGAGCTCTCAAAACAGGTCAGGTACAAAGTTGTGAAGAAGTACAGATGAATGTTGGGTTAAAAAAAATATCAGAAACTTTGAACATCCCACGGAGCACCATTAAATGCATTATTAAAAAATGTAAAGAATATGGCACCACAACACACCTGCCAAGTGAGGGCCGCCCATCAAAACTCACGGACCAAGCAAGGAGGGCATTAATCAGAGAGGCAACAAACAGACCAAAGATAACCCTGAAGGAGCTGCAAAGTTACACAGCGGAGATTGGAGTATCTGTCCATAGGACCATTTTAACTTATTTGGGATAGGCGGCAGTATTCGGGAGCTTGGATGAATGAGGTGCCCAAAGTAAACTGCCTTTTACTCAGGCCCAGAAGCTAGGATATGCATATAACATTGGTAGTATTGGATAGACAACACTCTGAAGATTCTAAAACTGTTAAATTATTGTCTGCGTAAGTACCAGAACCAAAGTACCAGAACTGATTTGGCAGGCGAAACCCAGTGGACAATCCATCCAGAAAAAAAATAAATTCAGCTCACCTCTGATTACAATGGCTGGAAATGGGAATGTAAAAGGAAGTCCTTCCAGATTGCAGTTCCTAGTGCTTTAGAAAGAGTTTCAGGCTTGTTTTTTGAAAAATGAGCTAGAATATGTAGTTTAAAGTGGCTCCCATTTTGGCTGTAGTGTTTGTAGCGCGTTCCGGTGAGTGAGTGTACTTTATTATTATTTATCTTCGGTAGTGGTCTCCGGTATTCTCTGTCTTAAATTTTATCGTTTATTTACATAATAGGGTACCTGAGGATTGATTGGGAATGTTGTTTGACTTGTTTAGAATAAGTTTATTCGTAATTTACGGGATTCATTTTGTATGTATTTTGAACGAGGAAACCGGTGTATTTCTGAGTCAAGCGCGCAATTGAAACTTACTTTTTTGGGACGTAAAGAAGGATTTATCGAACAAAAGGACCATTTGTTATGTAGCTGGGACCCTTGGGATTGCAAAAAGATGAAGATCTTCAAAGGGAAGTGATTTACTTTATCGCTATTTCTGACTTTCGTGATGCATCTGCTTGGTTGGAAAATGTTTGTGGCGCGCTCTGGTGAGGGCGCGCATTTGGTTATTTATCTCCGGTATTGAATATACTATTCTCCGTCTTAAATTGTATCGTTTATTTACATATTAGGGTAGCTGAAATTTGATTAGAAACGTTGTTTGGCATGTTTGGACCAAGTTTATTGGTAACGTTTGGGATTCATTTTGTATGCATTTTGAACGTGGGGAAACAGGTGGATGTAAAGAAGGACTTTTTTGGGGGATGTAAAGAAGGACTTTATCGAACAAAAGGACCATTTGTTATGTAACTGGGACCCTTGTGATTGCAACCCGATTAAGATCTTCAAAGGAAGGGATTTATTTTATCTCTATTTCTGACTTTCGCGATGCATCTGCTTGGTTGGAAAATGATTTTAATGCTTTTGTATGCTGGGCGCTGTCCTCAGATAATCGCATGGTGTGCTTTTGCCATAAAGCCTTTATGAAATCTGACAATGCGGCTGGATTAACAAGAAGCCTCTACTTCATCACCCTCCCGGATCCGGGATCCTCCTCATCAAATAAGCTGACTAGCATAGCCTAGCCTAACGGGACAGGGATATCATATAATATAATTTTCATGAAATTAAATTAACAAGTCCAATACAGCAAATGAAAGATAAACATCTTGTGAATCCAGCCATCATTTCCGATTTTTAAAATGTTTTACAGCGAAAACACAATATGTATTTCTATTAGCTAACCACAATAGCCAAACACACAACCGCATATTTTCACCATGTTTCCACCGCATAGGTAGCTTTCACAAAACCGACAAAATAGAGATAAAATTAGTCACTAACCAAGAAACAACTTCATCAGATGACAATCTTATAACATGTTATACAATACATTTATGTTTTGTTCGAAAATGTGCATATTTCAGGTATAAATCATAGTTTTACATTGCAGCCACCATCAAAAATAGCACCAAAGCAGCCAGAATAATTACAGAGAGCAACGTGAAATACCCAAAATACTCATCATAAAACATTTATGAAAAATACATGGTGTACAGCAAATGAAAGATAAACATCTTGTGAATCCAGCCAATATTTCCGATTTTTTAAGTGTTTTACAGCGAAAACACAATATAGAATTATATTAGCTTACCACAATAGCCAAACACACAAACGCATTTATTCACCGCAACGGTAGCTTTCGCAAAAAACAGCAATAGATATAAACTTAATCACTAACCTTTGGACAACTTCATCAGATGACAGTCTTATAACATCATGTTATACAATACATTTATGTTTTGTTCGAAAATGTGCATATTTAGAGCTGCAAATCGTGGTTATACATTGTGAATACGTAGCAACATTTCCCCAGAATGTCCGGAGATATTTTGGACACTCACCTAATCTGACCAAAGAACTCATCATAAACTTTACATAAAAATACTTGTTGTATGGCAAATGAAAGATACACTGGTTCTTAATGCAACCGCTGTGTTAGATTTTAAAAAATAACTTTACCACAACATACAGCTTGGGTTATTGTGAGACAGTGCTCACCAACACGGCGGAGAATAGACATCAACATATTACACAGAAATACGAAATAACATCATAAATGTTGTCTTACTTTTGCTGAGCTTCCATCAGAATGTTGTACAAGGAGTCCTATTTCCAGAATAAATCGTTGTTTGGATTTAGAATGTCCATTTCTTCTGTCGAATTCACGCCACAATGCTAGCCAAGGTTGCTAACATTCCCATCCTCTCTTGGCGCAAAGAACGGAAAACTCCAAAAGTCCCAATAAACGTTGAATAAACTGATTAAACTCGGTTGAAAAAACCTACTTTATGATGTTATTATCATATGTATCAAATAAAATCAGACCCGGAGATATTCGTCGTGTATACCGAACGCTTTTCAGAAGACATTGTCGAGGTCCCTCGCACGCCGTCGAAGACAAAGTAAATACCGGACCTGTCACTCCAAAAGCTCTTGTTCGGCCTCAGATCAAGCTAGACACCCCATTCCACCTTCCACTGCCTGTTAACATCTAGTGGAAGGCGTATGAAGTGCATGCATATCGATAAATAAAAGCCAGTTGAATAGGCAGGCCCTGAAACAGAGCCTCGTTTTCAGATTTTTCACTTCCTGTATGGAAGTTTGCTGCCAAATGAGTTCTGTTTTACTCACAGATATAATTCAAACAGTTTTAGAAACTTCTGAGTGTTTTCTATACAATACTAATAATAATATGCATATTGTATGATCTAGAACAGAGTACGAGGCCGTTTCATTTGGGCACGATTTTTTCCAAAGTGAAAACAGCGCCCCCGTATTGACAAGAATTTAACTCAATTCAATTTTTATTACATTGTTCGCAAACTGATATGTGACACGTATTAATGCCAAAATAACAAGCAAAATATATATATATATTTTTTACCTTAAAGTGTGGTGCTCAAAACAGGTGGGGCAGACTTTGTCCTCAAGCCGAATACTTTTATCTTAATTTTTACGCTATTTGTTATGTAATTTTTACACAAAGTTTATAAATAGCAGTTAAATAGCAGCTAAATACTGTATATTGTCACGACTTCTACCGAAGTCGAAGCCTCTCCTTGTTCGGGCGGTGCTCGGCGGTCGACGTCACCGGTCTTCGAGCCATCATTGATACATTTTTCATTTTCCATTGGTTTTGTCTTGTCTTCCTACACACCTGGTTTCAATCCCACTCATGTACCTGTTGTGTATTTAACCCTCTGTTTCCCCTCATGTCTTTGTCAGAGATTGTTTGATGTTCAGTTTCGTGTTGTTTGCATTGGTGCGCGACGGGTCTTCGTACCCACTTTGTTTTATTGTTATTATAGTTTTGGAGTTATGTTTTATTTATTGTTATTAAACAACTCCATTACCTTACGTTTGATTCTCCTGCGTCTGACTTCCCTGCCACCTATACACACGACTCTGACATATATACTGTAGCTGTACAGTAAATAGTAGACTAATGCATAATGAAACAATCCAGGGTAAGCTAGTGTTTTGAGGGTGGACTGACTATTATTTGGCATTAATAGACTGGTTTTACGCACAATTTTCTATCCAAGCTTGGAGAGAGAGCGAGGACGGCTCATGTCATGCAGGTTCAGGCAGGCTGTACATATATTCTTTTAAATCTATTAGTTGCTAATTTGTATGCTAACGCAACACTTTAGGCTATTTGAGTATCTAAACAATATTGAATGTAAAGGCCTTGTTTTGTCAACTATAGGCTTTTATTAGGTAAGAAAGCTAATTACAAGGCCCTTTTTTATGAGTGATTTGAGTTGTCAATGTGCCGCATCTTATTGTTAAATATTCAAAGGTAATGTTCTTAATTCATGGAATGGTTTCCTTTTCTCCAAATGTTGAATAGACATAGAAACAAATTAATTCATGCAGAGAGAGCAAATTGAGAGCAAAAGTAAATTGATTTTATTTGGTGGGTCACAGCTCTTGGAACAATTATATGCGGGTGGGCCAGGTTGTGGAGAAAAACCTGTCCTGAGGTCAGATATCAGGTGAGGCTAGGAATTGATGTGGCGGGTTCGGCTCCAAAAAATGTACTACTGTACACAAGAGAAATGGTGACTGTATATTCCACTTGTTTAATAACTAACTTATAAAGCAATTTCTATGTATCAACAATGTTGCTATTGTAGTAATCACAAAGTTGGTACATATATATAAGAACTTCATGTCAAGTATTACTGTATTACCTCATGCCTCAGTCAATGAGAAAATGTATTTAAGTCATTTTGAAAATGCCAAAACAATTGCCTAGATCGAGCTAAAGGCCTGTTTGGTTTACATTTGTATTACTTTCCATTATTTTGATCGATACATGTTCATGTTTAGCATATATTTAGACTAATTAAACTAACTGTTGTAGTTTTTGGATCTTCATCAATTTGCCAGCCATCAAATACTGTATTTTTTTTAAAATAGATTGCATATATTCAAATACCTTCAAATATCATTTGTTTTTCTGAGAGATACTCAAAAATACTTTCAAATGTTATTTGTTTTTCTAGGACCTCTATTTGAATATCAAAATAGTTCATTTCTTACCTAGTAATTGCCTATGCTACTACCTTGAGTATTTCAAATAAAGTACAAAATACAACTATTTCCTGCCCAGCTCTGCACTGGACTATACTCTAATTTCTCATTAACCCTCTCCCCCCTTTCTCTCTTTCCTCACCACTCTCTCTTTCTCTCACCCTAACTCCCTCTTACTCTCTCCCCTTTCTCTCTCTCTCACCCTTTATTGCTCTCCCCCCCCCCCCCTCTACCTCTCTCTTGTGTTGCGTGGGGAGAGATTCCTTGGGCTTTGATTAATCTCCGCTGTCAGGGGAAGTTCCTGTGTTTGGGTCCCAACAGGTAGGTTGCCCACTCCACATCTGGAACCTCTCCCTCTGCGGTCCCCTGCACACATACACACACACACACACACACACACACACACACACTTCTCCAGTCCTACTGTCACTACCCTCTGCAATAAACACACCTTACCTCCATTATTGGTTCCTATTTGTTTTTCATTGTTTCTTCTAAATGAGTTGCAGAGTTTGAAAATTCAGGTAAAGATGTCAGTTTTAACTTTTACCTCTTTTTCCCTTGTAGTTATAGAAATAACTAAAAGGGTTAACTGGATTAAACTCTGTCAGAGAATACCAATAGTGGAATCACTCTAGTATATCTCAATTTAATGACGTAGAGGAGTGGTTCCTAAACTTTTTATAGTTCCATACACCTTCAAACATTCAACCTCCAGCTGCGTACCCCCTCTAGCACCAGGGTCAGTGCACTCTCAAATGTTGTTTTTTGCCATCATTGTAAGCGTGCCACACACACACTATATGATACATTTATTAAACATAAGAATGAGTGTGAGTTTTTGTCACAACCCAGCTCGTGGGAAGTGACAAAGAGCTCTTATAGGATCAGGGCACAAATAACAATATAATAATAGTAATCAATACTTTCACTCTTTATTTAGCCATCTTACATATACAAGCTTATTTGTTCATCAAGGGCATGCTTGAAAGGATACACATAACGCTATGTTGGGTTGTATTGGAGAGAGTCTCAGTCTTAAATTATTTTCCACACACAATCTGTGCCTGTATTTAGTTTTTATGCTAGTGAGGGCCGAGAATCGACTCTCACATAGGTACGTGGTTGCAAAGGGCATCAGTGTCTTAACAGCAAGATTTGGCAAGGCAAGAAACTCTGAGCACAGCCCAATCCAGAAATCTGACAGTGGCGTCTGATTAAATTACATTTTCACAGAACCGCTTGTTGCAATTTCGATGAGGCTCTCTTGTTCAGATATCGGTAAGTGGACTGGAGGCAGGGCATGAACGAATCCAGTTGTTTGCGTCGTCTGTTTCGGGAAAGTACCTGCGTAATTGCGCACACAGCTCACTCAGGCGCTTCGCTATATCACATTTGACATTGTCCGTAAGCTTGAGTTGATTTGCACACAAAAAATCATACAATGATGGAAAGACCTGTGTGTTGTCTTGTTAATGCAGACAGAAAAGAGCTCCAACTTCTTAATCATAGCCTCCATTTTGTCCTGCACATTGAATATAGTTGCAAAGAGACCCTGTAATCCTAGATTCAGATCATTCAGGCGAGAAAAAAACATCACCCAGCTAGGCCAGTCGTGTGAGAAACTCGTCATCATGCAAGCGGTAAGACAAGTGAAATGATCAGTAAAGAAAACTTTAAGCTCGTCTCTCAATTCCAAAAAACGTATCAAAACTTTGCCCCTTGATAACCAGGGCACCTCTATGTTGTAAAATCATTACACAATAGCTGCCCATAACATTACAGAATGCAGAAAATACATGAGAGTTCATGGGCCTTGCTTTAACAAAGTTAACCATTTTCACTGTAGTGTCCAAAACCTCTTTCAAGCTGTCAGGCATTCCCTTGGCACCAAGAGCTTCTCGGTGGATGCTGCAGTGTGCCCAAGTGGCGTTAGCAGCAACTGCTTGCGTTACCACTCCATTATGTCTCCCTGTCATGGCTTTTGCGCCATCAGTACAGATGCAAACACATCTTGACCACTAAAGTCCATTTGATGTCACAAAGCTGTCCAGTACTTTAAAAATGTCCTCTCATGTTGTCCTGGTTTCCAGTGGTTTGCAGAAGAGGATGTCTTCCTTAATTGACCCCACATTCACAGACATATACCAGGAGTTGTGCCAGGCCCGCCACGTCTGTTGACTCATCCAGCTGTAACGCATATAATTCACTGGCTTTTATGCGAAGCAGTAATTGTTTCAAAACATCTCCTGCCATGTCACTGATGCGTCGTGAAACAGTGTTGTTTGATGAAGGCATTGTCTGTTTTTTTGTCCTTTTCCCCCAGCATTGTCCGAGCCATATCCGCGGCAGCAGGAAGAATTAAGTCCTCCACAATAGTATGGGGCTTTCCTGTCCTAGCCACTCGGTAACTAACCATATAAGACAATTCTAGACCCTTCTTCTTTGGTATCTGTTGCTTTTATACATGTCTTACTACTAGAAAGTCGTCTTTATTCTCGCTCAAAAAACTCCTGTGGCTTATTTTTCAAATGTTCATGTTTCGTTTCTAAATGTCTGTGCAAGAGTGAAGGTTTCCTGCGAGAGAGTAACGGTTAATGGATGTTATTTAGGCTACCTGCATTTGACATTGTGTTGTTATTTCGCTGAACACTACATGGTTTAATTACATTTTTGGCAGTGAAATGAGGCTACTCAGGCGAGAAAAAAACCTCACCCAAATGTGTAGCCCCATTGGAAAATATACATGCACTGTTTGAAAATGTGAAGAAAAAAATCATATATACTTATATATACAGTTGAAGTCCGAAGTTTACATACACTTAGGTTGGAGTCATTAAAACTCTTTTATCAACCACTCTACAAATTGCTTGTGCACAAACTATAGTTTTGGCAAGTCGGTTAGGACATCTACTTTGTGCATGACACAAGTCATTTTTCAATTGTTTACAGACAGATTATTTCACTTAGAATTCACTGTATCACAATTCCAGTGGATAAGAAGTTAACATACACTAAGTTGATTGTGCCTTTAAACTGATTGGATCATTCCAGAAAATGATGTCAATTAGCCTATCAGAAGCTTTAACAAGCTATGACATCATTTGAGTCAATTGGAGGTGTACCTGTGGATGTATTACAAGGCCTACCTTCAAATCAGTGCCTCTTTGCTTGACATCATGGGAAAATCTAAAGAAATCAGCCAAGACATCAGAAAAAAAATTGTAGACCTCATCCTTGGGAGCAATTTCCAAATGCATTAAAGTACCACGTTCATCTGTACAAACAATAGTACACAAGTATAAACACCATGGGACCACGCAGCCGTCATACCGCTCAGGAAGGAGACGCGTCCTGTCTCCTAGAGACGAACGTACTTTGGTGCAAAAAGTGCAAATCAATTCCAGAACAAAAGCAAAGGACAATGTGAAGATCCTGGAGGAAACAGGTACAACAGTATCTATATCCACAGTAAACGAGTCCTTTATCAGTATAACCTGAAAGGCCGCTCATCAAGGAAGAAGCCACTTCTCCAAAATTACCATAAAAAAGCCAGACTACGGTTTGCAACTGCACATGGGGACAAAGATCGTACTTTTTGGAGAAATGTCCTCTTGTCTGATGAAACAAAAATAGAACTGTTTGGCCATAATGACCATCGTTATGTTTGGAGGAAAAAGGGGGAGGCTTGCAAGCCGAAAAACACCATCCCAAACCTGAAGAACAGGGGTGGCAGCATCATGTTCTGGGAGTACTTTGAGGAGGGAAAAGTATGTGGATATATTGAAGCAACATCTCAAGACATCAGTCAGGAAGTTTAAGCCGGGCCGTGGACCGTCACTGGAGGCTCTGAACTGTGAACCGTCGCTGGAGACTCTGGACTGTACACATGCACTGGTAGACGAGTGCGGGGAGCCGGCACAGGACGTACCGGGCTGGGAAGAAGCACTGGGGGCCTGGTGCGTGGAGCCGGCACATGTTGCACCGGACTGATAACACGCTCTTCAGGGCGAGTGCGGGGAGCTGGCACAGGACGTACCGGGCTGAGAAGGCGCACTGAAACCCTGGTGCGTGGAGCCGGCACAGGTTGCACCGGACTGATGACATGCTCCTCAAACCCCTGCGCAAGCGACTCCCAGACGGTCTCTGGCTCTCGGCTCGGCCGACCGCCCCTTGTGACCCCTCCCCCAAAAAACTTGGGGTTGCCCTTGGGCTGTTTTTGGCCGCGGCGTCATTGCTGTCCTCCTTTACTCCTCGGCGACTCCCGCCAAGGAAGGGTCTCGCATCCACCTAGTATCTCTTCCCATGACCAACTCTCCTTCACCCCCTGGGCACGCTGCTTGGTCCTGTAGTGGTGGGATATTCTGTCACGAACGTTGTATGAATAATTGGACCAAGGCGCAGCATGAGTAGAGTTCTACATTTTATTGATAATGAAACTTCCAAAACAAAGATATAACGATCGTGAAATACGTAGCGCACATAGGCACTAATACAAAACAATATCCCACATCGCAGGTGGAAAAAAGGACAACCTAAGTATGATCCCCAATTAGAAGCAACGATCATCAGCTGCCTCCAATTGGGAATCATACACACACACCAACATATAAATATAGTACCTAGAAACCCCACTAGTCACGCCTTGACCTAAAACACCATAGAGAACCCCGAGGGCTCTCTATGGTCAGGGCATGACATGCCCCTAAGTAAAAGCCAACTCTTGCATGCCCAAAAATGCATTCGTGTCAGTAAATGCTTGAGAACATCCCTGTTTCTTCTTACCTTCTCGTTGTGTTGCACAGTTTGAATAGGCAGACCTTCGTCCATTACATGATCGATGCAGCTTTTTCCTAGAATCTTGAATCTGTTGTGGGCAATGAAAAGGGGCTATTCAAAAAATTATCCACAACATTGTCGTTAGCGTTAGAAAAAACTGCACTCTGGTAGGTAGCTGGCTACTTGCTACTGAAGTTAGCAAGGCAAATTTAAATAAATTACACTAACTCGACACAAAAGACAAGAAAACATTATATAATCTACCTGCTCTGTCTCCTTTAGTTTAAAGAAACAAATTGTTATGTAATAATATCATAAAAAAGCTCAACAATCACTATTTACTATCTCAATTTCAAATCTATCCAACAATGTCACCAAATCACCAAGCTTCTAAATCACACTTGCTACTGTAGTACTAGGTTTGTTATCTGATCCTTTGATTGGATGGACAACATGTTAGTTCATACTGCAAAAGCTTTGATTGGTTGGAGGATGTCCTCTGGAAGTCATCATAATAACCTTGTAGGTCTATGGAAGGGGGTGAGGAGCACAAGCTTCCAAGGTTTTGTATTGAAGTCAATGTAGCCAGAGGAGGACAGAAAATAGCTGTCCTCTGACTACACCATGATGCTACCTTAGAGGGTACTGTTAAGACTACTATAGACCTTCACTGCAAAACAGAAATTCACTGAGTAGGATGGTCCTCCCCTTCCTCCTCTGAGCCTCCACTGGGCATGTCAATTTTTGTCTAAAATCTAACTGCCTGTAGCTCAGGACCTGAAGCAAGGATATTCATCTTTTTGATACCTTTCTGAAATCCCTATCCCGGATCCGGATTTCTGTCATTAAAAACCCTGACTAGCATAGCGTAGCCTAGCGCCAGAGGGTAATCATAAAATATAATTTCATGAAATCACAAGTGCAATATTGCAAAACACAGCTCAGCCTTTTGTTAATCCATCTGTCGTCTCAGATTTAGAAATTATGCTTTCCATCGAAAGCAATACCTGCATTTGTGTAAATGTATCGATCGCTCGACAAAACAATAAGAACAGCTAGCGCCAGGTAACTCGGTAACAAAAACCAGCAAAGCAATCAAATTAATCGTTTACCTTTGTTGATCTTCGGTTGGTTTCACTCACGAGACTCCCAGTTAGACAGCAAATGTTCCTTTTGTTCCATAAAGATATGTTTTATATCCAAATACCTCCGTTTGTTTGATGCGTCATCACAAGTAATCCGCCGGAAAAAGCGTTCGCGACAACGGTGGAAAAAAATCCGAATTATATCCATAATGTCCACATAAACATGTCAAACGTTGTTTTTGATCCAACTTCAGGGTGTTTTTCACATATCTATTCGATAATAAATCAACCGGGACAGTTGGCTTTTCACTAGGAGCAAGAGAGACAATGGCTACCTTTCAGATTTGCGCAAAAATCACCCGGAGAGCCCCCACCTGTCCACTTACCCAATGTGCTCTTGCAGGCTCATCCTTCAAAATAAAGGCCTGAAACTACGTCTAAAGGCTGTTGACACCTTAGGGAAGACATAGAAAAAGAGGGCTTATTGATGAGACTTCACATATGCGATAGGAAGGCATTGGAACACAGAGCTCTCAAAATGAGTACCACTTCCTGCTTGAAATCTTTTCAGGTTTTCACCTGCAATATCAGTTCTGTTTAACTCACAGACAAAATTCTTACAGTTTTGGAAACTTCAGAGTGTTTTCTATCCTAATCTGACTATTATATGCATATTCTAGTTTTGGGGGCTGAGAAATAGGCAGTTTAAAATGGGTACGCATATTTTTCCAAATGTTAAAATTGCCCCCTATCAAGAAGAAGTTTTAAGAAGCCCACCTGTTCTCCACTCATTATTTTTCTTTATTTTTACTATTTCCTACATTGTAGACATCAAACTATGAAATAACACATGGAATTATGTGGTAACCAAAAATGTGTTGAAAAAAATCTAAATATATTTTACAGAACAACAGAACAACGACCTTAAGCAAACAGCCAAGACAACGCAGGAGACCCTCTACTCAGTACATTGTTGAAGCACCTTTGACAGTGATTACAGCCTTGAGTCTTCTTGGGTATGATGCTACAAGAACTGGCACAACCATATTGGGGGAGTTTCTCCCATTTTTCTCTGCAGATCCTCTCAAGCTCTGTCAGGTTGGATGGTGAGCGTCGCTGCACAGCTATTTTCAGGTCTCTCTAGAGATGTTCGATCGGGTTTAAGTCCGGACTCTGGCTGGGCCACTAAAGGACATTCAGAGACTTGTCCCGAAGCCACTCCTGCGTTGTCTTGGCTGTGTGCTTAGGGTCATTGTCCTGTTGGAAGGTGAACCTTCATCTCAGTCTGAGGTGATGAGAGCTCTGGAGCAGGGTTTCATCAAGGATCCGTCTGTACTTTGTTCCATTCATCTTTCCCTCGATCCTGACTAGTCTCCCAATCCCTGCCGCAGAAAAATATTGCCACCACCATGCTTCACCATAGGGATGGTGTCAGGTTTCTTCCAGATGTGACGCGTTTTGTTTCATCAGACCAGATAATCTTGTTCCTCATGGTCTGAGAGTCCCTTCGGTGCCTTATGGCAACTCCAAGCAGGCTGTCATGTGCATTTTAGTGATGAGTGACTTCCTTCTGGCCACTCTATCATAAAGGTCTGATTGGTGGAGTGCTGCAGAGACGGTTGTCCTTCTGGAAAGTTTTCCCATCTCCACAGAGGAACTCTTTAGCTCTGTCAGAGGGACCATCGGGTTCTTGTTCACCTCCCTGACCAAGGCTTTTCTCCTCCGATTGCTCAGTTTGGCCAGGCGGCCAGCTCTAGGAAGAGTCTTGGTGGTTTCAAACTTCTTCCATTTAAGAATGATGGAGGCCGGCCTTCCGAGTGGTGCAGCGGTCTAAGGCACTGCATCGCAGTGCTAGAGGCATCACTACAGACCCGGGTTCGATCCCGGGCTGTGTCGCAGCTAGCCGCGACCGGGGAGACCCAAGAGGCGGCACACAATTGGCCCAGCGCCATCCGGGTTAGGGGAGGGCCAGGCGCATACACGCTGACATCAGTCGCCAGCTGTACAGTGTTTCCTCCGACACATTGGTGCGGCTGGCTTCCGGGTTAAGGGAACAGTGTGTCAGGAGTCGTGTTTTGGAGAATGCATGGCTCTCGATCTTCGCCTCTCCCTACTCTGTACGGGAGTTGCAGTGATGGGACAAGACTGTAACTACCAATTGGGGAGAAAAAAGTTTTTTTTACATAAAATATTTTTACAAAATAATAACAATATGATGGAGGCCACTGTGTTATTGGGGACCTTCAATGTTTCAGAATGTTTTGGTACCGTTCCACAGATCTGTGCCTAGACACAATCCTGTCTCTGAGTTCTACGGACATTTCCTTCGACCTCATGGCTTGCTCATTGGTCTGACATGCACTGTCAACTGTGGGAACTTATGTAGACAGGTGTGTGCCTTTCCGAATCATGTCAATCAATTTAATTTACCACAGGTGGACTCCAATCAAGTTGTAGAAACATCTCAAGGTTGATCAATGGAAACAGTATGCACCTGAGCTCAATTTTGAGTCTCATAGCAAAGGGTCTAAATAGTTATGTAAATAAGGTATTTCAGTTTATTATTTTTAATACATTTGCTAAAACTTTTTAAAAAACTGTTTCGTTTTGTGTGTGTGTGTAGATTGATGATTTATTTATTGTGTAAATACAATTCAGAATAAGGATGTAACGTAACAAAATGTGGAAAAAGGGAAGGGGTCTGAATACTTTATGAATGCACTGTGTGTATATATATATATATTTTTTTTCTTCCAGTAGCTACATTAAATTTGCTTGAAACAGCAGAAATGCATAGCAGTACAGCACTCTGAGTATGTACACCGTGATAAAACCTAATGTAAAGCAACACTTACCGCTTCATCAGCAATTGCGGTAATAGAGTCCCAAGTAACTTTGACATTGTAATGATTCATATTATAATGTAATGATTATGGCACACCATGGTTTATTTGACTTTAGCCCACTACATGTATAATAACGGTGCTCTTTCTGACCTGTCAATATCTTACCAAAATGCATCCCAAATGGAAACCTATTCCCTATATAGTGCACTAGTTTTGACCAGGGCCCATGGGCTCTGGTCAAACGTAGTGCACTTTGAATGGAATAGGGTGCCATTTGGGACTCAGGCCAACTCAATGGACTATTCAGTTCATTTTCTTAATGTAAATCTCCCTCTTTGGTCTTCCCTGTACATATACATCCCAAATGTGGTTCTGGTTATAAAGAGAAACAGGGAGACAGAAAAGGGGAGAGCCCCCATGTAAATGTTCCTTTAAATCAACATGTTTGAGCACACTTTCGCTGAGATTTTGACATACAGAACTATAAACAGTGTAAAATAAATACCTGAAAATGATAAAGGAGCACTTTGGGCTTTATCAGTCCCATATGATATTGTGTGTGTGTACGCGAGTGCTAGTGCGAGTGCGAGACAGAACGTACATGCTGCAGGGCTAAGGAAAGTTGGTTTCTCCAGCTAAAGCATGGCATCCTTTTCAGGGCTCTTATGTGTAAATATCCATTAAAACCACAGCCAAGCAGGCAGCCAGAAAGCTTCACACACTGCCAGACATTCCAGCATGGACTTTTTTCCTCCTTCACTACCAGTAATACTGACTTGTTATAATAATAAGGTGAAATACTCCAATCTCCATGTTAAGATGTTGTGCTACCAGTTTTTTTTTGTCCAAATGAGAAAAGCACAATTATTTTAATGTGAGTGTTCCTTTGGACAGGTGGTATGCTGTCACATTTTGACCTTACAAGGAAACCACAAGGAAGAAAACGCAGATAGAACAGTAATGTTATCATCAACAATGCTTGGGAGTACGGTGTATATTTTAGGACATCATCAGCCTCAAGCCTCACGCTTTCAAACCTTGAGTCAATCGTAATAATAATAAAAATGACCATAGTAAAAAGTATCCGTAAAGTTTTGCTAGTCGACAACAAACAAAATATAAAGTTGAATACTACCAGACAACATAGAATCCCAGTCAACACTTTTCGCTCATCAGACACTACGCATCTCCTATCACAGCCTTGTATCACAGAATACTTTCGCTGTTTGATTGACACACAGTGAGGATGGAAGTAGCGTTCGGGAGCACCAACGGTTTCTAGTCACAGACCCCTGCACACGACCCTAGAAATGTTGTTCCCTCTCACGTGAGGAGGAGGGGTGAGAGGGGTTTCCAGGGGAGAACGACTGCCCCCTCTCATTGAAGCCACTGAAGTTCAAGGCCGACCGCAGTACTGAATGCATTGTTAGCAGAAATTAGGATCCCCATTATAGTGAATAAAAAATTTGCAATCTCTGTGGTCAATCTTTGCATACTTTTTTAAAATAAAAGACAATATTAGTACTAATAATTGCTTCGAATACACCAGATGTATGTCCTAGAACCAATTTATTTAAAAATCTCATCCAGATGAAGTTATAAGGAGAATTCAGTTGCTTATGGCAGCCTGCAGTACCCTGTTCAGCCTTCACAACTTGACTTACGCAATGAGTGGGAGCAGCACTGAACTACCCTGCAACGTCACTTCCTGGAGTAGCTCAAATGGCGCATGTTATGTTTCCATGAGACGCCATCTTAACCAACCTAAATTTGTCTTCAATGTGCTATTGAGTCTTCACATAGGAATGAATGGTGTCACGTGATCGATGGCTTTGGCTATTCATATACAGTGCCTTCAGAAGTATTCACACGTTGTCACGTTCTGACCATAGTTCTTATGTGTTTTGCTTGTTTTAGTGTTGGTCAGGACGTGAGCTGGGTGGGCATTCTATGTTGTGGGTCTTGTTTGTCCGTTTCTATGTTTGGCCTAATATGGTTCTCAATCAGTTGCAGATGTTTTGTGTTGTCTCTGATTGGGAATCATATATAGGTGGCTTGTTTTGTGTTGGGGTTTGTGGGTGGTTGTTTCCTGTCTTTGTGTTTCTCTGCACCAGCTAGGACTGTATCGGTTTGCCACAGTTTATTATTTTGTTATTTGTAAGTGTTCACAGTTTTGTAATTAAACATGTTGAGCACTGGCTACGCTGCGTGTTGGTCCGATCCTTGCAACACCTTCTCTTCTCGTGAAGAGGAGGAAGGCTGCCGTTACACACGTCTCATTTTGTTGTGTTACAACCTGAATCTGAAATGGATTAAATTGAGATTTTGGGTCACTAATCTACATACAATACCCCATAATGTCAATGTGGAATTTTGTTTGTAAAACATATTTGAAATTAAGAAAAAATTAAAAGCTGAAATGTCTCAAGTCAATAAGTTTTCAACCCCTTTGTTATGGCAAGTCTACATGAGTTCAGGAGTAAAAATATGCTTAAAACCTCTACGGGATCAGTGCCTCCCCGGCAGGACGGTATAACTAATGTAGGGTAATGTGATTACCATGAGGTTGTAAGTAACATAGACTTATCTGTAAGGACATAGACGTATCTGATATGGGCAGAAAGCTTAAATTCTTGCTAATCTAACAGTACTGTCCAATTTACAGTAGCTATTACAGTGAAAGAATGCCATGCTATTGTTTGAGGAGAGTGCACAATTATGAACTTTAACTTTGTATCAAAATCTTGATACAACATTTTGAACAGATATGCAATGATTCATTGGATCAGTCTAAAACTTTGCACATACACTGCTGCCATCTAGTGGCCACAATCTAAATTGTGCCTGGGCTGGAATAATACATTATGGCCTTTCTCTTGCATTTCAAAGATTATGAAAAAACTAAACAAAAAAAATGCAGTTTTTTTTATTTGTATTATCTTTTACCAGATATAATGTGTTATATTCTCCTACATTCATTTCACATTTCCACAAACATCAAAGTGGTGCCTTTCAAATGGTATCAATAATATGCATATCCTTGCTTCAGGTCCTGAGCTACAGGCAGTTAGATTTGGGTATGTCATTTTAGGCAAAAATTTAAAAAAGGGTTGGATCCTTAAGAGGTTTAAATAGTTGTGATATGAGAACTGAGGATGGGCCAAGAACATTGTAGTTACTCCACAATACTAACCTAAATGAAAGAGTGAAAAGAAGGACGCCTGTACAGAATAAAAATATTCCAAAACATGCATCAAGGCACATAAGTAATACTGCAAAACATTTGGGAAAGAAATGAATGTTTTATCCTGAATACAAAGCACTATGTTTGGGGCAAATCCAACACAACACATCACGGATATTCTTCATATTTTCAATTATGTTGGTGGCTGCATCATGTTATGGGTGTGCTTGTCATTGGCAAGGACTAGGGAGTTTTTTTATGATAAAAAGAAACAGAATACAGCTAAGCACAAAATCCTAACGATTATTCTTTCCAACAGACACTGGGAGAGCTGTATTCAGCAGGACAATACCCTAAAACAAAAGGCCATATCTATACTAGGGTTGCATAACCAAGATGACATTGAATGTTCCTGAGTGGAAAGTTACAGTTTTTACTTTCTAAAAATGATCAACAACAAACTTGACAGAGCTTGAAGAATTTTTGAAAGAATAACATTGTACAATCCAGGTGTGCAAATCTCTTAGAGACTTGACCAAAAAGACTCACAGCTCTAATCACTGCCAAACGTGTTTCTAACATGCATTGTCTCAGGGGGTGAATACTTATCTAATCAAGATATACAAGTACATTTTTCTTCTACTTTGACATTCATTAAGTTTAATCCCACTTTGTAACAAAAAAAATTGAAAAAAAGTCAAGGGGTCTGAATACTTTCTGAAGGCACTGAAACCACCTGGAAGTAATGCTGCCTGGTCCCCAGTGCAGGGTTATAAGGAGACCTGTGGACAGCGGTGACCTCGTTAGTGTAGCCTGTAATTATGAGCAACACTTATCACACTGAACAGGGGAACTTGAACATCCACCTCTTCCTGTAACTGTAATGCAACTCTGCATCGAGAAGGCTTTTTTGCTTTTATTTCTGTCCAGGGTCAATCAAGTTTATTTTTGTGGAGATGTGTCGTTAGTCTGTAATGGGGTGAGAAGGGAAAATCTTTTTTTTTTAAGGGATTTATGAGCTGTTGTGAATGTGTTTGGCACAGTATTGCAAAATAGAAACTTTAGTATCCTTTAAGATAGGTTATCTTTATCCTGCTGTGTTCTAACAATGCCTTGCAATGTTTTACTGCAATGGATGAAATCTTTGATTTGTATTTAGTATTCTATTCATTTGTGTGTGTGTGCGCGTGTGTGTGCGTGCGTGTGTGCGCGCGTGCAGGCATATGTGCCTGTGTGTGTATACAGCATGTGTGTCTGTATTTTTGAGCGTGTGTGTGTCCGTCTCTGTTTCTGTCTGTGTCTGTGTGGATGTTTATATACGCAGCTCAGGTCACCACACTCTCTGAAGCGGGCAGTGATAATAATCAGGAGGAGCTAATGGCCAGTGAAAGCACACAAAGTGAGTCCTCTCACCCCCAGCGCCTAATGATTTTCATTACTTATTCCAAGTCGAGCTCCTACACACACACAGCCTGGGCTAATAGCTACTATTGGGGTCTCTGGCTGGACTCCTCAGGCTGTGCATGTGCCTGCCCGCTCACCCCACTAGTTGGCAGCATGAGGGAAGGATTCTTTGTTGCGAAATAGGAAGCTAATTCTAGATTTAATTTGGAATTGGAGATGCTTAATATGAGTCTGGAAGGAGAGTTTATAGTCTAACCAGACACCTAGGTATCTGTAATTGTCCATATATTCTAAGTCAGAACAGTCCAGAGTAGTGATGCTAGGAGGGAGGGCAGGTGCGGGTAGCGATCGGTTGAAGAGCATGCATTTAGTTTTACTTGCATTTAAGAGCAGTTGGAGGCCACGGAACGAGAGTTGTTTGGCATTGAAGCTCGTCTGGAGTTAGTTAACACAGTGTCCAAAGAAGGGCCAGAAGTATACAGAATGGTGTCGTCTGCGTAGAGGTGGATCAGAGAATCACCAGCCGCAAAAGCAACATCATTGATGTATACAGAGAAAAGAGTTGGCCCGAGATTTGAACCCTGTGGCACCCCCATAGAGACTGGCAGAGGTCCGGACAACAGGCCCTCTGATTTGACACACTAAACTCTGTCTGAGAAGTAGTTGGTGAACCAGGTGAGACAGTCATTTGAGAATCCAAGGCTGTTGAGTCTGCTGATAGGAATGTGGTGATTGACAGAGTCGAAAGCCTTGGCCAGGTCGATGAATAGTTTTGTATTTTGTCGATGGCGGTTATGATGTCGTTTAGGACCTTGAGCGTGGCTGAGGTGCACCCATGATCTGAAACCAGATTGCATAGCGGAGAAGGTACGGTGGGATTCAAAATGGTCGGTGATCTGTTTGTTAACTTGGCTTTCGAAGACCTTAGAAAGGCAGGGTAGGATAGATATAGGTCTGCAGCAGTTTTGGTCTAGAGTGTCTCCCCCTTTGAAGAGGGGGATGACCGCGGCAGCTTTCCAATCTTTGGGAATCTCAGACAAGACGAAAGAGAGGTTGAACAGGCTAGTAATAAGGGTTGCAACAATTGCAGTGGATGATTTTAGAAAGAGAGGGTCCAGATTGTCTAGCCCAGCTAGTCCAGATTTGTAGGGGTTCAGACTTTGCAGAACATCAGCTATCTGGATTTTGATGAAGGAGAAACTGGAAAGGCTTGGGCAAGTTGCTGTAGGGGTTGCAGAGCTGTTGAATGGGGTAGGGTTAGCCAGGTGGATAGCATGGCCAGCCGTAGAAAAATGCATATTGAAATTCTCGATTACCGTCGATTTATCGGTGGTGACAGTGTTTCCTAGCCTCAGTGCAGTGGGCAGCTGGGAGGAGGTGCTCTTATTCTCCATGGACTTAACAGTATCCCAGAACTTGTTGGAGTTTGTGCTACAGGGTGCAAATTTCTGTTTGAAAAAGCTAGCCTTTTCTTTCCTAACTGCCTGTGTATATTGGTTCCTAACTTCCCTGAAAGTTGTATATCGCGGGGGCTATTCGAAGCTAATGCATGATGTTTTTGTCCTGGTCAAGGGCAGTCAGGCCTGGAGTGAACCAAGGGCAATATATGTTCCTGTTTCTACATTTTTTGAACGGGGCATGCTGATTTAAATTTTATTTTATTTTAACGAATAAACAGGCATCCTCTACTGATGGAATGAGGTCAATATCTTTCCAGGATACCCGGGCCAGGTCGATTAGAAAGGCCTGCTCGCTGAAGTGTTTAGGGAGTATTTGACAGTGATGAGGGGTGGTCGTTTGACCGCGGACCCATTATGGACACAGGCAATGAGGCTGTGATCGCTGAGATCCTGGTTGAAGACAGCAGAGGTGTATTTAGAGGGCAGGTTGGTCAGGATGATATTTATGAGGGTGCCCGAGTTTACAAATTTGTGATTGTACCTGGTTCTATGATAATTTGTGTGCGATAGAGGGTATGTAGTTTAGATTGTAGGACGGCCGGGGTGTTAAGCATATCCCAGTTTAGGTCACCTAACAGTACAGACTCTGAAGATAAATGGAGGGAAATTAATTCACATATGGTGTCCAGGGTGGAGATGGGGGCTGAAGGGCATCTGTAACAAGCGGCAACAGTGAGAGACATGTTTCTGGAAAGGTGGATTTTTAAAAGTAGAAGCTAGAAGTAGAAGAAGAAAAAACTTAGGGAGAGGCTTCTGATGTTAACATGCATGAAACCAAGGCTTTTACGGTTACAGAAGTAAACAAATGATAACGCCTGGGGAATAGGAGAGGAACCGGGGTCTACAGTTGCCTGGGTTAACCTCTACATCACCAGAGGAACAGAGGTGTAGTAGGATAAGGGTACGGCTAAAGGCTATAAGAACTGGTCGTCTAGTGCGTTGGGGACAGAGAATAAAAGGAGCAGATTTCTGGGCGTGGTAGAATAGATTCAAGGCATAATGTACAGACAAGGGTATGGTAGGATGTGAGTACAGTGGAGGTAAACCTATGCGTTGCATGACGATGAGAGGTTTCGTCTCGGAAGGCATCAATTAACATATGTGAGGTCTCCGCATGTGTGTGGGGTTGGACGAAATAGCTTTTTTTATCAGGACTGTGGGCTCTACAGTGAAATAAAACAAATAAAACTAGCCAAGACAGCAGTAGACAATGCATATTGACATTAGAGAGAGGCATAAAGCAATCACAGGTCTTGATCAGGAGAGCTAAGACATCAACGGGTAAATGGCGATGAAAGGGCAGAGCCGGTCAGTTAGATACATACAGGACCTGAGTTCGAGGCTGGGGCCAACAGGTTAATAAAATGAGGTACCGTGTTATTGAAATAGTCCAGGTGGCATCAGCTGTGTAGCCGAGTGATCATAGGGTCAAAAGAGTAGCAATAGGTGGGTCAGGGTGCTGTACGGTATTCACTACTACGCTGGGCGAGCAGGGGACACAGCATTCAGAAAAAGCTAATGGGCCAGGGTTAGTAGATGGTTCTGCGGCGATATCGTAACAGAATAGCCTGTTGAGAGCACATCAGGCGATCACGTCGGCAGTCCAGTCGTGATGGATCGGCGGGGCTCTGTGTCGACAATAAAGGGTCCAGGCTATTTGGCAAAGGAGGTTTGTAGCCCTAGAATTAGTTGGTATATGGGCCTAGCTCGAGGCTAGCTCAAGGCTAGCTGGTGCTTGCTTCGGGACAGAGGTGTTAGCTAACCGTTGTCACGCTAGCAGCTAGCTAGGAGTAATGATCCGGTGTAATGATCCAGAGCGGCAGTAATCCGGTGATATTGGTAGAGAGAAGCAGTCCGATATGCTCTGGGTTGATATTGCGCTGTGCAAGACTGGCAGGTATTGTCCGAGCTAAGGCTGGCTGATGCCGGGGGAAATAAGGCGAGGACCGCTAGCCGTAGCTATCAAAGACTAGTAGCTAGTTAGCTGGCTAGCTCCTGATGGAAGTTTCAGCTATAAGAAATAAAAATAGCAGATCCGTACCACATTGGGTGAGGCGGGATGCAGGAAAGTATATTTAGTTCGTAGATAGAAGTGAGATTAAGATATATATGAAAAAAGACCAGCTATTTACAAGGGATAAGACACAGGATAAGACAAAGACAGATATACACGTGCGACTGCGCCGCCATCTTGGATTTAAAAAAATTTGCCTCGTGTTGAGGTTAAAAGTTTTAACCACTTCAAACATGTTGCTACCGCCTCACGTTTCCTGATCTAATATTAATCTCTGTTGGCAATCATTTTATTCCCTCTGGCAAAAGGGGACCTTTCCGTCAGTATGACACGCTCTCCGATCTCACTCGGAGTGTGGCTTCTTAATTATGCACAGTTTATAGGAGATATATTATCTTATACCTCCTAAAATGGCGTTCATATCTTAACAAAAATACTTTAATCATTTTTCATATTATATGCACGTATTGGATGGAAATTTGACAGATAAAGGGGATATAATTTCCAAGTTACAGTATTTCGTCCATACATTTTTTAATGGCTACACAAAATGAAAAACAATAGGACATTCATTTTCTATAGCTCCCCCACTGACCATTCCCCACATTCTTATGTTGGAATTATTGTTCTACTATTCACGTTTGACCGTGCATGAGTTTCAGCGGGTAAACTTCTGTGAAACAAAGAACTTTCCTTGGGTTAAATACTCAAGGGGGAGAGAAAGTCTCCTTCTCCTGTAATTTATGACAGGGTGTGAACTGTCCACCATCCAGCAGCTCTCTCTGTGGGCGAGAGAGGGCCTGGTTACTGTCAGCTATTGCCAAGCTGATCTGACCCATTCTGATCCTCACAGGACAGTCATGACACTCCTCTTCCCTGAATTATTCATTCCAGACTCAGCCCTGGAGCTGGTGAGTATAATATAGGCATAGCCTGGTCCCAGAGCTGTTTAAAAATAAGCTAAATCAAAAAGGGTAGTTAAGATATTAGTATTGTTTATGTTAAAACATATTCCATATTTGAGAGAACACTATAAGGAGCATAATGACAGCAAGATGTTGTCTGAATCATGTACGGTTCACAGATCATAGGGTCTTACAGGGGGCATACAAAGGGTCTAAAACTACAACTTTCATCATGATTTTCCCCACAAAATGTTTGTGATACAAATGTAAAAAGCATCCTTCCTCCCAGTGAAGTTCCTATGTATGAATTGCCAGAACAATCTGAGATACCAAATATTTTTCGCTCCCGCTGGTGTGGAATCACCCAGTAATGGTGACTGCAGAGTGCAGCAACTTCGGTTTTTGCCAGAATCGGGGAAGCCAGTCTGGTCTGGTATGTGTTGTGTTTAATGGAGGTGGAGGCGTAGGGGATGGAGTGAGTATGGTGTGGAGAGCTGGTAAGTAATGGGGCTCTCATGGAGGAGACCGACTTCCAGGCCTACGACTACAGTCCTGGGAGCTCCACCTGGCACAGCTACCATTAAAAGCCCTTTTTTTACGCCATGAATCGAACAAATGCTTTTGGTTTCACATTGGTTGTGGGAACAAAGCCATACGTTTCCATACCGGTAAAACTGATCTTTTTTTTTACTGAAAATGTTGCCTGTTCTGGGAACATACATTTTAGGTTGCAGGGAGGTTCTGAGAATGTTTTCGTCTGGTTCCTTTAACGTTTTTCTGGTAAGTTTTATAAACGCTCTGAGAATGGAAAGTATAGGTTATTTGGATTTTTTTTTTTTAAGTTCCTTAAAACGTTCACTGCATGTTTCAAAAACACTTTTAATAACACTGCTAGCTTATTTTGGGTTAACTTTTTTTTACCTCCAAGCACAGATAGGACACATGGAAATGTATTTCACTAGGCATTAATCAAGCAAACACCATTTTGTTTTGCTGTGACACGACATCAATGAGATTCAAACCTATGATCGATATTCTGATCTCTATCGTTGGAATTAATCTACCGCGCCACCAGGATGGAGCATGCCATGTTTTTTTTACACATACAAAACTGTTCACTTTAGTCTATTCAAACAGACCCAATTTCAAAGAAAACAAGCACTCATTAACTTCTACCGATTCAGAAACCCGGATCCGGGAGCACCCCCCACCCCCCCACCAGTAAAAAAGCTGAATAGCATAGCTAGCATAGCGTCACAAGTAAATACTAGCATCTAAATATCATTCAATCACAAGTCCAAGATACCAGATGAAAGATCCACTTCTTGTGAATCCAGCAATCATTTCTGATTTGTAAAATGTTTTACAGGGAAGACACAATATGTAAATCTATTAGCTAACCACGTTAGCAAAAGACACCATTTTTCTTTGTCCACCATTTTTTCACTCCACCAGTAGCTATCACCAATTCGGCCAAATAAAGATATTGATAGCCACTAACCAAGAAAAAAACTCATCAGATGACAGTCTGATAACATATTTATTGTATAGGATAGGTTTTGTTAGAAAAATGTGCATATTTCAGGTAGAAATCATAGTTTACAATTGCACCCACCATCACAACTCGACTAGAATAAATACAGAGAGCAACGTGTATTACCTAATTACTAATCATAAAACATTTCTTTAAAATACACAGCTCACAGCAATGGAAAGACACAGATCTTGTGAATTCAGACAATATTTCAGATGTTCTAAGTGTTTTACAGCGAAAACACAATAAATCGTTATATTAGCATACCACATGTGCAAACGTTACCCGAGCATTGATTCAAGCCAAAGAGAGCGATAACGTAATCATCGCCAAAATGTATACATTTTTTCACTAACCTTCTCAGAATTCTTCCGATGACACTCCTGTAACATCATATTACAACATACATATAGAGTTTGTTCGAAAATGTGCATATTTAGCCACAAAAAAACGTGGTTATACAATGACAATACTAGCAAAACAAGCCTGAAAATGTCGGGCGCCATTTTGGACAGTGATCTGGCGTAATGAATAACTAATCGTAAACTTGACTAAAAAATATAGGGTGGACAGCAATCGAAAGACAAATTAGTTCTTAATGCAATCGCTGAATTACATTTCTAAAATTATCCTTACTGTGCAATACAGGGTTCGCCAAGCGAAGCTATACAAAAAAAAATGGCGGAATATGCGTTTAACATTTTTCGACAGAACAACGATTTATCATCTTAAATATTTCTTACTATGAGGTGATCTTCCATCAGAATCTTGGGCAATGTATCCTTTCTTGGGTCTAATCGTCTTTTGGTCGAAAGATGTCCTCTTGTCCGTCGAAATGTCCACTAACGTTCGACCGGTACTGGAAACGTGCCCGGCGCTTCAAAGTGTACCACAAAGAAAATACCTCAAAATCGCACTAAACGGATATAAATTGCTATAAAACGGTTTAAATTAACTACCTTATGATGTTTTTAACACCTATAACGAGTAAAAACATGACCGGCGATATATTACTGGCTAAACCAAGGCTTGGAAAGAGACCAGTCCGACCTCCTTCTTGCGTCGAGCGCACGGAACAAAAGGACGCTCCTTCCGGTCTTTGCCCATTTATACAGCCCCTGATTGCGCAATCGACTCCATTCAAATTGTCACCACTTACTGACATCTAGAGGAAGGCGTAGGCAGTGTTTGTATCCTGATAGCATTTACAGGGACTTTAAAACCGACCTGGGACCTGGGGCCAAGATTTCTGAAATCTCACTCCCTGGCAGGGAAATTGCTGTAGAATGAGTTCTGTACCACTCAGAGACATAATTCAAACGGCTATAGAAACTAGAGAGTGTTTTCTATCCAATAATAACAATAATATGCATATTGTACGAGCAAGAATTGAGTACTAGGCAGTTTAATCTGTAGAGCAAATTATGCTAATGCGAAACAGCTCCCCCTATAGTTGCAAGAAGTTTTAAGATCAGGTGAGCGGATGAGGCCAACACACATTAACACACTTATGCTGAGAACAGAATGTGCATGTTTTTAAATAACATTCTTAGTACGTTCTCTGAACATTACTAGTTTTTTTGTGGTTTTACTGGAAAGTTTTCTAAAAGTTCTCAGAATGGAATTTAGAGCTTATTGATGTTAATTTGTACAATTATTTAATTTGTTTAATTCCCAGAATAGTTCCAAGAACTGACATAAAAGAGTGCCATACATTGAGACCAGGAGTGTGGCTTCTCCTGCCGGTGTGTGTCGTGCCGATTGTCCAACAGCTGGGTTGGCTTCATGTTTAGGTAAAACATTGTCCGACAGAAACCAATATGCCATATATGGTGTGTATGTGATCCTATAATTGGCAGACCTAGAAAATGTGAAATCAGCTCTTTTCTGGGTGGGCGAAATTGTGAGTGGGAAATGTCCTATGTCTGTGTTGTTATCATAATTTGTATTTCTTTAACCAGGTAGGCCAAGTTCTCATTTACAACTGCGACCTGGTCAAGATAAAGCAAAGCAGTGAGACACAAACAACAACAGAGTTACACATTGGATAAACAAACGTACAGTCAATAACACAATAGAAAAGTCTATATACAGTGTGTGCAAATGAGGTAAGATTAGGGAGGTAAGGCAATAAATAGACCGTAGTGGCGAATTAATGACAATTTAGCAATTAAACACTGGAGTGATAGATGTGCAGAAGATGAATGTGCACGTAGAGAGACTGGGGTGCAAAGGGGTGCAAACAATGATCATAATGGATAGCTCAAACTTCTGAAAACAGACACGGTGGTGTGTGTGTGTGATATTTCGATTGAGATGTTTATAAAATCAGTTCTTTTGAGTGAGCATGATAAACTCAGCCCAATCTGCCCGACCCAGCGCCAGTTGCCGGAAGAAGAAGACAGCGGAGAGTCCTTGGGAAGCAGAAATGATGCAGCAGGTGGAGGAAATAAAGCAACGGCGACAGAGTCCTGCAAGTGCCCTCTTTGACACAATAGAGCACCACAGTATGAGACATAATACCAATAAAACCAAGCGGTCAAACAGGGAAATGATTCCAATAGTTTTTCATTTTTTCCATAGGGGATTTTAGAAACTCTTAAAATAAGGGCTGTGTTTCATGTAGGTTTACCCTGGCGTGATGTTTTGATAAGCATGTAAATCTCTCTAGGACAAGGTGACTTTTATCAATATATTCACCTGTATTTACCCCCCCAAAGTGAAATGCTAATTAGCTGGTAATGTGGCTGTCATGAAGAACTACAAATGCCATGATGATCTGGATGAGAGTCCCGAATCGAGGCTAAAGTAAGAATATCTGGATTAACCTGTCTAGCCCCTCCCCCCCCACATTCCACTGAAGAGGCAGTGCGCGAAATTCAAAAACATTTTTTTTTAAATATTTAACTTTCACACATTAACAAGTCCAATACAGCAAATGAAAGATAAACATCTTGTGAATCCAGCCAACATGTCCGATTTTTTAAATGTTTTACAGCGAAAACACCACGTATATTTATGTTAGCTCACCACCAAATACAAAAAAGCACAGACATTTCTTTCACAGCACAGGTAGCTTGCACAAAACCGACCAAATACAGATAGAATTAGTCACTAACCAAGAAACAACTTCATCAGATGACAGTCTTATAACATGTTATACAATAAATCTATGTTTTGTTCGAAAAATTTGCATATTTCAGGTATAAATCATAGTTTTACATTGCAGCTACAATCACAAATAGCACCGAAGCAGCTAGAACAATTACAGAGACCAACGTGAAATACCTAAATACTCATCATAAAACATTTATGAAAAATACATGGTGTACAGCAAATGAAAGACAAACATCTTGTGAATCCAGCCAATATTTCAGATTTTTTAAAGTGTTTTACAGCGAAAACACAATATAGCATTATATTAGCTTACCACAATAGCCAAAAACACAACCCATTTATCAGCAGCAAAAGTTAGCGATCGCAAAAAACCAGCAAAGGATATATAATTTTTCACTAACCTTGACAACCTTCATCAGATGACAGTCCTATAACATCAGGTTATACAATACACTTATGCTTTGTTCGAAAATGTGCATATTTAGAGCTGAAATCCGTGGTTATACATTGTGAAAACGTAGCAACTTTTTCCCAGAATCTCCGGATATAGTTCTGACACTCACCTAATCTGACCAAATAACTCATCATAAACTTTACTAAAAAAATACATGTTGTACAGCAAATGAAAGATACACTAGTTCTTAATGCAATCGCCGTGTTAGAATTCTAAAAATAACTTTAGTACGACATACAGCTTACGTTATAGCGAGACAGCGCCTGCAATGAGGGCGGAAAATAGTACTAAACATTTTCCACAGAAATACGAAATAACATCATAAATGGTTCTTACTTTTGCTGAGCTTCCATCAGAATCTTGTACAAGGGGTCCTTTGTCCAGAACAATCGTTGTTTGGTTTTAGAATGTCCTTTTCTCCTGTCGAATTAGCAACCAAAGCTAGCCAGGTGGCACGAAGCTGTCCATCTTCACCAAACGCAGAGAACGGAAACCGCCAAAACTCCCGATAAACTTCCAATAATCTGATAAAACTATATTGAAAAAACATACTTTATGATGATATTATCACATGTATCAAATAAAATCAAAGCCGGAGATATTAGCCGTCTATAACGAAAGCTTTTCAGAACGCAATCCAGGGTTCCTTCCCGCGCCTTGCTGAACAAAGGAAATAGTGGTCACGTCATTCCAAGAGCTCTTGTTCGACCTCAGATCAAGCTAGACACCCCATTCCACCTCTCACTGCCTCTTGACATCTAGTGGAAGGCGTATGAAGTGCATGTATATCCATAGATTTCAAGCAAATGAATAGGAAGGCCCTGGAACAGAGCCTCGATTTCAGATTTTTCACTTCCTTACAGGAAGTTTGCTGCAAAATGAGTTCTGTTTTACTCACAGATATAATTCAAACGGTTTTAGAAACTTGAGTGTTTTCTATCCAATAGTAATAATAATATGAATATTGTACGAGCAAGAATTGAGTACGAGGAAGTTTAATTTGGGAACGATTTTTTACAAAGTGAAAACAGCGCCCCCCTATCCCAAAGAAGTGTTAACTAATATTAGCTAAATGTAGTAATGAATAAATTGGCAAAATGTATTTAAATGGCCATTTCTGTGAACTTTCTTGTGCAAGTTTTAGATTGACACAATACCTGTTAGCAAAGGTGTCAGCTAGAGATGACGTGCAGGAGCTGGCAGGGATTTGTACTCTTGCATGATGTCTACATTGATAATAATTAGCATTTTTGATTCTGAGAGTAAATAGAGGCGAATATATTGATAAAGGTCACCTTGTCCGAGAGAGATTTACATGGTTATCAAAACATCACGACAGGGTAAGCCTACACGAAACACAGCCCTTATTTTAATTGTTTCTAAAATCGATTGCTGGAAAAACGATTGGAACCATTTCCCTCTTTGACCGCTAGGTTTTATGGGTATTATGACACCTATACTGTGGGGCTCTAACACAGATGCTGGTGTTTAACATGTTCTTCTGTATAGCTTGTTTTTTTCTCGTATTGACAAGTTATGTTTGTGGGTAATTTACTGGGGTATTTTGCCTGTTTTTTGGGGAGTGGGCAATGGCTTATTTTATCATTCACATGTTAAGGTGGTGGGTCATTTATTGGTTTGACTTTGTGGATTTTGTCTTATTTCCCCTTCTCTTATTTCCCCTTTGCACAATATTCTTAATGCAGCTTTTCTTTGACACAAAGGTGTTCTTATTTGCACCCCATGCTTTATATTGCCTGATTTTGTTTGTTGTTACATTTTTTTAAATTTAAATAAGTACATTTTGTACTCGTGGCAGAAAATATTACTGTACTCTGAAGCAGTCAGTCTTAGTGCTTTGTACATGGACTATGTAGATGAGCTGCGTTCTAATTGTCTACAACTAGACACCAATCCTCACCCATTTACCATGGCAGTACTGTCTTCGTTGAAATGGTTCAAAGGCCACTACACATAACTGAGGTTGTACATGGCTATGTAGATTAAGCTATTGTTAACAGCTGGACAGACATTATCACCCATGTACGACAGCAGGAAGGTTCCATTCAAAGGTTTAAAGGGAAACTTAGACATAACACAAGGTTGTACATGACCATGTACAGTCGTGGCCAAAAGTTTTGAATGACACAAATATAAATTTTCACAAAGTCTGCTGCCTCAGTTTGTATGATGGCAATTTGCATATACTCCAGAATGTTATGAAGAGTGATCAGATGAATTGCAATTTTTAGCAAAGTCCCTCTTTGCCATGCAAATGAACAGATTCCCCCAAAAAACATTTCCACTGCATTTCAGCCCTGCCACAAAAGGACCAGCTGACATCATGTCAATGATTCTCTCGTTAACACAGGTGTGAGTGTTGACGAGGACAAGGCTGGAGATCACTCTGTCATGCTGATTGAGTTCGAATAACAGACTGGAAGAATCAAAAGGAGGGTGGTGCTTGGAATCATTGTTCTTTCTCTGTCAATCATGGTTACCTGCAAGCAAACACGTGCCGTCATCATTGCTTTGCACAAAAAGGGCTTCACAGGCAAGGATATTGCTGCCAGTAAGATTGAACCTAAATCAACCATTTATCGGATCATCAAGAACTTCAAGGAGAGCAGTTCAATTGTTGTGAAGAAGATTTCAGGGCACCCAAGAAAGTCCAGCAAGCCCCAGGACCGTCTCCTAAAGTTGATTCAGCTGCGGGATCGGGGCACCAACAGTACAGAGCTTGCTCAGGAATGGCAGCAGGCAGGTGTGAGTACATCTGCACGCACAGTGAGGCGAAGTCTTTTGGAGGATGGCCTGGTGTCATGAAGGGCAGCAAAGAAGCCACTTCTCTCCAGGAAAAACATCAGGGACAGACTGATATTCTACAAAAGTTACAGGATTTGGATGGCTGAGGACTAGGGTAAAGTAATTTTCTCTGATGAGTCCCCTTTCCGATTGTTTGGGGCATCCGGAAAAAAGCTTGTCCGGAGAAGACAAGGTGAGCGCTACCATCAGTCCTGTGTCATGCCAACAGTATAGCATCCTGAGACCATTCATGTGTGGGGTTGCTTCTCATCCAAGGGAGTGGGCTCACTCACAATTTTGACTAAGAACACAGCCATGAATAAAGAATGGTACCAACACATCCTCCGAGAGCAACTTCTCCCAACCATCCAGGAACAGTTTGGTGACAAACAATGCCTTTTCCAGCATGATGGAGCAGCTTACCATAAGGCAAAATTGATAACTAAGTGGCTCGGAGAACAAAACATCGATATTTTGGGGCCATGGCCAGGAAACTCCCCAGACCTTAATCCCATTGAGAACTTGTGGTCAATCCTTAAGAGGCGGGTGGACAAACAAAAACCCACAAATTCTGACAAACACCAAGCATTGATTATGCAAGAATGGGCTGCCATCAGTCAGGATGTGGCCCAGAAGTTAATTGACAGCATGCCAGGGCGGATTGCAGAGGTCTTGAAAAAGAAGGGTCAACACTGCAAATATTGACTCTTTGCGTCAACTTCATGTAATTGTCAATAAAAGCCTTTAACACGTATGAAATGCTTGTAATTATACTTCACTATTCCATAGTAACATCTGACAAAAATGTCTAAAGACACTGAAGCAGCAAACTTTGTGGAAATTAATATTCGTGTCATTCTCAAAACTTTTGGCCACGACTGTAGATGTCTTGGAGGTCTGTCCTTAGTGTCGGACAGTCATTCTGTTGTTACATGTAACAGAACCATGCTAAACCCTGTAGTCTGTACTAGCCTTTAAATAATATATGACAAACAAAAATATGAATGAAGTCTGTCTTTATGGTAGTCTTTATTGTGATTTGCAAATTGATAGGAAACAACATTTCTCTCATTGTCTAAATACGACCACTGTAGGCCTATCTCTCAGACTAAAGACATTGGAAACACAAATTGTTTGGGGGGGATGCCACATAAAAAAATATGTGACAAACAAAAACAACACAAGGATGAAAGTGCCTGTTTTGTTATTTGTGCATTGTAAATAAGAAAAACAGAAAAATCCAAACAGCAAAACCAGTAAATACCACCATATTTTCAAAAAGTGGTTAGCTTACAAGTTATTTTTTGGAAGGGATCCTACTATGACACAGTCATCACCCAGATGAAGATAACATATGTGTGTGCTGTTGTGACCTGACTATCATTAATCTGATGACTGTTAATTATTTCATCAACAAACTATGTTTATTTGTTACTCGATTAAATTAATCATGTAACAATTAACTCATTAGGAATTTGGGGCACCACGGGAAAGTTGTTTAAAACCTTTTCTCAATAGGGGGGCGCCATTTCGACTTTGTAAAAATTCGTTCCCAAATTAAACTGCCTCGTACTCAATTCTTGCTCGTACATTATGCATATTATTATTACTATTGGATAGGAAACACTCTAGTTTCTAAAACCGTTTGAATTATATCTGTGAGTAAAACAGAACTCATTTTGCAGCAAACTTCCTGTCAGGAAGTGAGAAATCTGAAATCGGGCACTCTGTTCCAGGGTCAGTTTATTAATTTCCATGTAATCTATGGGTCGACATGCACTGCATACGCCTTCCCCTAGATGTCAGTAAGCAGTGAGAATTGGAATGGAGTGTCTAGGTAGATCTGAGGCCATACAAAAGCTCTTGGAACCGGGGGTGCAATCTTTTCAAAGTTCGTCATGACGCGAGACAGACCTCAGGATTGCATTCTGAAAAGCTCTCGTTATAGGAGTTAGATTTATCCGGCTCTAATTTTATTCGATATAGGTGTTAAAAACATCATAATGTAGTTAATTTAAACCAAGTTATATCAGTTTATCTTCTTATGGCTGCAAGGGAAAGTGTTGAGTAGCCAGTGAAATCGTGCCCATTTCAAACGGCCTCGTACTCAATTCTTGCTCGTACAATATGGATATTATTATTATTTTTGGATAGAAAACACTCTCTAGTTTCTAAAACAGTTGGAATTATTTCTCTGAGTGAAACAGAAGTCCTTCTGCAGCACTTTTCCTGACCAGGAAGTGAAATGTCAGAAATCGATGCTCTGTTCAACTTGATGCCTATACATGGTCATGCCACTTAGGAGTCTACTTACACTCCATACGCCTTCCTATTGGTGTCAAGAGGATGTGAGAGAAGAAATTTTGTGTTCATCTTGGTCTGAGGTGGAATAAAACCTATTTCTTTGACGTGACCGTCCACTTCCGTTACTCTGAAGCGCGCGACAAGGATGTGGCATTGCCTTCTGTTTTGCTGCCGTAATAGACGACAACTATCCCCGGCTTGAATTTTTTTTGATACATGTGACCATATCATCGTAATGTATGTTTTTTCAATATAGTTTAATCACATTATTGAAATTTTTTCGGGAGTTTTGCCGTGTTCCGTCCTCTGACTGTGTTTACGTTGGAGAAATTTGTGCCACTCGGCTAGTGCCAATGCTAAGTGAAGAGGGAAATTTGCCATTCTGAATCCAAACAACGACTCATCTGGACAGAGGACAGCTTGTTCAAAATTCTGATGAAATATCAGCAAAAGTAAGACCCAATTTATGATGTTATTTCATATATCTGTCGTGCATGTGAACTGGCCGTGGGCGCCCAAGTGTTTCCGTCTATTGTGGCTACGCTAATATAGCGATACATTTTGTTTTCGCTGTAAAACATTTAATAAATCGGAAATATTGTTTGGAATCACAAGATGCCTGTCTTTCAATTGCTGCACACTATGTATTTTTCAGAAATGTTTTATGATGAGTAATTAACTATTTGACGTTGGTGTCTGTAAATATTATGGCTGCTTTCGGTGCAATTTCTGATTGTAGCTGAAATGTAAACTATGGTTTATACATGAAATATGCAAATTTTTCGAACAAAACATATGCTATACAATAAATATGTTATCAGACTGTCATCTGATGAATTTGTTTCTTGGTTAGTGGCTATTTATATCTTTATTTGGTCGAATTTGTGATAGCACCTGATGGAGTAAGAAACTGATGGAGTTAGAAAAGTGGTGTCTTTTGCTAACGTGGTTAGCTAATAGATTTACATATTTTGTCTTCCCTGTAAAACATTTTAAAAATCGGACATGTTGGCTTGATTCACAAGAAGTGTATCTTTCATCTGGTGTCTTGGACTTGTTAATGTGTGAAAGTTAAATATTTAAAAAAAAATATCTTTTGAATTTCGCGCCCTGCACTTTGAGCTGGATGTTGTCATAAGTGTACCGGTGTCGGGCTTGCAGCCCAAACAGGTGTCAAGACCGGCACAGCCCACCTTCCCCTCTTCTGTGGGAGAGAGGAGGTCTTCAAACATTTGTCTAGCTGATGGGGCTTTTGATCCACTGTCAGCAGAGTCATGACAGTGCACATGTTTTCTAAACCACACTCCAACATTCACTGTAGGGTGCTGTGCGTGACAGCGGCATCCTGGAAAGACATCCGACCAGCTGGTGTGAGGAAGTAGTCCTTGGTGTTGTTGCACATGTCTATAGCAACTCTAGTTGCCTTGTCCACCGACATGTTTATTGCGTTTTAAGAAGCTGGTGTCCTCTTGTACCACCTGTTTCCACGACGCAGGTCCCCAGTGGGTGCAGAGTAGTCAACAAATGTGGGGTGGATGTACTGTGTTGATGACTGTTGTCAGTGTCTGTGGTGCATAGGTAGTTGTGGAGGGCCACGCAGGCCTTCACAATGGTCTCAGCTTTCTCAGGGGCAATCTCAAGGGCTCGTCGCAGGATCCTCCATCTCACAGCAAGGATGCCAAAGCAGTTAGTTCTCTGAAATTCTTCTGGCTCTTGAGTGACGGTAGTTTTAAATCTTCTTGGCATCAAAGGCCAGAAGAACCTTTGAAAAAAATTAACATTTCATTAGTTTTGAACAGGAACATGAAGGCTATCAAATGTGTACTGTAATAAAATGTGTAGTCTATATTTTATCCTCCTACTGGGATGCCAGACCACTTTTATGTGAGACATATCATTACAACTTCTATTCACATTGGTATACTTTTCACATACTATTACAAGTCACATGCATTTACAGTATCTTACCTGGATATGGTCGCATCGTGTTGACCTTCAGAGGGAACTTGCTTCACAAGAAAATTCCCTCATCTCCCTCCCTCCCATATGCGCCCATGTCAACCATGGTCATCAAGTCATTAAATCTGCAGGCTAACATCCAAAAGTATTGAAAATGTATTTCCTCATCAATGCTTCGATTAGGTTGGACAAGAGACATGTATTCTCCATCATCCCATCTTGTAGTGTTACGTAGACAAACATGCCATTTTCTCCCTCGTTTGTTTTTATTTTTCACAAGTCGTAAGAGGAGTTCAAGCTCTTCCAATTTGGAGACAGACATGTTTGCTTTGGCTTCTGTAGCTAGTTAAATCCTTAAAGTAGTGTTAAAGGCATAGAATACCAGAATGTAGCTAGCTAGCTAGTATTTGCAAACAGGCAAGTTCAAACCGGATCCAGATGTTCAAGAGCGTCGACCCATCTTGTTTGGTTAGCTACTCTAGCACACCAAGCCCCCTAGTGGATATATACACTCCACAAGGTGGACTTCCTCTCTGGGGGAAACAGAAGGAAAAGTGTCCGCTGACCCAAAAAACTCCACTACGAACATGCATGTCCATAGATCTATCCATCTAAACAGTGTAGCGGCCTTAACCCTAATTGTAACCTTAACCCTAAACCTAAAATAGCCTTTTCCCTTGTGGGGATCAGCGAAATGTACCCAAAAACACACACAATTTACTTACAGTTAGAATTCCCGAGTGGCACAGCGGTCTAAGGCACTGCATCCTCAGTGCTACAGGCATCACTACAGACCCTGGTTCAATTCCAGGCTGTATCACAACCGTCTGTGTTTGGGAGTCCCATAGGGTGGTGCACAATTGGCCCAGCGTCGTCCGGATTAACACTTGGCCGGGGTAGGTTGTCATTGTAAATAATAGTTTGTTTTTACCTGACTTGCCTAGTTAAATAAAGGTTAAATAAATAGGCAGTCCTGTAAGAGAGGGGGTGTGCGTGCATATCTGTGCCTGTGTGAGGCCCAGACTTGATCCACTCCTTATCTTTATACTGCATCTGAACTTGTGACTGTCTGGCCGAGAGCTCACTGAACTGACCTTTAGCAGCTCTCTCCTCCTCAGAGCCCACCCTTCACTTTATACTCTCTGGTCACTACTATATGTCATAAACGAGGGGAATTTTCCTTTTAAATTTAATGACAGCTTATCTACAGGGATCAGTTAAGATCAGATGTAGATGGTGGTGGTGGAGGTGGCAGGCAGGGGTATGACTGGATGGTAATGTAAGACAGTTGAGAAAACACCAATGTCAGGCCTAATGTGGGAGAGAGGTTAAGGGGAGAGAAAGAGAGAGAAAGCGAGAGGCCCTCCACATTGTTTGGTTCTTATGGTTAGTGGACTTGTGGTCGGCTGGTGACAGTAGCCTGGCTTTCGCAACTACTGCAGAAATCTGGAAAAAGATCTGGCCTACTCAGAGGGGGGCCTCGGCTCCTTAGATAGCACCGTTAGCCTGGCCAGGCTCTGCTAATTGTGTGTGTCGTTCCTAGTTGCAGTGACCAAGGCTGGGGACCAGAAACTGTCAGGATCTTACCTGGGACGCCAGCTGACCGCTGTTTTGACAAGTGCTTCAGACATTGCCCGAATGTCACCGAGAACCCCACCGGCCTGCCAAAAATGCTAACTAACCATAACAATAATTAAGAGGAGAGTGGGGAGAAAGGAGAAGCAGAGTTGGAGGTAGCAGTGGTGGTGGTCATTGTGGGGAGGCTTAGATGCAGGCCTGATTAACTGAGGGGAAAGTGAGACCAAGGGAGGGACAGGGCCAGATTGGAATTTCAGGGGGATGCCATGGAGCTGTGCTGGGAATGGTGGGAATGGTGGGACATTTAATGGTTCCATCGCCTGGGTCTCCAAGACATTCTGTATGATGAATAAAGTTCTCTCTCTCGTTACCCACAGGTTTATTATTCCTTATAGATAGATTTTTGTAAAGTCACAGCTAATGCAAATTCCTTAGCCTTATTGAAGAACACATTTACAATTGCTCAATCAGACCCACAATTGATACATTGATTTATTTGAATAATCCATTGTGAAGCCAATTCTGCTAATTTAGTACTATGCATACAAAATCAGCGCTTTGTTTCTGAAGTCCTCCATAGCTGGATACATAACACAGGAGATGTAATGTCTTGGGGCATCTTCTAATTTACAACAGCCTTAATTTTCTTGGAGCTTGCTGAATTTTGCAAATCTGAAGAGGGAGTTATCACATTTAGATTTTGTTTGTTTTCTTATATCTAAAACATGTGGGGAGAGGAAGAGTCAACAAGGGTGTCTGGGGCCCGCGTTGGAAACATGTGCAGTCACCGGATAATGACAAGCTGATTGTGCACTTTCCCACATGAGGAATACACTACGGAGCACGACCACATATCCAACTGTCTAAATTATGTCTCTGACTCATGTTAAATGTTGTTAGTGTTGTGGTTGCGAGTTCACCTTCCTCATCTAATGCCTCTTGTTTTGGGGTGCTGGTATAGGCCACCAAGCGCTAACAATCAGTATTTGGATAATATAATAATGCGCAATGCTTGATAATGTAAGCAACCCTGTGACAGTCATCTTTTCCCATTGAATGCAATGTATTGACATAAACATCAATTGGTTGATGCTCATCTTTTCCCTTTGACTGCAATGTATTGAGCATCATCTTTTCCCATTGATTGCAATGTATTGACATAAACGTCAATTCATTGACGCTCATCTTTTCCCATTGCCACCAGAAAGCCTGCTGGGAATATTATCAATTGACATAAGCTTCAATGGGTTGATGCCCAAAATCTTTGCTATAACATGACAGGATGACGGATTGAGGCTGATAATGGGCTGAGTAAATCACCTCTTGTGGCATGGTGGTGTAGATCAGCTCCAGGCCTCTCTCGTCACAGATACTGGTCATGAAGGTGAGAGAGAAAGACTGTCTCAATTCAGTCATGGAAGCCAAAAGTTAAATACACGGTTGAACGTAGCCAGAGATTATGATTCACAGTTAATTGACAAGGGAATTGCCAGCAAAGCACTGACTCGTTGGCATTACTTACCCGGGCCACGGAGTAGGCTAGTCCATTGGCACCATGCAATGGGGCACCTCCATACAACATAAAAGACACACAGTGGTTCTTCCTTTAAAAGTTGTGTCGTACTGCAGCTTGCAGGCTGCAGCATAATTCTATGGTACGTTATTTACAGTTTTTTACGATTGCTGACACACTACAATTTAACTTTTCCCACAATTAGCAAAACCTTACACTCAAGGAGCAAAACACAAGGCTAGATTTGCACAACTGTAAGCACATTGTCAGCTTCACACTATTTGCAAAACATTACACACAGTGATTTGCAAAACACTTAACACACTTGTATACATCAGACACAGAAGTATATCATGATGTCACTTCCTTGCAATTCAAAAGCACTGACTGTCAAATAAACACACCTATGAGCCAATCTGTTAAACAAAGCCATCAGGTGCACAAACACATGATTGCTAAATTGTAGACACACCAATCAGGTTTAAGCACTATAAAAATGCAGGAGGTAGGTTCACCTGCCTTCAACCAAAATGCCTTCAACCAATATAATCAATGTCACAGGGCAACGTGGGGGTAACATCACCCTTTGCGCTGCCATTTCACAGCATGGGGTTGTCCTCCATCATGCCAAAATGGGCCTTTACAACACACCTCACATTCTCTCATTTTTGGACCGATTGCACCACATCGTCACAGTAGGTAATGAAATGCACCAGATGCAATACACATTGTCTTCTGGGACAATGTGTCATTCCACCGCTCTGCTTTGGTCCAGAACTGGTTTCAACACCATCCACAGTTGACAGTACTATACCTTCCACCATACTCTCCGTTTCTAAACCCTATCGAAGAGTTTTTCTCTGCATGGCGGTGGAAGGTTTACGATCTCCAGCCCCAGGCTCAGGTACCCCTCATTCAGGCCATGGAGGACGCCTGTGACCAAGTCGACGGCGCAGCTGTGCAAGGATGGATTCGACATTCAAGACGGTTCTTCCCTCGTTGTCTTGCTAATGATGATATTGCTTGTGATGATGAAATTCTCTGGCCAGATCCAGCTAGGCGAAGAGATAATGTATAGTATGTTTACTGTAGTATTTTCTGTACAATATTGTCCGTTTTTTTCTGATAATTTTTTATGTTTGTTGTTGTTGTTATTTACTGTAATTGTAACCTGTACTGGATACAGTATTTTAAGTTTGTCTGTTGTTTGCTGAGCTAACAGTGTTATGCACACTACTGTAGTAGCATGAAAACTGGGACATGTTTGTTGTGATTCTCCATGTTGACATGTTGACTGATTTGGGTATATGGAGAGAAATAAATGATATTTTCCTCAGTCTGCAGCGTTGGTCTTGTGTAGTGTTTGTATAGTTGCACTTTCTCTGTGTACTTCATTTACACTACTCTAATCACTGACAATTAGACTTGCTAAAAGTGTTTTAGGTTAGCAACAGCAGTGTGTAACTGGTTCAAAAAGATTGAAGTCATATGAAATGTGTGTGTTTCGTATGGTAACAAAATATCATTTTTATGAAGTCGTGTATAGTTTTGACAAAAGTGTTCCATTTTGCAAATGATCTGAAGTGTTGTGCTACTTTGGTGTAGGGTTGTGCTAATTGTGTGTAGTGTTTTGACAAACCGGGCCCTGTTTTCAAAATTGTGCTTAAACAATTGAAAAAAACTGTAAGTGTCAGCAATTGTTTCCATTAATGCTAGTTAGTGCTAGTTTGACCACCAGAGGGCATCTTTGAGAATCATTTGACTGTTTTTAATATTGGCTGTACTAGAGAATTTAAAACCTTTTTTATGAGAACAAAGTATATGGAAAGACTTTTAGAAATGTAGCTTAATTAATTTGATTCATATTATGGTGTTTCTATTCCAAGAAAGATGACGCTGTACAACGTGACCGGTCGGGAGTAGGCCTAGGTTGCTAAGTGACTGCGAGTGAAGAGCAAAATAATCCTAACATTTCCACGCCCTAATTGTAGTCTAACCAATATCCAAACGGAGATTCAGTGAAAATAAAAACCAGATTGATTTATCAAGACCAGTCCCCATGCTTGTCGCAAAGAGAAACCTAAAGCCCACCATGCCTATTTTTCATTGTATTTTCCCAAGTCTCTCTCAACTCCAGGACCACTGCCAGCGTTTTTTTTTTTATTGCCTGATGCAGTACTCTAGTGCCAGAGAAGAGAGACTCTCGGACTGAAAGACCTTCATTAATTTATGAAAAGATAGTCAATTGGTGCCACAGTTTAGACTACCGATAGATCAGCATTCAAACTCCCCCTTGTGATAGTGTGGTGCAATTTCAGAACGAGCAATCGGCCACCATCTACCACAAACAGTCGCGGCATAAACTCAAATCTTTGTGAGATATATGTCAAATATGAGCAACCTGATTCAAGTGTCCTCCATTACTCTGAAACGGGACTGGCTCAGCCTTATTTTGCTGTTGGCATGTGGTTTTGGTTTATCTGAAGCTATCTAATGGTAGTTAGCTAGCAGTGATCTTAGCTAGCCAGTTCGAGTTGAAACATTATTGAAAGCAAGCTGGCTACATTCTATCTAACCTGAAATGCTAATGAATAGGCTACAGTTGCCAAGATCTGGCATGACAGCCAATGGAGATCCCTCCACAATGCAGTTGAAGAAGCTGTTGTTAGCAAGGTAGCTATCTTGCTAACATTAGCAAAGCAAATATTCCCCTGTCATTACATCACACGTTAGGGAAAGGCTTTGTATTTAGCTATTCACAGTATCATGGCTAGCCTGGCTAACTAGCATTATCAAATAATACACTGAACAAAAATGTCAACACAACATGTAAAGTGTTGGTCCCATGTTTCATGAGCTGAAATAAAAGATCCCAGTAATGTTCCATCACACAAGAAAATGTATATCTGTCAAATGTTGTGCACATATTTGTTTACATCCCTGTTAGTGAGCATTTATCTTTTGCCAATATAATTCATCCACCTGACAGGTGTGGCATAATCAAGAAACTGATTAAACAGCATGCTCATTACACAGGTGCACCTTGTGCTAGGGACAGTAAAAGGCCACTCTAAAATGTGCCGTTTTGTCACACAACACAATGCCACAGATGTATCAAGTTTTGAGGGAGGGTGCAATTGGCATGCTGACTGCAGGAATGTCCACCAGAGCGGTTGCCAGATAATTCAATGTTAGTACGTCTAACCGGCCCCACAACTGCAGACCACGTGTAACCACGCCAGCCCAGGTCCTCCACATCCGGCTTCTTCACCTGCGGGATCGTCTGGGACCAGCCACCCGGACAGCTGATGAAACGGTGGGTTTCCACAACCGAAGAATTTCTGAACAAACTGTCAGAAACAGTTCTTCCATGGCCTGCATACTCCCCAGACATGCAACCCATTGAGTATGTTTGGGATGCTCTGGATCGATGTGTACGACAGCGTGTTCCAGTTCCTGTCAATATCCAGCAACTTCACACAACCATTGAAGAGGAGTGGGACAACATTCCACAGGTCATCATCAACAGCCTGTTCAACTCTATGTGAAGGAGATGTGTCATGCTGCATGAGGCAAATGGTGGTCACACCAGATACTGACTGGTTTTCTGATCCATGCCCCTACCTTTTTTTATGTATCTGTGACCAACAGATACATATCTGTATTCCACATCATGTGAAATCCATAGATTAGGGCCTAATACATTTATTTCAATTGACTGATTTCTTTATATGAACTGTAACTTAGTAAAATCTTTGAAATAAACGCATGTTGCATTTATATTTTAGTAGTTTAAACTACATTTATTCACCAGTCACCAACAACACCAGTCTCAGGTTTGACGGTTGACAGCCCACAGAAGTAGGAGCTAGCGTAGGATGTAATCCATATCCTGGCCATCTGTCCAAAATTGTTCAAATACTTTATGGAAGCCCATTTTCACTATAGTATTTCTCGAGCAATATGTGCATTGCACATCAAGCTACTGCCAAAGATAATGGCAGGGAAAGTAACCACATTGTGTTTTCTGGGGAAGACCATTTCTCCTTGCATGACAATTCTCCACAGGCATTGCCACCATTAATGAAAAAAAGGGGACATGTATGTTGACATAATTGTAATCCCAACCTCTCGTGTAAATTGAGACGAACTCACTTCCAAAACTCAGTTTTAGACAAGAATGACTTTGACCAAAAATATCATATTTACACTATTGTAGTCAAATTTGACAGTAGAATAAATGTTTCTGAATCATACCGATGCCACATAGGCCGTTTTCAAAAAGAGAAGGTACTTTTTAGATTCAGTCGCCCTTTAACAGCAATCATTATGAGAGAATATATGATTGATAAAAAAATCACAGTTGGAAATTGGCTGTTATCTAGGCTGAGGGAAAAAAGAGTCCATTTTTTATTTGTCACACTTGCCAAAGACAGAGAATCTGATCGCTCAAAAGTCACCTAAATTTCTCCACTCAAAGGCTGACGGGAGATCTGCAGAATTATTGAAATTACACTCTAAATAAAAATGTATTTAATTGAAACAGAAGGGCTCAGAAAAAAAGTGTAATGTTGGCAACAGCCTTGAGCAGCCTCAACAACTTGAACCATCCTTTCAAATTAAAATGTCTTATTGTTTGAGTAAAAATGGTTTCTTTCCCTCCGCTCTCTTAATTTTTGGGACTTTTCTTTTAATGGATCTCATTTGTCAAGCGAGAAGAGATACACACTTTTGGCTGTGGCCTTCATAGAAAAATGCATCGTTTTTTTCTCTCTAAAAAACAACCCTTCTGTTATTATTCCTTTGTCTGTTCCAATTCAATGATTCCTAAATTCCCCCTCTGTTCCAACTCCTGCAATCCCAGTTCACTTTGGCAGGAGAGAACAGGCATCTGTCCAAAACGTCAACCCGTCCGTCTGTCCTCACCATGCCCCCACTTCATACACACACACACGCAATCAACTCGTACTCACATTAAGGATATTGCAATGATCTTGGCCTGACTAGTGCAAGCTGGCTTAGTGTGGGATGGCCCCATTTGATAGTCTATGAACGTTCCAATAAATCACAGACACAAAGGACCAAGTACTCTTGCTTATCCACATATGAAAAGCATCGCCACGTTGCTCCAGTGCCTCTCCAACTCTCTCTATCTTGCTTTCTCTCTCTCTACTCTACCCTTCCTCTCTCTATCCCTCCCTCTCTCTACCGCACCCTGCCTCCCTCTCTTTTCTCTCTCTAATCGGAGACAGTGTCCGGTCTGGAGAGCTTCACTCTATTTCATCACTTTCTCCTGTCTGACAGAAAATCTACCAACACATCTGACTCATTCAAGAGTCAGCAACTTTAGAAAGTTCACCAGGGGGGAAATTCCAGCATCGAGCTTTTTCTGATAATGTCCTTGCTTTTATTTATTTTTATCAGGTTACAAAGAAGTGTTACCTAAACAGTCCTTAAACACTCTGTGGCCTATATACCAGAAAAGGAGGTTAAAATTTCGATTTCTTTCTGAAAGATCTTATCGTGTCCAGGCCACATTTGAGAACAGAGTGGCTCCGCCGGCTAGTTTGAGAGGTTGGGTGATGTTAACATCCCAATCTCACTCAGTAACACAGGCAGGTAATCTGTGTGCCATGCCTAATTAATGAGCCTGTTTGTGTGGTAACAGTGAGTAAGTGAAGAAAGGAGGCCTTATTTTCCCTCACGCCACAACGAGCAGAAAACCCTGGCACAGACACACAGAGAGAGAGCGAGAAAGACACAGAGAGAGAGAGAGAGAGAGAGAGAGCAAATAAGCTGTGTCTTAAATATTAATTATACTTTGAGACTCAAGTGCAACACACCTTTACGATATGTGGTACCGAGAATTGAACTATTGACTCTTTCATGAACCCTGGCACATGTTGGTATCCATTTACCTGAAAGGGTCAATCTTTTGAACAAAGAGCTAGTTCTAATTCTACGTTAGATAGCTCAAAGAAACTGGGGTGGCAAACTTTGATCTGTGGTATCCTGGAAGGTCTACCCCGGGTGTTGGTGATAGAGGGGAGGTACGTGCCGCCATGTTGGCTCCCTTTGCTGGGAGTATACGGGCTGGGCACCCCAACGCTGATGCCCCAAGTAGAGGTAATGAGTGGAGAGTGCCAACCAGCAGAGCAGGCCACATAAAGTGAGCACCGTGGCATACCTCGAGGGAAGACAGAGAGACAGACACTCTCCGAAGTTCAGTGGTTTGGGGTGTTAATTATCTGATCAGCTTTTTTCTGATAATGTAAGTCAAAACGGCAGAGGCAACTCAGGATGCAACACCCAGGTTCAAAGTAAAACCATTGACCATACGTATCAAACCTCTCAGAGTAAGAGTGCTGCTCTAAGATCAGGTCTTCCCCGTCTATGTAGTCTTACTAATTGCAATCTAAAATGCAAAACTGATCCTAAATCCAGCCCTCCTACTCTGAGACGTTTGATAGATATGGTTCCAGATCTTTTCACACAAGTCCAATTCTAACCTTGAGAGTAGACACACTGCTCAGAACCGTTCCCTTGTGAAGAATGCATACAGAAATGCCCAAATATAAAAGCCCAATTCGATGAACTGTCTTCATTCAGCTCGTTCGCCAGGTTTAACATTCTCCTAAACAGGCAGCCAGGAGAGCAAGACTTCAGGAATGGACAATGCAGCTTGTTTCCAGTAGTCGGCAGTATCGACTAGCAGATACTGTATCACGCCTTGTCGAGCCAGTGTCCAGCCAGGAAACGGGAATTACAGAGTAGCACGGCCTTGAAAGCATGCTATGCAGAGCCCTTCACAAGCATGAATTTTAAGCCCGAACCCTACCCACGACATTCAGGCCCTACCATACCCAGGCCCGATTGCTTCTGCCAAATTTATAGCCTGGCCTTGCCCAAAATCTGAAATAACTTTAAACCGACATAACTTAAGGAACGTCATTATTTCCTGTGAAAATCTCTCCTGTCTTATATTTGATCAAGTTGAAGCACTTCTGAAACCATGTTATGTTCTCAGTGCGCAGCAGAGCATGACCTCAGCTTCAATATGTTTGTGATCAATTTCGTGATACCCGAGCTCTACCCATACCCTAGTTATTGATGAAAAAACAGGCCCTACCCGGTCCTAACCCAATGTATAATGTCGGGGCCCGTTGGGCTCGGGTCAGGTAGCAGAGCTCTAACACCATGCATTTAAGAGTGCTTTCTTTCCCCCACCTGTGTGAGTTCAAATAAATCCTGGAGGCTCTTGTAGTCACACAAATGAAAATGCATCCATTTATACTGTAACTATATCAGCAAAAGAAAATTGGCTAGAAAGTGAAGCAGAGCTGGGCCTGGGCATGCTGATTGGGGCTTGGCCTGGGTCATTTTAATGGAGCAAGAGGGACATCTAATGGTTGGATTTAGACAGTGTGCTCTTTTTCCACATTGTGTTGTCAGTAGTATCTCGAGTTTCCCTTTGTCTATGGCTGTGATGAGTGTCATTTGAGCCCATGTGCTACAGTATAGTTATTCATATGCATCTTAAAATGGCACCCTATCCCTTATGTAGTGCACTACTTTTGATCAGGGCCCACAAGGGTAGTATGTGAAGTTGTGCGCTACATAGGGAATAAGGTGCCATTTGGGACTCAACATGGTGACATGCTTAGTCTTAACTACATGTGTAGTGTAACGGTTTTGACTTGAATTGAGGTGATGGTTTGTTAGGGGTGCAAGGTAGGTCATCCCTACCAGAGAAACATTGGATTTCTCCTTTGTCTCATCTGTCAGTCAAGTCTACACCAATACAAAGGATTCATGTAAAAGTCAGAATTGTGAAATACACTTTGCATAAACCCTTAAAACATTGGAAGCAGTAAGTAACTTCAAAACAAAGGTGTCCATTTGCTTTTCTTATATTATTCAAAATAAAATATCCCACAAACATAACAGTCTCAAAATAATAATAACTTTGGTCACTCAGGAAAGGCACATTCCTCTGGCCTAAAAGGAGTTTGACTCAGTAAATGACTACAGTGAACCTATTTGACCTGTCTAGCAATGTTCATCCATACATAAGGGAGGTTTCTGAGTCAAAGGTGAACAAGGTGATTAGCTCACTAAAGAACTCTAAAGCCAAATATGTGTTTGGGCTGGACTCTACAGAGAGTCACTCACTGGCCCCATTACTAAGGTCACCAACACATCTATTGGTGGTGTTAGCAATAGTCTGGAATAACACAGATCTTTAAATCAGGTGACCCTGCTGATGTGAGTAACTACAGGCCCATTAGTATACTACCTGTGGTGTTGAAGGTTGCTGAAAAGTGTGTAGCAGAGCAACTGATTGCCCACTTCAACAACAGCCCCTTCACAGAAATGGCCAAATGCTTTCTTTGGAAAATGTGAAGTCCAAGATGGACAAAAGGGGCATTGTTGGGGATGTGTTTCTAGACCTAAGGAACGTCTTTGATACTGTTAACCATGAGGTTCTCATCACAAAACTGTCCAAATTAAACTTTTCCCCCAATGTCTTGAGATGGATGAAATCATACCTTGAGAGCAGAACCCAGTGTGTCAGAGTGAGCAATGAGATGTCGCCCACTCTCAGCTATGATGTAGGCGTGCACCAAGGGTCAATACTGGGGCCACTGCTGTTCAGCCTGCATGTTAGTCACAAATAGGGCAACTTATGCTACTACGCCAGATGTCTATGTGTCAGGGGAGAAGATCCAGTTGGTGTCGGATTTTAGGTACCTTGGCATCATACTTGATTCCAACCTCTCTTTTAAAAAGCAAGAGAAAAAGGTAACTCAAATAACCAAAATCAACCTAGCTAATTTCCGATACATACACAATTGTTTGACTACAGAGGCAGCAAAACTGTACTTCAATGCTATGATACTCCCCCACTTAACATACTGCTTGACTAGTTGTGCCCAAGCTTGCTGTACAACATTAAAACCCATTCAGTCTGTCTACAAACAGGCTCTCAAAGTGCTTGATAGAAAGCCAAATTGCCATCATTACTGTTACATCCTCAGAAAGCATGAGTTCCTGAGTTGGGAAAATCTTGTGCAATACACAGAGGCATGTCTTGTATTCAAGATCCTAAATGGCCTGGCTCCACGTCCACTTAGTACTTTAGTCAAACAGAAAACCCAAACCCATGGCAGCAGATCCACAAGGTCTGCCATGAGAGGTGACTGTAAAGTTCCCTAAAGGAAAAGCAGCTTTAGTCAAACTGCTTTCTATGTGAGAGCATCCATGTCTGGAACACACCATCATCCGACACACATACATACAATGGCTTGCGAAAGTATTCACCCCCCTTGGCATTTTCCCTATTTTGTTGCTTTACAATCTGGAATTAAAATAGATTTTTAGGGGTTTTGTATAATTTAATTTACAGTTGAAGTCAGAAGTTTATATACATATACACATTTTGTTGATTTAAAAAAAAAAATGTATCAATTACATGTTACATTTACCACATTGGTAACACTTTACCTTAAGTGTCCTTCAAATAATAATAATAATACTAAATAGTAATACATGTATTTATAGCATAGTAGTTACATGTATGTACACTATTGTAAAGTGGCTGTTCCACTGGATATCATAAGGTGAATGCACCAATTTGTAAGTCGCTCTGGATAAGAGCGTCTGCTAAATGACTTAAATGTATATGTAAATGTAATTACTATGTACATACTATGTAATTACACTGTAATAGCGGTTTAGTGCTATAGGTTATTACACAAGTGGAACAAGGATATGTAATTACAAATCAGCTTGATGGCGGTCATTCCACATGTGTAATTACTTTTGTTACTTTTGTTCCGACTCCCGAGCGCTACAATGGTAATCTTGGCACTTGCAGAGACTTTCTTGTGCAATCCTCACTAGTATTTGAGCAACAGCCCTAGTGCTAGTGAACGAGCCAAGATTCAGTCACCTATCTGCTTCTCCTACGGTAGATTCACGGAGGAGATGAGGAAGGTCTTCGACCACCCGGTCCGTGGAAAGGATACCGCTTAACGACTTCTGTCCCTTCGTCAAGGCTCCCAGAGTATGGCTGAAATAGCATGTGAGTTCCGCACCCTCGACACAGAGAGCAGCTAGAATGAGGAGGCCCTTCAGGGAGCATTCCAAAACGCACTCACTGAGACCCTCAAAGACGAGTTGTTGTCCAGAGAGGTGCCTGTTGGACTTGACGAACTAATTTCTCTCACTATCCGCATTGACAACCATCTCCGTAAGCGTCGGAGGGAGAGAGTAGGTAGGGTTGCATGTCCCATAACATCTGCTTCAGTGCCTTGCTCTCCTTCTCTGACTGCATCACATCTCCAGGCAGGTTCTAATCCTGAACCCATGCAGCTCAGCCGGACCCGTCTATCTCCAGAGGAGAGGCAGCGGCGTATCAGTACTAGGAGCTGTTTATATTGTGGCCAGGTTGGTCACCTGGTCTCCACTTGTTCCCTGTGTCCAGCAAAAGAGGGGGCCTTGCTTGAGGCCATCCTTGTGTGGCAGAGCCAGGCTCCTCTGTCTGCTCTCATCGATTCAGGTGCCGACAAGAGCTTCCTGGACCGAGGGGTCATTAACCAGTTGGGTCTGGACACTGTTTCTTTCGATTCACCTCTCGATGCCAACACTCTCAATGGAAAGCAACTCTTCCGTGTTTTTGAGAGAACTGTTCCTGTTATCCTGCGTCTCTCTGGAAATCACCAGGAAAAGATCAGTTTCCACATATCGACTGTCCTTACTCTCCCCTGGATCTGGGTCATCCATGGTTAAAGATACACAACCCACAGATTGACTGGTCCACCGGGAGGGTAACTACTTGGAGTACATTTTGTCATTCCAATCGTCTACATTCTGCACTTCCACCTGCCTTGTCCGCACCCCAGTCAATTCCAGAACCCCCAGACCTGTCTTCTGTTCCTCCAGAGAATCACGGTCTAGCTCCTATATTTAGTAAGCACCACACCCCACCTCTGCCGTAAGACTGCGCTATCAAGCTGCAGCCTGGAGCTCTTCTCCCTAGTAGCAGGTTGTATAACCTCTCTCGCCCCGAGCAAGAGGCTATGGAGGAATACATCCAGGATACCCTGGCTGTCGGACATGTCAGGCCTTCTTCCTCTCCGGTGGGAGCTTGGTTTTTTTTTGTCAAGAAAGAGGATGGGTCACTGAGGCCATGCATAGACTTCCGTGGGTTGAATAGTATCACTGTCAGGAACAAGTATCCCTTGCCACAGTGCTGCTTTTGCCTCCCTCCATGGTGCCACAGTGTTTACTAAACTTGACCTCCTGAATGCCTACCACCTTGTTCGCATCAGAGGGGGACGAGTGGAAAGTGGCGTTCAACACACCACTTGGACATTGAGTATTTGGTCATGCCTTTTGGTCTCACTAATGCCACTGCTGTTTTTCAGAGCCTGGTTAATGACGTCCTGAGGGATGTCATTGGGCGTTTTGTTTTTGTCTATGTGGATGACATTCTTATTTTTTCGAAGGACCTTGAGGCTCACAAGCAACACGTTCCCCAAAGGCTGTTGGAGAATAAGCTGTTTGTTAAGACTGAGAAATGTGAGTTTCATGGTTCCTGTGTACTTCTTGGGTTACATCACTGCTCAAGGACAGCTACGAATTGACCCTGCCAAGGTTAGAGCAGTCACAGAGTGGCCTGGGCCCGCAAATCTGAAGCAGCAACAGCGTTTCCTGGGGTTTGCCAATTTTTGTAGATGTTTCATCTGTGACTACATTTACATTTACATTTAAGTAAACTACAGTCGTTTGGCAGCTCCTCTCACCACCACTCCATTCCACTGGTCCCCTGAGGCAGCGTTCCGGGACCTCAAGCACCGCTTCACTTCCGCTCCAATCCTTGCCCATCCAGACCCTGAATTCCAGTTCGTTCTCGAGGTGGACGCTTCCGACACCGGTGCAGATGAAACCTGTCTCAACGTTCTCCCTCGGATCAGAAGCTCCATCCTTGTGCCTTGTCCCGCAAGCTCTCACCTGCAGAGAGACATTTTGACATAGGTAACCAGGAACTCCTGGTTGTTAAGCTGGCTCTTGAGGAGTGGCGTCACTGGTTAGAGGGTTTGGTCCTTCCCTTCATTGTGTGGACGGATCACAAAACAATCTAGCCTACATCCAGACCGCCAAACGTCTGAACTCTCGGCAGGCCAGGTGAGCATTCTTTTTCGGAAGATTCAACTTCACACTCACATATCGCCCCGGACCTAAGAATATCAAGCCTGATGCCCCCTCCCGTCAGTTCACCGCAGACAACACAGGTTCCGAGCCAGAAAACATTATGCCATCGTCCTGCATCGTTGCTGGTGTCTCCTGGGAGAGTCCCGTGTTCGTCAGGCTCCGTTGAACAAGCTTGATCCAAGAAACGTACCTTGTAAGGCTCTGTTTGTGCCAGATTCAGTTTGTTCTGAAGTTCTTCAGTGGGCCCATTCTACCCAGCTCACCTGTCACCCTGGCATGAACCAGACTGTCGCCTTCCTGCGTCAGCAATTTTGGTGGCCCACCATGGAGAAAGACGCTCGGGAATTAATCTCATCCTGCTCGGTCTGTGCCCGGAACAAAACCTCCACCAAACCTACATCCGGTGTGCTTCGCCCTCTTCCCATACCCAGTCGCCCCTGGTCACACATAGCTCTGGACTTTGTCACTGGCCTTCCCCCATCGAACAGTAACTCAGTCATCCTCACTATTATTGACCGAATTTTTTATTTTAATTTTTTCCACATGAGCTGTTGTCATCGCACCTGGAGGAGGGCCCAGGCTGCTCTTCGTGCCTCTGCCAGGACCCAATCCCAAGCTAACCGTCAATGTGCATCAACCCCAGTCTACACTCCAGGCCATTGACGACCATCCTGTCTCACCATCCGGCGGCTTTTGGATGTGCGCCGCCATGGTTGGCAGTATCTGGTTACTGGGAGGGATATGGGCCTGAGGAGCGCTGCTGGGTTCCCCGTCATCACATTCTGGATCCCTCCCTCTTACAGGATTTTCATACCTTACTGGGTCGCGCGCCAGGTGGTGTCTGTAGGGGGAGGGGGGGGGGGGAGGTGTATTGTCACATCTACTCCTGCTACGCCCTCTTGTGGTCATCCGGTGTCTTCTTGACCTGCAGTTACTCCCCCAGTACACACTCTCTCTCTCTCTCTCCCCCTCTCTGTGTGATTGTGTGGTTGGAGACAGGTGTGCTGGAGTCAGAGCAGATGCCTACCAGCTACAACTCGTTCCATATTCAAGACCTCTACAAATACTCAGTCCTGCCGCTTCCACTCTGCCAGATCATAATCTCTGCTCAGACAGCTCATGCTTCTAGCTATTTATTATTATTCAAGATCCTGTTACGCTGCGGTGCCTGTTTCCCTACCTGACGCTGTTTATCCTCTCATTGCAGTTTTACCGCTCTGTCTCTGGTGCCTGTCTCCCGTTCCACATCTCAACACCCTACTACCCTGTTCTGGATTTAGCTCACCACCACTACCTTGGATTCCCCTCCGGACCTGTTTACCCGGTTCTACCCAGCTCACTCCAACCTCAGTCTCCATCTGGTTTTCTACAACTCATCCGAGCTTCCCCAGATCTGCACTCCATATCTCCCTGTGTTACAATAAATATCTTGGTTCATTCATCCCTGTTTCCTCATCTGAGTCTGCTCTTGGTTTCCCCTGTGTCGCTCCGCCTAACAGATTACAACTGTGTCTTTCTGGGTAAGTCTCTAAAAGCTTTGCACACCTGGATTGTACAATATTTGCACAATATTGTTTTTGAAATTCTTAAATCTCAAGTTGGTTGGTCATTTTCAAGTCTTGCAATAGATTTAAGCCAATTTAAGTCAAAACTGTAACGAGGCTACTCAGGAACATTCAATGTCATCTTGGTATGCAACTCCAGTGTATTTAGCCTTGTTTTAGATTATTGTCCTGCTGAAAGGTGACTTCATCTCCCAGTGTCTGATGGAAAGCCGACAACCAGGTTTTTCACAAGGATTTTGCTCGTGCTTAGCCCAAATCCATGAATTTGTTATCCTGGAAAAACTCCCAAGTCCTTAACAACCTCTTCAGGCTAGGGGGCAGTATTTTCACGTCCGGATGAAAAGCGTGGACAAAGTAAACTGCCTGCTACTCAGGCCCAGAAGCTAGGATATACATATAATTGGTAGATTTAGATAGAAAACACTAAAGTTTCTAAAACTGTTTGAATAATGTCTGTGAGTATAACAGAGCTGATATGGCAGGCGAAAACTTGAAGAAAAATCCATCCAGGAAAAAATAACTGACGTCACTCTCTTTTCAATGGGTTTTCTATGAGTATGTAGATTTCTGTGGCGCTTGCAGTTCCTATCGCTTCCACTGGATGTCAAGTCTTTAGAAATTGGTTGATGTTTTTCCTTTGAGAAATGAAGTAGGGCAGTTCAGAACGAGGGTCGAGTGTAGTGTTTGTTTGGCGCTCGCTCCACTTTGCTCCACTTTGTTTTTATCCGCTATTGAACACAGTTTATCCCGTCTTACATTTTATCGATTATTTACATTAGAAAATACCTAAAGTTGTATTAGGATTTTTTTTTAATGTTTGGAACAAGTTTACAGGTAATTTATTAGATATTTTGTAGTCATGTTGCGCAAGTTGGAACCAGTGTTGGATCAAACGTGCCAAATAAATGGACATTTTGGAGATATAACGACGGAATTAATTGAACAAAAGGACCATTTGTGATGTTTATGAGACATATTGGAGTGCCAACAAAAGAAGATCTTCAAAGGAAAGGCATTAATTATATAATTATTTATGCGTTTTGTGTCGCCCCTGGCGGGTTGAAATATGAATGTCATGTGTTTGTTTTGTGGGGTGCTATCCTCAGATAATCGCATGGTTTGCTTTCGCCGTAAAGCCTTTTTGAAATCTGACACATTGGCTGGATTAACAACAAGTGTAGTTTTGCTTTGGTGTATTGCATGTGTCATTTCATGAAAGTTTAATATTTATAGTAATTTGAATTTGGCGCTCTGCCATTTCACCGGATGTTGTCGAGGGGTTCCGCTAGCGGAACATCTAGCCGTAACACGTTAACAATTACAAGCATACCCATAACATGATGCAGCCACCGCTATGCTTGAAAATATGGAGATTGGTACTCAGTAATGTATTGGATTTGCCCCAACATAACACTTTGTATTCAGGACAAAGTAAATTGCTTTGCCACATTTGTTGCAGTATTACTTCAGTGCTATGTTGTAAACAGGAGTGTTTTCTATCCAAATCTACCAATTATATGCATATTCTATCTTCTGGGCCTGAGTAGTAGGCAGTTTAGTTTGGGCACGCTTTTCATCCAAGATTCCGAATGCTGTCCCCTACCCTCGTGAGGTTAACCTTTACCGAACCTCAACCCCGTATCCGGGATCACCCCCCACCCCCCCCCCCCCCCCCACACTGATTAGCATCGCTAGCATAGCGTCACAATTAAATAGTAGCATCTAAATATCATTAAATCACAAGTCCAAGACACCAAATGAAAGATACAGATCTTGTGAATAAAGCCACCATTTCAGATTTTTTAAATGTTTTACAGGGAAGACAAAATATGTAAATCTATTAGCTAACCACGTTAGCAAAAGACACCACTTTTCTAACTCCATCAGTTTCTTACTCCATCAGGTGCTATCACCAATTCGGCCAAATAAAGATATTGATAGCCACTAACCAAGAAAAAACCTCATCAGATGACAGTCTGATAACATATTTATTGTATAGGATAGGTTTTGTTAGAAAAATGTGCATATTTCAGGTATAAATCATAGTTTACAATTGCACCCACCATCACAACTCGACTAGAATAAATACACAGAGCAACGTGTATTACCTAATTACTAATCATAAAACATTTCTTAAAAATACACAGCTCACAGCAATGGAAAGACACAGATCTTGTGAATTCAGACAATATTTCAGATGTTCTAAGTGTTTTACAGCGAAAACACAATAAATCGTTATATTAGCATACCACATGTGCAAACGTTACCAGAGCATCGATTCAAGCCAAAGAGAGCGATAACGTAATCATCGCCAAAATATATTAATTTTTTCACTAACCTTCTCAGAATTCTTCCGATGACACTCCTGTAACATCATATTACAACATACATATAGAGTTTGTTCGAAAATGTGCATATTTAGCCACAAAAAAAACGTGGTTATACAATGACAATACTAGCAAAACTAGCCTGAAAATGTCAGGCGCCATATTTGACAGTGATCTTGTCTCATGATTAACTATTCATAAACTTGACTAAAAAAATATAAGTTGGACAGCTATCGAAAGACAAATTAGTTCTTAATGCAATCGCTGAATTACATTTCTAAAATTATCCTTACTGTGCAATACAGGGTTCGCCAAGCGAAGCTATACCAAAGAAAATGGCGGAATATGCGTTAAAAAAATTGACAGAACAACGATTTATCATCTTAAATATTTCTTACTATGAGGTGATCTTCCATCAGAATCTTGGGCAATGTATCCTTTCTTGGGTCTAATCTTCTTTTGGTCGAAAGATGTCCTCTTGTCCGTCGAAATGCCCACTAACGTTCGACCGGTACTGGAAACGTGCCCAAAGCTTCAAAGTGCATCACCAAGAATTGCCTCAAAATCGCACTAAACGGATATAAATTGCTATAAAACGGTTTAAATTAACTACCTTATGATGTCTTTAACACCTATAACGAGTAAAAACATGACCGGCGATATATAAGTGGCTAAACCAAAGCTTGGAAAGAGATCCAGTCCAACGTCCTTCGTGCGTCAGGCGCAGCAGGAAAAGAAATCCACTTCCGCCTTGTGCTGTTTTATACAGGCCCTGATTGCGCAATCGACTCCATTCAAATTGTCACCACTTACTGACATCTAGAGGAAGGCGTGGGCAGTGTTTGTATCCTCATAGGATTTACAGGGACTTTAAAACTGACCTGGGACCAGAGGCCAACATTTCTGAAATCTCACTCCCTATCAGGAAAAGTGCTGTAGAATGAGTTCTGTTCCACTCAGAGACATAATTCAAACGGCTATAGAAACTAGAGAGTGTTTTCTATCCAATAATAACAATAATATGCATATTGTACGAGCAAGAATTGAGTACTAGGCAGTTTAATCTGTAGAGCAAATTATGCTAATGCGAAACAGCACCCCCTATAGTGGCAAGAAGTTTTTAACAGATGCTGGAGAAGTCATCAGAAGAGCAAAATACTTCATCCAGTTCAGGGCAGTATTTACATTTACGTCATTTAGCAGACGCTCTTATCCAGAGCGACTTACAAGTACATACATTCATACTTTTTTTGTACTGGCCCCCCGTGGGAATCGAACCCACAACCCTGGCGTTGCAAGCGCCATGCTCTACCAACTGAGCCACACGGGACGTTTTGAGTTGAAGTTTTGAGTTGCCTGTACAAGAGACTGAGCCAACGTAGTTTTTGTCATTGTAAACAGAGCAAAATATATAGGTAATTTGTCTATCGGCAAGGGATGAGAGGAAATCCGTGTGTTTTGAGGTATTAGACAGCGCAAATAATAAAATCAAACTTTATTTGTCACACGCGCCGATTACAAGTGTAGATTTTACTGTGAAATGCTTAATTACAATACAATTGATCCTCAAAATGTAGTCTTTTTCCATTTGATTTATTAGGCTTTGTCCAAAATGGCACACTATTCACTAGATAGGGTTCTACTCATATGGGCTGTGGTCGACTCTAGTTCATTATTTAGGGAACTAACCAAAAGTGCAGTTCAAGAAGAGTTAAGAAAATATTTACCCATAAAAGTAATGAGGTTATATACAGGGGGCACCGGTACCGAGTCAATGTACAGGTTATTTGAGGTAATTTGTACATGTAGGTGGGGATGACTATGCATATATAATAAGCAGCAGTGTACAACAGAGGGGGGTTAATGTAAATTGTCCGGTGGCGATTTTGTTAATTTTTCAGCAGTCTTATGGCTTGGGGGTAGAAACTGTTGAGGAGCCTCTTGGTCCTAGACTTGGCACTCTGGTACCTCTTGCCATGCGGTAGTAGAGAAAACGGTCTATAACTTGGGTTACTGGAGTCTCTGACAATTTTATAGGCTTTCCTCTGACACCGCCTATTATATAGGTCGTGGATGGCAGGAAGCTTGGCCCCAGTGATGTACTGGGCCGTTCGCATTACCCTCTGTAGCGCCTTATGGTCAGATGCCGAGCAGTTGCCATACCAGGCGGTGATGCAACCGGTCAGGATGCTCTCTGGTGCAGCTGTAGAACCTTTTGAGGATCTGGGGGCCCATGCCAAATATTTTCAGTCTCCTTAGGGGGAAAGGGTTTTGTTGTGCCCTCTTCACGACTGTCTTGGTATGTTTGGACCATGACAGTTCGTTGGTGATGTGGACACCAAGGAACTTAACACTCGACCCGCTCCACTACAGCCCCAGCGATGTTAATGCGGGCCTGTTCGGCTCGCCTTTTCCTGTAGTCCATGATCAGCTCTTTAGTCTTGCTCACATTGAGGGAGAGGTTGTTGTCCTGGCACCACACTGCCAGCCCTATACGCCGTCTCATCATTGTCGGTGATCAGGCCTACCGCTGTTGTGTCGCCAGGAAACTTAATGGTGGTGTTGGAGTCGTGTTTGGCCAGGCAGTCGTGGGTGAACACGGAATACAGCAGGGGACTAGGTACACACGCCTGAGGGGCCCCAGTGTTAAGGATCAGCGTGGCAGACGTGTTGCCTACTCTTACCACCTGGGTGTGGCCCGTCAGGAAGTCCAGGATCGTGTTACATTCAAAATCATAATGTCACAAGTCATCTCTATTGTTTCTACTGCTGAAAGGAAATCATTATTTGACATTAAAATATTTTATTATTCTTCGTGTTACATTCAAAATCATGATTTATTTCATGATGGGCTGTTAAAGGTTGGCTTATCAACTCTCTTTGTCCTGTATTTCGAACATTTCCGGATAAATGTGCCACCAATCAAGTGTTTTGTTTTTTTAAACTGTTAACTATATTTAAGCAGCTAAATGCACTACAGGTATGTTCAGAGAAGCCACCTTGTAAGTGTTGCTGCATGAGAATCAAATCACAGTATTGCCAAGTACCTAAACTCCTCCACGGAGGTAAGCGCAGACTATTTTTTTTTAAATGAACCCCCGACTCAGAGTCTCTATGCGTCGATACATACCATTTTTGTTTCTTAAACCTTTACCGTGTATCTGTTTTTCCTCTGTTGCATGCCTTTCTTTGTTTGCTGAAATCTATACTTTTTTATAAAATGTTAATCAAATACAACTACCGACTGTTTCCTTGTTGAGATTCAATTGGCACATGAAAATTTGCGCTGATTTGCCAATCTTACAACACCAATGAGTCAGTCATTGGTATGTGATTAACTCTAGTCTGCGCTCAACTCTGTGGAGGAGTTGAGGTGCTTGGCAAATCACAGTACAATACACTACAGTATCAACTGGCTGAATTCAACTTTGGATTGGATATCTGATGCCTGTGTGTAGTCCACCAGCAGCGATTCATGTGAGTGACACACATTGTAACTTATATTATGCTGCTCTGTGATATGATAATTAACAAATCAATCATATCTTATCATTATGGAATTGTTAGTCCAGTATCGTGACGGGAGTGAGTCAGTTGGGCCGCTTGGGTGAGTAGTTCTTACAAGAAGTTGTCAAATATAATTTTTGAACTTTTAATACGAGTTGAGACATTCAGGAACTCTCAATATCAATAAGCCTAACATGACGTTGGTAGAAAATGTCATTCAACTTAAGTGCAGTGAATTTATGTCTTAGCTGTAAAATTACACCGTACGACTACAAAACAATATGCTGAAATGACTTACAAAACACCTCACGTTGTTACAACGAAAGCTTCATACTAGTCAACACTAGTGCAAATATTTTCAGTGCAGTGAGTTAACCTTGGACTTTTCCCCACATGACTGCAGTCACTGTTCAATACAAGGAGTGTTCAGTACAGGGAGTGCTACAGTACATTTATTTGTGCATTTACGGAAACACATCTGGTGGAAAAATAGCCTTTTTTTCCTAAACTGACTGAAATTGCTTATTCAAACGGTTACTTCTCTTTCAATTTGAACTCGTGTGTCCTTCCCCTTTTCAAATGGGATAACACTTAAAGGAACTTGTCAGAAAATAGATTATATGTTTTATCTTGTCTTCCTGTAAGTCATTTTCTTGTCCAAAAGTAATGTGATGAAGATGTCATATTCATTTTCATTCATTCAATCATATTCATTTGAGTTGAAGTTGATAGTTTTTACCTCAAGTTGTTCCCAATCATTTTAGTTGCTATAATAACATTTAAAACATATTTAGCCTAATAATAATGAGAATTGGGTTGTTTCTTTTAGTTCCACAATGAGCCAAGGCATAATCAAGGAGGAAATTCTTCGCGATGATCTAAAATACTACTTCATGAGCCCTTGTGAGAAATACAGGGCCAGACGCCAGTTACCATGGAAACTGGGGGTGCAGATCCTGAAAATCGTCATGATCACATCCCAGGTATAGTCTGAGAAGTGTATCATTAGAACTGTTCTCTCTTTTTAGGAATTATCAAAGGTAATTGCTAAGAATGGCTATTCTGGGTGTCAGTCTGTTTCTGCTCGCTGTCTTGTCAACTCCTTATGGAATTGGTTTGGCATGGCATAAGGAGTTGGCGGTAGAGCAGAAAGTAACAGACAGGCACCAAGGCTTAAGAATGCTATCAACCCTTATGGATTTTTTTTACTCTCACAACTCATTAGTTGAATTTACACTGATTTGGTGATAAAACAATTTGATATGGTTGTGATATGAAAGGCAAATGCCCAGATTAGGCTGTTTTAGTATTTTGTTCATTAGTTCATTGTTAATACAATTCCCCAAAATTGTGCATGTCAGCAATTAAGTTTTCATGATAAAGCACTTTTCAGTACAGAGGAAAAAACGGATGTGTGTTGCATCATACTATCCCTTTAAAATCTGTTTTTCTTCTCCCACCAAGCTTATCTTGTTTGGACTGAACAACCAGCTTGTGGTTTCCTACAAGGAGGAGAATGCCATGACCTTCAAGAACCTGTTCCTCAAGGACTATAGCGGAGTTGATGAGGACGATTACAGTGTAGCTCTTTTCTCCCAACAAGCCGTCTATGACAGTCTGTTCTATGTGCTGGATCAGGCAAGTCTCCAGGGCCCATATTCATAATAAAGCATCTCAGAGTAGGAGTGCAGATCTAGTATCTAAACAAGTCTCCCGACTGTCCTTCTCTTTCCCCTGTCTCTTTTACTCTATCCCCATTCTCTTTCTTACCGACGCTTTCTCCCTTGCTTGTCATCGGTTTCATAATCATTCCTGTATTTTTGCAGAGTAAATTGGTTTCTGCCACTGTTCAGGCAATTTTCCCCTGGGTTATCAATATTGAGTCATGGTTATAGCCTAATGCTGCACACATAAGCATTTCACTCTTAAATACTTTTTTTTATTATAGAGATATAGGGTGACAGTGGGGAAAAACAGAGAGAGGTCGTGTCAAAGGGCAGCAGCTCAGATTTTACCTTCGCCGATACCGTAGACGTGTGCTGCAGGCTGCGACATTACTGCTAGACCAGCCAGGCCACCTTTTACTGTTTTATGAGTATGATTGTCCTTTTTTGTTTATGGTGCTGGTGCACCATTTCATTAGAGGTTATGACTCATACACATAGCGTTACATACAGTAGCTGGTAATGAGCAAAACGCACTTGTGTTTGAATGGCGTTCTGTTTCCTGCAGTACCGCCAGTTGGGGCGCCTCTCTGTGGGGCCTATCAGTTACGCTGAGGAGGATGGGAAACTGTTACCTCTGGTCATCTGTAAGGAGTACTACAAGAGAGGCAATGTGGAACCCTCGGACGAGGCCTACGACATTGATGCTCAGTTAGAAAAAGGTCAGTGGACTCCAAGGGCGAAATTGTGGCGTAGATATTTGGGAGGATGAACAGTAGACAGTGACATTTTAAAGCATATTTCCTGCAATTCTACATAGTTTGACATGACTTATTATACCTATTTTCAGGGGTATATGGAGGGGTATTTAAAAAAAATTATAATAAAGGTTAACTTCCTGCATTTTGCCATGGGGAAGAGAAACATTTGCCGTTTTATAATATTATTCTATGAGATAATATGTTGCTAATTTTCTGCTACTCTACAAATTTTGACATGAGCCTGAGAGAAAATGTTGCATTTTTAAAGTAACTGTCCAGTGAAAATCTTACTTTGAAAGAGAATATTCTGTTAACTCATACCCAAATAATGTTGTTGACTCATCCTATACTCGTATTTGTGGCCAAAGTATAAATTGGAGAAAAGCACTTCAACCCCCCACATCAAACTTCAAACAGGCTGTTTAAAAAATGCTTGCTATTTCCTCATAGAGGATGATGTCATCCTGAGCTGGCCAATCAGCCGTCTACTCGCATACATTTTTTAATGACCGGTATCCGACCACACCATTCACTTGTTAAACCTTCATTGTCTAAGAGTGTGAATCAAAATCAAATCAAATCAAATGCATTTATATAGCCCTTCTGACATCAGCTGATATCTCAAAGTGCTGTACAGAAACCCAGCCTAAAACCCCAAACAGCAAGCAATGCAGGTGTAGAAGCACGGTGGCTAGGAAAAACTCCCTAGAAAGGCCAAAACCTAGGAAGAAACCTAGAGAGGAACCAGGCTATGAGGGGTGGCCAGTCCTCTTCTGGCTGTGCTGGGTGGAGATTATAACAGAACATGGCCAAGATGTTCAAATGTTCATAAATGATCAGCATGGTCAAATAATAATAATCACAGTAGTGGTCGAGGGTGCAGCAAGTCAGCACCTCAGGAGTAAATGTCAGTTGGCTTTTCATAGCCGATCATTAAGAGTATCTCTACCGCTCCTGAAGTCTCTAGAGAGTTGAAAACAGCAGGTCTGGGACAGGTAGCACGTCCGGTGAACAGGTCAGGGTTCCATAGCCGCAGGCAGAACAGTTGAAACTGAACAACTTAATTTGGCCTACATATGGTTTAATTAGTTGTTCCAATCTTTTCATCTTTTGCAGATTGTATGACACATGATCCAACAAACGTGAGCCAGTGGAAAGCAGAAAATGTGTCTTTTTTCAATCTGGAATTTTACAGGTACAGTAACATGTTTCTTATTGGACAAGTGAGTGTTTCTTAAGCCTAATGAACACAACCCTGATCATTGGAAAAGCTCCTCGCCGCGGCACACGGAACCGGTTGGTGTCGGCCTGCCCTCCATTTGTTTTCATTTGCGGAGGCTTTCCTAACTGTTCATACCTCAGTGTTCCAGACAGACAAGAAATGGGCAGAGCCGAGTTCATATAGCTCATTGGGTTCGCCTGGGCAAGTCCAGTACAAAAATAATTTCTTAACATTGCAAATAGGAAGGTCCATGAACAGACATGACTCCTTAGAATAGCAACAGTCATCAAAATTGTTAAGGCTTTATATATATATATTTTCTTATAGGTCATTTTTAAATATTTTGTTTAAAAAAAAATGTATATGCCTCACTTGCATAAATACAATGGGTGTATTTGCATATATGACTAAATTAACATTGCGCTGTGGAACAGGGCTGCAACAACCAAAAAACTTGCTCTCTCTAGGCCTACCTGCACCTGTGCTGTCTAGACTGCCTCATTATTACTGTTGTCAAGTTCTGTTGCATAATTCAACAAGTGTGTCAATAGCAGGATACCCTCGGATTAAAAATGAACATGCTTGGCTCTAGTTTACACCTATCTATACATACTTTACATTGTTTGCAAGATCAGACCTAATATGACTGTAATCCAGGTGTTCATTTTCGGAAGTTGTTTTCATTTCAGCGCATTTAATTTGTAAACGTTTCAACTGTATTCCAAGATTACTTTTTCAATTCCACAAAAAATGAACACCCATCAAAATAATGTTATTTCTTGTGACATAAGTGTCGAGATGTGTTAAATAATAAAAAGCTTCAGTGTTCATACAGATGCAACGAAAAGACAATGTATTCGATTGAGCCCATTTCAGCCATTAACAGAGTGTGTTCGACAGGTCATTACAGACATTTTCGTGGTTGTAACGTTAACGGGAAAAAACAATAGGCACAAGAATAAGAGTCGCAGGAATAAAATGAAACCATTCAATCCAGTGAGATGTAAGTGACAAGTAGATTTTGCACCCTTCAAATAGGAAATGGATGGCTTAAAAAGACATCCGCAGGTGGGCAGGGCATGTACGTTGCTACCTTAGAATCAGAGGCATATTTGTTCTACATCAAATATTTCTCTCAACGTTGAACAATGTGTCCTTCCTCCTTCTGAATACGGCCCTGTTATGCTGCATTCATAACCAAGTAGCTCCCGCATTTGACTCCCTGATTTGCATAGTGCTACTACTGATTTTGGAGCTCAAAACAACGATTATCACTGCAGAAACAATAATTAGTGGGGAGAGCACATACATTCTGGTCCACTCTAATTTTTGCAGTGCGTGAAATATAAATGACACATTTTTTGCAGGTGATCTACTAATTTGTCAAGGTAAAAATGTTTTTGAATGTGCATTTCACGATCTAACATAATCGTAGGCTACTTTTTGAGCTTTACATTGGAGTTTGGTTCTAAGTCAGAGATGGGCAACTTCGATGGGGGTGGAAGCCACAAGTCTGCATACCGAAATGAGCGTTCCCCACCACTTTGCATTTTTAGCATCACCTGTCTTGAGAGTGAATCATTATTTTTTTAGTTTTAGAACACATAGAGAAAATGTTGCAGTATTAAAGCTAGTTGGCTGCAATTCTATACATTTTGACATGGGGTGGAGAGAAGATTTTGCTACAGTGGCTTTGCGAAAGTTTTCACCCCCTTGGCATTTTATCTATTTTGTTGCCACACAACCTGGAATTAAAATAGTTTTTTTGGGGGGGGTTAGCATCATTTGATTTACACAACATGCTTACCACTTTGAAGACACAAAATATTTTTTATTGTGAAACAAACCAGAAATGAGACAAAAAGAACTGAACTTGAACGTGCATAACTATTCACCCCCCAAAGTCAATACTTTGTAGAGCCACCTTTTGCAGCAATTACAGCTGCAAGTCTCTTGGGGTATGTCTCTATAAACTTGGCACATCTAGCCACTGGGATTTTTGCCCATTCTTCAAGGCAAAACTGCTCCAGCTCCTTCAAGTTGGATGAGTTCCAATGGTGTACAGCAATATTTAAGTCATACCACATTTTCTCAATTGGATTCCCTGTGGGGATGGTGTTCTTGGGGTGATGAGAGGTGTTGGGTTTGCGCCAGACAGTCTTTTCCTTGATGGCCAAAAAGCTAAATTTTAGATTAATCTGACCAGAGTACCTTCTTCATGTTTGGGGAGTCTCCCACATACCTTTTGGTGAACACTAAATGTGTTTGCTTATTTTTTTCTTTAAACAATGGCGTTTTTCTGGCCACTCTTCTGTAAAACCCAGCTCTGTGGAGTGTATGGCTTAAAGTGGTCCTATGGACAGATGCTCCAATCTCCGCTGTGGCGCTTTGCAGCTCCTTCAGGGGTATCTTTGGTCTCTTTGTTGCATCTGATTAAGCCCTCCTTGCCTGGTCCGTGAGTTTTGATGGGCGGCCCTCTCTTGGCAGGTTTGTAGTGAGTTTCTGGGATGATGGTGTTGATGTGAACCATGATCAGCCTTTCAAAGTGCTAGGGGTCGGTAGTGGAATGGAACCATGACATCAGGAACCAAAACTCCTCCGTAGTGACCCGACACATGATAGCTAAATCAGCTGTTCGATTTAACTTACGGCATGTCAACTGAACCAGGATCACAGTCACATGGATTGGGAAGTATTTCTCAAAGTAATCTTCCAAGCGTTGGAGGTGAGCAGTCATCACTTGTAAGTAAGTAGCCTTGCACGAGCCTTGGATTGTGCGAACCGGAACGGCTCATTGAGCAGAAGCCTATGTCCTGTTTCTGTAGCATGAGGCAGCTTGATGTACAAGTACACGCCCTGAACAGGACACTAGTCTATCGCAGGGCCTTACCCTCAATCTATCTCAATGCTGAGTGCCAAACGGCAACTATCCAGGTCCCACTTTCGTATGACTCGGCCAGGGATTGAACCTTCCAATCTCAGGGCAGACACGCTAATGACAAGACCACTCGTATGGGACACTTACTGATGCTGTTTTCTGTTAGAAACGTGCACACCCAAGGGAAGGGGGCATGGAATTATTTCCTCTGAATCCACTGATTCGGTTACTCATCTGTAGAATGTTTTTGTATTTCCCCTGCGTCTTACGTTTAGTTCGTTCAATTTCTCAAATATGTATGTTACATAGGCAATGTAACAGTTTCATTAATTCACTGCTTGAGCACACTCCGCCAACCCTAATGTCCTAGCTGTGTCTGAATCCTGGCATAGGAAGTCCACCAAAAATTGTGACATTTCCATCCCCAATAGCATTTGTCTTGACGGAAAATGTAAAAGGGGGAGGAATTGCAATATACTGTAGAGATAGCCTGCAGAGTTCTGTCATACTATGCAGGTCTATGCCCAAACAGTTCGAGCTTCTACTTTTAAAGATCCATCTCTCCAGAAATAAGTCCTTCACTGTTGCCGCTTGTTATAGACACCCCTCAGCTCCCAGCTGTGCCCTGGACACCATATGTGAATTGATTGCCCCCCATCTATCATCAGAGTTCGTACTGCTAGGTGACATAAATTGGGATATGATTAACACCCCGACCATCCTACAATCTAAGCTAGATACCCTCAATCTCACACAAATTATAAAGGAACCTACCAGGTACAACCCCAAATCCGTAAACATGGGCACCCTCATAGATATCATCCTGACCAACTTGCCCTCTAAATACACCTCTGCTGTTTCCAACCAGGATCTCAGCGATCACTGCCTCATTGCCTGCGTCCGTTATGGGTCCGTGGTCAAACGACCACCCCTCATCACTGTCAAATGTTCCCTAAAACACTTCTGCGAGCTGGCCTTTGTAATCGACCTGGCCCAGGTATCCTGGAAGGATATTGACCTCATCCCATCAGTAGAGGATACCTGGTTGTTCTTTAGAAGTGCTTTCCCCACCATCTTAAATAAGCGTGCCCCTTTCAAAAGAAATTGAACTAAGAACAGATATAGCCCTTGGTTCACTCCGGACTTGACTGCCCTTAACCAGCACAAAAACACCCTGTGGCATCCTGCACTAACATTGAATAGTCCCCACGATATGCAACTTTTCAGGGAAGTTAGGAACCAATACACACAGTCAGTTAGGAAAGCAAAGGCTAGCTTTTTCAAACAGAAATTTGCATCCTGCAGCACTAATTCCAAAAAGTTTTGGGACACTGTAAAGTCCATGGAGAATAAGAGCACCTCCTCCCAGCTGCCCACTGCACTAAGACTAGGAAACACTGTCACCACTGATAAATCCACGATAATCGAATTTCAATAAGTATTTCTCTACGGCTGGCCATGCTTTCCACCTGACTACCCCTGCCAACAGCTCTGCAACCCCCACAGCAGCTGGCAGTCTCTCTGGCAGTCTCTATGGGGGTGCCAGAGGGTTCAATTCTCAGGACGACTCTCTTCTCTGTTTACATCAATGATGTTGCTCTTGCTGCTGGTTATTCTCTGATCCACCTCTACGCAGACGACACCATTCTGTATACATCTGGCCCTTCTTTGGACACTGTTAGCAAACCTCCAAACGACCTTCAACGCCATACAACACTCCTTCCGTGGCCTCAAACTGCTCTTAAATGCTAGTAAAATGAAATGCATGCTCGTCAACTGATCTCTGCCCGCACCTGCCTGCCATTCCAGCATCACTACTCTGGACGGTTCTGACTTAGAATATGTGGACAACTACCTGTACCTAGGTGTCTGGTTGGACTGTAAACTCTCCTTCCAGACTCACATTAAGCATCTCCAATCCAAAATTAAATCTAGAATTGGCTTCCTATTTCGCAACAAAGCATCCTTTACTCATGCTGCCAAACATACCCTCGTAAAACTGACTATCCTACCGATCCTTAGTCATTTACAAAATATCCTCCAACACTCTACTCAGCAAATTGGATGCAGTCTATCACAGTGCCATCCGTTTTGTCACCAAAGCCCCATATACTACCCACCACTGCGACCTGTATGCTCTCGTTGGCTGGCCCTCGCTAAATATTCATCGCTAAACCCACTGGCTCCAGGTCATCTAAGTCTTTGCTAGGTAAAGCTCTGCCTTATCTCAGCTCACTAGTCGCCATAGCAACACTCACCCGCAGCACACGCTCCAGCAGGTATATTTCACTGGTCATCCCCAAAGCCAACACCTCCTTTGGCCGCCTTTCCTTCCAGCTCTCTGTTGCCAATGACTGGAACGAATTGCAAAAATCACTGAAGCTGGAGACTTATATCTCCCTCACTAACTTTAAGCATCAGCTGTCAGAGCAGCTTACTGATCACTGCACCTGTACATAGCCCATCCAACCAACTACCTACCTAATCCCCTATTTGTTTTAGTTTTTCTGCTTTTTTGCACACCAGTATTTCTACTTGCACATTCTCATCTGCACATATATCAATTTAGCATGTAAATTGCTAAATTGTAATTACTTCGCCACTATTAGCCTATTTATTGCCTTACCTCCTTACTTAATTTGCACACACTGTATACAGATGTTTCTATTGTTATTGACTGTACGTTTGTTTATCCCATGTGTAACTCTGTGTTTTTGTCGCACTGCTTTGCTTTATCTTGGCCAGGTCACAGTTGTAAATGAGAACTTGTTTTAAACTGGCCTACCTGGTTAAATAAAGGTGGGGGGAAAAACATTTGAATGCTACATCCATTGTGAATGACAAAGTTCCTCTCTCAAAGCGAAAAGCCTCAGTGTGAAATAGAACATTATCATGCTCTGATCCCATATCTCCATGTAGTTTTGCAAACAGGCTTGGGCGCAGTGAATGTGGTTTGATGTAGTTTACAATCGAAGTTACCTGCTGCAGTATATCTCTGAGTTCTGTGCTTCGATCTTTTGCCACCAGTTGCTCTCGGTGTATCATACAATGCGACCTTATGGCAGAAGGAGATAGATGGAGCCCCATCTGTGCAAAAGCCCACCATCCGATCCTATGTAGAATCTGTTTTTCTGCACATCCCCTGTGCAGTTTCATTCTCGGGAATCGTGAGACAGAACTGTGTGGAGGTGTCGGTGTGTGGAGGTGTCGGTGTGTGGGGGTGTCGGTGTGTGGGGGTGTCGGCCCTCACAGCTAACGTCCCTTTGGAGAACATAAACTGGGGAGTTTGAGTTCAGTCAGTTTCCTCTTGATTACTAGTAATAGCATAAATTCTTTGTTTAACAGTATTATCTGACAAAGATAATGATGTGAGTTTCTATGCCTCTGCCTCCCCACACATTGTTTTCACCATATCAATTGTGGCCAGTAATATCAAAGTCTGTAATAGTGTGTGGTTTCATGGCGTAGTGGGCCTAGTCAATCAGCATGGGAATAATTTTTCCATGATCTAAGGGCACGCTCTGGTTTCTTTTATATTTGAATAATTTTGATTTTTAAGGTTAACCAAATTACAATGATGGGTGGGGGGGGGGGGGGGGGGGGTTGCTGAAGAGTATTTCTCTCTTTAATAAAGCGTGGGGAAAAACTCATTCTGATAGGCTGGGCCTAGCTCCCCAGTGGGTGGGCCTAGCTTCCAAGTGGGTGGGCTTATGGCTGCACCCCTGTTTGTGAAATCCATAGATTAGGGCCTAATTAATTTATTTCAATTGACTGATTTCCATATGATTAATTCTCCAGCAACCCCATTTTCAAATTCGGCAACCCCATTTGGGGTCACAATCCATAGTTTGGGAACCGCTGGCTTATGGGTAATGTGATTGAGGCTTTACATGTACCTGCTGATGTATCACCATGCAGGCTACGTTGTGTCGAGCGTGGTGGAATGAAAATGCATCTCAACCAAGGAAAATGTGTGGTGGGCCGACCCCGCCAACCTTGACCCGTTCCTTGTGCCGCAGCGAGGGGTACTTGGATCATTTGGGGATTGATTTCTTATTAACGTTGGCATGTTTTCCTTTCAGGCTTGTTGATATCAAGATCACGTTTCAACTTAAAGGAATCAACCTGCAAACAGTGCGCTCACATGAGTTACCCGACTGTTATGTATTTTTTGTGACGGTAAGTTTCCTTTGTTGTGTTTAAACATGTAACCCCATCATCATGCCCACGGAGCGCTGTTGGTACTGTTAGACCATTTTGTAATCTGTTTTCAGTTGTCTCTTTCTCCAGATCACATTTGATAACCAGTGTCACAGCGGAAAGATAAAAGTCTTCCTCGACATTGACGCACTGAGCAGCGCGTGCAAAAACTGGAAGATTTCAGGGACTGGTAAGTATAGTTAAGTTTGAGTTATTAAGAAACCAATTTGTTCATCAGGATTAATTGTCCTGGGTAATTAAATAAACGCAGTATGTTCAAATACTTGAGGTGCCGTTAAGTAGGTGTACATGCAAACAAATGCACGACTCCAGTTTTCTTACTCATATTATTATAATTATTTGATTTATTCCGCTCGTTCCAGCACTTAAACGACTTAAGCTATTAACATGAAACCAACTTCCAAATGTGCAGATCGACCCAACTTATTTTTGATATTGTATACTTTTTGTACTACAGCAACATTTAAATGAGCTGACAATACATTTCAATGGAAATAAAAGTGCCATAGACTTACACCATATATACAAAAGTATGTGGACACCCCTTCAAATGAGTATATTCGTCTATTTCAGCCACACCCGTTGCTGACAGGTGTATAAACTCGAGCACCCAGCCATGCAATCTCCATAGACAAACATTGGCAATAGAATGGCCTTATTGAAGACCTGAGTGACTTTCTGCCCTGCTAGAGCTGCTCCAGTCAACTGTAAGTGCTGTTATTGTGAAGTGGAAACATCTAGGATCAACAATAGCTCAGCCGCGAAGTGGTAGGCCACATAAGCTCACAGACTGTGACCGCCGAGTCCAAAGACTCTGGACAGGTGAAACTGGAGCAGCAGCGCGACCAGGTGGACTCGGGACAGCTGAGAATACTTGCTCGTATTCATAGTGCCAACGGTAAAGTTTGGTGGAGGAGGAATAATGGTCTGGGGTGGTTTTTCATGGTTCAGGCTGGGCCCCTTAGGTCCAGTGAAGGGACATAACGCTACAGCATACAATGGCATTCTAGACGATTCTGCGCTTCCAACTTTGTGGAAACAGTTTTGGGAAGGCCATTTCCTGTTTCAGCATGACAATGCCCCCGTGCACAAAGCGAGGTCCATACAGAAATGGTTTGCCGAGATCGGTGTGGAAGAACTTGACTGGCCTGCACAGAGCCCTGACCTTAACCTCATTGAACGCCTTTGGGATGAATTGGAACGCCAACTGCGAGCCAGGCCTAATCACCAGTGCCCGACCTCAGTAATGCTCTTGTGGCTGAATGGAAGAAAGTCCCCTCAGCAAGAGTGGAGGCTGTTATAACTACACTGAACAAAAATATAAAAGCAACATGTAAAGTTTTGGTCCTATGTTTCATGAGCTGAAATAAAAAATCCCAGAAATTTTCCATACGAACAAAAAGCTTATTTCTCTCAAATTTTCTGAACAAATTTGTTTAGTGAGCATTTGTTTATTGACTTGTTTATTGTTTACTCCATGTGTAACTCTGTGTTGTCTGTTCACACTGCTATGCTTTATCTTGGCCAGGTCGCAGTTGCAAATGAGAACTTGTTCTCAACTAGCCTACCTGGTTAAATAAAGGTGAAATAAAAAATAAATAAAATAAAAAAATTCTTCTTAGCCAAGATGATTGAGTTGGACTATTTCTGTCTGTAATAAAGCCCCTTTTCTGGGGGAAAGAAATAATGCTGATTGGCTGCGCCTATGCCTCCCAAGGCCCACCCATGGCTGCACTCCTGCCCAGTCAAATGAAAATCAAAGATTAGGGCCTAAAGCGTTCATTTAAATTGACTCATTTCCTTATATGAACTCCAACTCAGTAAAATCTTTGACATTTTTGAATGTTGCGTTTATATTTTTGGTGAGTATACATATGTTGGCATAACATAACTCGCTAACAGTAACTATTGAACCGTTTAAGCTAGACACACCAAACCAACTTTCTCATTTTCAGGCTATCCTAATTTCAAGTTATTAAACTGTTATCAACTATTATTATATACATTTTCATAAAATACATCACCAACCCTAACTCTTAAACCGTTCAAGCTAGAGATACTAAACCAGCTTCCTCATTCTTAAACTTTTATCAACTATAACTATATGAAATTGCATGAATTTGCATAAAGAAACTACAAACAATAATTATTGAAAAGTTCAAGCTACATTATAGGCACCAAAATTCCACATGTTCAGGTTCACATGTAACTTCAAATTCTTAAAAAACTTTCAAAAATGACAACTTCAAATTAGCATCAAATAACACACCAACAGTAATTCTTGATCCGTAATTCTTGATCCGTTCAAGCTAGAGACACAAAACCAACTTTCACATGTTCAGGCTATCCTAACTTAAAATTGTTATACACTTTTATCAACTATATCTAAGCAAATTGCATAAATTAGCATACAATTTATCACCAACAGTAACTGTTGAACTGCTATCCTATTTTCAAATTCGTATTTTTTTTAAACAAATATAACTATACAAATTTGAATAAATTAGCATACAATTACTTGCCAACAGTAACTATTGAACCGTTCAAGATAGACACCAAAGCAACCATCACATGTTCAGGCTTTCCTAACTTCACATTTGTATATCCTTTTATCAACTATAACTCCCTCATTTGCATAAATTAGCATACAATTTCTCACCAACAGTAACTCTTGATCAGTTCAAGCTAGACATACTAAACTCACTTCATGTTCAGGCTATCCTAACTCCCATATCTAAAAAACGTTAACATTTTAGTCATTTAGCAGACGCTCTTATCCAGAGCGACTTACATGCATACATTTTATTACATTTTTTTTTTTTTTTTACATACTGAGACAAGGATATCCCTACCGGCCAAACCCTCCCTACCGGCCAAACCCTCCCTAACCCAGACGACGCTATGCCAATTGTGCATCGCCCCACGGATCTCCCGGTTGCGGCCGGCTGCGACAGAGCCTGGGCGCGAACCCAGCCCAGCCTGGGCGCGAACCCAGAGACTCTGGTGGCACAGCTAGTGCCCTAGACCACTGCGCCACCCGGGAGTTAAGACATAACTATAAACATTTGCATAAACTAAGTCACTAACAGTAACTCTTAATTAAACCATTCTAGCTATAGATACTCAACCAACTTCCTCATGTTCCAGCTATCCTAACATCAAATTATTACAAACTTTTATCAACTATAACTATATGAAATTGCTTAGATTTGAATAAAAAAACTACAAACAGTAATTATTGAACCGTTCCAGCTATAAGCACCGAACTAGCTTTGTCATGTTCAGGATATCCTAACTTTAAATTATTCACTTTGATCAACTATAGCGCACTTGCACAAAATAGCATACAATGACCAACCCACAGTAACTCTTTATTCGTTCAAGCTAGGGACTCCGAACCAATTTTCTCATGTTTATACTATCCTAACTTCAAATTCTTCAAAACTTTCAACAAATAGAACTATACAGATTTGAATGTATTTGCATAAAATAACCCACTAAAAGTAACTTCTTCCCTTTCAAGCTAGAGACACTAAATCAAGATTCTCATGTTCAGCCTATCCTAACGTAAACGTAACTTTTATTATATAAATGAACTATAAATATATAAATGTACATACTTTTACAAAAATAACTCACCGTCAGTAACTGTTGATCCTTCAAGTTTATGCCACCAAACCAACCTTTACATGTTCAGCCTATACTAAACCAACAGTAACTCTTGATCCGTTCAAGCTAGACTCCAAACCGCCTTTCACATGTTATGCCAATCCTAACTTCAAATTATTAAACTTTCAACAACTACAACTATATAATTTGTAATACATGTTTGTAAAGTAAGCCACCAACAGTAACTCTTGATCCATTCAAGCTATACACCAAACCAACTTTCACATGTTCAGGCTATCCTAACTTCAAATACTTAAATGTTTACAAGAACAAAAAACACAAATGTACATGCATTTGCATAAATAACTCATCAATAGAAATTCTTGAACTGTTTAAGCTACTGTAGAGCCAAAAACCCAACCGTCACATATTCAGGCTATCCTAAATTCAAATTCTTATACAATTTTATCAACAATAACTATGGAATTTGCGTAAATCAGCATACAATTTTTAACCAACAGTAACTGTTGAACCATTCAAGCTAGATCACATGTTCAGGCTATCCTAACTTAAAAATCTTAACTGTAACAACTATACAAATGTAACGAAATTAGCATAAAATGACTCGCCAACAGTAACTATTGATCTGTTCAAGCTAGATACACCAAACCAATTTTTACATGTTCAGGCTATCAAAAATTCTAAATCTTCAAAAGATTTCAACAACTATACAAATTGTAATACACTTGCATAAAATAACTGAATAAAAGTAACTCGTCTTCCGTTCAAGCTAGAGACACCAAACCACCTTTCACATGTTCATTGCATAAATTAGCATACAATTTCCCACCAACAGTAAGTCTTGATCCTTTCAAGCTAGAGATCCTAAACATATTTCCTCATGTTCAGGCTATCCTAACATCAAATTCTTAGACTTTGTCAACTATAACACCAAACCAACTTCCACATTTTAAGGCTATTCAATCAATCAATCCATCACAAGCTAGCATGCACATCATATTTTCTTCAGGAAATGTACTTTTCTAGTTTAGCCTGCCTTACTAGCTTTTGCTAGTAGAGGAACGTTGGTAAGTTGCTCAGGAGTGTTTGCTAAATGACTGTAAAATGTACTTTTGAGTATAATTTGACATATGTACTGTATTTGAACTAAGTCTCAAATAAGTCCAAATCCAACCATAATGTTTCTTCTCTAAACAACCAATACTGAAGACTTCCAATGTTGACACTGTGACACTATGTCAAAAGCCTCAAAGCACATGGGAAGAGTTATGTAACCCAGGTGTCTTTATCTGTTTCAGCTCAGAAGAACACACACTACCTTCTGGTGTTTGATGGCTTTGTCATACTGGTTTGCCTGACCTCGGCCGTGCTATGCACACGCTCCATCGTTCTGGCAGTCAAATTACTGCAGGTCAGTTAATGATACATTATGGAAGTTTAGTTGCTAATTATATACATCACATTTCGGCTTGAAAGGCCAATGTTGGCTGTATGGTTAATACACATGTATGATGTGAATTTCTTGTCTCATAAAACCCAACTTGTGTTTTAGCTAAACAATATACGCTTTGCTCATGGGTGCGATGTCATTTCTGGACAATATTTATCTCCATTTAGAGGGATCCCTTTTGGCTCAAAAACCAAATTGTAGGTGTTCTGGACCCCTCACTGGCCAATCAGAATGTGTTCCATGGCTAAATATGTGGTTGCTTCAAGTTGTGTATTTACAGTCTTTTATGTATTGTGTTGTAATCAACTCCAATTACAATAGTCCATTATGGCCTAGTTTGTTAAATAGCCTACAGAAACAAAATAACAAAATATATGTAGGCCAGTCCTATCTTCGCTTAACTTCTTATGGCTGCAGGCGCAGTATTGAGTAGCTTGGATGAAAAGGTGCCCAGAGGTGCCCAGAGTAAACTGCCTGCCCCTCAGTCCCAGTTGTTAATATATGCATATTATTATTAGCATTGGATAGAAAACACTCTGACGTTTCTAAAACTGTTTGAATGATGTATGTGAGTATAACAGAACTCATATGGCATGCGAAAACCTGAGAAAAATCCAACCAGGAAGTGGGATATCTGAGGTTTGTAGTTTTTCAAAACTTGGCCTACCGAATACACAGTGTCTATGGAGTCAAGTTGCACTTCCTATGGCTTCCACTAGATGTCAACCATCTTTAGAAACTGGTTTGGGGATTCTACTATAAAGGAGGGGCTCATGAGACCTGTTTGAGTCAGTGGTCTGGCAGAGTGTCTCAGGCTCGTGATGCGCACTCCCGACAGTCAGCTCTCATTCCAGTGCTTTTCTTCAGACATAGGAATTCTCCGGCTGGAAGCTTATTGATGTTTTATGTTAAAACATCCTAAAGATTGATTCCATACATCGGTTGACTTGTTTCTATGACCTGTAACGGAATTTTTTCGAGATTTTGTCTGGACGAAGTGCTCGCGCCTCATGAAGATGGATTACTGGGCTGAACACGCTAACAACAAGTGGCTATTTGGACATAAATGATGGACTTTATGGAACTTTATGGAACAAATCAGTCATTTATTGTCGAACTGGGATTCCTGGAAGTGCCTTCTGATGAAGATCATCAAAGGTAAGTGAATATTTATTGTGTTATTTCTAACTTCTGTTGACCCCCCCAAAAAAATGATATATTTTTTTTAAAGACAATTAATTACATTCCCCACCCCCAAAAACCCCTCAATGCACCAACAACCAAGAAAATGAACTAAAGAGAAAAAAGAAAAAGACAGAACAAACAGCAAACAACAATGCAAAACAAAACAAGGGACATCAAGGACAACTAAAATCATAACAGCAATGCCAACTGTATATGTTTGAGTGCATGTCTGGCACTATTACGTGTGTGTGTGTGTGTGTCCGTGTATGCGTGTATTTGAATGAGTGTGTGTGTGTGTATATGCATGGGTACAAAGACCTGCACGGTATCAGCCTCATCTTTGACCATCATTCTATCTCCCACACAGCATTTCCACTCCAACTTATCTCCAGGTGCTTCAATAAAGTACTAAGTAAAGGGTCTGAATACTTATGTACAGTGCATTTGGAAAGTATTCAGACCCCTTGACTTTTTGCACATTTTGTTACGTTACAGCCTTATTCTAAAATGGACTCAATAGTTATTATCCCCATTATCAATCTACACACAATATCCCATAATGACAAAGCAAAAACTGGTTTAGACATTTTTGAAAATGTATATAAAAGAAACTGAAATATCACATTTACATAAGTATTAAGACCCTTTTAGTGAAATCAAATCAAAATCTAATTAAATGTTATTTGTCAAATGTTCCAAATCAAACAGGTGTATACCTTACTGTAAACTGCTTACTTACAAGCCCTTAACCAACAATGCAGTTCAAGAAATAGAGTTAAGAAAATATTTACTAAATAAACTAAAGTAAAAAATTAAATAAAAAGTAGCACAATAAAATAACAAGGTTATATACAGGGGGTAGCGGTACAGAGTCAATGTGCAGGGTTACAGGTTAGTTCGAGGTCATTTGTACATGTAGATGGGGGTAAAGTAACTATGCATAGATAATCAACAGTGAGTAGCAGCAGTGTGCTCAGTACTTTGTTGAAGCACCTTTGGCAGCAGTTACAACCTCGAGTCTACTTAGCCTCCATAGCCTTGTTATCTACCCTCTTGGTCCTGGTGTCTTCTGTAGCCTATCTTCTAGCTAAATCCAACTCTTTGTTTCGAATCCTCTTCGCTATATTCTGGATGAAACATCTATGGATGAATGTCACAATGTAGTAAAAAAAAAAATGCTCCATTCTCAAATTCATGTTGATGATTGGAATCCCTTGAAGCCATTATGGTCTGGTAAGTTCTTTCAGTTTTGCCCAAAGTATTGTGTTAGTGTCCGCCTCCCTTTTTAAAAAAGGCCGCCTTGGAGGAGGGAGAGGGCCAGAGCATGAGGCTCCGCTCCCCAGGAGTTCAAATGTGTCAGCTTGTATATTTAGCAATGCATCTGCTGATAGGAACATCACTGAAAGACGTTTAATGGCTCTATCAAACAAGGACAGCCATATACATGCACAAAAACGTATAGCGCGATAAGTATCACATTGAGACTTCGTGAAATTCCACAAAGCAGGACTACATTTATTTTCGGATCTCCCCCCATCATTACACCAGAAGCCGTCATAGGGTGTATCATTTAGTGCGCAAAGCCCAGACCTGCCTTCCTCCTAGGCAATGATGTGTAAAACACATCTCGCTGACCTAAAATACCTTGAACGTGATGAAAACAAGCCCAGATTCCCCCAGGGTGAAATTCCCTTTCAAGAACACCTCAAATATTGCCACCCCTTCCGCCTCAGCACAAGCGAGCTGATGTTAGGTAGGTAAATTGCCGAAATTGGCGTGAAGGGGGTAAAATGCCATTGAGCCAGTTTTTACATGACGAAATTTGTAACTAACGTGCGTTTTAACACTTGTGCCTCCTTAGCGCCAGACGAAAACAGAGCCCTCGGTCTCTTTCTGTGTCTGAGTCTCCAGAAGTGTCACTCACAATTTCACCATGACAATGTGCATCCTATAGTATTCATTATAAATGCGGTAAAAAGTTACATGAACTTGCTTGTGACATGTTGCCAGTTTTGTGTAAACTTCATGATGGGCTTTTATAACCATTTGTGTGGTTTATTACAGTATACAATGATCTTTCAATTCCTGGCCTGATGAATTTATCCCCCTTTATTCCAGAGATTTTCCAGGTTCTTCCGTGAGAATTATAATCACAAGGTGTGTGAGACTGACCAAAAGGAGTTTTTAAACGGCTGGTATGTTTTGGTGATCGTCAGTGACGCTATGGCCATAGTAGGATCCATATTGAAGATGGAAATACAAGCAAAGGTAATTCTCAACTCAAATGTTTCAAACTCCTTGAAAGAGTTTCAGCTGACACACATTCACCAGACATCTCTTTCTTTCCTACATTTAATAGGAACATGTCTAATCATAGGAAGATTATCTATCTGTTAGGGGAGAAGTATCTGTTAATTGAATGATTGGAATATTCCGCCCTGAAACATATAATTGTATGGAAGTGATTAGAATGTATAACATCATAATCAATAAATGTGTAGTCCTAGTCAGAATTAGGGTAAAGACAATATGTCTTTATGGTATTATAAACACAGACTGTCTGAGCTCGGTGCCGACCTGACTAGAGATTGGGAGAGAACAGGGAGTACGTGTAAAGAACAAGGTCACTGATCTCTGTCGGCTGGGTAGCAGGATATGTGTGTGTGTGTGTGTGTGTGTGTGTGTGTGTGTGTGTGTGTGTGTGTGTGTGTGTGTGTGTGTGTGTGTGTGTGTGTGTGTGTGTGTGTGTGTGTGTGTGTGTGTGTGTGTGTGTGTGTGTGTGTGTGTATGGTTGTGTGAATGTGTGGGCGTGAGAAGTCAGTATAAAATGAATTGTTTTGTATTCTTGACTTTAGAACGTTCTCGTGAATACATCTTTTTGACTATCTATTTTAGCTGGGCCTCCGTCTGTTTCGTTCGACTGGGCTTGGACTTTGTAACAAGATGGTTGAATCAAGACATTGTAAAACTCCCAAAGACTATTTACTCTAACCTGAGTGACTTTCGAGTCAGATCTTTATGACTTGCATGTTAACCATTTACCCCCAGTTGGCATAAGGAAAATGAACTCCTCTCTCCCTTCTAGAGTCTTACCAGCTATGATGTGTGCAGCATCTTTCTGGGGACTTCTACGCTGATGGTGTGGGTGGGAGTGATCAGGTACCTGGGCTACTTCCAAAAGTACAATGTAAGTTTGATCAAAGATAATTATCCAGTTGGAATAGACGTGTCCTGTTTGGCCACATGCAAACTCAGACTTACATAAAAAATACATTGGAAAAGACCATTTAAAAATCTATACATAATGAAAGTGGTTAAAAACAAGGATGTGGCAATAAGAGTGATTCATCAACTTAAGGAACACTATCTTAAACACTGATTCAACACAGGTTTTACAGTGTGTGTGTGTGTGTGTGTGTGTGTGTGTGTGTGTGTGTGTGTGTGTGTGTGTGTGTGTGTGTGTGTGTGTGTGTGTGTGTGTGTGTGTGTGTGTGTGCACATGCCTGTGCACATGCGTGTGTGTTCCAGGTGCTCATCCTGACTATGAAGACTGCCTTCCCCAAGGTGATCCGCTTCTGTTGCTGTGCTGGCATGATCTACCTGGGGTACACCTTTTGTGGCTGGATCGTACTTGGCCCTTACCATGAAAAGGTACTGACTGGGAATGGCAATGCTGATACTCATTTTAATTCTACAGAATAGGGACTCCCGAGTGGCGCAGCGGTCTAAGGCACTGCACCGCAGTGCTAGAGCCGTCACTACAGACCCTGGTTCGAGCCTGGGCTGTATCACAACCGTCCATGATCGGGAGTCCCATAGGTCAGAGCACAATTGACCCAGCGTCTTCTGGGTTAGGTGAAGGTTTGGCTGGGGTAGGCCGTCATTGTAAATAAGAATGTGTTCTTAAAACTGACTTGCCTAATTAAATAAAAAATACCAGGCTTCATATTTTAGAACCATTTCCTTAACTGTACACAACTTAAAGTGATAGTCCTCTGTGTGTACCGACCCAATTCAAGCACTGGCGATATAAATAGGCTTCATGTGGCCTGGTGTGGTTTTGCAATGGCCTGAAACGGAACATGTTTACACTGTCACCTAACAATTTGATGTATTGTTATCCATTTACAACCACAAGATGGCAGCATCTATACATTTTGCTGCTTGTTGTTGCTTGTCTAGTCAGTGTTGCACCATTATGAGGCACACACATAATGCCTGAATCATTAATGCTAGCAAGGAAGGGCCCAAGTGTCTAAAGTGATCGCTGGTTTATAAGAAAAATAATTGACGGAAGTCGAGAAACATCGCAATAGTAAACAAGAGCTCACATGGTGGACTGCAGAATCCTCAAACTAACTTTAACCCGCGTCAAACTACACAGCCACACTTTAGTTGGATTGTCTCCTGTAGTTGGTCTACACATGTTCAAACTATCAAAAGCAATTTCCAATTAACACTTTGCTGGGATTAGGGTTAGGTTCAGGGGATTAGGTTTAGGGTTGGGGTAAATTGACACAGTAGTTAGTATAGTGAACAAAAATATAAACGCAACAGAACCATACATTTATATATATGTTTGTTTTTATTTATTACATTTTTTTACCCCTTTTTCTCCCCGATTTCGTGATATCCAATTCGTAGTTACAGTCTTGTCCCATCGCTGCAACTCCCGTACGGACTCGGGAGAGGCGAAGGTCAAGAGCCATGCGTCTTCCGAAACACAACCCTGCCAAGCCACACTGCTTCTTGACACACTGCTCGCTTAACCCGAAAGCCAGCCGCACCAATGTGTTGAAGGAAACACTGTACAACTGGCGACCGTGTCAGTGTGCATGCACCCGTTCCGCCACAAGAGTTGCTAGAGCGCGATGGGACAAGACCATCCTGGCCGGCCAAACCCTCCCCTAACCCGGACGACGCTGGGCCAATTGTGCACCGCATCATGGGTCTCCTGGTCGCGGCCGGCTGCAACACAGCCGGGATCGAACCAACATGCAACGATTTTACTGAGTTACAGATCTTATAAGGAAATCAGTCAATTGAAATAAATGTATTTGACCCAAATCTATGGATTTCACATGAATTGGCAAGGGTGCAGCCATGAGTGGGCCTGGGAAGCCTACCCACTTGGGGGCCAGGCTCACCCACGGGGGAGTCAGGCCCAGCCATTGAGAATGAGTTTCTCTGTTTCAACCAGTCCGAATACTCCTCAGTTTCCTCAGCTGTCCGGGATGCTGGTCTCAGACAATCCCACAGGTGAAGAAAGCGGATGTGGAGGTCCTGGGCTGGCGTGGTTACACGTGGTCTGCGGTTAGGAGGCTGGTTGGACATACTGCCAAATTCTCTAAAATGATGTTGGAGGTGACTTATGGTTGAGAAATGAACATTCAATTCTCTGGCAACAGCTCTGGTGGACATTCCTGAAGTCAGCATGCCAATTGCACGCTCCCTCAACTTGAGACATCTGTGACAAAATTGCACATTTTAGAGTGGCCTTTTATTGTCCCCAGCACAAGGTGCACCTATGTAATGACCACGCTGTTTAATCAGCTTTTTTTATATGCCACACCTGTCTGATGGATGGATTATCTTGGCCAATGATAAATGCTCACTAATAAGGATGTAAACACATTTGTGCTCAAAATTTGAGATAAATAAGCTTGGACAATTTCTGGGATCTTTTATTTCAGCTTATGAAAACATGGGATCAACTCTTTACATGTTGCATTTATATTTCTGTTTCGTATAGTTTGGGGACTATCCAAATACAGTGTTTCCCTTACAGGTTTACTATCTTAATTTGATCACTCTGTTGTCGCAGAGAATTTTCCTGCAATGCAGGAAATGCAAATTGTAGTATTTAAAAAGGCTTTGAATGTTTGTAATTTCCACATTAAAATGAGAGACTTGATTTATCCTATCAAAAAATGTATCAACCTCTACAAAAATGTCCATTTAATTATAATCCACATAATAGTTCACATTTCCTGTTGCTGCAGATCTAGAAAATGGTCAAATTAAGATAGAACATCTGTGTACTTGTACGCAGTCCAAATAAGGTGTGACCCTATTTTGTCTTCATTAGTTTGACATTTTCCTCTCATACTTTAAGAGTTTTCTGAATGATGGCATGAGTGAAATTATAATATTTGTTGTAACTTTTCTGTAAGGAGGAAGTTTGTTTTAAACAGAGTTTTAGCATAGTTTTAGTACACGCAATGCAATCAAGAGCTGCAGTATCAGATCTCCCATTATTTAAAATGTGGCGGTGCGTTTACTTATAGTGCGTTCGTGTTTGCAAGAGGAAAATGTTGCCCAATATGTGTAAAAATGGCACCAAACTGTCCTCACTGCACGGGTACATTGCAGAGAGGCTGTTCAGATAGATAGATATCGTTAATAGATATTGTATTATCTCTATGATTCAGACTATCCTTGATCACCTCAGTATTCAACTCTGGTGTCTGTTGCAACAAGATGTTCACTCATACTTACAACATGGGTGTGTGTCCCAAATGGCATCCTATTCCCTATATAGTGCACTACTTTTGACTCCCTATGGGCCCTGGTCAAAAGCAGTGCATTATGTAGGAAATGGGGTGCCTTTCGGGATGCAACCATACACTGCAGCCAGGGAAGTTACCATAACATCAACTCATTTAGACATTGTTTACCATTTGCAATAAACAAGGGATGTTACAGAGCTGCCCTCCCACACGTCCCCTACCCTACCTAGGATCTATACCGTCTGTCTGAGTGGGCTGTGCTTAGATGCTATCGCTCTTTGTTTGTAGTGATGTCTCCCCCTGAATCTGACTGTGTTTGTGGGATGTGTGCACTCTTTCCTCTCTCTCCCTCACTCACTCTTTCTCTCTCCTCTCTCTTTTTGCAATCTCTCTCCCATGTTTCTCTCTGTCCATCTCTCTGCTCCTCTCTCTCATTGTCTACGCCTGTCTCTCTCCCCTCTCTACTCGGTCCCCTTCCCTCTGTCATCTCTTGCTTTCTTTCTCCTGCCCCTTCACCCTTCTCTTCTTCTCACTCCATCTCAGTTTGAGGGCCTGAGTCGGGTGGCCGAGAGCCTGTTCTCGCTGGTCAACGGCGACGACATGTACACCACCTTTGCACAGCTGAAGGACAAAAACAGCCTGGTGTGGCTGTTCAGCCGCGTCTACCTCTACTCCTTCATCTCCCTCTTCATCTATATGGTGCTCTCGCTCTTCATCGCCCTCATCACAGACGCCTACGACACCATCAAGGTACTCACTCATACATTTGCTGGTTTGTGTTCAGTTGGCACAAAACGTAAGAAAATGATCTGAAATGGAGTGAAATGGGGAGGTACTATCTGAACGTGCCCAATTAGGAACGCTCACTTTGTTATCCGTTGCAAAACATTCTGAAACATTTTTCTAAGGTGTGGCCTGATGATCATGACCCACAGACCCAGGTATCAGGTCTATATCCCAGACTATACCACCCCAAATCCATAACTATCGTCCAAAAACAGCTTATTGAGATTTGAGGAGGGTTACATATGTAAACGGTCCATATCAGATATGTTTTAATGTCTAGTGAAAATGAGGGGGCCCAGGCACATTATTACACATAATTAATTAAAAGATATTGAATTTAGTCATCAGTGCCCCTTCAAAACAAAATAGTACATGAACAAATATTATACATTATGTGTAATGAGAGAAACAACAATATACGTTGAAAGATTAATCAACTGAGGACCCTTTCATGTGTTAATGAGCAATGGAATTGGAATCGGAAATTGGAATTGGAGATTTTGTCCAGTATGACATTATTTGTTATTCATCCTTTAATGTTCTTTCTATGGGCCCAATTCAGACTTAGTAAATGTCCGCCTTTCCCACGCACGCCTTTCCTATGCACTTTTCAGTAGTTGGTATTCAGACTTACCTTATGCATATGCATAACTGGCTTTGCAGGCGTGTTTCCCTTGCCCGCGAAGGACACATTTTATTAAACAGCTGAAAACCCTCCCACTTGATGGCCAACAGATTTTCTCGTGGAGTTTTCATTCAATAGGGATTTCCGTACATGCATCTAAAGCCACCCCTTTAAATGTGGTATACCTTTTAATTCTAATTTTGTCGAGACTCACTAGAATATATGAAGAGAATGATTCGGAATATTAGGGATCAATGAAAGATAGCCATGTAAATACACACATATTTGTATTCTTTTCAGCGGTAATTGGTAGATTTAAAAATACTCTGATCTTGTATATTATTTAGGGTTAGGAAAGTATTTTTGAAAAAAATAAAAGGGTTTGGAGAACATTTATGTTCAAAATATATTGATGAATCAAGAATGGTGGTTTGATTCATCCTGAAGGTTGCCATATCATTGAAATATTGGAAGGTGAGAAGTGTACAATATGGGTTGAACAGTAGTCCTATAAATCTACCCTAATAATCCTCACTAATCATGGAACTGTGACAATGGTCGAGTCGCCGTGAACCGTGCGCCAGCATCCAGATTGAAACTGCTAAGTACACTGTGTACGAAAAATTAGGAACACCTTTTTATCGACACCAATTTTTCAAAATGCAGTGAAAAGTCTGGGCATATAATTGAAAGATTCTAGCATTAATCAACTCGGCAGGTTTGGGGCTATACTGTCATTTGCATGTAGGCTACAGAAGCATATAGTTTGGGTCTCCAAATTTTAGGGCCAGCATTTCATAAACTTGGTGATATGTTGACAGGCTTCAGTTTGCTGCCGTGTGACGGGTTTGTCTCACATTTGTCTCTGGCGATCATAATGCAAAATAGATCTAAACAATTGTCATATATATTTACAATTCCCTTATCCAAGTGACTTGCTCATTTACGTAGATCTTATTGAGTTGTAAATTGCAGTGTTGTAAATTGCAGGGATGCAGTTCCACTTGGAACCCCAGATTGCTCGATCTTATCGTTTCATTGTGCATGAAGGTGGTCAAATTATGAGGCAATTAAGTCGAGGTCAGAATACAACGTATCTGTAGACACGCCTACGCAACACCTTCATTTCTTTGATCTTCACCCCGAACAAATAGAGGGTGAATAGCATGCTTGCTTTAAGTTCAAGATCAGAATGCATGTAAACAGAGAAGTTTATGAAGAGCAATTAGTGCCTTCAGAAAGTATTCACACCTCTTGACTTTTTCCACATTTTGTGTTACAAAGTGGGATTAAAGTGGATTTAATTGTCATTTTTCTCAACGATCTACAAAAAATACTCTAATGTCAAAGTGGAAGAAAAAATGTGAACATTTGTAAAAAAATAGAACACTAATGTACTGTATCTTGATTAGATACGTATTCAACAGCCTGAGTCAATACATGTTATAATCACCTTTGGCAGTAATTACAGCTGCGAGTCTTTCTGGTTAAGTCTCTAAGAGCTTTGCACACCTGGATTGTACCATATTTGCACATTATTCTTTTTTAAATCCTTAAAGCTCTGCCAAGTTGGTTTTGATCATTGCTAGACAGCCATTTTCATGGCTTAATATAGATTTTCAAGCCAATTTAAGTCAAAACTGTAACTAGGCCACTCAGGAAAATTCAATGTTGTCTTGGTAAGGAACTCCAGTGTATATTTGGCCTTGTGTTTTAGGTTATTGTCCTGCTGAAAGGTGAATTAATCTCCCACTGTGTAAAGATCGTCTAAGGGAGGAGACCAAAACGCAGCGTGGTAAGTGTTCATGCCTTTTAATGAGAAGTGAACACTATGACAAAAATAACAAAGTGATAAACAAAAATCGAACAACACGAAACAGTTCTGTCTGGTACAGACACAAAGACAGAAAACAACTACCCATAAAACACAGGTGGGAAAAGGCTACCTAAGTATGGTTCTCAATTAGAGACAACGATGGACAGCTGCCTCTGATTGAGAACCACACCCGGCCAAACACACAGAAATAAAAAACATAGAACACAAAACATAGAATGCCCACCCCAACTCACGCCCTGACCAAACCAAAATAGAGACATAAAAAGGATCTCTAAGGTCAATGTACCGGTTTTCTTCGGTGGAAGAAGGAGAGGACCAAAGCGCAGTGTGGTAAGTGTCCATAATGTTTAATTAAAGACAATAAACTGAACACTTCCAAATAGAAAACAACAAAAGTGACAACCGAAACAGTTCTATCTGGTGCAGACACACAAAGACTGAAAACAACCACCCACAAAACCCAACACAAAACAGGCTACCTAAATATGGTTCCCAATCAGGGACAACGATTGACAGCTGCCTCTGATTGAGAACCATATCAGGCCAAACACAGAAATAGCAAAACATAGAAATACAAACATAGATTGCCCACCCCAACTCACACCCTGACCATACTAAATAAAGACAAAACAAAGGAAATAAAGGTCAGAACGTGACAGTCAAGTCGTGACACACTGTCTGGTGGAAAGCAGACTGAACCAGGTTTCCCTCTAGGATTTTGCTTTTGCTTAGCTCCATTCCATTTCTTTTTATTCTGAAAAACTACAGTCATTAACGATGACAAGCATACCTATAACATGATGCAGCCACCACTATGCTTGGAAATATGGAGAGTAGTACTCAGTATTGTGTTGTTTTGGATTTGCCCCAAACATAACAATTTGTATGTTTGTTATAAAGGAAATTCCTTTGGCAATTTTTGGGCAGTTTTACTTTAGTGCCTTGTTGCAAACAGGACGCATGTTTTGGAATAATTTTCACTGTCAATTTGGTTAGTATTGTGGAGTAGCTACAATGTTGTTGATCCATCCTCATTCTTCTCCTATCACAGCCATTAAACTCTGTAACTGTTTAAAAGTCACCATTGGCCTCATGGTGAAATCCCTGAGCGGGTTCCTCCTTCTCCGGAAACTGAGTTAGGATGGATGCCTCTCTTTGTAGTGGCTGGGTGTGTTGATACACCATCCTAAGTGTAATTGATAACTTCACCATGCTCAAAGGGATATTTCAAGTCAGCTTTTTTACCCATCTCCCAATAGGTGCCCTTATTTGTGAAGTATTGGAAAACCTCTCTGGTCTTTGTGGTTGAATCTGTTCGAATTTCACTGCTCGACTGAGACCATACAGATAATTGTATGTGTGGGGTACAGAAATAAGGTAGTCATTAAAAAATTATGTTAAACACTTAAACACTTAGCATTTATGCATGCTTAACTATTATTGCACACATAGTGAGTCCATGCAACTTATTATGTGACTTGTTTACCTTGCCATAACAAAGGGGTAAAATACTTATTGACTCAAGACATTTCAGCTTTTCATTTTTAATTAACTTGTAAACATAAAAAAATATATAATTCCTCTTCGACATTATGGGGTATTGTGTGTAAGCCAGTGATAATAAAACATCTGAATTTAATCCATTTTAAATTCAGGCTGTAACACAACAAAATGTGGAAAAAGTCAAGGGGTGTGAATACCTTCTGAAGGCTCTTTCCATTTATGCGTGCTTAATTCGGGTCGGAATTCCCCCCTATGTGAATTCAGTTGTCTCATAGTACTTTTATTCTACCCTACCGACAGAACTACCAGAAGAATGGTTTCCCCATGACAGACCTGCAGAGGTTCCTGAGAGAGCAGAAGGATTTCCCCCCCAGTGAGGAGGGCAGCGAGATGGACACAGAGATTGGAATGGGACACCCAGCGCTGTGCTGTTGCAGACGGTACAGTAACGTTAAAATAGCATTACCCCATATAATTAAAATTAGTATAACAGACAATCTCATTTTAAGCAAAGTTCCATTTTATGATGATGGTAGTATAGTTTGTTAAGGTATATGGCACGTTATTATGACATGTCATATAGTATGGCTATGTAATATTTGTATTTAATCCCCTAGAGTCGATGTCCGCGCCCCCTCAGAAATGTAATTAGAATAATAAACATCCCCATCAAAATTTGTCAGTTTCATCTAGAGATATCAGTTTCCGCATCAGAGACATTCATCTGTGCTGAAAGGTGGCAGAGCTAGAGCAGTGTGTGTCAGACCATGAGACATCCCGAAAACGTATGTTGTCCGAACGGTTTAGCTTACAAACTATTATGACCCCTCTATGGAAAGATGAGACTCTCACGAATATGAAATAAAGAAAGAATATGACAATTTTATGAGTGGTAAAATTGCGTGACACGATTGCATTTTAGAACCCCGCTACCCCCATTTTAGGCAAATTCGTTCCGCATGGCCCACTGCCCTGGGTGTGGTTTGCTCATTTTCGACCATTCCATTGATCCTAATGAGGAAATCTACACCCACCCGGGGCACCGGGCCAGACAAAATTTACTCGTCCATTGATTCAATAGTTATGTTATCGATATTAACGGAGCTTATATTCTTTCTATTTCTATAAAGAATTTGCAGCCGCAATTTAGATAATGAATACACTGAATGTCCAAAGTATTAGGAACACCTTCCCAATATTGATTTGCACCCCCTTTTGATCATGTGCATGTCCAAATATGAATGATGTCTGGAATCCGACACAGTTTCACTGGAATGATCAAACGGCAAGAGTCAAACAAACGTCAACCCACAAAATGTCAATAGCTTGTATATGCATGGTTTAGCTGAGACACATTTTTTGATAGGTAGGCTGGTAGTCTTTTTCTGAAATTATTTTCACCTGATTTATAGTATGCCTGTCTTAACTGAAGTGGTACTCACAACTTTCATTAGCTAGCTAAGTTTAGCATGCTAGCTAGTTACACTGACAGCTGTCAGTCAGTACCCTATTTGCTGATATTTCCCTGCTACACGTGGAAATCACCACAACGTTCCCACCTCCAATTGCCAAATATGTATTAGCAGCCTGCGTCAGTCTTTGAGGTGGAACCTAAATGCTCTAGGACGGGAATTACTCAAAATAGGTGCGGCAACTTCCTCTGAGTTGGGCCTTTAACCATTTAGCTGGTTAGTCCAAAACAAATCAATAACAACCTGGTTGGGATTGGGAAGACTGTTCATTTCTACACATTTTTCAGTGTTAGTTTTCCATCCATATGCAACAACTTCAATCACCATTGTCTCTCCCACATGACTGCTCTTACGTGAAAAGCATGTGTAATTTCCCTTCGAAACAGTTTCTATCAATCTCTGTCATCTAGGGCAGAGCGCAGCCGATGTGGAGTTTCCACCACGCTGAGGTTTAGCCTAGCCCTTTGTGGCCTGAGAAATGAAATTAGTGGTGGGAGAAATGTGGACACACCCAGCGATGTGCTGATTACAGAGGAACCAAGGGTTATATGCTGGGAAGAGACTTCACCCTTTGGCTGCTCTGTGCCCTGAGATAAACAACAGCATTGAGTTTGAGTCCCAAATGGCACCCTTTTCCATATATAGTGCACTACATTTGACCAGGGCCCATAGGGCTCTGGTAAAAACTAGTGCACTATGTAGGGAATAGGTCAAATTAACCAGTGTCATACTGGCTATGTGTTAGCCTGGTCCCAGATCTGTGTGTGCGGTCTTGCCAAACACTGGCGTGACAATGACCATAGGAATTTTCTAAACAGCACAAAGAGATCAGGGACCAGGCTAGATATGTGTGCCACTATATGATTCACTGATGATGTCTGGAAAGCAACAGCTCGTGCTGGTCAACAAATGATGACCATTTCAAGGTCTCTGTGTCTTCTGTTGTGTTTATTTGCAGTAAGCATGTGTTTGAATCTGTGGACAGTATGTGCGTGTGGAAGGAGTGGCGTTCTCGAAATAAATTCATTTTGAAGTGCATTTATTCTAAGTATTTATAGAGCAAGTTGTGTTCGTATTTCCTTATTTTATTTAATAATTTACCAAACATTCCAGTTTCTAGATACTGTATTTCCCATTATTTTCAACCAATTGCAGTCATGTGTTAATTATTAAGTGTTACTTGATTTCTATTGGTCCAGTTGATGGAAGTGGTTAATTGACAAAAGTGTTTCAGCTCAGTAATTGGCTCACCTGCCATGTTAAAAATAGGTGTGTCTTGTATATTGGATTCCATAAAAATGTGATGCCTAGTGATGGCGTGAGTAACTACTGGAAGCGTTGTTGAATCCAATGGGTTGCTTTAACATTAGCTAGCATGTGTAACGGCAGCCTTCCTCCTCTTCGTCTGAAGAGGAGGTGTAACAGGGATCGGACCAAGACGCAGCGTAGCTCGTGTTCAACATGTTTAATTACAAACGAAACTGTGAACACTTACAAAATAACAAAACGTGGCAAACCGAAACAGCCCTATCTGGTGCAGAGAAAACACAGAGACAGGAAACAACCACCCACAATCCCCAACACAAAACAAGCCACCTATATATGATTCCCAATCAGAGACAACACAAAACATCTGCCTCTGATTGAGAACCACATTAGGCCAAACATAGAAACGGACAAACAAGACACACAACATAGTATGCCCACCCAGCTCACGTCCTGACCAACACTAAAACAAGCAAAACACACAAGAACTATGGTCAGAACGTGACAGTACCCTCCTCCTGAGGTGCGGACTCCGAACGCACCCCCTAAAACTCAAGGGGAGGGTCTGGGTGGGCATCTGTCCACGGTGGCGGCTCCGGCGCAGGACGAGGCCACCACTCCACCATTGTCTTTGTCCCCCTCCTTAGCGTACTTTGAGTGGCGACCCTCGCCCCCGACCTTGGCCTAGGAATCTTCACCAAGGTCCCCACTAGATTGAGGAGACAGCTCAGGACAGAGAGGTAGCTCAGGACAGAGAGGTAGCTCAGGACAGAGAGGCAGCTCAGGACAGAGAGGTAGCTCAGGACAGAGAGGTAGCTCCGGACTGAAGGGCAGCTCTGGACTGAGGGGCAGCTCCGGACTGAGGGGCAGCTCCGGACTGAGGGGCAGCTCCGGACTAATGGCAGCTCCGGACTGAGGGGCAGCTCCGGACTGAGGGGCAGCGCCTGACTGAGGGGCAGCGCCTGACTGGAGGGCAGCTCATGACTGGAGGGCAGCTCATGACTGGAGGGCGGCTCATGACTGGCGGGCGGCTCATGACTGGCGAGCGGCTCTGGCAGCTCCTGACTGGCGGGCGGCTCTGGCAGCTCCTGACTGGCGGGTGGCTCTGACAGCTCCTGACTGGCGGGCGGGTCTGGCGGCTCCTGACTGGCAGGCGGCTCTGGCGGCTCCTGACTGGCGGGCGGCTCTGGCGGCTCCTGACTGACGGGCGGCTCTAATGGCTCGGGACAGACGGGCGGCTCTGACGGCTCGGGACAGACGGGCGGCTCAGATGGCGCTGGGCAGGCGGGCAGCTCAGATGGCGCTGGGCAGGCAGGCAGCTCAGATGACGCTGGGCAGGCAGGCAGCTCAGATGGCGCTGGGCAGGCAGGCAGCTCCGACGGCGCTGGGCAGGCAGGCAGCTCCGACGGCCCTGGGCAGGCAGGCAGCTCAGATGGCGCTGGACAGGCAGGCAGCTCAGGCGGCGCTGGGCAGGCAGGCAGTGCAGGCAGCGTTGGACAGACGGCCGACTCTGACCTGCTGAGGCGCACAGTAGGCCTGGTGCGTGGTGCCGGAACTGGTGGTACCGGACTGGAGACACGCACCTCAAGGCTAGTGCGGGGAGCAGGAACAGGGCACACTGGACTCTCGAGGCGCACTATAGGCCTGGTGCGTGGTCCCGGCACTGGTGGTACCGGGCTGAGGGCACCCACCTCAGGGCGAGTGTGGGGAGAAGGAACAGTGCGTACAGGGCTCTGGATACGCACAGTAGGCTTGGTGCGTGGTGCTGGAACTGGAGGTACTGGGCTGGAGACACGCACCACAGGGAGAGTGCGTGGAGGAGGAACAGGGCTCTGGAGACGCACTGGAAGCCTGGTGCGTGGTGTAGGCACTGGTGGTACTGGGCTAGGGCGGGGAGGTGGCGCCGGATAGACCGGACCGTGAAGGCGTACAGGAGCTCTTAAGCACCTAGTCTGCCCAACCTTACCTGGTTTAATGCTCCCCGTAGCCCGACCAATGCGGGGAGGTGGAATAACCCGCACTGGGCTGTGTTGGCGAACCGGGGACACCATACGTAAGGCTGGTGCCATGTACACCGGCCCGAGGAGACGCACTGGAGACCAGATGTGTTGAGCCGGCTTCATGGCACCTGGCTCGATGCCCACTCTAGCCCGGCCGATACGTGGAGCTGGAATGTACCGCACCGGGCTAAGCACACGTACAGGAGACACCGTGCGCTTTTCCCGCATAACACGGTGTCTGCCCGTACTCCCGCTCTCCACGGTAAGCATAGGAAGTGGGCGCAGGTTTCCTATCTGACTTCGCCACACTCCTCTTTAGCCCCCCCCAAGACATTTTTGGGGTTTCTTCTCGGGCTTCCAGCCACGCTTCCGTGCTGCCTCCTCATACCACCGCTCCTGGGCTTTAGCTGCCTCCATCTCTACACGAGAGCGGCGATATTCTCCAATGTTAGCCCAGTGTCCTTTACCCTCCAGAATTTCCTCCCATGTCCAGGAGTCCTGTGTAGTGGGCCGCTGCTGCTGCTGTCGCTGCTGCCCAATGCTACGCTGCTTGGTCCGAGATTGGTGGGTGGTTCTGTAACGGCAGCCTTCCTCCTCTTCGTCTGAAGAGGAGGTATAACAGGGATCGGACTAAAACGCAGCGTAGCTCGTGTTCAACATGTTTAATTACAAACGAAACTGTGAACACTTACAACAATTACAAAATAACAAAACGTGGCAAACCGAAACAGCCCTATCTGGTGCAGAGAAAACACAGAGACAGGAAACAACCACCCACAATCCCCAACACAAAACAAGCCACCTATATATGATTCCCAATCAGAGACAACACAAAACATCTGCCTCTGATTGAGAATCATATTAGGCCAAACATAGAAACGGACAAACAAGACACACAACATAGAATGCCCACCCAGCTGACGTCCTGACCAACACTAAAACAAGCAAAACACACAAGAACTATGGTCAGAACGTGACAGCATGCTGATGAAAACGGCAGTTCAATTAAAGACTAGCATTATTTCAATCTTCTCTATGTATTATTTTGGATAATGGGATAATTAGGTGTACAGTGCCCTCTCCCATCCCTGGATTGAGCTATGTTTTCTGAGCCATATCTCTCGCTGGCTAAATGGCATCCTGATCATGGCAGCCTGCCGTTAAGACTTTACAGGGAAGATGAAATTACAGTGACCGTAAGGTCTGAATCTTTAGGCTAAATCCCCCCCCCAAAAAAATAAATAGTACAGTACAATTGACTAATATTTGAATAATTATGTGTAAACATATCGCCATGGTGGAACTTGCACTCATGTAGTTGTGAAATTGCCAGCCAACCCAAAAACTAAGGAGCAGCAATTCAGGCATTCTTGAAAGTCAGGACATTCCTTGTTCTGCAAAGAAACATTATCTTCAAAAGTATTCGGCCCCAAAAAAAAGTGTCAATTTTTCACAAAGGAAGTTAGACACTCTTGTCGAACGGCTCCAATTACACGCCACTTTTTTTCTTCTCTTTCTTTTTTTGACATCGCTTTTGTTGAATACACCTGGGTCAATGGAAACCTTAATGTGAAACCCCAGCAGCATATCTGTGACTCTTGGAATGCAAAAGCTAGTTTTGGTCAGCAAATGGCCATTTCAAGGTCTCTGTTTTGATTAATTTGCAGTATAGCATGTTTGACTCATTGGGAGGCTTGTTTGTATCTGCCACTCTCAGCACTTGCTTGGAAACCAACAGTTAGTGCTGGTCAACAGATGGCCAGTTCAAGGTCTGTCTGTGTTGCATATAGACGGGTTAGCTGAGAACATCATGAATGATGTGCGTTATGATTCTAGATGGTCAGAAAGCTAGCAACAATGACAAGATGCTTCCATGTGGGGAATCATAGGTGGCTCGTTTTTAGCTCATGTCTTGTTATTGATACTATGTAGGGCCTCGCAATACTCGTTAGTATTGTGGCAAGGAAACAAACTGCCTTAATGTTAGAAAAGAACATAATGTTGTCATCCAGCGTCACATTTATATTTTACATGCAAGCAGGTTAAGGATGAAAGAGTTTGGTCTGATTCGTGTTGTCAGTTTTGGCATGGAAAAAAATATCGATACAGCGAAAGTCCCGGCCTTAAATACCGTGTCTTGTTTTGACTCTTGTCACGTCTATGCTAAAATGACAAATTCGCTAGCTAACCAACAACTGTAATGATGTATTTGAGACAAGTGCTTTTTATGCATGTTTTCACTAAAGGTTTTGAGGAAATATAGTTAACATGCTAACACTCCTTTGACATTTGGAAGGATTACAAGCTCTTTGATGAGGGGAGAGTTATGTTGGTTCTCTTATGCATTGACAGTTTATTCTCCCACCTGAATGACTATTTGGATTTAGGTTTTAGTGATTTCTCAATTGCTCTGAGATTTACCAAGTGTTTTTTGTTTTTTTACAGATGCTTTTTAAATCTTGTTTGCCCCCTTTTTAATCACTTGTTTATACATGTGAACACTTTATTGTGCTGAAGTCTTTTTAAACAACACTAACAACACTAACGCGGTTCGCGTGGCCTTTCAGCCTATAAATACCTGCTAGACAATGTTGCCGAGCGTCCACTATAGCATATGCATCAGATGCATATCAACCCGCAAACATAAGCACCAACGCTTGATAAATGGTGCATAAAGGATTAATTAAGAAATATTGTGGAAATGTTTTGTGAAGTCACATGCGCCATTATCCATTTATATTGCCCATTCATCCACTGATGACAGAAAACCATATTTTAATTGTATTATACAAGTTTTTGCTTTGATTTCTATGTACCTTATCAAACATCTCCGAGTAGGAGTGCTGATTTAGGATAAGTTTTGCCTTTTAGATCCTTGATCAGCACTCTGAAATGCTTGATACATATAGCCACTTGTGTAACTCCACTGAGCTGTGTTATCACATGAACAACAAGCGTTATCAGTGAGATATGGACTGTGGGAGCTTACGCAGTAACCTCATGTCATGCCAACTGTTAAAAGTGGACTTATAAGGCTAAGAGTGCAGGGTCACTGATCTATGTGTTATTTCTTACATTGTTACCCCAGGAAATATTAGGTTATATTACATACAGTCGGGAAGAACTATTGGATATAAGAGCAACGTCAACTCACCAACATTACGACCAGGAATACGACTTTCCCGAAGCGGATCCCCTATTTGGTCCACCACCCAGGACAATGGATCGGATCCCACCCGGCGACCCAAAACAACGGCGCCGCAGAAGGGGCAGACGGCGCGGTCTTCTGGTCAGGCTCCGTATACGGGCACATCGCGCACCGCTCCCAAGCATACTACTCGCCAATGTCCAGTCTCTTGACAACAAGGTGGACGAAATCCGAGCAAGGGTTGCCTTCCAGAGAGACATCAGAGATTGTAACATTCTCTGTTAAACGGAAACATGGCTCACTCGGGATAGAGTCGGTACAGCCACCTGGCTTCTTCACGCATCGCGCCGACAGAAACAAACATCTCTCTGGTAAGAAGAAGTGCGGGGGTGTATGCCTTATGATTAACGAGACGTGGTGTGATCATAACAACATACAGGAACTGAAGTCCTTTTGTTCACCTGACTTAGAATTCCTTCCAATCAAATGCAGACCGCATTATCTACCAAGAGAATTCTCTATGATCATAATCACAGTCGTGTATATCCCGCCCAAGCAGACACATCGACGGCCCTGAAAGAACTTAATTTGACTCTATGTAAACTGGAAACCACAAATTTATTGTAGCAGGGAAATTGAACAAGGCTAATCTGAAAACAAGGCTCCCTAAATTTTATCAGCATATCGACTGCGGACCCGGGCTGGCAAAACTCTGGATCATTGTTATTCTAACTTCCGCGAAGCATACAAGCCCTCCCCTGCCCTCCTTTTGGAAAAT